>NC_060125.1:597078966-597692427 GCF_021461395.2 Schistocerca americana | reverse complement strand
GGAGACATGATACTGCACGACGAATTTGATAGAACACTGAAAAATCAAAGTTGCAACAAGGCACTGGGAGTTGACAACATTATGTTATAACTACTGATAGCTGTGGGAGAAACAGCCATGACAAAACTCTTCCATCTGGTGTGCAAGATGTATGAGAGAGGTGAAATACCCTCAGACTTCAAGAAGAATATAATAATTCTTATGTGAAAAAAAGCAGGTGCTGATAGATGTGAATATTACTGAACGGTGGGATTAATAAATCATCACTGCAAAATGCTAACATGAATTCTTTACAGAAGAATGGAAAAATTGGTAGAAGCCAACCTCAGAAAAGAGCAGTTTGGGTTCTGGAGAAATGTAGGAACACATTAAGCAATATTATCCCTACGACTTCTCTTAGAAGGTAAGTTAATGAAAGGCAAAACTACGTTTATGGGATTTGTAGACTTAGAGAAAGCTTTTGCAAGTATTGACTGGGATACACTTTCAGAAATTCTGAAGGTAGCAGGATAAAATACAGGAAGCAAAAGCATATTTACAACTTGTACAGAAACCAGATGGAAGTAATAATAGTCAAAGGGTATGAAAGAGAAGTGGTTGAGAAGACAGTGCGTCAGGGCTGTATGCTGTCTCAGATGTTGTTCAATCTGTACATTGTGCAAGCAATGAAGGAAGCTAAAGAAAAATCCAGGGAGAAGAAATAGAAACTTTGAGGTTTGATGATGATATGGTAATTCTGTCAGAGACAGCAAATGGCTTAGAAGAACAGTTGAACAGAATGGGTAGTGTCTTGAAAGGAGGATTTAAGTTGAATATCAACAAAAGCAAAACAAGGATAATGGAATGTAGTCTAATTAAATCAGGTGATGCTAAGGGAATTAGATTAGGAAATGTGACACTTAAAGTAACAGAAGAGTTTTGCTATTTGGGCAGCAAAACAATTTATGCCAGCTGAAGTAGAAGAGTACAAAATCTACACTGACAATGGCAAGAAAAGTGTTTCTGAATAATAGAAATTTGTTAACATTGAATGTAGATTTCAGTGTCAGGAAGTCTTTTCTTGATGTATTTGTATGGAGTGTAGCGATGTGTGGAAGTGAAACATGGACAATGATACAGCCACCAGAAGAGAATGATTTATTGGGTGCATCATGGTGTTTTGTATGGAGAAGTATTGTATAAATACAGTGGATGGGGGGTGGGGGTGGGGGGTGGGGGGGTGGAGGGGAGGGTGAGAGAATGATATCCATCAGTTTAGATAACTTTAGCATTAATGGGGTGAAGCTAACCAAAGGATTGTTGGTAGTGAGTTTAGACCTTTTGGACAAAAATGATTTGGGCACATCACACATGGGCCATAATCATACACAAGGTGCCACTAGAACCACTTTATGTGAGAAGGCAGAGCATTTGATGGGAACAGAGAGAGTAGAGATGGAACAACTATTACTGGAATTCAAGGAACTATTTAATCCGCAGAGCCCACTGCCAGTGTAGCCCATGTATCGGCAACCATAATGTATGTCTTGGAATCTATAGCCAATAATGGAGGACTTAATTAATTGACAACTGAATGATGGCTTATTAGAGGAGAGCACTAGCCTTTGGTAGGCAGCAGTTGTCATGACACTGAAAACACCAGTGGATGGACAAAACAATATATATTTAACTGTGATAATTGACATCTGACCATTGAAATAGTAACAGATGCATACCCAACAACTAACTATGGATACATTTGACAACTTGCAGTAGTGCCAGTGCTTCTCTACGATAAATTTGAGTAGCTAGTATCATCAATTGAGGTTCATCAATTGAGGCAGTTTCAGGGAGTGGACAAAAGCTTTGTTTTAGTCGACTTGGGCCATTACCAGTATCGACAAATACCATTTGGGTTGAAAAATGCATTGGCCGTGTTTCAGTGGTTGATGGACAGATTACTGAGGGGTTTGGAACCACAGCAATATATGATGTACATTGATAATATAATTGTGTTTTCGAGGGATATGAATTAACAGATATGGCAGTTGAGGGAAGTGTGTAAGAGATTATATGCTGCATGCCATACATAAGTATGGAAAAGTGTCATTTTGCTCAGGAAGAAATGAGATATTTAGGACGTGTGATTAGTCACAAAGGGATAAAGACTGACCTGAAATTAGTACATGTGGTGCGGGATTTTCCATCTCACTGCACAACTAACAAATTACAGGCATTTTTGGGCATAGTCAATTACTATAGAAAATTCGTGAAGGGCTTTGCAGACATTACACATTATGGGAATGGGATCAGTAATTGGCATATAGAAAACTTAATCCCCATATATGCCGTAGTTTGTATGTATTTACACATGACACTGCGTCCATACAGAATGAAGTATAACAAAGAACTTTCTAAAGTAAAGTTAAGATGGAGGCTCAACAGAGTGCTTAGAGTTCACAGATATTAAGTTTCATGGTTGATACGAACTATCGATGCCACAACATCTACTTATGCAATTACTGTAAAATTGGGTAAAATTTCAATGGACAGCATAGTGTTGAACCTTGTTTGATAGGCTGAAAGAGGATGTGACATTGATCCAGTATTGATCTTTCCAGATTATGAGAAGGAGTTTGTACTGTCATGTGGCACTTCCAACCAGGCATTGGGATATGTTTTGAATCAGGTAAAACATGGCGAAGAACATACTGTAGCTCATGCCTCATGACAACTGAATAATGCTGAGAGGAATTTCTGCACAGTAGAGAACACAATATTGAACCTGATGTATGGGGTTACATATCTTAGATGTTATCTGTATGGTAAACAATTCAAGGTGGTAACTAGTCACAAGAGATCAGACTGTTGTTAGGTTTGAAGGTTCCATCAAGCAGACTCACGAAGTGAGTGTTGAGACTAAGTGAGTTTGAGTTTGAAGTATTCCATAAACTAGGCAGGAAGCATAGAAATATAGATGGCTTGAGCAGGAATGCTACAGTAGAATGGTCACTAGGTCACAGTTTAGTAGAGTGACAGGCATCACAGGCTGCTGATGCAGACTGCAAGACGTTTATAACACAGCCACAGTTCATTGTGCATGATGGGTTGTTACGTAGGCGAGTGAGACTGGAACTGTGCACCATGCTACCTGCTAAGCTAAAGGAAGAGTATTGCAGAAAGCCTGGGGGACGTATGATGATGGGTCAAGAGTGGCAAACGTTTCAGATGGAGGACAAGGAAAAGGGATGTAGACCAGTATGTGTAGAACTGAGTACCATATTCAAAGTGAGCGTATCAGAGCCATTAAGCCCCTATTACATGATACATCTAAACTGTGCACCTATGCACCAGCACCCCAGTCGTGCGAATCTGTAACTGGTTTCTGTTGACCTATTACACCATCCACGTGGGATATACCTGACACATATGCACAGTAGACAGTAGTAATGTGCAAAACACAAATAGAACAGTCTGATCTCTTGTAAAGTCATTCGTTCTACCACACGAAACACTAGGGGGAACATGTGATATATTGTAACGTCTTTTGTTCAAATTATTTATGTAAGCTCAAGGTTGCCATTTAATAAGAAGTCGTTTTTATCATTATTTATTAAGTAACTGTTATTCTCTTTGTAGGTTACTACTGTTCTGAATTACGGACTCGACAGTTAGTTTTATACTACGACACTTGGTTACAGGGGTATGTGTATATCTAAATTATATTTATACAGCGTTTTGCACATGGAGGACCCACTTGCTTTTGGAGCTATTGACCCGGTAGTGACAGTAAATCTTTGGATTAGGGCAGAACAATGACAAAAATGAAAAGCCAGATGTTGTTGGGTTCTAACCTGGCTGAAAAGAAAGGATGAGGGCAGGGGCATATATTCATCGATGATGAAAGAACTAAGGCCCAAAGATCAGCAAGAATTTCAGAATTTTGAGAGGATGTACAGGGCCTGTTTCAAGAAGCTGCCGTCTATGATAAAAGATAGAATTAGCAAGTGTGACATAGTCATGAGTGAGGCTTTCTTGCCTTCTCGAAAGTAAGAATTAAATCATATGTTTATATGTGTTGTGATCATACCAGCCTAGATCACTGATAAAATACTGGTAAACACCCTGTTATCCTGCAGGCTAGTTGTAATGTTACTTTTCCTGGTGACTCCCCCCTGCGGGTTCGGGGGTAAGAATAGGCCCGCGGTATTCCTGCCTGTCGTAAGAGGCGACTAAAAGGAGTCTCAAACGTTTCGGCCTTATGTGATGGTCCCCTGTCGGGTTTGACCTCCATATCTCAAAATTTTTTCCGAAGAGCGAGCCGATTGGGGAAGGGCGCCTTACTTGGTGCATTGTGTCCGTGTTGTGTTGAGAACTTTCGCCATCTTATTCGTCGTTGCATTGCAGTCTTGCCCGCTCTCCATCTCTTGGGCATCGATGCGCCCCTGCGTGCACTTTCTGCCAAGCACTGTGCAGGGCCATTTTCTGCACTGACGACGCCCATGGACCACATGTCACCTAACATCCAGCACGGTAGCCAGTCCGTTGTGGTGGGGCCGCCATGTACCCTCTTGGTTGTAGCCCCCTGACAACACAGGGATCGCTCTACTGATGCCTGCGCCGTTCACTCCCCACGTATGCCAAGGAGTAGATGCCCATCTCCCTGGGGCATCAGGACTCCCGGCAATGGCCATCCTGCCAGGTGGCTATTGCTGTGGCTGGGTGGCGCCCGTGGGGAGGGCCCTTGGTCGGAGTAGGTGGCATCAGGGCGGATGACCCGCAATGAAGCGTGGTACATCATCTCTCGCTGGCGGCCAGCCGCCAGCAGTCTCTAAGCATTCTCGGGCTCAATTTAATGCTCAGAAGTACGATCCGAAAACGTTCCCTTCCCTGGCCACGCCGTGGGAAGAGCGTAAGTCGCAGGATGGAGTTAACAGTTATTCGCCCCGATTCTTAGTTTGCACGCGAGCTGATGGGGAGTCTTTTCTCTCCACAAAGCCTCAGTTCTTCGTCGAGCATTTAGAGGACAAGTTTGGGGAGGTGGGGGGCTTGTCTAAAATGCGCTCTGGGTCAGTACTGATACAAACGGCATCCTCCGCCCAGTCCCGCAGGTTACTTGCTTGTGACAAGTTGGGGGATGTTAACGTTTCTATTACACCACATAAGAGTTTAAATATGGTCCAGGGTGTTATTTTCCATAGGGATCTCCTTTTGCAGTCTGATGACGAGCTGCGCGCCAACTTAGAACGTAGAGGTGTTCATTTCGTCCGGCGCGTTCATCGGGGTCCGAGGGACAATCAGGTTGCTACCGGTGCCTTCATCTTGGCCTTCGAGGGTGATACGTTACCGGAAAAGGTCAAGGTGATGGTCTACCGATGTGACGTCAAGCCCTATATCCCTCCCCCGATGCGGTGCTTCAAGTGCTGGAAGTTCGGCCATATGTCTTCCCGCTGCACTTCCAGCCTCACATGTCGAGATTGCGGACGCCCGTCTCATCCCGATACTCCATGTGCCCCGCCTCCCATCTGCGTCAACTGCGGGGAGCACCATTCACCTTGCTCGCCTGACTGCAAAGTCTTTCAGAAAGAGCGCAAAATCATGGAATATAAGACCCTGGACCGGCTGACCTATACTGAGGCCAAACGGAAATATGACAGACTCCATCCTGTGAGAATGACATCTTCGTATGCAGCTGCTACAACAACTGTGCTAGCTCCATCAGTTTCGAGACTTCCAGCCAGCTCGATAAGCAGTACGACTCCTTCTGCCCCCTTGCCCGTGGGGGGCTCTCCCCAACCGGTTGCTCCTGCACCGCCTACCTCAGGAGCAACCTCCTCCCACCCGTCGGGGACGTCCGTCCCCGCTTCTCGGCCGGAGAAGCGCCTAACTTGTTCGGCTACTCTCGCCCGTAAGAGTTCCCTTGGGACCCTCCCTTCCCAGGGTTCCCCCAGCGGGAAGGATGACGGCCACCAGTGGCATAAGTCCTCACCAGCAGCCGGGCGTAGGGCTTCACGATCCTCCTCTGTCCTGGAGACTGAATCGGTGAAGCCTTCCCAGCCGGTGAAACCCAAGGTTCAGCGAGAGAAGTCCAAGAGAAAGACCTCTAAGGCTAAAGAACTTGCGGTGGCACCAACCCCACCGCACCTTTCGCGCTCTGCGTCTGAGGATGAAGTCGAGATTCTAGCGTCCGCTGAGGACCTTGATCTCGCTGGTCCCTCAGACGCCATGGATGCCTCTCGTACGGGTACTGAATCGATGGCAGTGAGTGAACAAGCGGCGTAAATTGCCTTCCCAGTCCTTTCACGCCTTTCTCAGCCATGGACAATACCATCCTCCAGTGGAACTGCAGCGGTTTTTTCCACCATTTAGCTGAGCTCCGCCAACTTCTCAGCCTTCGCCCTTTCTTCTGCATTGCTCTCCAGGAAACTTGGTTTCCAGCGATGCGAACCCCCGCCCTCCGTGGCTATCGGGGTTATTACAAGAACCGAGCAGCTTATGAAAGGGTGTCTGGTGGCGTCTGCATATATGTCCTTCACACTCTGCACAGCGAGTCTGTCCCTCTCCAGACGCCTTTAGAGGCTGTCGCTGTACGCGTGTGGACGCCACAGGCTGTTACCGTCTGCAGTCTTTACATTCCACCGGATGATGATGTCTCGCAGCATGTCCTGGCTGCACTGGTCGCCCAATTGCCGCCACCTTTCTTGCTATTGGGCGACTTCAACGCTCATAACCCTCTGTGGGGTGGGTCAGTGGCAACAGGTCGAGGCGCCATCGTTGAGCATTTATTGTCGCAGCTCGATCTCTCGCTGTTAAATGATGGTGCCTTCACACACTTCAGTGTGGCGCATGGCACCTACTCCGCCATTGACCTTTCAATCTGTAGCCATAGCCTCTTACCGTCTGTCCAATGGAGTGTGCATGACGACCTGTGTGGTAGTGACCATTTTCCGATCTTTTTGTCACTACCACAGCGCCACTCTTCTGGGCGCCCTAGCAGATGGGCTATGAATAAGGCTGACTGGGACTTGTTCTCCTCCACTGCCGCTTTTGAGCCTCTCTCTACCGATGACATTGATGCGGTGGTTCAATCGGTCACCACCGGCATCGTTACTGCCGCCGAATCTGCCATTCCCCATTCCTGTGGGTCCCCTCGGCGGAAGGCTGTGCCTTGGTGGTCGCCTGAGATCGCTGAAGCGATTAAAGATCGCCGGCGGGCGCTCCAGCGTCACAAGCGACACCCCTCCCTCGACCACCTTATCGCCTTCAAACGGCTGCGTGCGCAGGCCCGCCTCCTTATCCGCCAAGGCAAGAAGGAGTGCTGGGAGCGGTATGTGTCCACCATTGGCCTCCATGTCACTCCCTCGCAGGTCTGGGCCAAGATTCGACGCGTCTACGGCTATCGGCCACCTGCCAGCGTCCCTGCGCTCTCACTGAATGGAGCAGTTTGTACTGACTCCGACGTCATTGCCAATCGCTTAGCAGAGCATTTTGCTATGAGTTCCGCTTCTGCGAATTACCCCCAGGCCTTCCGCTCCATTAAAGAGCGGATGGAACGTCGGAGCCTTTCGTTTCGCACCAACCACCCAGAATCTTACAATGCTCCATTTAGTGAGTGGGAATTTCGCAGTGCCCTCGCTGCTTGCCCTGATACCGCTCCTGGGCCAGATGGCATCCACTGTCAGATGCTGAAACACCTTTCAGTGGACTACCAGCGGCGCCTTCTCGATCTTTACAACCGTCTTTGGGTCGAGGGGGAGTTTCCGTCGCAATGGCGGGAAGGCATTGTCATCCCCGTTTTGAAACCTGGAAAGAACCCTCTGGAGGTGGACAGCTACCGTCCCATTAGCCTCACCAACGTTCTTTGCAAGTTGCTTGAACGGATGGTGAGCCGGCGCTTGCATTGGGTACTGGAGTCTCGGGGCCTTCTGGCTCCATCTCAGGGTGGGTTCCGTAAAGGCCGCTCCGCCGCCGACAATCTGGTGAGCCTGGAGTCGGCCATCCGTACTGCCTTTTCCCACCGTCAGCACCTGGTCGCTGTCTTTTTCGACATGCGGAAGGCGTACGATACGACGTGGCGTCATCACATTCTTTCTACGCTCCATGGATGGGGTCTTCGGGGTCCTCTGCCGATTTTTATCCGCAATTTTCTGTCGTGTCGTACCTTCCGCGTGCAAGTCGCGGCCTCGTATAGTTCCTCCCACGTCCAGGAGAACGGTGTGCCACAGGGCTCTGTTTTAAGTGTCTGTCTGTTTTTAATAGCCATTAACGGGCTTGCTGCGGCCGTGGGAAATTCTGTCTCCGCTTCCCTGTATGCTGACGACTTCTGCCTTTATTACAGCTCTACTGGCATTGCAGCTGTTGAACGTCAGCTACAGGGCGCTATCCGTAAGGCGCAGTCTTGGGCTGTAGCGCATGGGTTTCAGTTTTCGGCAGCCAAGACCTGCGTTATGCATTTCTGCCGGTGCCGAACAGTCCATCCTGAGCCGCGGCTTTATCTTGCCGACGAACTCCTTGCTGTGGTGGAGACCCACAGGTTTTTGGGGGTGGTTTTCGATGCCCGGTTGACTTGGCTGCCTCATATCCGGCAGCTGAAACAGACGTGTTGGCGGCATCTAAACGCTCTGAGATGCTTGAGCAACACCCACTGGGGCGCCGACCGCTCTACACTGTTGCGGCTCTACCAGGCGTTAATTCAGTCCCGTCTGGATTATGGGAGCCTGGCTTATGGCTCAGCATCCCCATCTGCGTTACGGGTGCTGGACCCGATTCTCCACAGCGGGATACGCCTTGCCACTGGTGCTTTCCGCACCAGCCCTGTGGACAGCGTACTAGTGGAGGCAGGTGTACCTCCACTGCGGTTCCGACGCCAACGTTTGCTGGCCGCTTATGCTGCCCATGTTCTAAGCTCGCCCGGGCATCCAAACTATCGTCTCCTGTTCCCGCGGTCGGTCGTCCGTATGCCAGAACGTCGGCCCCGGTCTGGTTGTACAATAGCGGTCCGCGTCAAGGAGCTTCTCTCTGGGCTCCAGGGTTTCACTGTTCCACCTCCTTTCCGGGCTACTTTGCATATACCCCCATGGTGTGTTCGTCGCCCTAGCCTTCGGCTCGACTTGGCACAGGGCCCTATGGACTCAGTCCCTCAAGAGCCCTTCCGCCGCCGCTTTTATTCCATCCTGGCCACGTATCAGGGCTCTGGTGTTGTTTACACTGACGGTTCGATGGTTGCTGGTCGTGTCGGATATGCGCTCACTCTAGGGGACCTTTCCGAACAACGTTCCTTGCCGGATGGCTGCAGCGTTTACACTGCTGAACTGGTCGCCATCTTTCGTGCCCTAGAGTATATCCGCTCCTGCTCAGGTGAGTCCTTCGTTATCTGTAGCGATTCCCTGAGCGGTTTACGAGCTCTCGACCAGTGTTTCCCTTGTTCTCGTTTGGTGATGGCTATCCACGAGTCTCTGCATACTCTCGCCTGTTGCGGCCGCTCTGTGGTCTTTGTGTGGACCCCCGGTCATGTCGGTATCCCGGGTAACGAACATGTTGACCGCCTGGCGAAAGAGGCCACCAGTAAGCCATCTCTGGACGTTGGCCTCCCAGAGACTGATTTGCGGGCAGTCTTCCGCCGCAAAATCTTGGTGCTATGGGACGATGAATGGCGCGAACTGCCAATGCGCAATAAACTCCGTGCTGTCAAGGAGACGACGGCTGTGTGGCGGTCATCCCTGCGAGCCACTCGCAGGGACTCAGTAGTTCTTTGCCGGCTCCGCATTGGCCACTCCCGGCTGACACACAGTTATTTACTGCGCCGGGAGGACCCTCCTCTATGTCGCTGTGGGGCAGCTTTGACAGTGGCCCACATTTTGCTGGCCTGCCCCCTTTTAGCAGTGGTCAGGCAGACATTTGCGCTGCCTGCTACGCTCCCTGCCCTTTTAACAGACGACTCCACTATGGCTGACTTAGTTTTACGTTTTATTCGGGCAGGGGGATTTTATCATTTACTCTGAGTGTTTCTGTTTTATTTTATTGTTTTGTGTTGACTCTGGCCTTTGGCCTATGATTTTCCACTGGTTTTTTAATGTGTTTCTAAGTGGTTGGCTTTTCCTTATTTATTTCTATGGTCGGCCAACCACCGTCACACTCTGTGTGGTTTTAGTTCGTTTTGTCTTGTCCTTGTCTGTTTCTCTTGTTCTGTATCGTCTGTGATCTCTTCCGTTCATTGTTTTTATTCTCTGTGGGTGTTCTTTGTCTTTGGAAAAAGGGACCGATGACCGTTGCAGTCTGGTCCCTTTAATCCCTCCAAACCTCCTCCTCCTGGTGACTGGGGAATCTTTTACAAGACTGGCTTTTAGCCACAGAATAGCACAGCCCACCATTTCAAAAGCTTTTGTAGATGTATGCATTGCAATATTCAAAACTTTAAACAACCAGTACTCATTACAGGTGCTATTTTTCCGAGTTTGGAATATACAGGGGATAGGCAAAGTAATGTGAACAGTGGTATTAAGGGGATGGTTGTGTTTGATGGTCAACAACACAGGTAAGGCATGTGTTGCACTGGACTGTGCATGTTCAGTAGAGACTAGGCATCATTGCAGGTTGTTTATGAGTAGAGCACACTTCGTATTTGCATTCAGAGGCCAAGGTTGGCATGCAATGAAAGACCTAAACGAGTTACAAAGAGAGCAGATTGTGGGGGCCCAATAAGCTGGAGCATCAGTAACCAAGACAGTCAATTTACTGAATATTACAAAAGCAACTGTTTTAACGGTTGTGACAGCCTACACAAAGCATGGAAAGACATCATTATGTAAATGTAATAGTGGGTGCAAATCAAAACTAAATGACAGACATTGTTGTACACTAACACGAATTGTGTCAAAACAACACAAAACTATGGCAGCTAAAGTGACTTCAGAGCTCAATAGCTATCTTCAAGACCCCATATCTATCGACACTGTCCACTGAGAACTCCATAAAGCAAATATTCTTGGACAAGCTGCTATAATGAAACCATTAGTGATGACAACCAATGCAAAGCAGTGTAAAACATGGTGTCAGGAGCATAAATCCTTGATGACTGATCAGTGGAAACACATCATAGGTCCGACGAGTCAACGTTTTTGTTATTTCCAACATTGAGCTGGGCTTATGTCTGGAGAACGCCAAAAGAGGCCTACAATCCTGGCTGCCTTATTCCAACTGTGAAGCATGGAGATGAAAGTGTGATGGTGTGGGCAGCCATATCATGGTATTCTACTGGTCCCACCATTACTCTCTATGGCCATGTTGAAGGCAATGATTATGTGAACTTTTTAGGAATCAGGTCCACCCTATGATCCAAATGTTGTTCCCCAACAATGATGCCACATTTCAGTACGATTATGCACACAGCCATGACAGTATAATCATGGTGTGAGGAGCATGCAACTGAACTGCAGAATCTTCCCTGGCCAGCACAGTCCCCGGACTTCAACATTATTGAACCCATGTGGGCGGTTTTGGCATACAGACGTCGGAGCAGATTTCTCCTCCCTTGTCACTACAGGAGTTAGAAGGGGTTCTGTTCTAAGAGAGGCATAACATTCCACTGGAGACTATACAATCATTATATGCCAGTATTCCAATAAAAATTGCAGCTGTGTTATGGGTAAGTGGGGATCTAACTCCCTCATTAATAAACCATTCCCAAGTGACAGGTATTCGCATTATTTTGCCTATTCCCTGTGTGTGTGTGTGTGTGTGTGTGTGTGTGTGTCACTCAGAGTTTTGCAGTCCTCATCTGTCACACTGGGAAAAACTGCACGGACTTTCTGGGGTATCACTGCCAGTTTCACTTCCCTGGCATGCTGAAATAAAGCAAGCAATGCAGTCAAATGAAACACGAACTTTTGTATGCTAAGGTATGATACAAATCGAAAACCACAATGTAATGTTATATGTATATTACTCAGAAATAAACAGTTGCCAACATACTTTATTATTATACAGCAGGTTGTGCAAGTCATACACACACACACACACACACACACACACACACACACACACACACCTTTCCCGCTGTATGCCTGAATTAAGATGCTTGACACCTCTTTGTTCCATCCCTTTTTTATAGAATATGAAGCAATCAGTAGAAAAAATGCTTTCACAAACAGTTTCTATAACAGAAAGTCTACTGGCAAAAAATATTGCTTTTCTCACTACTTTTATGAACATCTACTTACTGAAGAAATTCGGAAAATCCCCAACCCAAAAATCTGAAATTAGCCATTAGTCACCTAACAATAAGCAAATAACAAGCAGAAAACACTGTGGTACCCTCTTCTGTGCATGTGCAGATTATTGCTGCCTAGTGCAGATTGACAGCAGTTTAGAACTGCTGTCTATTTTGGTGCATGGATAATGTGTGTGCTAATTTTCGTAGTTTCACACATTCAAGCGCTAGATGGCTGTTGCGCTAGACCAATATTGTCCTCATGGATTATTGTGTAATACCCCCTTTAGGAAGCATTGCTACAGAGGTTACCAGAGGCAGCCAAGCCTTTTGAGACAATAGGGATGGATATTTTATGATCTTTTTTGCCAGACACAAGTGGGAAATTGTAACACTCTAACTGCTATTGATCATTTCTTATGATACACTGCTATGATTGACATTTCAAATCAACAAGCAACAACAGTGGCAGAGCCATGGTGAATAATTAGTTGTTGAAGTATGGTGTCCCTGAAATGGTAATCACAGACCGAGGTATTAAATTCATGCCACACTTGATGAAGCGATTATGTCATTTCCTGTGAGTTCAGAAACTAAGTAATGGCTCATTGCACTCACAAGCTAATGGTAGAATGGAATATGTGCACTGTACTATTCATAGGGTATTGGGTTACTATGTCAGCAACAACCTTAATGACTGGGATGTTTACTCACCACTTGTTGTTGCAACATATAATTCCAAAACGCACACTAGCATTGGCTTTCTCCATTTGAGGCAGTGTATGGGGGAAGATGCCTTCACAATTCAGTATAAACAAACCAAAAATCAGAAGGTACAGACTGTTTGGAATTTCATAAAGATATTAAGGGATGTATGGAAACATGTGTAGAGAGCAAAAGTCAGAGCCCTGGAATCTTAGGAAGAGGTGGGGAAACATACAGGAAAGTTAGCAAGTATAGAGTAGGACAATGGGTGATGCTATCAAGTCCATATACCCCAAAGGGTAATATCAAGAAGTTTATTTCATGGTACCAGGGGCCATACCAAGTGGCTGAGGTTATGCACTAGTAAATATCTAGTTACATTTGCCAACTTGAATGTTTCCAGGCCTCCAGAATCATTGCCACAGCAGACAGTGCCAATAGCTGAGAAAGAGTAAGAAAACATAGGGAGAATGAAAACCAAAAGATCTTGCACCATCTACTAGTGTGATACTGTAAGGGTTGATATCTCAGAAGTAAGAAAGAGAGATGTGGAGTGCCATGAAATTTAGTTTAACGTAAGTAGTGAGTAAGATTATTTTGGGCTGAAATATTAATTAAGGTGCACTTATGGAAGAGTTGGGAAGGACAGCAAGTAATTGTTGCAGAGCATGATTCCTTTGTTAGAAAGACTATGGAGGAAATCAGAAAAATTTGTTGATTTGCATCAGGGGTTCCGGCCTTGCGCCCCCCCCCCCCCCCCTCCATGCAAGAAGTGGTGTGGAGGATGTCAGGTCTTCTCAAAGGGGGGGGGGGGGGGGGGGGAGATAAGAATGGCTTATTTTTCCCAGGTTGCTGCATGCTAGAGGTTGGATCTCATGGGCATCCTAATCCCAACAGTGCTACACCTTTTCACGGAGGGTGGAGTAGGAGCACTGCAAAACCAGCATTAGAAAGTGGAGTGCTGTTCACTAGGCAAAAGTATATCCTCTTATTATACTCACCAGTCACTGATGGGCTCTTAGGCTGACATATGGGAAATGAGGAATGAGGTGTAGAAGTTGGAGGAAATATTTTTGAAATTAGAATGGGAAGCAAAGATAAAGGAATATTTGGAGAAATATAGGGGGAATATAGCAGGGTGTGCATGTCCTATGAGTAGTTACAGAGGCAATTGCAGCAAGTAATACATGTAGTACCACAAAACTAGCAACGGTGCAAAACGAGATGTTTGGAAGCTGTTGAGAAAATATTAAAAACAGTAATTGGGTGTGCAAACAACAATGATGCTGGAGTACTGAATGGCACCATGGTAAGAATAAGGGAAGTGGCATACAGTAACAAAGCGCTACTAGAATACATAACTGATTGGTCAATTCATACTGTATAACAGTGTTTACATACAGCTTTAAACTATTAAAGTTTGTCAGTACCCCGACGGCAGCCATTTCAGATGCTGTGATAACACACTGGACACCTCGTAGCTTTAGTTGTCTGATGCTATGTTTATGATTATGTTGGTGACCAATATACATAAGCTGTCAGCTTCCAGACTCAATATTTTCATGGGTAACATTTATGAGGGGCATTGTCTGTTGCTTGACACAGTCTTGCAGGAACATATTTTAATCAGTAAACTGATGACAGTTCATGACTTTAACACAGACTGGACATTCATCATTGATGATGGTTTTTATCAATTGAAGAATGCTGAGAACTTTGCCTAGCCACATCAAGTGTTACTTTGTGGTGTTCTGTAACAACTCCCTCTACATATGACATGGCATTTATCCATGCCAGAACATGTAACTTAAAAGTTATGAAGCTGGTTGTGTGGATTTTTTTTTTTTTCTTTTTTTTTTTTTTTTTTTTTTTTTTGCCTTAAATAAATATAGCTACAGTGGACTATTGCATTTTTCATTCAGTTTTATATTTCAATAGTTTTAATACTTATGTGTCAATACCTGTTATATTGTATGAACTGGCCAGTCAATTATGTATAACTACTTTAACTGTGGGTGCCATAATTTTAAAAATATCAGTAATACTAGAAGGGCACATTATGCAACTGTTGAACTTGAAGCAGGTTGTGGTAAACAACACACACACTTTGTGAAAGCTGACCATAGAGCTAACGGAATATGTAAGACAACTGTAGATATGGTGAACAAGGATACTGGGGTTATACAAACATGATTTTATTTATATGGGGGTAATGGCTGCAACGTTTTCCAGTTACTAACTGACAGCATAAGGGCTGCTCATATGAAATTGATGAAATTATTGGAAGCCATACACCATGTCAAGCACAGACAGTTGACTCTGGTGCTACTGGCACTGGAAGAGTACCTGGCTGGCTTAAGAAAGATTCAGAGGGCATTACTTCCAGAAATGGAGCTCTTCATCAAGACAAGCAAACAGTATCTACTGTATGCTACCATGTGGCAACAGTGGAAATCAGGACAGACCAAACACAGCTCTATGTGCTGGTTCAGTTCCTGGCAGCAGATGTCCACACATGGTATAAGTATTTTACCATCGACCCTTACTCGGTGAAGTATGTGCAATTAAAGACCAGGGAGGTAATGCTAATCTCAGGGTAGGGGAAGGCATGTTGTAATGTCAAAGGAAGAATTCTGAACTGACAGAAGGAACAAGTGGTCCCTTTGTTCCAGACTGGCAACAAAACATGCGAAAGTCAGTTATTCTTGGGCACGACAGTCAAATAGGGATGCAAATGGGATGTTCTGGAACTGCAATTCTATTTTCAGTGAGCAGGCTTGCACTGGATCTACTCCACAAACATGCCATAGTAGCAGTAGCATGAATTGTTATGAGCAAGGGAGACTTAGAGGGGTGATGCAATTGGATCTGCATGGCAGCAGGTCACTTAGCGATGAAACAGGACAGCTTGTGCCATAGTGGAGCTTATGTACCCACTCCTGGCCACTTTTACAAGAACCATCAGGATGAACAAAAATCTGCCACTGTTATACTGGCTGGATAAACTGTTACGGGTATTCCCAGCACAAAACCTGACCTGTCACTATAGTACTCTAGAACCTAAAATCATGCTCACACTGAACCAACTCATAGCAACCCAGGAGTGCCATAATTCTGCAGAACGGATGCCACAGCACTTATAGCAATACTGTGTAACCAATATCATGTGGTTGTGTCCTTGAGCGTCATGATATCTGGTACATTAATAGCTTTGACTCTGTGTTGTGCAGCCTTTATTTACTTTAGGCAAAGAGCCACACCCATGTACACCAGATACCAGTAGGTTGGACTAACTGACAAGTGCAGGATGCAATTAAGTGAGAAACACAAGAGATTGTTCAGAGGGAAAAACTTATTCCAGTATTCTACTCATTTGTTCTATATTTATTGCCATACAATCATTTCATTTCATTCTTTGTGATGAATGATAGGAATATTTGTATCCATGATTAATGATATTTTACAGATGATTTTGGAGATTTTTTGACTGTTTTGTGTGATTGGATCTTGAGCTATAATGCACTAAGGAGACTGATGACATAATGCTTTAAGAATTTTTTATATTATGAGTAGTAAGAGATGTAAGCAGTTAATGACATGATGAAGAATTACCAGTGCTATGTGTATTAGAGGGAATTAGTGTAACTATTGTACTTTGTTTTGTGTAATTTTGCAAGGGATCTATTAAGCCGGTTCTCTGTTAAACAGATATTAAGGGATATCCAATGGGGGAGAAGAATTTGTTAACATTACTCTGTTAGTTGATAAGTAATCACCTAAAGAAATTGCAGAACACATGTTAATAAAATGGCAGTGAGCTAGTGTAGTAGGCTTAATATACATTTGATGAACTTGTGAGTCAAACTGTCTGCACTTAGGAAAATGTATGGTATACTATTATTAGTGTGGAAATGTATGTTGAGTCTTTGCAGAATGACCCTGAGCTAAGAACGAGAGACTGGATTTACTGGGGTGAGGAGGGGTGGGGGGGGGGGGGGGCAATTTATGTAGTGCTGCCACTATTTTTCAGCACTATGGTGTTAAATAGCAATGCTGCCACTGCTGTTGGAAATGGAGGATGGAAACAAGTGAGAGCAAAGCTGACCACAACACCATTACATCAGATGCAGCAATACCATCACCCTGTTAACACTTTGTGAGCCAGAGCCATCGGCCACAATACCAATGACATTTTAGAAAGGTAGGGTGACCATGGCAACAGCAGCAAAGTCACTTGCTACACCCTCTGGCTGCCACCTTGTTTTGGTGTACATGGTTGGATGCCATGCCTTGGTGCAACAAGTAGGTACAGAGCCTTTGTAAATACCCATCATTTTTAGCCAAAGGCATCTCATTCTGGCAGCACCATCTATGAAGGAAGAAATATGCCAGGCAATATGGTGACATGATTCTGGAAGCAGCCACTATGAGACACGGGCTCCATCACTGATGAGCCTACTACTAGTTCAAGTCAACTCCTATGGACCTGGTACCTTCCAGCTGGTGGGCCATCTGAGTGATCATCCATTAGCAGCCATCCTTCTGCCCATGAGGGCCACCATTTGTGGCTGGGGCAGTGAGGACATTCCACCACTTGAACTTCTGCAGGCAAATTGATGCTGTACGCCTTGCTCACAAGGGTGGACAACAGTGCTGGAGCCTGCAATCCTCTACAAGAATCATGGCAGGCTTCTGCATCTACTGGTGTGCCCTTCCCTGAGCTGCAGAGTAGCACCAAGATGGTGCACGCTGCCATAGACATCATGCGTCAGCATTCCAGCCTAGCCACCAGCAGGGTGCTGGCTGCCTGCTGCTCCAATACGCTGCTGTCAGCACAATCCAAGTGGGTGTTACCACTGCTGAACAATGCTGCGAGTGCTGTAGCTTGCTTTCTAATTAAAAAAAAAAAAGTGACTTGCTTTCTAATTTTACAAAAATGTGACTGTTAATGATGTTTTATTAGGCCATGATCAGTCAACATCCTGTGTCCGACCCCAGTAGCTGAGTGGTCAGCGTGACAGACTGTCAATCCTAAGGTCCCGGGTTCGATTCCTGGCTGGGTCGGAGTTTTTCTCCGCTCAGGGACTGGGCATTGTGTTGTCCTAATCATCATCATTTCATCCCCATCAACACGCAGGTCGCCAAAGTGGCGTCAACTCGAAAGACCTGCACCAGGCGAACGGTCTACCTGACGGGAGGCCCTAGCCACACGACATTTCAGTCAACATCCTCATGACAACCCACCATCTCAACTCGTCCCAGACTTCTACAGTTAACACATTGGAGTTTTCTCTAGATTGAGGACATTTTACTCTTAAATTTATCTATTATACCAGTGGTGGACAGTAGCAGCACTGTATAAGGTGCATAGTTATCTATAGTGTATGTTGTGATTTGGGAAGCTTTTCTTACAGTTTGATTGCTATATTACTAAAGTAATTGTTTACAAAGTTGACCAGGTCCTTAGGGTTACCTATTAAACTGTCTTCATTTCTGATTTTGATGTTTATCTTTTTTTGGTTTGTGCGACCAGTTAATTGTTTTACTATATTACAAATTGCTTTTCTTGTATTGTTTGAGTTCTGTATGGTTAGATCATTTTAGATTCTTTTTGCCTACTGCAGCAGTCTCTTACACACACGTTTGTACCTGAGAAAAAACTGTAAGATGGCTCAGTCACCCCCATGATCTTTGATAGAGTTGAGATATTTGAGCATTTCAGAGGATTTTCTGACACCTTTTGTTGCTAAGTTCTTTGTATTAGTTTCTCAAACAAAATATACTCTTTTAGGAAATGTCTCCCCAAATTTTAATTTGAATGTAGTCATGAATTTGTTAATTTTTTCATTTAAATGTTCCTGGATATACTTCTGACCATATCTTGCTGGTCATCTGCACTGCAAGTTCACTGCTTTTTGATATGGAGTACACCTTTCTGTAGCTACACATATTTTTCTTTCCTTTGCAGATATTTTAAGTTTTGCAATTCGAAAAAAATGGTCTGACAACACAAGGTTTTTAATGGCAACCTCACAGTATTTTTTGTTGATAACTATTAGGATGTGATCAATAACTGATAATGAGTGTTTGGTTATTCTTGTTGCACTTGTTACCCATTGTGAGATAGCTACCATAACCGTACAAGATATTCAAAAACCTGTTGGTGACTTAATCCACTTTAATCATATTGCATTTGAATTTGCACAAATAAGAATATTTTCTTTAGGAGTACATGTCTCTAGCAAGTGCATTAACTTAGTGAAAAAATACTGACATTATCATTAAGTTCAGTATACTCAGTTTTCAAGTGTATTTTGTTCTTTTAACTCTACTACTGATAGCTCAAAGCGTTTTCTTCACTCAAAGAAATCATGTCACTTCTAACTATAAATCGAAGTTCTCTCTTAACCTTTTTAGTGCTGAGTGTGCTACAACAGCGCACACAGCTGTGTGCAGTTGGGACACACTGCATGGCAGTGAGGGATATGACTCACAACTTCCTTTAGTACTTCAGCTAATTAATTGGATAGAGGTTACTATTTTTGTTGCTACATACTCTTTAGTTCATTAATAATAGGGTGTTCAAACAAATTTTTAGGCCTGTGGATGTGAAGCCAATGGTATACATTCTATAGGATTGATGAACATGTTCGTCCTCCAGACAACTGGTGAAGTACCTCCCAGGGAGGAATCATTGTGGCGGGGAGTGGGATGGATTTCTGTTGTGGAGGCCTGTTTTCTTTCTTTCTTTGATTCTAATATTGATAGTCTTTTCTTTCCTTTATTTCTTCTCCACTTGGAGTACCACATCTGTCATTCTTCTTGTCACATTCAACAATCACCATTGAGGAAATCCTTCTCTTATCCAAATATTAAAACTGTTTTCGCAGGATTGTCATAGATGTAGCAAATGTACAAGTAGCTTCCAGAAGACGTTAAACAAGATTAAGATAGTAACCAAAAAGGATACTTACTTGATGACTAATGAGCATGGTTAAGTGATGTCTTCTTACACTGATGTAACTGAAGAACTGGTGTATAAATTACAGGTTCAACTGATTTTTGCAGTTAGTCTACAGGTAAACATGAATGGAGACAAAGGTTTTAATTAAGTCACATTTGGCTCTGTCATGCTTAAAGACTTTTAAAGCTGAATTTTATGGGAGTTGGTATTCAGCACAAATGCTATGCTTAAACAGATGCGAGTGCAAGAATTTTAAAAATGGATAAAATAAGAGAGACAAATTGTCATTATTTTAGTGGTTAATCCTAAAGTGTGTTCAGAACTACAAATATCTTTTATGTAGTTGTTTACTATGGTTTCAATGACATAAAGGTGGAGATATGTGTTGTGATATATAACTTTTTTGGTAAAGTGATTTGTTACCCAATGTTTACATGGCCAATGAATGATAATCACCACAGCGAAAGCATTTATTATTAGTTCATTTGCTTACAATTGTAAACTGTCTGGAAGTTGTGTTGTATTTTCATGTACACTGGCCCTGATGGATGCTATATGTGTCCAAGGCAAGGCTTAGCAGTTTTTCAGTGTGTTCTGGTACTTACTGGATGGAAAGTTATTCCATCTATGATGTCCCAGCTCAGAAAAGCAGGGCACACGATTGAGAAAACTGACATCGCATGACAGATGTGTGTATGCCAGACAAGGAA
Organism: Schistocerca americana; assembly: GCF_021461395.2. Classification (NCBI taxonomy): domain Eukaryota; kingdom Metazoa; phylum Arthropoda; class Insecta; order Orthoptera; family Acrididae; genus Schistocerca; species Schistocerca americana. Next base: position 597,671,861 of record NC_060125.1, on the reverse strand, counting down.
AAGGAAAGAAAATTCATTATATTGTGAAGAATGTATAGCACTGTACTTCATGAACATTATAAGGGGTTAATGTCAGATCAATATGTGCTCACAAATTGTAAATGAAATGTTACCTTACTTATGATATTGTAACAGCAGATGCAATACAACTGTATTGAATGGAAGAGCTTTCTATTATTTTGATAGTGAAGATTGAGAATAGATTGGAGCTTCCAGATTGCAGCATGGGAACAGTTGCAACAGTCAAGAAATTTGTATCAAAAATAGCTACGCAGTTGTCTGAACAGTATTTCAGGAGGCTACAGTTCAGTTTTTAAGAATAACGGTACTCACAGTGTGAACATATGCACTATTTCAGACATAGAGAACCCTTCAGAAACTTCAGTATACCTTTCACATCCATATTTAAATTTATTAGGTTTGGAGAAATCATCACTGAAATATCCAAATACACAATTATCTTTCTTGAAGGAGTTGAAATTTTCTACTAGTTCTTCCATATAACTATAAAAATTATTTTTAGATGTAGCAGAGGCACCTTCTGGATGATAGGTAAACTACAAGAACATCATGGTTCATATACAATTGAGGAGTGAGTTTGGGTTGGTTACACCAAACAACACCCATTTAGCAGTAGTTCATTTATTCACCTAAAAACATGCAAGGCTCACAAAGAACTGACATGGCGGAAAAAAACCCAAAGACAATGCTCAGAGTCCAAAGACGAATGCATATCGATGCTGGTGTCGATCTCATTGGTGTCACATAGCCCCCCCCCCCCCCCCCCCACCTCTTGAGAGGCCGGGGGGGTTCCACGGGAGCCGGACCACGGTCAGCTTGACAGCATCGTTGGGGAGCTGTGTGGGTAGTGTGAATAGATGTCATGAAGGAAGGTTCGGCCACCGAACCTGGAAGTCATTGAAGTGAGCTGGGCATCGTACTGGGCGTGCAGTGACAGGTAGGCTGGTGGTTTGTGGGTGGAACGGAGCAATGACGATGATGTCTCCGGTGGGCGTGGCGAACACACGAAGCATGTCCACGTCAACGTCGGGCAGGAGGGGAACACATTTCACCAGGTGGCAGGGAATGGCGTAGGTTGTGTCACGAGCACTGGATGAAGAGAAACACATGACGAGCAGTGTATAGTCACGCAGTATACACCTCGAGCGAGGGCAAGTTCAAGATGGGGGGGGGGGGGGGGGACGTGAGAAACCTCGACAGGGCGAGGCAGGCGATGGTGGAGAGGTCGAAGGGACCAGCAAAGGGCCCGGCGGCGAGGGCATGATCGTAGGTGAGCTCAACGTGGGAAGCGTGTGGTCACTCGACAGAGTGCCTGAGCCCGGTGTAGAGGGCGAGGTTGGAGGAGAGCTCGGCGATTGGAGCTGGAAGTCACTCGATCGAGTGTGTAAGTCCGACGTGGAGGGAGTTGGTTGGTTGGTTGGTTGGTTGTTTTGGGGAAGCAGACAGACAGCGAGGTCATCGGTCTCATCGGATTAGGGAAGGATGGGGAAGGAAGTCAGCCGTGCCCTTTTAGAGAAACCATCCCGGCATTTACCTGGAGTGATTTAGGGAAATCACGGAAAACCTAAATCAGGATGGCCGGACGCGGGATTGAACCGTCATCCTCCCGAATGCGAGTCCAGTGTCTAACCACTGCGCCACCTCGCTCGGTGTGGAGGGAGTGGTCGAAGTGTCGTGAACCACGACAGTGAGTGGCATGGTCGTGGCCTGAAGGGGGGTAGAAGAAGGCTCAACGTGGGCAGGCTTAAGTCTGTTGAGAGAGACTGTAACAGCTGAATCTTTCATCTGGATGTCATAGGTGTTGGCTGAGTGCCGGAGAACTCGGTACGGGCCGGTATATGGAGGCTGGAGGGGAGCACGGACAGTGTCATCTCAGAGCATCACACACTCGCAATTGTCCAGAGATTTCAGGACGTGAACCTTAGGACAGGAATGGCTGGTGGGTGGGGGGATATGGAGGTTGATGAAGTGGCGTCTGACACGGTCCACGAAGGAAGGTAAGTCAGACTGAGGGAGAGAAGTGGAAGGGCTCACAAGTACGCCAGGGAGAACAATGTTCTGGCCATACATGAACTCGGCTATTGTGCCTTTGAGGTCTTCCTTATAGATTGCACGAATGCCGAGTAGCACAAGGGGAAGGCCCTCTGTCCATAGAGAGTCATGGCATCCAAGAGCCGCCTTGAAAGTGCGGTGCCAGCGCTCGACTAGCCCATTACTTTGCGGGTGTTAGGCTGTGGTATGGATGTGCCGGATGCCGCAAATGTTACAAATCCCGTTGAACAGGGCTGACTCAAATTGACCCCCCCTGCGGGTTCGGGGGTTAGAATAGGCCCGCGGTATTGCTGCCTGTCGTAAGAGGCGACTAAAAGGAGTCTCACATGTTTCGGCCTTATGTGATGGTCCCCTCTCGGGTTTGACCTCCATCTTTCTAAATTATTCCGAAGAGCGAGCCAATTGGGGAAGGGCGCCTTACATGGTGCACTGTATCCGTCGTGCAATGAGACCTTTAGCCGTCTTTCTCGTCGTTGCAAAGGTGTCCCGCTCGTTTTTGATCTCTTGGGCGATTACCACGCTGCACTCTGCAGTGTTTCTTTTAACTGCGACGACGTCCTTGGCCATTTATGCACCTAACATCCAGCACGGTAGCCAGTCCGTTGTGGTGGGGCCGCCATGTACCCTCTTGGTTGTAGCCCCCTGACAACACAGGGATCGCTCTACTGATGCCTGCGCCGTTAACTCCCCACGTATGCCAAGCAGTAGATGCCCATCGCCCTGGGGCATCGGGACTCCCGGCAATGGCCATCCTGCCAGGTGGCCTTTGCTGTGGCTGGGTGGCGCCCGTGGGGAGGGCCCTTGGTCGGAGTAGGTGGCATCAGGGCGGATGACCCGCAATGAAGCGTGGTACATCATCTCTCGCTGGCGGCCAGCCGTCAGCAGTCTCTAAGCATTCCAAGGCTCACTTCAAGGCTAATGTGTATGACCCCAAATCGTTCCCCTCCCTGGCCACACCATGGGAGGAACGAAGGGCTATGACTGAGAGCGAAAGATACTCGCCCCGGTATCTCGTCTGTACCAGAGCTGACGGGGAATCTTTTATGTCCTTGAAGCCTCAGTTCTTTGTAGAGCATTTAGAGGACAAGTTTGGGGAGGTGGAGGGCTTGTCCAAGATGCGGTCCGGATCGGTGTTGATCAAAACGGCATCCTCCGCCCAGTCGCGGGCCTTGCTCGCTTGTACTAAGCTGGGGGATGTCTCTGTCACTATCACGCCCCATAAGAGTCTGAACATGGTCCAGGGCATTATCTTTCACAGGGATCTCCTTTTACAGTCCGACGACGAGCTGCGAGCCAACTTGGAGCGCCGAGGTGTCCATTTCGTCCGGCGCGTCCACCGGGGTCCGAGGGATCGTCAAGTTGCCACAGGTGCCTTTATCTTGGCCTTCGAGGGTGACACGTTACCTGAGAAGGTCAAGGTGATGGTGTACCGATGTGATGTCAAGCCGTATATCCCTCCCCCGATGCGGTGCTTCAAGTGTTAGAAGTTCGGCCACATGTCTTCACGCTGTGCGTCCGACCTCGTCTGTCGCGATTGCGGTCGGCCTTCCCATCCTGATCATCCTTGTGCGCCGCCTCCAATCTGTGTGAACTGTGGTGCGCACCATCCGCCTTGCTCGCCAGACTGTCCGATTCTGCAGAAGGAGCGGAAGATCATGGAAATAAAGACTCTCGACCGCCTGACGTACACTGAGGCGAAGCGGAAATATGATCGGCTTCATCCGGTGCGCATGACAGCTTCTTATGCCGCAACTGTCACTCCTACAATTCCATCCGCTCCAGTCAGCTCTCAGCGTCGACGTCCCACACCTGCCCCCTTGATGGTGGGGGGCACTAAACCTCCTGTTGCTCCTGCTCCATCTACTTCAGGAGCAACACCCCCCCAACCATCGGGGACATCAGTCCCCCCTTCCCAGCCGGAGAAGCGTAAGACTTCTTCGGCTACTCTCGTAAGGAAGGGGTCCCTTGGGGACCTTCCTTCGCACGCTCCGACCGGTTCCAAAGCCGACGGCCGCAAGTGGCTCAAACAACCGCCAGTCCCTGGTCGTCAGGACACACGGTCATCGTCTGTCCCTGAGACTGACCCGGTGACGCCCTCCCAGCCTGAACCACCCAAGGCGCAGCGCGAGAAGCAGAAGAAGAAGAAACTCCCCAAGGCTACCGACATTGCGGTGGCACCCATTCCACCGCTTCCTACAAGCTCTGCGTCTGAGGATGAGGTGGAGATTCTGGCGTCCGCTGAGGACATGGATCTCGCCGGTCCCTCGGATGCAGTAGATGGCTGTTGTCCAGGTGGTGACTCCGTAGCAGCAGGGGCCCCGGAGGCGTAAACTGCCTCCCCAATCCCTTCACGCCTTTCCCATCCATGGCTAATACCATCCTCCAGTGGAACTGCAGCGGTTTTTTCCACCATCTAGCTGAGCTCCGCCAACTTATCAGCCGTCATCCTTTCCTTTGCATTGCTCTGCAGGAAACTTGGTTTCCAGCAATGCGAACCCCCGCCCTCCGTGGCTATCGGGGTTATTTTAAGAACCGGGCAGCTTATGAAAGGGTGTCTGGTGGCGTCTGCATATATGTCCTTAACTCTCTTCACAGCGAGTTTGTACCTCTACAAACGGCTTTAGAGGCTGTCGCTGTTCGGGTGTGGATGCCACAGGCTATCACCGTCTGCAGTATTTACCTTCCACCTGATGGTGCTGTCGCGCAGCATGTCCTGGCTGCTCTGATAGCACAACTGCCGCCACCTTTTTCGCTGCTGGGCGATTTCAATGCCCACAACCCTCTATGGGGTGGGACTGTCTCCGATGATCGTGGTCGGGCCGTGGAGCATGTGTTGGCTCAGCTCGACCTTAGCCTCTTGAATACCGGTGCTCCCACGCATTTCAGTGTGGCCCATGGCTCGTTCTCGGCCATCGATCTCTCTATTTGCAGCCCTGGACTTGTCCCATCCCTCCACTGGAGGGTGCATCCTGACCTGTGTGGTAGTGACCATTTTCCCATCTATTTGTCACTGCCACAGTGTCATTCTTCTGGGCGCTTGCCCCGCTGGGCTCTCCACAGGGCTGACTGGCCAGCTTTTACTTCCGCTGTAACCATTGCGTCTCCCCCACAGGGTGACATTGACGAGGTGGTCCGTGTTTTCACCACGTCCATCATTTCAGTGGCCGAGGCTGCCATCCCCCGTTCCTCTGGCCTCCCTCGGCGGAAGGCTGTCCCCTGGTGGTCGCCGGAGATTGCTGAGGCTATTCACGACCGTAGGCGGGCTCTCCAGCGTCATAGGTGGCACCCGTCTCTGGAGACCCTCATCGCCTTTAAGAGGCTCCGTGCCTTCGCCCGTCGTCTTATTGCACGGCGTAAACAGGAGTGCTGGGAGAGGTACGTCTCATCCTTGGGCTCCCGTGTCTCCCCCTCGCTCGTGTGGTCCCGGATCCGGCGGATTTATGGCTCCCAGACCCCTACGGGTGTCCCTGGGATCTCCCTGGCCGGCGCTGTCTGCACGGACGCTGCCGCCATTGCTGAACACCTTGCTGCGCACTTTGCTCAGAGCTCTGCGACTGCCTCCTATCCCCCCGCCCTTCGCTCTCTAAAGGAGCGAGCCGAGCGGACGCCGTTCTCATTCCACACGCGTCGTTCAGAAACATACAATGCTCCTTTCAGCGAGAGGGAATTCCTCGCTGCCCTCGCCGATTGCCCTGATACTGCACCAGGCCCAGACTGCATCCACGCGCAGATGCTGAAGCATCTCTCCAGGGACTGCCAGAGACACATTCTCGCGATATTTAATCGCATTTGGAGCGAAGGCGTGTTCCCGTCGCAATGGCGAGAGGGTGTTATTGTCCCCATCTTGAAGCCCGGTGCGGACCCACTGGCGGTGGACAGCTATCGTCCCATTACCCTCACCAACGTTTTGTGCAAATTGCTCGAACGTATGGTGGGGCGGCGTTTGTGTTGGGTCCGTGAGTCGCGCAGTCTCCTCGCTCCATCCCAGGGTGGCTTCCCTCGGGGCCGGTCTGCAGTGGACAATTTGGTGCGCCTGGAATCTGCTGTCCGTACGGCTTTTGCCCGACGTCAGCATCTCGTTGCTGTATTTTTCGATCTGCGGAAGGCGTATGACACCACATGGAGGCATCACATCCTCGCCACGTTGTATGGGTGGGGTCTTCGTGGTCGGCTCCCGGCTTTTCTTCAAACCTTTCTATTGCACCACTCTTTCCGGGTGCAAGTCGGTGCTGCCTCTAGTTCTTCTTATACACAGGAAAATGGGGTCCCCCAGGGCTCGGTGTTGAGTGTGTCCTTATTTCTAGTGGCCATTAATGGTCTGGCTGCAGCCGTGGGGTCGTCGGTGTCTCCTTCTTTGTATGCCGACGACTTCTGCATCTCATTTAGCTCCACGACTACGGGAGTCGCCGAACGCAGGCTGCAGGTAACCGTTCGGAAGGCAGCATCATGGGCTCTGACTCACGGTTTTCAGTTCTCTGCAGCCAAGACTCGAGTTATGCACTTCTGCAGGCGTCGGACGGTCCACCCTCATCCTGAACTCTACCTCGACGGCCACCTGCTTGAAGTGGTGGACACTTGCCGCTTCTTGGGACTCGTGTTTGATGCCCGGCTCACATGGGTTCCTCATGTTACTCAACTGAAGCAAAAATGCTGGCGGCACCTCAACGCCCTCCGCTGCCTTAGCCACACGTCTTGGGGTGCGGATCGCTGCACGCTGCTGCGATTGTACAGAGCCCTTGTGCAGTCTCGGCTTGATTATGGGAGCCTGGCCTATGGGTCTGCATCACCCTCAGTGTTGAAGTTGTTAGACCCCATACACCACTGTGGGGTCCGGCTTGCAACTGGTGCTTTTCGTACGAGCCCCGTGGATAGTCTACTGGTGGAAGCCGGGGTTCCCCCGCTGCGGATTCGCCGCCATCGACTGCTCGCCGACTATGCTGTCCACGTGCATTGCTCGCCAGGCCATCCCAATCGTCGCCTGCTTTTCCCTGCCATGGTCCTCATCTGCCCGAACGGCGACCTAGGTCTGGGCTTTCCGTCGCTGTCCGCGTTCAGTCCCTGCTGTCGGAATTGGGTTCATTCCCTCTTCTGCCTCCCTTCCGGGTCCGTGCACCTACGCCTCCCTGGTGTTTGTCCCGGCCGTCCATCCGTCTGGACTTGGCACAGGGACCCAAGGACTCGGTTCTGCCTGTGGCCCTCCGTCGCCGTTTTCTTGCTCTCCTCGCCTCATTTTCGGACTGTGAGACTGTCTACACTGATGGTTCCCTGGTTGATGGTCGCACTGCCTACTCTTTTGCTCATGCTGCCCATGTTGAGCAACGCTCCTTACCAGCTGGCTGCAGTATTTTTACTGCAGAGCTGGTGGCCATATTGCGCGGTCTGGAGCATATGCGTTTCTGCTCAGGTAGGTCCGTCGTGATCTGCAGTGACTCCCTGAGCAGCCTTCAGGCCATAGACCGCTGCTATCCCTCCTCTCCTCTGGTGTCCTCCATTCAGGAGTCTGTTTCCGCCATTGCCCATTCTGGTCGTTCGGTGGTCTTGGTTTGGACGCCCGGTCATGTTGGCATCCCAGGGAACGAACGTGTAGACAGGCTGGCCAAAGGGGCGATCGACGCCCCAGCTTTGGAGATCGGCCTTACGGCTCGCGACCAGCAGCTGGTGTTGCGCCGTAAGCTGATTGGGATGTGGGCTGCTGAGTGGCGTGGCATGACAGCCCCGAATAAACTGCGGGCTGTCAAGGGGACGACCGATGTGTGGCGTTCCTCCCTGCGGGCTTCTCACAGGGACTCGGTAGTCCTGTGTCGGCTGCGCATCGGCCATACGTACCTGACGCACAGCCATCTGTTACGTCAGGAGGATCCCCCCTTGTGTCAGTGTGGGTCCCGGCTGACGGTCGGCCACATTTTGCTGGAGTGTCCTCGACTGTGCACACTCCGGCAATCTTTTAATCTCCCAGGCACTTTGGCTTTGGTTTTATCCGACGACGCCTCCATGGCTGATGACGTTTTAAATTTTATCCATGGTAGTCTGTTTTATGGTTCGATTTAGGGAGTTCCTGCACCTTTCCCTTTCTGTGTCTTTTGTCCTTGTGTCTGTTGCTGTTCTGGTGTGCCGTGAGATGGTTGACTCTTTCCCATTTTTGTTCTCGTGGTCAGTCAACCAGTCTCCGGCCATCTTCCTTTCTTCTGTTTCTTTCTGTCTGGTGTTCCTCTGTCCTGTTCTTGTTTGTAGTGTTTGTTGCTGCATTTGTGTTCTTTTAGCGCCTGGGGGGACGTCTCCTCCCCCTTTGGTTTTTACCTGCTCCGTCGATTTTGGGCTCGCCTGATTTTGGAATGGGGGACTGATGACCTTCGCTGTTTAGTCCCCCTTAAACATCCAACAACCACCACCACCACTCAAATTGACTGCCCTGGTCAGTTGTGATGATAGCTGGACATCCAAAACGCAATACCCATGACTCGACGAAAGCTCGAGCAACAGTTTCTGCTGTAATATTGGGGAGGGGGACAGCCTCGACCCAGCGAGTTGTTCGGTTGATAGACGAGAGAACATAACGAAAGCCATTAGAGGGGGGGGAGAGGGCCGACAATGTCAATATGAATATGCTGGAAATGCCCAGGAAGGATCGAAAAGGTGCCAAGCAGGGAGTGAAGTGTACCTGTGTACTTTGCAGCGTTGGCACGCGACACAGGAGCGTGCCCATTGCTGGCAGTCCTTGTCGACATTTCTCCACACAAAGCACTCCGCTACGAGGCGGGCGGGTGGACGCACAAACGCCGGGTTGGGCTAAATTATGCAATGCGTTGAAGACAGTTCGACGGAGTGTGGTTGGGATGAGTGGGTGTAACGTGCCTGTACTGTCGTCGCACCAGATCTCACCAGAAATGCCAGGGAAGGTTGTGTGGACGAAGTGTAGTGAAGAAGTAGCGTCTGAAATCAGGTTTTGTGTTTCCTAGTCGTCAGGTTGGAGGTTAGGCAGTTCAGAGAGGTCTAACAGCGAATGGACGGCGTCGACTCGTGAAAGGAAGTAAGCAACTATATTGTCAGCACCCTTTATGTGTCTGACATCGGTGGTGAACTGAGATATGAAGTCCATGTATCTGAAGCGACGAGGAGGCGGGTCAGCTGGCAGGTTTGTAATGGCCGCAGCCAGAATTTGTGGTCCGTTAAAACATAGAAAGGGCGTCCCTCAACGTCAGTCTTAAAATGCTTGATTGCTTCGTAGACTGGGAGCAGCTCCCTGTCAAAAGCGGAATATTTCCGTTGTGCATTGGTGAGCTTGCGCGAGAAGAACTGCACAGGCGAAGTTTGGCCGTCGATTTTCTGGCTAAGGACAGCGCCGATGGCAGTATAGCTCGCGTCTGTGGTGATGAAAAGCTGTGCATTGGGATGAGGATGCGCGATGGTTCAGGCCTCGGCAAGAAGATTTTTGAGGGCAGTGAAAGAGTTAGCCATAGCAGGGGTCCATGGAACGGGCCGAGATCCAGAAGTGTTGGTGCCTGCCAAGGCGTCCGTCAGTGGAGCCTGAATCTCTGCAGCCCAAGGTAGATGTCAGCGATAATAATTAACCATCCCCAGAAAGCGCCAGAGCTCTTTGAATGACGAAGGTCTGGGTAGGTTTAGTATTGTTTGTACTTTCTCACGGGGCGGTGAAATGCCATCAGCAGAGACCCGAAAACCAAGAAAAGTGACTGCGGGTTGATGTAGCTGCAATTTGTCCTGGTTGGTTTCAGTGCCTACTGTCGCGAAACTGTTCATAACAGTTTGCACATGTCGAATGTTGTCTTCGACGGAGGAGCTGAACACAAGAATGTCATCAAGGTATGCAAAGCAAAATTTTAGGTCGAATAGCACTTCGCTGATGAAGCGTTGCCAGGTCTGGGTTGTGTTTTTCAGACCGAAGGGCATGAATTGAAACTGAAATAACCCGATCGGGGTGGTGATTGCTGTCTTCTCGATGTCTTTCGGTGCCATGGGGATCTGGTGGTAGGCCCGTTTGCAATCAATGATGGAGAACGTGGTCGGACCTGCGAGGGAACTGGTAAAGTCCACAATGTTGGGTGTGGGGTAGGTGTCCATAATTGTTTGTGCGTTTAGTTGACGGTAGTCTCCGCACATGCGCCACGACCCGTCTTTCTTGGGTGTCATGTGTATGGGCAGAGACCAGCTACTGTCAGAGGGTTCAATGACGCCTGAGCCTAGTAGTTCAGAAATCTGATTTTTAATGTCGGAGATGCGCTCGGGACAAAGTCGACGTGGTTTACTGGAGATCGGGGGACCTGGCATGAGGCAAAGCTTGTGAACTGTGCCGTTGGTGACGATGGAAATGTTGCCGGCGGCATGCGAGGCGGTTTGTTTACAATGTGTGGCTGGCGGGGCAGGCGAGGCATGGTCGTGGTGTTTGGAGCCACTAGGTGGATCCGACAGGAGCCGAGGTGGCGAAGTGTACCAGGAGTTAACGCGACAAGAAGCTGGCCTGAAGCAGTGGCATCGTGGTTGGGTGAGCTTGGTAGAGCTCGTGAGCCGTTAGTGAGTCCATTGTTCGAGGGCGTGGCCTGTGGCAGCACGGTCACGGGCGAAACACTTGGCGCAAGTGCACTGTTTGTGTTGTCAGTGACAGTTGCACGGCGGCGCACAGGAGCCAAAGTTGCATAGTTTGAGGTGCTGTCCACGAGGGGCGGGGTAGGAGCCGTCAGTTCAGGAACACGTGACGCTCATCGTGCATGTGCGCTTGTGTGTGTGTCAAACGCTGCCGTGTTAGGAGGGTGTGGCCCTGCGGAACTGTCAGTACATGTTATGGCAGTCTTTACAGTCTTTATAGCACAGTCGTGAGGGGTAACGGGAGGTAAACACATGGAGGCTCGATTGCTGGGATTGCAACCAGATTCGGTGCACTGACTGACCTTGCTTTGTCCTTGCTGTAGTGTCTGTAATTCCTTTGCTGTGTCGGAGAGCTGGAGCTGTGTTTCGTGGAGCTGGAGGGAGAGCTTGAAGTTTTCCTTGCGTAGGCGAGCGACATGTTCAAGCCCAACGAGGCAATTGTGCGTGGTTTCTTGTAACGGTGTCGACAGAGACGAGCATGTACGGATGAGATGATCCCGGACCAATGTGTCACAGGGGGGTTTGCTCGATGGAGCACAGGGGAAGTGAGTCTTGGACGGATGATGAAACACGGTGTTTCACACTAGGTCCGGTGAAAGTTTGTGGTAACGCAAGAAGTCAATGCCTATTATAGGTTCATCAATTTCGCACACTAAAGAAGTCCACTCAAGTTTGCGGAGAGATAGACGACGTGGGAAGTTGAACCCGAGCATTGTAGTTTAGTTGAATTCACGGCTTGCAGTGAAGTATGATGAGGGCGGATGTTCGACGACGCTAAGGAAGTAGGCAGCAGCGAAACATCGGCGCCTGTGTCCACTAGGAAATGGTATCCCGACAAAATGTCTTTAATGTAAAGTTGTCTGCAATTATCCGGTCGTTTCCAGACAGAATGGAGCACTGGGAGGTGCCTGTCATGTTGTGCGCAGGAGGCAGCACCTGGACCTACCTGCGATTGGCATTTGGGAAGTAGCAGGGTGGTCTGCAGTTTGGTGCTGCCTCACCAAACCGTGTGTGGAAGTAACAGTACAGGTAGTGTGGTCGCATTTCCTGTGGAAGGTTCGTTGCCAGTTGTAGTGGCCGAGGTTTGGTGGCCGCAGCAGGTTCAGTTGCAGGAAGGAGCGTGACCGTGGGTGGAGCCGGTGACATCCCAGTTGCTTGTTTACTGCTTCCCGGAGCAAGCAGAATGCTCGGCACAGTACGGCCCCGGCCACGTCCGGACACAGGGCGATGAACCTGAACCTTAGACTTGTCAGGTAGGCAGTGGCTGGCGAAATGGAGCAGTGATGCATCGTGCAGTTTGTCAGCAATTTCATTCTTTGCTCGAGAGGTTCAGGAAACCTTTGAGCCAGAGCAAAGCAGATGTAAGGAGATAGTTTATCTGACCAGATGGCGAGGAGAGCTGTGTCAGAGAGTACATCGACACTGACCAGGGCACGTAGCCGTCTCTAGAGCTGGTAAGGTTTGTTGTTGCCTAGTTTCTCGACATGGAGCACTTGCCGTATTGCTGCCTCAGTTGAGCGTGCAAGCCGATGTAGAACTGTCTTTTTGGCTAGAGTGTACCGGGTAGATGAGTCTGGGGTGACGACCAGGTCAGCAATCAAGTCCTCCTGGTCATGCAGGTGGGTGATGAGACACAGAAACCTGGTTGACTCATCGAGTTTGTAATGGTTGAACACTTCGTCCACAATTTTGAACCAAGTTGTTGCTCTGTCAGGATTAAACGGCGGCAGCGTCGGTAAGCGTTGTAGAATGTTCGGAAGAACAGATTGAGTTGAGTTCGTCGGGGCACTGCCTGAATCGAGCTGTTGTTGCTGTAGTATTCCAGGAGAGTGTGCTTCCAGGGGATGTGGCAACGATGGCTGTTCGGGTGGCAGCGTGAAAGTGACACGTTGTGGTTGAGCGCGATCTGTCGTGACGCGGAAGGCCGACGTGGGTAAGACACCATAATGTGTCGATTGTGGTTTCAGAAGCTCAACACATTGCGGATGTGTTCGGATTGATGCATCGCGGAAGACCGACGCAGATGAGGCACCAATATGTGCTGAGAACCGTAGTGGAAGCTCAACTGGAGCCGGCGCGGGGCGACAGGTGAGAAAAAGTTCAAAGTTTGAGAACGCATGTTAGTCCGCGGAAAGCTCGACATATGATCAGAGCCATGGCCACCTGTGTCGCAGGGAGGCTGCGGAGGTGCCGGCTGTCCAGAAGCACAGTGTGGGAAATGATGTCGAACGTGGGACGGAATGTGTGAATGTTCACTGTTCATAGTCACTCCATTCAGAACGTTGTGCGGATAAGGTGAATGTCGTGGCACAAAACACTGAGGCGTAGCAGTGGGACGAAGGTGGAGGTTGGGCACAGATAACAAGTTATTGTTCCTGTTGCAGGCCGAGGTATCGAAGTAGGAAGGCATGTGCTGATGCTGAACCGAGGCAGGTGCGGGCGTGGTCGGATGCTGAGGAGGTTGACCTGTAAACGAAGCAGTTCTGGCCACGTGGCAGGTATGCGTGTGGTACTGCACAGATTTCGGTGTGGCAAGTCGTTGTCCTGGCGGTAGTAGGTTGTCCGACGAAGCAGTTGCAGAAATCGGCATTGGTCCCGCACTGCACGGAGATCCGTAAGAGGTAACTGCACTGTCGATGAGGGAGGGCACATGTGGCGGGAACAAAGGCGTGTGATAGCCAGAGCCATGCACACTCCTAACCTCACTTATTGTTGCAGGCTCGAAAACGTCCGGCGAAATCGGCAGAATCATCGAGTGAGAGGCATCGTGTTGCAATCCTGGCAGGTGTACATTGCCCACAACACGATGCATGTCGATCACAAAATCTGGCGTTAGGCGCTGGGCCGAAGTCATTGTTCGAATGCTGTGTCGATGTAATACACGCGAAAATAACCGACACGGAGGTCGCGGACACAGTAAAACAGCGAAAATGCAAGACGTTACAACTCAGGTTCACCAGTGAGGAGTGAGTTCAGGTTGATTACACCAAACAACACCCATTTAGCAGTAGTTCATTTATTCACCTAAAAACATGCAAGGCTCACAAAGAACTGACATGGTGGAAAAATCCCAAAGACAATGCTCAGACCAAAGACGATGCTCAGAGTCCAAAGACGAATGCATATTGATGCTGGTGTCGACCTCATCGGCGCCACACAATTTTGTAACCATACCTTCATCACTGCCCACAAAGACCAGATGACCCTATATCAAAATGCCCAGTGCTACGGCCACTATTTCATTTCAGCTTTGTGTGATTTTAAGGAAACATCCTGTATATTTCTATATATAGTCAAAGCCATAGTCATATATTACTGGCCAGAGGCATCAAGGGGCATTTTCAGCAACTTAGTTGGAAATTATTTGGCAAACTGAGGGGAGTTGCTTCTTATCCATATACAATGATCTTCCAGAACTTTATGACCACCAACTGCTATCAATATAAATTCATCCAGTTAGATAAATACATGGTGCATGTAGTATCAGTGAGCATGAGCATGCTGTCCGTGTGTTGAATGGGGAAAATGTGGTGTTACCGCCAGACACCACACTTGCTAGGTGGTAGCCTTTAAATCGGCCGCGGTCCATTAGTATACGTCGGACCCGCGTGTCGCCACTGTCAGTGATAGCAGACCGAGCGCCACCACACGGCAGGTCTAGAGAGACGTCCTGGCACTCGCCCCAGTTGTACAGCCGACTTAGCCAGAGATGGATCACTGACAACTACGCTCTCATTTGCCGAGATGATAGTTAGTATAGCCTTCAGCTACATCATTTGCTACGACCTAGCAAGGCGCCATAGCATTTGATATTATTTTATATTGTGCTTATAACATGTACCGTCAAGAGAGATGTTCTACAATTATGGATTAAAGTTGAGTATTATATCAACTACGTACTTTATTTGCTACTATTAATTCCTTTAACTGTTCCAGACCTCACGCCAATCTGCGTGAGCTTAACGCGTGCCTTTCAGCTTCCTCTCATTGTGACTTGGCTGTCTTGCCAAGTCACAACAGAAAGTATGCAATCAATCTGAGTTTGACCATGGGCAAATTGTGTTGCTCGGAGGTAGGGCATGAGCATTTCAGAAACTGCATGACTTGCAGGGCGTTCAAGGAGTTTTGTGGTGAGTGTCTTCATTATGTGGCGAAACCAAGGTGAAACCACATCCAGACATTGACAGTTTGGGCTGCCACCCCTCATTACAGGTGTTGGACATCATAGGCTGGGCAGACCGATAAAACAGGACAGGCGGAACTAACATCAGACTTTAATGCTGGGCAGAGTACAAGTGTGTCTGAACACATAGTGCTCCAAACACTCCTAGCAATAGCTCTCCGCAGCCAATGACCCATGTATGTGGCAGTGGTAAAACCACGACATCGGCAACTACGACTGAAATGGGCACCTGACCATCGGCACTGGATTTTGGCGTAGTGTGCAAAGGACTGCACGGTCTGATGGATCTCAACACCTTCATCATCATGCCATTGGAAGGACATGAATCAATCATCTTCCTAGGGAACAGCTCCTTGAAGCCTGTACTGCAGGAAGGAGACAAACTGGTGGCTGCTCCATTATGCACTGGGAAATATTCACTTGAACATCTGTGTGTCCAGTGGAGCTCATGCAAGGCAAGGAGTATCATACACCCTTTCATGATGATTTTCCCCAACAGCAGTGTCTCCTTCTACAAGATAGTGCACCATGTCACAAGGCCAGGAGTATGATGGAGTGGTTCAAAGAACACAGTGACAATTCCAGTTGATGTGCTGGCCCACCAACTCTCAAGATCTGAACCTGATCGAACACATCTGGGATCTGATAGAACATGCGCCAGACCTGATCGCCCCCTCCCCAGAATTTACAGGAATTCGGTAACTACACCGGCTATTATGTAGGAGGTCATCATATTTTGGCTGATCAGTGTATTCCGTATGTGTTTACAGCAGGTGGCTGAAATGAGTGCATGTGGAGTTATAGTGTCATGTTTGTTTTGGTACTCATTGTTTAACAGAAGGGAATCCTGCTGCTGGCACATAGCATACTTCTGTTGAACAGAAGTAATGGAGCCAATGAGCTCAACATCCCCTTCTGACAAATCACATAAACTCTCACTGTGAGAAATTGAACACAGTTGTAGGATTTAAACCAGGACATAATGTCTAGTGCCCAGGAACTTCACTTCTCAGCCTCACCTCCCTTGGCCAGCCATGTAGGCCTGCTGCAGAGGAAAACTGTTTCAACCTCTGATTCCGAGAATTTACACAACAAATCACAATAAGAATTAGCAGCCGTCAGTGACAATTTTTATTAACACCACTATCACCAATTTATGTTTATTCCTGTTCTTTATCTCTTCAAATTTTAAAAAGGCAATTTGTTACAAGCAGTTGCACTAATATATTTTCAAGAAATCTTTTTTTCTCAACTCTAAATATGAATTTGCTGTGACGGAAAATATTTCTAGCATTTTCTACCCGAATTTTTAAAAAAGTAATGTTCAACCCAAATGGATAATAGTATTTTTTTTATTTTTTACAAGTCACTTCCCCTTAGTTAAGTTACCTCACATATATTTACTTGAAACAGATGTTTTTTTAATTCTTTACCGAATACGTTACATTTTATCATTTATTTCTTACTCTAATTTTTATTCGTGTCTCCGAATTTTTATGCCGTATTTAATCTAAGTTCTTTCCACAAAACCTAGTCTGTGCAAATCTGATTCTGGTTTCTTTAATAATTATTATTGCGCTACACACCAAACTCTTCGCGATGCGTTGTCAGATATAAAGCACAAAAGTAAAAAATTTATTTACACTTTTACAGTTTACACGTCCATATCAACCACTCTCCAGAATCCAGATTGTGTTTTGTTAAACGTAAGCAGCTAAAAGCACTAAGCAGAAACAAGTGACAGCTGCGGCTCTACATTTTTTTGGGAGAGACTGCAAGTATGGCTGCTGTTAATTTGAGGGGCGTGAAATGGAAAAACTAATAGAGAGAACGTTACCGCGAAATGAAACGTCTTATTTCGCCAGTGCACTATGAATCACAATTTGGCCGTGCCTTGCTTTTATAAGGAAATCAAACTATCCGTGACATTCCTATTATGAAATGCTGTTTCCCTAAATGTTTTGGTTTCTTTGTGTAATACTGTCGCGTAAAAAAATGGTTTGAAACATCTAGATTTTATAAATGCAGCTTTTTAGAAATAGTTTCATAGTTAGAGTTTGGCGAGAGTGATAGTCCCCGAATTCTGCGATAAAGGGGCGCGTTAAAACAATGTTTTCGAGGGGACGAAAGCAGGGAAACGATACGATTGACGTTGCAAATAAGAGCTGTTTTATATACTTCGACACGTTAGCATGCGTTCGTACATGCCTTTTAGTGATATTTGCCATACTTACTTTGCTGTTGATACTCCTGAAACTTATAAAGTACCATGTACTCAGACATCCTCAAATTCACCACTTTGCAATATTCTATATATCAGCAGGAGAAATCGTATTATGGTGAGTTTTTACGCCGTATTTTTCTCTTCACTGCACCGGGAAGGTCTTTGCGTCAGTAATACCATGTTAATACAAATTATTTTCCATATAATTTACTGTACACTATGTAAACATGCATGTTTTCACAGTATTGGGGGATCAGGATGCAGTGTCATTAATTTTAGTAAAGACAAATGTAATTGCTCGGTTTGTCTGCAGTGTAACATAGATGTAGATGTAGAAAGTAACAACCAGTGTGTTAAGCAGAGCAGGCTAACTATGTTACTTACGTAAGTTAAGATTAATTAGGCTATTTATTTATTCATTCATACATACATACATACATAATATCCATCCATTGATCACTTCTTAGAGCTGTATTTCACCAAAATATATGTACAGTTACAGGGAAAAATACAATTTGAGCACTTCTAATATTTGACAAAACCACACAATAAATGAGAATAAAGAAAAAAAAAAACTTTATTATTAATTTAACTTACTAGAGATAGACACCCAATACCACTTTCTGCTGCAAGCCTGATTGTTTATTAAACATAAAAAAATGGCATGTATGCACTGCTCACTGACACAGCCATAACTTTTTTTCAAGCTTCAGTGTAGGCTAGTCTCGGAATATTCCTTATCACTGTAGGGACATGCTGTGTTCAAGTACTCTCTTGTTTTGAAGACTGGTAGTGTGTTTACTTTTTTTAAAAAAAAGACTGCGTTGTAGTCTGTTCTATGTTAACCAACCACCTTTAGTATGATCTTTTACAGTGAGAAACTGTTGAGGCAATAACATCTCTAACTCTTGTGCTGTAATTGTGTAGTTCTCTGTTTAGTATTAGTGCACAGTTTATTTGAAATATGACCTGCCACAATTTTTGAATTTTACGTTGCAAGATAGTTTTTGTGGTAGTACTGCAGTACATCTGATGGCTTCCCTTTTTTAGCTTCACCAGTCCGCTTATCTGTTCATTTCCTACCTTACCTCATATTATTACACAGTATGTTAAATGTGGATGACTTCCGTCAATTGGGCTTAACATGTAGTCGCTTTTAACTTTTTTTATATTAGTGTTCTAAGATCATGACGTGGACACTTATGACCTCAGACTACTGAGTATTATTTTGGTGATATTTCAATTCCTGAAACAGTCAGTTCTGAATTATTCATCATTATATAGTCTCATGGAAGTGTTAGCACCAATACATTTTTCGGTATACCTAATACAGGTTGAATCAATGCCTTGTTTTGCATAGATTGTTAGTATAGATTTTGTTAAAATTGAGACAAAGGGTTTCTCCAGATCTACAAGGGATGGTCATAAACTTTTAATTATCATCTTATAAACTAAAGTTACATACTAATTTGTTTATTTGAAAGTACAACCTGCAGTCCATGTGTACATTGAAATACCCGTGCAGCAGTAGTGTAACACACAGCTAGAGGAGCCAAAACAGTATGCTGCAACTTATTGATAAAATGGAGTGTCATGTGATAATTTGTGTTAAGCAGCAGCAGAAATGTTGCAGCTATGTCAGGCCAACTTGTTCATCATTGAAGTCAACTAGATTGGTCTGACACATCTGTAATATTTCTGCTGCTGCTGAAAACAAATTATGCCACAATACTCAGGTCAACAGGACTGTCAACACCAGTTGTAAGATTCACCCTGAAATTTAGTGATGATGTGACATGTGACTTCATACATGCACAAACAGAAAGAGAACGGAATCTTGACAGAAGTTGTGGTGACAGACTGATCAGCAGGATAGCCCGAGGTCTAGTTAGGTTTGTGAGCTACTGTATTTACTGAATGTGAATGCAAAATCTTTGTTGTGGTGGCATACTGATCTATAGTGCAGCTCGAAGTCTAAGTTAGATTGAGATTTGACTGTTTTATTGTGGGTTATTAACCTGATCTCGAGTGCTTTGGGTGATCCACATACTCCATTTTATTATATGATCTGCAACTTTTGGTTTTGGCTCCTCTAGTTGTGTGCAGTAGTACTGTGGCATGGTGTTGTCCTTCACCCAGCCTTTTCATATTTGAGCTTGTTCTCTGTCTGCGAAGACTTGGTTAGTGCAGTGTTAAAAATTGATTTTCCTTCCTTCCTTCCTTCCTTCCTTCCTTCCTTCCATGTAGCTGATGCCATGTTATAGGCTTGTATTTCAGATTTCTTTAATTGTAACTGTCCTGGTAGGTGACTGTGATGAGAGTGTATGGAGTATAATTGTTCGTTTGTGTTCTTGATGAGGGAGAGCAGCACGTGATCTATACAGTTGTGAAATATCATCAAACAGCCAAGCTTAACATCCACCCCTAACAGATAGAGAATTATCAATATTGTAACTTACCTTCACTCAGTCAGAAACTACAGAGAGGTTTAGAAATTAATACAAGATATTGACGCAAACATAGAATTTCATCTCCTTAGTCTGCCCACCATCAGTTTGTCTCACTGTATTAGTTTTGTAACATTCAGTATTACTTCCTCAATTCCTGTGTTTTCTTTTATTCAGTTATTTGTCTTACTGCCCCCTCTTGTCATTCCTTAAGTGCTGTTTTCAATTTTTATTTGTCAACCCTTATTTTTTATATCTTGCACCTTTAATGTCTTTGGTTTTCACTTCCACAAGTTAGTACTGGCAGCATAAAGGTTTTCCCTTTTAAGAAACGTAGGGAATTTAATTCTAAATTCAGCTTTCTGTTTCCCACATGAACTCCAATGCATTTTTACACCACTGTTTCTTTCTTTAAGTGTCCAAAGGCTTGTTGTTTTTATTTATCATAAGTATACAAATTTGTTAATTTTGATAATTTAATCATTAATTTTTGGCATATAATTATCAGAATATTGACTGTACATTACACTATCTTATCAAAGCATCTGGATACATATTAGTGGACATTAGTATTGCAGTTGTCCACCCTTTGATGGCTTGAACTTTGCTGGGGACACATTCAATGAGTTGTCTGAATTATCTGCTGTAGAATGGCAGCCCATTCTTCCTCAAGAGCCGAAACTAGTGAACATTGGATGCAGCGGTCTGGGGCAGAGTCAAGTTACTAACTTATCCTAAAGATGTTCCACTGGATTCAGACATGGACTCTGGGTAGGTCAGTCAATTATGGAAATGATATTGTCCACAAACCATTGCCTCACAAATGCTGCATTGTGACATGATGTATTGTGTTGCTATGCAGTCAGTCATCATCTCTGAAATGGTCTCTACTGTACCTAGTACACAGTGCTGTAAAATGTCTTCATATTCTTCTGTATTTAGCATTTTCTTAAGCACCATAAAGAGACTACACCCTAACTATGAGAAACATCTCAATACTGAACATGACCTCCTCTGTCCTTAACTGTTGTCACCAGCCAAGTTCAATCCTTTCCATCAGATTGCCACAGGTATAGCACAATTCATCACTTTAAATCCATCCTTTCCAATCATCCAATTTCCACATCACTCTTTACTCCACATTAAGCATCACTTAGCATTGACTACAGAAATGTGTGGCTTATGAGGAGCTGCTTGATAATTATATCCCATTCTTTCTAACTCTCTATACACAGTTATGTGCTAGTTGGACTGCTGGTATTGCTTAGGAACTCACAAGTGATTCCACTGATTTAATGAGATTTTTTACAACCCCTTTCACATTGCTCAACAGTCCCTGCCTGTCAGTACATGAGGTCTGCCTGACTTTGATTTAGCTGTAGTTGTTCCTTCAGTTTCCAGTTCACAACCACATCACCAACCGTCCCTGATGGATTTGTTACTCTGATGGCATCCAATGACTGGTTCATGTTTGATGTTACCGAGCTCCCCTGACTGACTCATTCTGCTGTTTCTGCTTGCAAATCCATATTCAGTATTCTTGTCTGTCTCCCTCATAATATTCTCTCACCACACATGACTCCTGAGAAATCCTTGTCTGATTCTGACCTGCAGACCCACCCAAACCATATACTTTTACCTCTCATTCAATAACTTCTCATCTCTGGCATCAATATAGCTTTCAGTATCCTGACTTTACTGCTCCTACATTACAATTTGATCAAATTTCTGGCTGATGTTACTAACTCCAGATGGACTATCCCTTGAATGAGGGACTGATGACATCACTATTTAGCATAATGGGTGTGAGACTGGTCTGAGTGGTGTATAGGTATTAATAAGAACAGTCAGGTGCACTGACACAATCCACAGGCACATGAAGAGGCGTTCTCTTCATATCAAAGTAATAGACTTTCCCCTGATTAATGTAAGAATTTTGTATTCTGTGTGTAGGCCATCATGTCTTGTATGAGCTATTCCTGTTTCCCCTTGCCAAAGCTCCTTTCGTGGTCTTGAAAGATTTTTTTTTCTGTTGGCAGTGAAGCTTCTTCTCCCATATTTTTGATCTAGTTCATCCAGAAGATTTGTGCCAAACAATGGAAAATCCATTCTGAGTGGCAGGTAGCCACTACAAAAAGACTGTTGGAAAGTGAGCTTTTGGCCAATGTGATCTTTGTTGAAAATAGGTAAAGTGCTGCTAGTGGGAGCATGCAGGGACAAGGTGGAGAGAGGGTAGAGCAGTTGGGTGTAGTTGGGAGATTAGATAGAGGGTGGGAGGGGAGAGAGGGTGGGGTAGCGGAAAAGGAGAGAAGTAAAAAGACCGGGTATGTTGGTGGAATAGAAAACTTGAGTAATGCTGGAATGGGAACAGGAAAGGGGGTAGATGGGTAAGAACAGTGACTAACGAAGGTTGAGGCCAGAAGGGTTACGGGAACATAGGGTATATTGCAGGGAGAGTTCCCACTTGCACAATTCAGAAAATCTGGTTTTGATGGGAAGGATCCAGATGGCACAGGTTTGAACCAGTCATTGAAATGAATAACTTCGTATTGGGTGGCGTGCTCAGCAACAGGGTGCTCCAGTAGTCTCTTGGCCACAATTTGTTGGTGGCCATTCTTGCAGACAGACAGCTTGTTGGTTGTCATGTTTACATAAAATGCAGCACAGTGGTTGCAGCTTAGTTTGTAGATCACATGACTGGTTTCACAAGTACACCTACCTTTGATGGGATAAGTGATGTTTGTGACTGGACTGGGGTAGGTGGTGGTGTGAGGATGTATAGAACAGGTCTTGCATCTACATCTATTAAAGGGATATGAGCAGTGAGGCTTGTGTAGGGATTGGTGAGGACATTGTGTAGGTTTGGCGGGCAGGGGAATACCACGGTGGGAGGGATGGAAAGAATAGTGGGTAGGACATTTCTCATTTCAGGACACAATGGGAGGTAGTTGAAAACCTGGCAGAGAATGTAGTTCAGTTCCTCCAGTCCTGGGTGGTATTGAGTCATGAGGGGAATGCTCTCTGTGGCCAAATGGTGGGAGTTTGGGAAGTGGTGGGTGACTCGAAAGATAAGACACAGGAGATCTGTTATTTTACAAGGTAGGGAGGGTAATTACAGTCTGTGAAGGCCTCAGTGAGACCCTCGGTGTATTTCAAGAGGGACTACTCATCACTGCAGATGTTAAAGCTACGGATGGCTTGGCTATGTGGGAGTGACTTCTTGGTATGGAATGGGTGGCAGCTGTCTTGGAGGAATTGCTGGTGGTTGATAGGTTTGATGTGGACAGAAGTACTGATGTAGCCAGTATTCATGACCTACTGTTATCCTTTGTGAGCTGGTCAAAGAGGATAATTCCTTTTGCATTACAGAAAACATTGGCCATATTTTCTGTATGATAAATAGACTTTGTGTGATTTATCATGTGTTTGTAAACTTCCACCACTGTTTTGGTTGTTGTTTAATTTATGATGTAAAGTAGTGGATCCGTATCTCTTGAGACACTGACCAATAGGCACACATTATCAGGAGAAAGAAAACTGGCGTTCTACGGATCGGAGCGTGGAATGTCAGATCCCTTAATCGGGCAGGTAGGTTAGAAAATTTAAAAAGGGAAATGGATAGGTTAAAGTTAGATATTGTGGGAATTAGTGAAGTTCGGTGGCAGGAGGAACAAGACTTTTGGTCAGGTGACTACAGGGTTATAAACACAAAGTCAAATAGGGGTAATGCAGGAGTAGGTTTAATAATGAATAGGAAAATAGGAATGCGGGTAAGCTACTACAAACAGCATAGTGAATGCATTATTGTGGCCAAGATAGATACGAAGCCCACACCTACTACAGTAGTACAAGTTTATATGCCAACTAGCTCTGCAGATGACGAAGAAATTGAAGAAATGTATGATGAAATAAAAGAAATTATTCAGATAGTGAAGGGAGACGAAAATTTAATAGTCATGGGTGACTGGAATTCGAATGTAGGAAAAGGGAGAGAAGGAAAAGTAGTAGGTGAATATGGATTGGGGCTAAGAAATGAAAGAGGAAGCCACCTGATAGAATTTTCCACAGAGCACAACTTAATCATAGCTAACACTTGGTTTAAGAATCATGATAGAAGGTTGTATACATGGAAGAACCCTGGAGATACTAAAAGGTATCAGATAGATTATATAATGGTAAGACAGAGATTTAGGAACCAGGTTTTAAATTGTAAGACATTTCCAGGGGCAGATGTGGACTCTGACCACAATCTATTGGTTATGACCTGTAGATTAAAACTGAAGAAACTGCAAAAAGGTGGGAATTTAAGGAGATGGGACCTGGATAAACTAAAAGAACCAGAGGTTGTACAGAGTTTCAGGGAGAGCATAAGGGAACAATTGAAAGGAATGGGGGAAAGAAATACAGTAGAAGAAGAATGGGTAGCTCTGAGGGATGAAGTAGTGAAGGCAGCAGACGATCAAGTAGGTAAAAAGAAGAGGGTTAGTAGAAATCCTTGGGTAACAGAAGAAATATTGAATTTAATTGATGAAAGGAGAAAATATAAAAATGCAGCAAATGAAGCAGGCAAAAAGGAATACAAACGTCTCAAAAATGAGATCGACAGGAAGTGCAAAATGGCTAAGCAGGGATGGCTAGAGGACAAATGTAAGGATGTAGAGGCTTATCTCACTAGGGGTAAGATAGATACTGCCTACAGGAAAATTAAAGAGACCTTTGGAGATAAGAGAACCACATGTATGAACATCAAGAGCTCAGATGGAAACCCAGTTCTAAGCAAAGAAGGGAAAGCAGAAAGGTGGAAGGAGTATATAGAGAGTCTATACAAGGGCGATGCACTTGAGGACAATATTATGAAAATGGAAGAGGATGTAGATGAAGATGAAATGGGAGATACGATACTGCGTGAAGAGTTTGACAGAGCACTGAAGGACCTCAGTCGAAACAAGGCCCCCGGAGTAGACAATATTCCATTGGAACTACTGACGGCCTTGGGAGAGCCAGTCCTGACAAAACTCTACCATCTGGTGAGCAAGATGTATGAAACAGGCGAAATACCCTCAGACTTCAAGAAGAATATAATAATTCCAATCCCAAAGAAAGCAGGTGTTGACAGATGTGAAAATTACCGAACAATCAGTTTAATAAGCCACAGCTGCAAAGTACTAACACGAATTCTTTACAGACGAATGGAAAAACTAGTAGAAGCCGACCTCGGGGAAGATAAGTTTGGATTCCGTAGAAATACTGGAACACGTGACGCAATACTGACCTTACGACTTATCTTAGAAGAAAGATTAAGGAAAGGCAAACCTACGTTTCTAGCATTTGTAGACTTAGAGAAAGCTTTTGACAATGTTGACTGGAATACTCTCTTTCAAATTCTAAAAGTGGCAGGGGTAAAATACAGGGAGCGAAAGGCTATTTACAACTTGTACAGAAACCAGACGGCAGTTATAAGAGTTGAGGGACTTGAAAGAGAAGCAGTGGTTGGGAAGGGAGTGAGACAGGGTTGTAGCCTCACCCCGATGTTATTCAATCTCTATATTGAGCAAGCAGTAAAGGAAACAAAAGAAAAATTTGGAGTAGGTATTAAAATCCATGGAGAAGAAATAAAAACTTTGAGGTTCGCCGATGACATTGTAATTCTGTCAGAGACAGCAAAGGACTTGGAAGAGAGTTGAACGGAATGGATGGTGTCTTGAAGGGAGGATATAAGATGAACATCAACAAAAGCAAAACGAGGATAATGGAATGTAGTCAAATTAAGTCGGGTGTTGCTGAGGGTATTAGATTAGGAAATGAGACACTTAAAGCAGTAAAGGAGTTTTGCTATTTGGGGAGCAAAATAACTGATGATGGACGAAGTAGAGAGGATATAAAATGTAGACTGGCAATGGCAAGGAAAGCGTTTCTGAAGAAGAGAAATTTGTTAACATCGAGTATAGATTTAAGTGTCAGGAAGTTATTTCTGAAAGTATTTGTATGGAGTGTAGCCATGTATGGAAGTGAAACATGGATGGTAAATAGTTTGGACAAGAAGAGAATAGAAGCTTTTGAAATGTGGTGCTACAGAAGAATGCTGAAGATTAAATGGGTAGATCACATAACTAATGAGGAAGTATTGAATAGGATTGGGGAGAAGAGAAGTTTGTGGCACAACTTGACCAGAAGAAGGGATCGGTTGGTAGGACATGTTCTGAGGCATCAAGGGATCACCAATTTAGTATTGGAGGGCAGCGTGGAGGGTAAAAATCATAGGGAGAGACCAAGAGATGAATACACTAAGCAGATTCAGAAGGATGTATGTTGCAGTAGGTACTGGGAGATGAAGAAGCTTGCACAGGATAGAGTAGCATGGAGAGCTGCATCAAACCAGTCTCAGGACTGAAGATCACAACAACAACAACAACAATCAATTGCATTATTCTTAAAAGTAGTGTAGAAATTTGCTTTTATATTTTGTCAACATTTTGTAAATATGGAATCCGTTTTGCACAAAGCTTTCTTATACTTCACTCACCTGGTGTTTGGTTACGCATGCTGCCATCTCTTACATCTCATTAGTGAAGCTTTTCATTCTACCCAAACCCCAGCTTGCAGTCCTCAGGCTTCCAAGGCTCCTTGTACATTTTTACTACATTTCAATCAAGGCTGTCTTCTTTTTATCCCCAGGGGATGTCAATTCTATTTTTCTCTTGGGCTACAGTTAATCCTTCACGTATTGTTCTGTTCCTTCCGACACATCTGCAGTGTTCGCTTGTAATTGCTGATTGTCAGATATTGTACATTCTGACTGTTTTTTATTTGTGGTTCCAGCTTTGTGATGTCTTTCATAAGTCTTCTACAAGAGAAGTATGGTCTCATTGATTTCAGTTTTCTCATTTTTAACTGTTGAAAATGAAGCCGCAGTGTAGCTGTAAACCATCACATATTTAGAAGTGTTTCTTTTGATAATAAATTGTCCTAAACAGAGAATTATGTCACATGATTGTATTTCAGATTAACATTTTTAAGAAAAATGCATTGGATTACGATTTTTAAAAGTCGCATATCCCTATTTTTCAGGTCAAGTTGACACATCATGTTGTAGCACAACTTGTACCATGACACAGAATAATTTGTGGGAATGAGTTAGCCAGTCAGTGTCCTGTGCCTATGTGTGCCTTTATATCATGGCTGAGATGGTCCACAACATGTCTTGGGGGGGGGGGGGGGGGGGCTGTCCATGATGGAAAATAAATTGTATCAGTAAAGTGGACTATAAGAGTGTGTGCGTCTCCTTCCACCAATTAGAAGTATGAAATCTGCTTATCATGTCTTTGAATAGGACACAGCCTCCTAAAACATGGCTTCCTTCTCAGACATGAAGAACCACACATTTGTGATGCTTATCATGGAATGGATTGGGGTGGGGTTTGTGTTGGTTGAGGTGAAGTAGAGAGAGAAAGAGGTGGCAATAGGAGGAGAGATTGGAGACAGGTAGCTAGTGTCTCGAAGGGCAGGGTGGCAGGTGCACAGGTTGAGCTTGTGACATTTGGGTACCATATCCAGTTAGGTGCAGCATACCATGAATGCAACATGGAGGTGTGGATTGGGAGGTGTGACAGACAGAGAAAGGGGAAACTGTTGTTTAGAGGGTGTGAGGACAGTGAGTGAGTGGAGATTGAGGCCAGGAGAATTATGCGAGCGAAGGGTGTGTTGCAAGAATAACTCCAATCTACATAGGTCAGAAAAGCCAATGCTGGAGGGAAGGATCCAGAGAGTACAGTTTGTGGAGCAGCCACTAAACTTGAGCAAACTGTGTTCAGCAGTGTGTTGTGCCACTGGGTGTCAAGCCCACATGGGGCTCGCTGCTTTCTGGTGGGTTCGTGCTTGGCTACCACAAGGCCCCAGCCTTTGTGGCATCTTTTCCCTTCCGTGCTTCGTGTCTATCCTCTTGCTATTACTTTTCCCCTCCCTTGGGGAACATGTCTGGGCTGTTTTTGGGAATGTGTTCCGCATTTTCCATAGCTGGCATTAGAACAGTCTCACCACTGTTTTTCCCACCTTTTTTCTTTCTTCGTTCACCTCCTTCTACCCTTACTCTGCTTCGGAGTTTGAGTTTCCTCTTTTTCTTCTTCCTCCCTGTGCACTCCTGAAGGCCAGCCCATGCATCTGACGCATAACAGGTGACTGGGTAATGCCTAACTAACAGCCCCAGGTCAACAGCTAGGGTTCGCATGTGTCCGCTGGTACAGGGCGGGGTGAGTGCCTGAGCTGCTACCTTTCCAAATTGCTGATTATTCCCCGTCAGATGTTCAGGAGGTGTGACCTAAGGCAGGTGCGCTCCCTTTTGAAGGGGATCACCAGTTGGAAGGAGCACGCCGTTGGAGATGCTGGCAATCGTGGGGATTTTCTCGCAATGCGCCAGTCATCATCTTCATAATCAATGTCTACCAAACATAAATGGAATGAAGCTCCCAATTCAAACACCCTCCCAGCTGCACCACAGTTCCTCATGGCTTCACATACTGAAGACGGTCAGTCTTTTGCAATGGTAAATCTGTTTCTTATTCAGAAAGGTGTTGATGCAATGACAGCCCTTGTGAAATCCTGCTGTCATTTACACAATGCCACTTTGCTTTCAGAAACTACTTCTGATTCTCAAACACAACAACAGCTTGCCACTTCGCTTCTCCATGGCTATTCTGTTTGTGTTGAGGTCCATAGAACTCTGAATTCTTCCTGTGGTGTTATTTACACTAGGCTGCTTGATGGTCTGACGGAGGCAGAAATCCAAATGTAACTCTGATCAGATTGTCATTGTTGTCCATCAGATGATGAGAAAGGTAGATGCATCCACAGTGCTCACACACATACTTTTTCTCCTTCAATAAAATTCTTCAGGGTATCAGACCGCATCGTCATAATTTTAAAATGCGCCAACGTTTCGGCCAGCGTTGCAGCTAGCCTTCATCAGGGCCTTACGTAAGGCTAGCTGCAACGCTGGCCGAAACGTTGGCGCATTTTAAAATTATGACGATGCGGTCTGATACCCTGAAGAATTTTATTGAAGAAGACAACGGCCGTGGAAGCCTACGCTTACATACTTTTTCTCGCTTTTGGTAGAGTGGTGCCACCATCCAAGATCCAAGAAGATTATGAAGTTATCGCAGTCCGACAGTACATTCTGAACCCAATGCGCTGCTACCTGTATTATTGTTTCAACCACACTTGAATGTCCTCTCTACACCCGGCCAAATGTGTAACCTGTGATACGGATGCTCACGATGGTGATTGTCTGCCTCCTTCTTCCTGCTGTATCATCTAAAATGGCAACCATGCTGCCTCCTCTTGAGATTGTTCCATGTATCTCGCTAAGCAGGCTGTCCCGGAGATCTGGGTAAAGGAAAAAGTGCCGCATCTGGTCGCTCACAAGTTATTGGCTAGTTGCAAACTCTGTGTTCTACCATCTGGCACTTACAGTACTATTCTCGCCACATCTTGCTCCATGAAGGACATGGCCACACAGACATGCGACCTCAAATTCAGCACTGTGGTTGTGAAATCACCCAGTGTCATGGTAACATCATCTTCTCCTCGTTCAGCTGTGCAACAATCCACCAAACTTTCGCTCACGTGGGAAAATCACCTGCTACACAAATGGCAGGCTGGAAAGGAGACAAGGACTACTCCCACAAAGACTTCCTATGTTCATCCAGCCAACAAACATCTTAGTCTTCTGCTGCCAACCGTAAAGGCTCCAAGAAGTCAAAGGCAAATGGTCGTCTCCTTCACTGACTCGGAGAGCCTCTTTGACAATTTTGCCGTGTGATACCCTCGCCTGGCTGACCTCCGTGTTGCTGATGTGCATTGCTAACCGATTTTTTGTCCTGGACTCCACAGATCAACAGAGAGAGAGAATGCTGATGGCTCTGTAGATCTCATGGGGCAGGATCCTCCAGCTGCTGCACCCCGTAGCAGTGTGCTTTTGAAGGCTGGCACTTGGCAGCTGCCAAGGTGACAACCCTTTTTTTCCCTTCTCCCCTTTCCTCGTTATAATTCTTCTTCAATGAAATGTTCATGGCCTTCAGTCAAACAAAGACGATTTACGGCTGCTCTTAGAATAGCAGTGTCCTTGTTCTCTGCCTCCAGGAAACAATATTGCATCCTCACCACTGCTTTCCGCTCTCGCATTTCTTCCTGGTCTGTTTTGACCTTCCTCCCAAGGAAGGCATTCTGTGTCATGGGGGAGTCATGCTGCTTGTACGGAATGACGTTCATAGCCACACCTTCTCCCTCTTTACCAGTACATCCGTCCATCATTCAATGTCACCAGGGCAGACTTCCTCCAGCTTATTGAGCAGTTATGTCTCCCCTTTCTGCTTCCCTTAATGTGCACCATCCCCTTTGGCTGACCTTAACACAGGAGCACCCACTTTCCTTTCAGACTCCACACACACCTATTCCCATTTGGACCTTTTCTTCTGCATTGCCCATTGTCTTGAGTGGTCCGTTCTCTCCGACACATACATGAGCGACCATTTCCCGTGTGCCATCCATTTGCTGACGCCTACCCCACCTACGTGCACACCCAAATGGCAATTTTCCAAGGCCAACTGGAGGCTTTACCCCTCCCTGGCGACCTTCAACAAACAGCACTTCCCCAATTGTGATGACCATTTAGAATATCTTAAAACATAATCCTTACTGCTACCGAATGTTTTGTTTTCCGCACTTCCTCTCCACCATGCTGTGTCCCAATCCCTTGGTGGACTGAGGCATTCCACGTCGCAGTTTGTACGCGGGTATGTGCTCTCTGCATTTTTAATTGTCATCCTACTATAGTAAACTGAATTCTTTATAAACATGCACAGTGTCATCGTGTTCTTCAGGATAGCAAACAAGCTGGCTGGATTTCATTCACTCGTTCTTTTAACAGCTGCACTCCCTCTTCTGTCATGTGGGCCAACCTCCGACGGCTCTCTGGGACCAATATACATTCCCCAATTTCCGGCCTGACAGTAGCAGACGATGTCATAGTGGACCCTATTGCTACCTCTGACATCTTGGATCACCGTTTAGCAGAGATTTTGAGCTTCTCCCACTATCACCCTGCCTTCCTCCCTCAGAAACAAGCAGAAGGGGCTTGGTTGATACCCTTGTCTTCTCTGAATCATGAGTGCTAAAATGCCACCTTTACTATGAGGGAGCTGGAGCATGCTTTTAATTCATCCTGATCCGCTGCCCCAGAGCCAGATAAAGTTCACATTCTGATGTTGCAGTGCCTTTCTCTTGCAGGCAAGCACTTTCTGCTTCATACGTACAACCGCATCTGGGCGGAGGGCACATTTCCCAGATGCTGGCGTAAAGCCACAGTCTTACCCATACCCAAGCCCAGCAAGGACAAACACCTTCCTTCTAGCTGCTGCCCCAGTTCTCTTACCAGCTGTGTTTGCAGGGTGATTGGACATATGATTCATGCCCGACTGATATGGTGGCTCAAGTCTCACAATTTACTAACCACTGCACAGTGTGGATTTTGAGCACGCTGTTCTGCAGTTGACCATCTTGTCACTTTGTCCACCGATGTCATGAATGGTTGTCTGTGGAAATTCCAGATTGTGGCCATGTTTTTCAATTTGGCGAAAGCCTACACCACCTGCTGGAGAACTGGGATGTACATGTGGGGCTTCTGTGGCCGCATGCCCTGTTTCCTTCAGATATTTTTAAAAGATCGAGGTGTCAAGGTACATGTGGGTTCTGTCTTATCAGTGACCTTTATCCAAGAAAACGGTGTACCTCAGAGTTCCGTCTGAGCATCGTCCTCATTGCTATTGCCCATAACTCTATAATGGTCTGTCTCCCACTGGGCATCTCCGGCTCCCTTATTTTGCAATCTATTTAAGTTCTCCAAGGACTTGTCTCATAGGTGGCGTGTTCAGTGATATCTTGATTGTCTTTACTCATGGAGCATTGACAATGGTTTTCATTTTTTTCGCTGACAAAACCGTTTGTATGAATTTCTGGCAGTACAGTTGATTTCATCCACCATCTTTACGTCTTGGGCCTGTTGCTCTTCTGTTCATTGAAACTATGAAAGTCTTGGGGCTCATGCTCGATAAGAAATTTTCTTGGTCCTCCCACATGTCTTACCTGGCACCCCCTGCTGTAAGAGGTCACTCAGTGTCCTGTGTGTCCGCAGTGGTACTTCCTGGGGAGCAGATCGAACTACTCTCCTTCGTTTGTCCCGGTCCCTTGTCCGTTCAAAACTAGACTATGGGTGTTTGGTTTATGCATCCACATGTCCATCCCTCTTATGCCGTCTTAATACTATCCACTATCATGGCCGTGGCATCCGTTTGGCCACTGGCACCTTTTGCACCATCTCAGTTGAGACTCTATTTGCAGAAGCTGCCAATCTACTGCTGTCCTACAGCCGTGACTTTCTCCTCAGCAGATATGCATGTCGTTTGTCTGCCATGCTTGGCCATGCATCCCGTACCTCCTTCTTCGATGAGTCATTTGATTGCCAGTATGAGGTGTGTTATTCTTCTCCATTACCTCCTGGAGTTAGTTTTCGGCTCTTGCTCCTGCAGCTTCACTTCACACTTGTTCGCCTTGGCCTTCTTTCGCTTCCTAAGACACTACTTCAGCCTCACTCTGTTGCCTTCAGTTTCACAATCTTCCCACGGAACTTTGCAATAATACATTTGTGTACGCTGACGGCTCTTGGTCGGACCATGGTGTCAGGTGTGCCTTCGTCATTGACACCGACATTTTTTCAGTATCGGCTTCCGGAACACTGCTCAGTATTTACAACAGAGCTCTTCGCCTTCTATCAGGCCATGCAGTACATCCTGCGTCACAGGCTCTTCAATTGCATCGTCTGCTCCGACTCTCAGTGCCCTCTGAAGCCTCTGTGTGCTGTACACCATCCATCCCTTAGTGCAGTGGGTCCTGGAAAGCTGTCATTTGCTCACTTTTTATGGAGCCATGGTGATGTTTATGTGGGTTCTTGGTCACGTCAGTCTGACAGGAAACGAGGCCACTGATGCTGTCAAGGCTGCAGTCCTTACACCTCTGATGATCTCTGTGTTGCCGTCTGTCAGCAGGTGTTGTCCATCGTGAGCATCCATATCACAGGTTACACATTTGGCCGGGTGTAGACAGGACATTCAAGTGTGGTTGAAACAATAATACAGGTAGCAGCGCATTGGGTTCAGAATGTACTGTCGGACTGCGATAACTTCGTAATCTTCTTGGATCTTGGATGGTGGCACCACTCTACCAAAAGCGAGAAAAAGTATGTGTGTGGGCACTGAGGATGCATCTACCTTTCTCATCATCCGATGGACATCAAATGAAGCCATCAAATGGCATCACCACTGGTCCTCCATTCATGGGAACAAATTCCGGGTTAGTAAGCCGCTCCTGGACGACCTCCTCTCAGCCCTCTCACCCTGAGGAGATCATTTTAGTTAGGCTGTGTATTGGACACTGTCTTTTTAGCCATCGCCATTTGCAAAGTAGTGCTCCCTCACCACTTTGTGCTCAACCTTCGACAGTCCACCATTTCTTGACAGAATGCCCTTTTTTTTAACCACTTACATTCTTGTTTGTGTTTGCCATCTGAGTTATCGGCTGTTCTAGCGAACGACGCGTGGGTTGTCAACTGCATTTTACTTCTTATCTGTCTTATCAATATCAGTATCACAGGTTACACATTTGGCCGGGTGTAGACAGGACATTCAAGTGTGGTTGAAACAATAATACAGGTAGCAGCGCATTGGGTTCAGAATGTACTGTCGGACTGCGATAACTTCGTAATCTTCTTGGATCTTGGATGGTGGCACCACTCTACCAAAAGCGAGAAAAAGTATGTGTGTGGGCACTGAGGATGCATCTACCTTTCTCATCATCCGATGGACATCAAATGAAGCCATCAAATGGCATCACCACTGGTCCTCCATTCATGGGAACAAATTCCGGGTTAGTAAGCCGCTCCTGGACAACCTCCTCTCAGCTCTCTCACCCTGAGGAGATCATTTTAGTTAGGCTGTGTATTGGGCACTGTCTTTTTAGCCATCGCCATTTGCAAAGTAGTGCTCCCTCACCACTTTGTGCTCAACCTTCGACAGTCCACCATTTCTTGACAGAATGCCCTTTTTTTTTAACCACTTACATTCTTGTTTGTGTTTGCCATCTGAGTTATCGGCCGTTCTAGCGAACGACGCGTGGGTTGTCAACTGCATTTTACTTCTTATCTGTCTTATCAATATGGCAAAGGACATTTAATTTTTAGTTCAGGACCTCCGTTTCTCTATGGCATATTTTGTAGCTCTTTCTCTCCACGTCCCTGTTTTCAGCTGTCTTCTCTTCTGTCGATTGGGATTAACGTGTAGTTGTTTTTAACTCCTCTCTTTGCCTTCTTGTTATACAGTTCTGACATAGATGTGTGTGACCCTAGTTGTTTTTGTGCCATAAAATAAAACAAAACAAAACTGGATGGTCAACTTTGTTAGTCACAGTTTGGTGGTAGCCAGAATGGCGGCTTTAACTCTGGTGGACAGTTTGTTTGTGGTCCTTGCCACATAAAATCCTGCGCATTAATTGCAGCTCAGTTACCTAAATTGTTAGGCAGGCTGTGATAACCACAGTGCTGAGTACCCTGCACAAAAAAC
Organism: Schistocerca americana; assembly: GCF_021461395.2. Classification (NCBI taxonomy): domain Eukaryota; kingdom Metazoa; phylum Arthropoda; class Insecta; order Orthoptera; family Acrididae; genus Schistocerca; species Schistocerca americana. The sequence goes on along the minus strand of NC_060125.1, from coordinate 597,637,667 downwards.
AACAACATTAAAGAACAAAATTTTGTGGATGTTGACCCAGTTTCTGACCCAGGCCAAGAACTTCCATGTATGGCCCTAGTGGTGTTACAAGGTAATTCATTCCTACTTCACATAACTACCATTAATATTTTACCCTGATTGCTAAACTACTAGCACTACTGTTGGTAAATCTGCCACAACCGTATGTGGATTTATGCCTCTTAAACACTAGATGATGTGGACACATCATGCTGCACTAACGTATTAGTTTCTCAAATGCCTTATCCAGAACATTTAAGAGACAAATGGGTCTGTAGAATAATGGAGTCATCATGCTCTTTACTGGTGATAGTTGCCAAAGCTTTCATCTGAGGTACTGAAATCCTCCCTTGTAGGGAGCACTCATTTTACAGTTAATATATCTACAGCTACATCCTACTCCACAAGCCAGCTAATGGTATGTGGCGGAGGGTACTTTCGGTACCACTAGCTGATCCCTCCAAACCTGTTCCACTCATGAATAGTACGTGGGAAGAATGATTGTCGGGATATGTCTTATTTGTTGTGTTTCAGTTGGCATTCCTTCCTGCTATGGAGGTTTCTTACCTTTAAAACTATCTTCTGAATTTTCCATGTGCAAACAAATACAAACTTATTAGTTCTGTCGTTTCCCATAGTTTTTAGGGTTCTGTAACAATGGAACACTTATAGGATCACTTTGTTGTATGTCTGTCTGGCTGTCTGACTGTGAAGATGCCTTTTTGTCAGGAACGGGACGAGCTATAAAGCTGAAGTTTGTAAGATGGTAAGATCTACGGTTCTTGGCAAAGTAAATGATTTAAGCTTCTAAGGCAAAGCAATTAAAAGGTGCAGCCATCTGTAAAGACTCCTTTTAAGCAGGAATGGGTTTATGTATAAATTTGAAATTTATGGCAAATGCTAAGAAGATCTGTAAGTGATTTTGGTCCCTTGCCAGTGTAAGTGATTTAAACTTCTAACTCAGTGCAATCAAAAGGTATGACCATGCATGTCACATTTTGATACTTGCAAACTCATAGAAAGACTTGCACCAGGCCGTTGGGCTACATGACACTATTATTATTATTATTATTATTATTATTGTTATTATTATTGTCTACATACATAATTAAGTTTATATGGAATCCTAACAGTGCGAGTTCTGGCTGCACTTGTCCTTTTTTCTTTTGCTCAGTGGATAAGTGCCAGGCTACAAGTCCAAAAAGTCAGAAATTCAATCTCCAGTAAGTCCTAGAATTTTTTTCCTGGCACTTAAGGATTATTTCACATCTGGCTATAATTTATCCATGTGGAATATGGCAAGTTGCATCACAGTTGGGAGTCCACACTAACTTTGGATCCCCTTATATCTGATGTAGTAAGTTAGTTCAAAGATTTGAGGAAGGCAAGGACACACCATCTCCAATAAGAGCATGTGTAGTAAAGCACTGTGGTATTTAATCCAACCTTTCTATCCGAACACAGCTTTGCTTTATTTTTTTGTGTGGTTGTAGTATCTTCAGTTCTTTATTGGCAGCCACACACAGATATGAACATTGGTGGTCAACCAAGCACTGGAAACATGCAAGCATGAGAGAAAATTAACCAAAAGTGTAGGTCAAGTCAGATTGCATGCAATGTTTGCCCAAAAACACCACGGAACTGTTTTAAGTCTGTGAGTGGAACATCTACGTAGCACTGCTGAAGCACAAGAGAATGAGGCTTTGCTTGCTGTGTGCCACTGGGAACACATGTCCAGCAGTGGCACTGCCATCAAATGAAGCAGGCACCCTCATATTACCTTCTTGTGGGTAATGCTGAATATAAATGTTGTGGTCATTGTGGCAGCATATGTGAGCACACTACCACACCTCTCCCCTCCTCTGGGGAGCTGACACGGCAGGCATATAAGTGAACAAAGGCAGAGAACAAAATGTGCAGAGCCACCAGCAAAAGCCAGGCATGGCCAAGGAGGCCATGGGGTCTGCCAAGGTGACCCGCTGGTGGTGGCCAGAGGTACACCAATTACGCCTGCCCCTGAGGTGGGGTAGCACTCACAGGTGAGCTGGCGTATGTGGACAAGGTGGTTCAGGACCCCACCGAGTGTGCAGCTGGTTCTGATGGCGGTAGAGGGTCACCCTGCTGGCATCCACCGTGGACATCCACTGATTGCGCCTGGAGCCCACTCAGACCACAATCAGAAAGTGCCCACCCAAACAGTATCACACAGATTGTAAAGTGAAGGACACAAATGCACCTCAGGTTGTGGTGCACAGTAGAGCAGATGAAGCAGAGTTCAGGGCTGATAACCATGGAAGATTTCTGCCAGGAGGCCTAGTTCAGTGGAGTGGTCCTGTACATGCTGAGAAAAGGACAACGCTGAGTCTGCTGACAAATCTGCCAAGCACTGTTTTAACTCATTCTTAAATATGTGCACCAAATGCTCTGCCACCTCATTTGACTGCATGTGAAATGGAGCAGAAGTGAGGTGGGTAAAGTGTGGTAGGTGCAAAAAAGTCTGGAACAATGCCAAAGCAAACTATGGGCCATTATCAGAGACGATTGTCCAGGGCACACCTTTGTGTGTGAAAACCTGGGTTAGTGCCTACATAGTAGCTTCTACTGTGGTACGCATGCATATAGCATATGGATGGTCAGACAGTGCATCAGTTACTATCAACTATTACAAGGAATTACAGAAGGGGCCTGCAAGTTGATGTGGACGTGGTATCATGGACGATTGGGAGTGGGTCATGGAACATAAGTCTATGGTGGAACCCTCTGCTGCTCGACTCACTGTTTGCACTCACTGAAGACCTTTTCAGTATCTTGAGTCAATGCCAAGTCAGCAGACAAAGCACTGTGCCAGTACCTGAATGTAGGTTGTGCCCCACTGGCCACATTGAAGGAGAACAGTATGTGAGCTCTCGGGACTGGAGGGATGATGACGTGGGTGTCATCTGAAATGATGCTAAGCAGGAGTGCACCGTTCAGACTCCTTGGTGAGCAAACACTTGGGCCTACCATTGCACAAAAACTGAACTGCTTGATGCAACACAGGATCCTGACAGGTGGTGTGGGCTGTATGATGGGCTGTTAACTGGAAGTCAATCCAGTGTTTGCTGTAAATGATCATTGATCTGAAAACAAACAATCTGAGCATTGTCAATATCTGGGTCAGGTGCCATGGGCAAGTGTTACAGTTCGTCCATATTTGCATGCTATGATTTCAATCTGTGGTGAATCTCATAGTGATAAACACTTGAATACAAAGCACAAAGGTTCTGTGGAGAAGTTGCGAACAAGGGCTGAGGAGTGCTACAAGCAGCTTATGATTGGTGAAGAGATGGCATTTGTTGCGGTCGTCTTGACACCACATGTGAGTTTGCTGGCACACACCTCCTTTTCGATTTGAGAATAATTGTGTTGCTATCCATATCTTGGAGGCATAAGCGATAGGCTGTTTAGAACCTCAGCAGTTTTGTGGGCCAAGACTGCTCTAACCTAGCACACTGGACTCGCATTCGGGAGGACAACGGTTCAATCCCGTCTCCGGCCATCCTGATTTAGGTTTTCCGTGATTTCCCTAAATTGCTTCAGGCAAATGCCGGGATGGTTCCTTTGAAAGGGCACGGCCGATTTCCTTCCCCATCCTTCCCTCACCTGAGCTTGCACTCCGTCTCTAATGACCTCGTTGTCGATGGGACGTTAAAACACTAATCTCCTCTTCCTCCTCCTGCTCTAACCGTGTGTGGGGAAGCATCTGTGGGAAGGAGTTCCTTCAGGTTCTGTGGTGGAGGTAGGTTGGGAATCATTGTCACATGCTGTTCCATAGGTTTGACACCATACTTCAAAAGAAGGTGGCTCAGATACCCTATTTACATCTGGAAAACTTTGACTTTTGCAAATTGCACTTAAGACCCACCTCTTGCAGTTTAGTGAACAGGATATGAAGGTTAGTGAGATGTTCCTGTTGTGAGGGACTAGTGACAATGATATCATCAGGATAGTTGGTGCAGCACAGTACATCCTGCAATAACTATTCTAAAAATCTCTGAAAAACTGTGAAAGCACTCACGATGTTGAATGGCATGCATATATATATATATATATATATATATATTGCTATGACCAGAAGGGAGTTTTAATGACCTGCAGGTACATTTCTGCCAATTCAATTTTTGAAAAACACTCACTGACTTCCACTTCATGAGAATTTTTTCAGTGCATGGAATGCGATAGCAAATGACTATTGACACATTAATGGTGGACTTAAAATTCCTGCACAAATGAAGTGCCCCCTGAGGCTTACACATAACCATCAGAGGCATAACTTACTGGGAAGAGTGAACTGGTTCAATAATGCTCAGGTTCTGCAACCTAAGTCATCCTTGACAGCTGGTCACAGAGCAAAAAGAACACCTTGAGCGTATTAAAACTTGGTAATGGCCATACGGTTAATGGTGATGGAAGCTTCATAATCCATCGTGGCACTCAGGCCACATGAAAACAGAGACCTGAATGCCTGGCAGTGGCTGGAACAGAATGCAGTTGGAAACAAGATGCGCTGAATCCTGAACATGAATTTAAAAAACTGTGAATGTGTCAAGACCGAAAATGTTTTCTGAAATTGCAATGTTGATTGCCAAAAAATGTGATTGCCCTTGTGATGTTGTTGTGGTCTTCAGTCAGAGACTGGTTTGATGCAGCTCTCCATGCTACCCTGTCCTGTCCAGAACTTTTCATCTCCAGATAGCTACTGCAGCCTACATCTTTTTGAATCTATTTAATGCATTCATCCCTTGGTCTCCCTCTACAATTTTTATCCTTCACGGTCCCCTCCAATACTAAATTGGTGATTCCTTGATGCCTCAGAATGTGTCCTACCAACCAATCCCCTCTTTTAGTCAGGTTGTACCACAAATATCTCTTCTCCTCAATTCTATTCAGTACCTCCTCATTAGTTATGTGATCTATCCGTCTAATCTTCATCATTCTTCAGTAGCACCACATTTCAAAAGCTTCAATTCTCTTCTTGTCTAAACTGTTTATAATCCATGTGTCATTTCCATGCATAGCTACACTCCACGCACATACTTTCAGAAGAGACTTCCTGACCCTTTCATATATACTCAATATTAATTTCTCTTCTTCAAAAACGCTTTTCATGCAATTGCCTGTCTACATTTTATATCCTCTCTACTTCGACCATCATCATTTCTTTTGCTCCCCAAATAGAAAAACCCATTTACAACTTTAAATATCTCATTTTCTAATATAATTCCCTCAGCATCACTTGAATTAATTTGACTACATTCCATTATCCTCATTTTGCTTTTGTTGATGTTCATTTTATATCCTCTTTTCCATTCAGCTGCTCTTGCAGATCCCTTGCTATCTCTGACAGAATTACAGTGTCGTCGACAAACCTCAAAGTTTTTATTTCTTCTTCTTGGATTTTAGTTCCCACTCCAAATTTTCTTTCGTTTCCTTTACTGCTTGCTCAATATACAGATTGAATAACATCAAGGATAGGCTGCAGCCCTGTTTCACCCCCTTCTCAACCACTGCTTCCCTTTCATGCCCATCAATTCTTGAGAGTGCCATCTGCTATCTGTACAAATTGTAAATGGTCTTTTGCTCCTTGTGTTTTACTGCTGCCACTTTCAGAATTTGAGAGTATTCCAATCAACTTTGTCAAAAGCCTTCTTTAAGTCCACAAAAGCAAGAAATGTAGTTTCCCTTTCCTTAACCTATCTTCTGAAATAAATTGTAAGTTCAGTATTGCCTAGTGTGTTTCAACATTCTATGGAATCCAAACTGATCTTCCCCAAGGTCGGCTTCTCCCAGTTTTACCATTAATCTGTAAAGAATTCGTGTTAGTATTTAGCAACCATGACTTATTAAACTGATAGTTTGTAATTTTCTCACATGTCAACACGTGCTTTGTTTGGGATTGGAATTATTTTATTCTTCATGAAGTCTGAGGCTATTTTGCCTGTCTCAGACATCTTGCTCACCAGATTTTAGAGGGAATGTTGTCTACTGCCAGGGCCTTATTTTGACTTATATCATAGTCTTCAGGCAGTATCATATCTCCCATTTCATCTTCATCTATGTCCTCTTCCATTTCTCTAAATTGCCCTCAAGTACAGTGCCCTTGTATGGACCCTCTATATACACCTTCCATCTTTCTGTTTTCCCTTCCTTGCTTAGGACTGGTTTTCCATCTGATCTCTTGATATTCATACAGGTGGATCTCTTTTCTCCAAACGTCTCTCTAATTTTCCTGTAGGCAGTATCTATCTTACCCCTAGTGATATATGCTTTTACATCCTAAAATTTGTCCTCCACCCATTCCTGCTTAGCCATTTTGCACCTCCTGTTGATCTCATTTTTGAGATGTTTGTATTCCTTTTCATCTGCTTCATTTACTGCATGTTTATATTTTCTCCTTTCATCAATTAAATTCAGTATTTCTTCAGTTACACAAGGATTTCTACTAGCCCTCGTCTTCTTACCTAGTTGATCCTCTGCTGCCTTCACTATTTCATCTCTCAAAGCTACCCATTTTTCTTCCACTGTATTTCTTTCCCCTGTTCTTGTCAGTCATTTCCTAATATTCTCTCTGAAACTCTCTAAAACCTCTGAATGTTTCAGTTTATCAAAGTCCCATCTACTTGAATTCCCACCTCTTTGCAGTTTCTTCAGTTTTACTCTGCAGTTCATAACCAATAGATTGTGGTCAGAGTCCACATCTGCCCCTGGAAATGTCTTACAATTTAATACCTGGTTCCTAAATCTCTGTGTTACCATTATATAAACTGTCTGAAACCTTCCAGTGTCTCCAGGCCTCTTCCTCGTATTCAACCTTCTTTCATGATTCTTAAACCAAGTATTAGCTATGATTAAGTAATGCTCTGTGCAAAATTCTACCAGGTGGCTTCCTCTTTCATTCCTTACCCCCAGTCCATGCTCACCTTCTACATTTCCTTCTCTTCCTTTTCTTACTATCAAATTCCAGTTCCACATGTCTGTTACATTTTTGTCTCCCTTAACTGTCTGAATAATTTCTTTTATCATATCATACATTTCTTTAACCTCTTCATCATTTGAACTGGGCTTCGTGTCTACCTTGGGTACAATAATGTGTTCACTATGCTGTTCGTAGTATCTTATCTGCGTTCCTATTTTTTTTATTCATTTTTAAGTCTACACCTGCATTACCCTTATTTGTTTTTGTATTTATAACCCTGTATTCATCTAACCAGAAGTCTTGCTCCTCCTGCCACCAAAATTCACAAATTCTTCCTATATCTAACTTTAACCTATCCATTTCCCTTCTTAAATTTTCTAACCTACCTGCTCGATTAAGGAATCTGACATTCCATGCTCCAGTCCTTAGAATGCCAGTTTTGTTTCTCGTGATAACTAAGTCGTCCTGAGTAGTCCCTGCCCAGAGATCTGAATGGGGACTATATTATCTCTGGAATATTTGGTGATAGGTAATGCCAATTGTAAACTAGCCATGAACAGGAATGTGCTGCTCACCATAACTGACCAAACAACAATCTGTTGAGGAAGAGTGGGGCGACCCAAGTGATAACAGGTTTCAAGATTCATGAGAGATGTAGTGGCCCTCAATATTGACCTGGAGATGGAATTACTGTAGCTGAATGTGCAGTGTAATATAGATCTTACTGCACTGAGCTCCTGTAAATGCACTGTGGTAACACTATGGACTCCATGTCTGTGACTAGGATTGGCTGTTCGGGTAGCTGCTGTGTGCCCTTGTTTATGACAAGGCATGCACGATGCCTACTGGTGCGGGCAGCATATTCATTTGTCAGGAGGGAGCACCATCCGTCAGCAAACAGCAGCGCAAACCCAATGAGCATGACGAGGGTGTCAGTGATCAACACCTTTGCTGTGGAAATGCATGCACCAACATGACTTCCAAGATGTTCTCAAATAGTTGCGTCACAGCCCGGGGCACCTGAACTGCCTGTGTAATAGTCAGAATCACCTCTACTGTAGGATATTCTTAACACAAAGCCTTGCGACATACTTCTCTGCCCAGATCACAATGGATGGCAATGTCACGTATCAAAGAGTTAGCATAGGACTGAGTACAATGAGCACAAACAAATATGCACTTCCTAGTTAAGTTAAACCACGAAGGTAGAGCAATCATTATGGGAAGCACTGAGTGAGTTTGTTTAAGATAATACGCACTGAGCAACTCGCACAGTTCAACAATAAAAAAAGCCTCTAGATCCTTCAATGGAGCAAGTTTTGGGAACAAATCGAAATGTTTTGGACTCAGTCCAAGACAAGTCCTCTACCAGAAACAATGTGAAATGTTGCTGCACACATTGCACGTATCAATCTCAATCTTTATTCGCTTGGAGGAGTGGTTGGACATGTAGAGGATGATGTCTGATGGACATCAGCACTGCGAGAACTGATAACTGACTGACAGAGCAAATCTGACTGCTGCTGTTGCCGCCCAAACTGCTGCTGTTGTCACCCAAAGTCCTGTTGCTGTCACTCAAACTGCTGTTCGTGCTGATGTTGCTGTTGCAGCAGATGCTGCTGTTCTTGTAATTACTGAATCAACATTGAATCCATTATAATTGTGGAACAAATGCGGAAACAAAACCACCTCATCATCAAAATACTGTAGTATCTACAGTTCTTTATTGAGAACCACAACACACAAATACACTATGTGATCGAAAGTATCCAGACAACCCCAAAAACATTTTTTTCATATGAGGTTTATTGTCCTGCCACCTACTGCCAGGTACTCCATATCAGTGACCTCAGTAGTCCTTAGAAATTGTGAGAGAGCAGAATGGGGTGCTCCGCGGAACTGACGGACTTCCAATGTGGTCAGGTGATTGGGTGTCACTTGTGTCATACATCTGTATGTGAGATTTCCACACTCCTAAACATCTCTAGGTCCACTGTTTCTGATGTGATAGTAAAGTGTTAATGTGAAGGGACACGTACAGCACAAAAGTGTACAGGCCGACCTCGTTTGTTGACTGTCAGAGACCGCCGACAGTTGAAGAGGGCCGTAATGTGTAACCGGCAGATATCTATCCAGACCATCACACAGGAATTCCAAACTACATCAGGATCCACTGCAATCAATATGACAGTTAGGTGGGAGGTTAGAAAACTTGGATTTCATGGTTGAGCAGCTGCTCTTAAGCCACACATCATGCTGGTAAATGCCAAACGACACTTTGCTTGGTGTAAGAAACATAAACATTGGACGATTGAACAGTGGAAAAACATTGTGTGGAGTGACGAATCACGGTGCACAATGTGGCGATCCGATGGCAGGGTGTGGGTATGGCGAATGCCCGGTGAACATCATCTGCCAGCAGGTGTAGTACCAACAGTAAAATTTGGAGGCGGTGGTGTTATGTTGTGGTCATGGTTTTCATGGAGGAGGCTTGCTCCCCTTGTTGTTTTGCATGGCACTATCACAGCACAGACCTACATTGATGTTTTAAGCACCTTCTTGTTTCCAACTGTTGAAGATCAATTTGGGGATGGCGACAGCATCTTTCAACATGATCAGCACCTGTCCATAATGCACTTCCTGTGATGGCGTGGTTACACGACAATAACATCCCTGTAATGCACTGGTCTGTACAGAGTCCCGACCTGAATCCTATAGAACACCTTTGGGATGTTTTGAAACAGCGACTTTGTGCCAGGCCTCATCAGCTGACATCGATACCTCTCCTCAGTGTGGCACTCCGTGAAGAATGGGCTGCCATTCCGCAAAAAACCTTCTAGCACCTGATTGAATATATGCCTGCGAGAGTGGAAGCTGTCATCGAGGCTAAGGGTGGGCCAACACCATATTGAATTCCAGCATTACCGATGGGGGGCACCACAAACTTGTAAGTTATTTTCAGTCGGGTGTCCGGATACTTTTGATCACGTAGTGTATATACAATGATCTTGTCTTGCATATCAGTGTGTTGTTGTATGCTACATGATATTACCATCACTTGATGCTATTTTGCTATCAACCTGTTGCAGTCAGTTGCTTGACTTACAAATTTAATATGTATACTGAGTTTTAATACAGCGGGGATGGATATGAAATGTAGTGCAGTATCTTGAGATGGTGTTTTATTCAGAACAGTCATGCATGTTCATGTGTAGAACAATTATAACAGATCACAGAGAAACTGTTGCATAACTAGTTAACATACAAGCACATACCATCAGGTTTATTCGTTAACCAAGTGAGAATTAAAACACAGCTATTAATGTTCGCAGAACTTCACACTGTGGCAAGGAGGAACCATTCACAGCATTCCTGGCAGTGAGTGTGTGACCCTGTTGACAGCTCTTCAATCCACTGTCCACCTGAAGCCTTTGTGTGTCGTTCTTTATTTGCATTAGGAGTGTCATCCAAGAACTACACTGTAAAGAGTATGTACTGCTTGGAACACGTGTGGCATGGTTGTTGAGCAGATTATCATTCTGATGGAGGTTATTGAATTTCGGGTGTAAGCTGGGGCTGGTTGCGTTGAGCAGCATTTGGTTGTGATGGTTCTTGCAAATGGAGTAACCCTATCAATTGAGACAGAGTTGGGCTTGGTACTGATGGGAATGTCTAGGTTTTACGCCATCTTTGTGCAACATTACATATGCATAGGATTGCAGCTCTTGATGCACAAAGGTTTGTGGACTTCCATGGCTGGTTTTGTGACATTCATTGTCTTTAAGTGAGTAGTGAAATGTAATTCATTTAAGGTATTGATTTTGGCTGCACATGGGTCAACAAATTCGTCAAGTAGCCATAAAACTCCATATACTAACTCCGCCAGTGAAGAGTCCAGGTTAGGCTTGCATATGTTATGTAAGCCAAATAAGACTGACAGTAAAGCAGATGTCCATTTTGACTCGTGGCACATTAGTGTGGCTTTTAACGACCGATAGCAGTGTTCAACCCTACCAATATCTGCAGGGTGGTAGCTTGTTATTTTTGTAGAAAGAGCTGATTGGTTCTGGTAGCCATCTCTAAGTAGGAGTTTGACGCTCACACATAGGCCACCGCAGCATATTGCCTGAAGCTGCTGCTTGTAGCTGGAAAGTTGCATATCCAGATGTCATTTGCTGACAGTCGCTTATGTCACTTATGTAGGACATGGCCTTACGGAAACACCGCCTAGCATACCAATGACAAAGTAGTTCACTGATCTGTTTACTCAGTGCATTGACCTTGTTTGTGAAGCTGTTGTAATCTTCATGAGTCAATATTGGTGTGCTGTGACCTGTCGTCAGGTTTCCAGTGCAGGAGGTCGGCACAATTGCATGCTGAATCCTGTCTGTCAAGTAAGTTACAATGTGTAGCAACATTTCCATTTGGTAAGCTATAATGGCTTCTACCTGTGATGTGAGGTGGTAACTCCATAATGTGCATAACAATGTATCTGGCACCATGCATGCGTCAACTTTGCTTCATAAATGGACTAGTTACTGGAATGGTTTTCTCTGTCCAGTGGCCTCCTGCTTCAGTACCTGTCTCACTCATTCTTCTTGCGAAGCAGACACTCTACAAATTAACTCAACCTTGAGTTTTGCATGTGCTTCTGTATCTGGAGGCAAGGTTATCATGCCTTACACCTCTTCTGCTTAACGATGCTGTGATTGGCTTACTGTCAGCACGAATTTGGTGGAGTCCATGGTCACTCCAGCGTGGAGAAAACTTGCCTCTGCCTGCACGATCCATAACTCTGGGTTTTGTGGCCAAAACGGAGTTATTGCTCCTGATAAACCTTTCGGGGTATAAGGTCGTGGTCCATAAAACTCTTCTGTTCATAACGTTTCATCCAGAACTGCTCTGGACTTCTTCAGAGGTGTTGCTCCTCCATTGAGTCTTGCCATCTGACAGTTGTATTCACACTTCTCTTCGTTGTTCAGCATGTATGTGGTATGTTATATATGCCACATGCCGACAGAGGAAGACATTTATCCTTCACAGATTAGAGTGCTTGACATATTTTCTTTGTTGGTCTAAAAACCGTTCTAATGTGATGTTTCTGTAAAATCTTTACAATCTGATCTTTTACCTTGTTTATTAAAAGGAATAAAAACTGTAATCTCCCATCATTGTTTTTCATGGTTGTCCTTTGGCCTTTCATTGTTTGGTCTTAGAATTCTGTTTATGTCTTTCCTTGAAAGCATGCTTTAGATGTTTTAATTTGGCATGCAGGTATTCCGGTGTGCAAATCCTTCTGGCTCTATCGGCAAGGATTGTAATGACACCTCTCTTTTGTTGTGGATGGTGATTCAGAGTTCTTTGTACTGTCATCAACATGAGGGTAGCCACACTGCTAGTCTGGATATTACTGGTGCGCCTTCTGTCTGGAAGTTCCCTGTTTGTTGAAAATTTGGTGTGATGCTTCTGTATTGCTGACTTTATTTCCTGTAGTTGTATCACATTAGGATCATCACTGTCACAGTCTGTTGATAGACTTATGAAAAATGAAATGAAATGTCGTGTGACGAGGGCCTCCCGTCGGGTAGACCGTTCGCCTGGTGCAAGTCTTTCGATTTGATGCCACTTCGGCGTCTTGCGCGTCGATGGGGATGAAATAATGATGATGATGATTAGGACAACACAACACCCAGTCCCTGAGCGGAGAAAATCTCCGACCCAGCCGGGAATCGAACCCGGGCCCTTTGGATTGACAGTCTGTCGCGCTGAACTTAATACGTATGCTGAGTTGTAATACAGTGAGGACACACACATTAAATGTAATGCGGTATCTTGAGACAGTGTTTTATTCAGAACAGTCGTGCATGTTCATGTGTAGAACAATTGGAACAGTTCACAGAGAAGCTGTTGTGTAACTAATTTAACATACAAACGCATAGCATCAAGTTTGTGTGGTAACCAAAAGAGAATTAAAACACAGAAATAAATAGTCACAGAACTTCACACTGTGGCAAGGAGAAACTGATCACTCAAGTGAATCAGCTTTCCACCTGACACCACTGTGGTGTGCTGCATTCCCTACAAACCTTTCTGTTCATTAAATGGCCTGTCACACTCATATTAACTGGAGCGAAGTCTGTATTTAATATTACTTTAATTTTCCTATCATTGGTTGACAGTTTCTTAGGTTTATGAGTTATCTACACAGCCATAATACTCTTTTAACTGCTTCTTAAAGATGCTGACAGAAGAGATTTTAAAGTAAAACAAATCTGGAACTAAATGAGTATAAAATATATAAGTACAATGAACTTTTGTATTTGATCTTCATGCAACTGTATATTTGCTGAAAATATGTGTATTACAATAAATCAATCGACAAATTTGAAGATTGCAAGTCTATAGTTTGTGGAATGCGTAAATAACTAAACTACTAACATTTTAGTGAGCTGGAGGATACAGTCAACAACTGGGCAATATGTAGTCCTTCTGTACCCTTTCCTCAAGTCACACCTTGTCATTTTGATACACAATAGAGCTAATGCAACAAGTGCATGTGTTGAAGAGTATGTTCGCATTTGTATGTTATTTGCAGTGCTGCTGCAGCTGCTGCCAACCTTCTTGTCCCACAACTGGAATTTGCCGCCTACTTTTTACGGTTGCTGCAGCTAGCTGCAGTCTGTCATCTCCACTGGTCACTGTATGCAAGGACTCCTGTGCTTGTGCAGAATGTTGTCAATCCAGTCCTTTGCCTATATATTCTTTACTGCACTACAGTTGCACTCATGGGTATGGTTGACATATCTGACACATGGACACAATGCATGCGTAAGTATTTTTACAGATTTCTCTGTACATGAGCTTGACAAATATGCTTTTAATTAAGTTAAATTTACCATAAATTGCTGGAGACCTTTGAGTCGTCATGGCAACAGGAGACATTGTGTACTCTGTACTGTTTTAGAAAATAATACTGTATCTGCATAAGAAATTAAATGCCACAAGAAATGTTTGCTCCCATCTAAAGATAGATTTAAATTAGAAAAAAAGCTATCAGTAAATAAATAGTTCCATTAAAGAAATCATGCTTGTTGCACTACTTTCTTTCTATTAAAGAAATTGTGTTTGTTGCACTATTTCTCTCATTTATATATATGTAAATGGTGAGAAGATCAATCATGGACCAAACTGCTAATGCAAAAAGAATATCCCATTTAGTTCTTCAAGAGGAATGTTTAGAGGGTAGAGTGATAGGTTTGGAAAATTTTAATGAAGAAAGGGGAATTGTTATTAAACTGCCATCTCATAGAAAACATTAATTTAATAACATTTTTGCTGAAATTTTCAAGTGGATATGATGTGCATTTGGTAGTTGGCAGACATCTGCAGTGTGATGTATAGATTCAAATATTAAAAAAGTGAATTGTCCATTGTTATTAAACATAGAAAACCATCTAGTTAATACTGTAGATGTCTCAATTGAATGAGCACATTGCATTCATCATGAAAAGTGAACAGGAGAGAATCCTGTGTTGGGTACCTAACTAGCAGACTTTTGACCAGGAAGAGATGCAGAGAAACATTTACGTGCAGAATTTAGCAATTTTTAGGTCCATTCATTGAGACTTCATTCATGCAACAGTGGCAGCAGTTAAAGTTTGGACCTACCATTGTATTTTTTGGATGAAACAGAAACCAAAATTGTGAACAAAGTCTTGTGAGATTTCATCAAAGCAATTGGAAACTATTTCGTCAGTGATGGACATTGTATTTTTGAATTCCCAGTGTGTAATGCTGTTAGCTTACTCAGTGATAGACAAGACTATAATTTGATCCTGCTGTGCTTCATTATTCAAATGTTTGAAACAGAAGTTAACTGAAAACCTCCGAGATTGGCACACTAGAAAAATGCTCATGTCAGCATAAGTTGGAATTTGAATTGGTTTTTCACATATCTTGTTCTTCTGGTTTGGCCTGAAGTGATTTATTCATATTCCCTGTTTTGGAAAATGTATGAATTAGTGGAAATAAATTTTCATAAAATAAGAAAATGAATGTGTTCTTAACATAGTATTTAGTGTGACAGACCCCACTTTCACAGTTGATCCAGTAACCAGGTAATGTATTGAGAATAATAGAAGAATTCTAAACTGTTGTTTTGGGCAATATTTAGTGGGGTACTTTCCTGTCCTCTTTGTATGGCCTGTTGGAAAATGTCAAGTGTGTTATCTGTCTCAGGCTGCACTGTGATGAGTGCTTGTGCAGTACAGTATTATTTCTGTGTTCTCATGGATGAGTACACAATCAAAGGATGGACCAGGGTGAAATTATCAGCCAGCAAACACTCTGTGCATCTCATTTAGTGTCAGATAACGCACTAAGATCACTCTCTCACTGAAAAAAAGTTGCCACCAACAGTCTCATTTTTTTCACACCTTGAAACACTGCATGGAGATTTGAAATTTAATCTAGAATCTTGGTGTGATGTTTGATGATTAGGAGCTTTGAGGTTTGATGATTAGGAGCTTTCTGCTACCAGTTCTCCTTTTGCTACTGCAAATGTTGGTGACAGAAAGTTTCTTCCACTACCAGGATTCAAATTAGCTACCTCTGTGTTGAGTTCCATCTTGGTAGTGTATATTTGTGTCCTCAACTATGGATTCAGGTACTTCTTCAATGAGGTGAAAAGTAAAGCGATTTTATATTGGCTTTTTACGAGGCTTGTTAATACACTCTTGTAAACTCTTTGTCACTCGGCCCACATTTCATAAGGGCTCTCACTTCTGAGAGAAATAAGTCATTGCTGTATGTGGCGGTAGTGAAATTGTACCTCACCTGTTTTAGTCACCACAGATTTGCAAGCAGTAACAGTCACTGTCATTCATTTGCACATCAGGTTCCATAAATATGTCATGATGGAGAGCCTTTAGGTATGTGGAACAAATCTTGTTATATGTCAGCTGGCAGAAGCATCATTACTGGCTTACAACTGTAAAGTAGACAATGAGCCAGTTACAACTAGTGGTAATGTAGTCACATAGATACATGGTCCAATCACATTGTACATTAATGTGACCACTGCCTATGTTCAGCATCAGTGTACAGCAACCACTCACAGCTGGCAGGTGGCAGCACTATGAGTGGAGGGTGTATAAAGCGTGCCAGGAGGACACTGGAAACAGTGCAGTTGTTGTTGTATTGCAGAAATGGAGCAATTTATCTGACATCCAAAAGGGCATGATCATTGGCTTTTGGCCCAAGGGTGGAAGCATTTCGGAAACAGCTATGTTTGTATACTGTTCACATGCCACCGTGATTAAAGTATACCTTGCATGGCAAAATGGCACTATCCAAAACTAGTGCCAAGGCAACTGTGGTGCAGCATGTGCCATAGATATGAGAGGTGACAGTTAAGAAGATGTGTATAGGTGAATAGATATGCAGCTGTTGAGCAACTGACTGCCCAGATGAACCAAGGCTTTACCAACAGTGTCTCTTCAACAACCGTTTAGTGAACATTGCTGCGTATAGGCCTCCACAACAGTTACCTGGTTCATGCACCCATGTTGACTGCTGTTCATCAGTGATGGAAGGCTGGAATTTGTATGCCAGTACTGCAACTGGGTGTCCACCAAGTGGCAACAGGTGGCCTATTCAGATGAATCCCTTTCTGTGCTCCATCTGACAATGGATGTCTGAAGGCAAAAGTTGTGCAGCAATCATTGGAAGGGCTCAGGATGGAGGGGAGGAGGGAGTGTTATGGTCTGGGGAATGTTTTGTGGCATTCCCTGGGCGATTTCATTATTCTGGTGGGCACAGTGGATCAATATAAGTTTGCACCTATCCTTGGGGTCTATGTCCACCCCTACATGCAGTTTTTTTCCCTTGGCATGATGGCATCTACCAGCAGAACAGTGCAATGTGTCTCACTGTTTACAATGTATGTGTGTGGTTTGAAGAGCGCCAGGATGAATTTACTGTACTTGCTGGACCACCAAACTCCCCAGATTTAAACACAGTTGACAAACTGTGGGACCACCTTGAGTGCCACGGATCCTCAGCTGAGAAATCTAGCATAGCCGGCCACTGCACTGGGGTTGGCTCCACATCCATATTGGTATCTTTCAGGACAGAAAAGGTGGTTATTCTGGCTTTTGACAGGTGGTCACATTAATGTGAGACTGGATGGCACAGTTATGGCATACTTTTAGATTACTTTTATAGATGTATATTGACAGAATCGTAACAGATTTAGAAGAAAAAAATTGTCCTTACACTATTCAGTGATGTTTGTGTATAATAATTCAAATTATGTTTTTATATAAATGCTCCACATAAAATTATCAGCTCTATGTGCACTGGGGCATTTGTTGTTGTTGTTGTTGTTGTGGTCTTCAGTCCTGAGACTGGTTTGATGCAGCTCTCCATGCTACTCTATCCTGTGCAAGCTTCTTCATCTCCCAGTAACTACTGCAACCTAAACCCTTCTGAATCTGCTTAGTGTATTCATCTCTTGGTCTCCCTCTACGATTTTTACCTTCCACGCTGACCTCCAGTACTAAATTGGTGATCCCTCGATGTCTCAGAACATGTCCTACTAACTGATCCCTTCTTCTAGTCAAGTTGTGCCACAAGCTCCTCTTCTCCCCAATTCTATTCAATACCTCCTCATTAGTTATGTGATCTACCCATCTAATCTTCGGCATTCTTCTGTAGCACCACATTTCAAAAGCTTCTATTCTCTTCTTGTCCAAACTATTTATCGTCCATGTTTCACTTCCATACATGGCTACACTCCATACAAATACTTTCATAAACGACTTCCTGACACGTAAATCTATTCTTGATGTTAACAAATTTCTTTTCTTCAGAAATGCATTCCTTGCCGTTGCCAGTCCACATTTTATGTCCTCTCTACTTCGACCATCATCATTTATTTTGCTCTCCGAATAGCAAAACTCCTTTACTGCTTTAAGTGTCTCATTTCCTAATCTAATTCCCTCAGCATCACCTGACTTAATTCGACTACATTCCATTATCCTCGTTTTGCTTTTGTTGATGTTCATCTTATATCCTCCCTTCAAGACACTATCCATTCCGTTCAACTGCTCTTCCAAGTCCTTTGCTGTCTCTGACAGAATTACAATGTCATCGGCAAACCTCAAAGTTTTTATTTCTTCTCCATGGATTTTAATACCTACTCCAAATTTTTCTTTTGTTTCCTTCACTGCTTGCTCAATATACAGATTGAATAACATCGGGGAGAGGCTACAACCCTGTCTCACTCCTTTCCCAACCACTGCTTCCCTTTCATACCCCTCGACTCTAATAAATGCCATGTGGTTTTTGTACAAATTGTAAATAGCCTTTTGCTGTATTTTACCACTGCACCTTCAGAATTTGAAAGAGAGTATTCCAGTCAACATTGTCGAAAGCTTTCTCTAAGTCTACAAATGCTAGAAACGTAGGTTTGGCTTTCCTTAATCTAGCTTCTAAGATAAGTCGTAGGGTCAGAATTGTCTCACGTGTTCCAATATTTCTACGGAATCCAAACTGATCTTCCCCCAGGTCGGCTTCTACTAGTTTTTCCATTCATCTGTGAAGAATTCGCGTTAGTATTTTGTAACCGTGACTTATTAAACTGATAGTTCGGTAATTTTCACATCTGTCAACACCTGCTTTCTTTGGGATTGGAATTATTATATTCTTCTTGAAGTCTGAGGGTATTTCACCTGCCCCATATATCTTGCTCACCAGATGGTAGAGTTTTGTCAGGACTGGGGTATTTAAGAACTGTTTAATGTGGGCATCAGTGTTGACCCTAGTCTATATATTATGATAAACCATAGAGAGAATGACTCATTGACATTTGATGGCAACCTGTTAGACTTTCCACAAGAATATAAAACTCCTCTCTGAACTCTAGATAGGGATATTCTGTATGGAAATTATTTTTACTTCTTCTATCGTGATCGTGGCCAATGGCCTTGCCGCAGTGGTAACACTGGTTCCCGTCAGGTTAATCACTGTTGGGCTGGGCTAGTACTTGGATGGGTGACCATCCGTTCTGCTGAGCGCTATTGGCAAGCGGGGTGCATTCAGCCCTTGTGAGGCAAACTGAGGAGCTACTATTGAGAAGTAGTGGCTCTGGTCTCGGAAACTGATATGTGGCCGGGAGAGTTGTGTGCTGACCACATGCCCCTCCATATCCGCATCCATTGACGCCTATGGGCTGAGGGTTGTTTGGCGGCCGATCAGTACTGTTGGGCCTTCGTGGCCTGTTTGGGAGGAGTTTAATTTATTCTACATCTACATCTATACTCCGCGAGCCACCTTACGGTGTGTGGCGGAGGGTACTTATTGTACCACTATCTGATCCCCCCTTCCCTGTTCCATTCACGAATTGTGCGTGGGAAGAACGACTGCTTGTAAGTCTCCGTATTTGCTCTAATTTCTCGGATCTTTTCGTTGTGATCATTACGCGAGATATATGTGGGCGGTAGTAATATGTTGCCCATCTCTTCCCGGAATGTGCTCTCTCGTAATTTCGATAATAAACCTCTCCGTATTGCGTAACTCCTTTCTTGAAGTGTCCGCCACTGGAGCTTGTTCAGCATCTCCGTAACGCTCTCGCGCCGACTAAATGTCCCCATGACGAATCGCGCTGCTTTTCGCTGGATCATGTCTATCTCTTCTATTGTGATCCTGAATTTTTTCGGTTCATACTAAATTCATTTTTATTATTAACCACAAACCCTATTAGGGAGTAATTGTATTGGTATGTGTGTGCAAGAATCTCAAGCTTCTTGAGGAGGCTTCTCAAAGATTTTCGTTTAACAATTTTAAAGAATATTCTTTCTGGATGTGTCTGTAGAATAAAGGCTTTATTGACCTTACCTGCCATGCAGCAGAAGATTATGACAGAGAACATTAGTGACTGGAAATATACAAAGTAGTGCTGATCGTGGTGTGGTTTTTCATGCCATTTTAGTTGGAACCTACAGGTTGATGTAGTTCAGTAGGACAAAGGACTTTCAAACAGCTAGCCTCCATGATTGTATGTTAACCAGGCTTCATTGAATCGTGTATACAAGGTGTTGTTGAGGAATAGGAAGTGTTTTAGGAGGTGATAATACCAACTAATACAAATAAAACATTCCGCATATTGTGTGTCCAAGCTTTATTGATTACAGAGATACAGCTGTTAGAATGTAACCCAAGTAATCACTGGAGGTGTTAAACAAAGGCAAATCATTTAAGTTCAAAGATGACTTTAATAAATTCCTATTCCGACTTCAGTGCACCTACAAATTCTCTTAACAACATGACATGTCTTCTGAAGTCATCTTGAAATTCTTTTATGAGTGTAACATTATTCATAATCTGAATGCTCACTTTGTCTATTGTGTTTACTTTTGCTTTGTAGGCTTTGGCATTCAACCATCCCCTCAGACAAAAACTTAAATTGATAGGGTCCAGTGACCTTGGTGGCAAAGAAAAGGTAACCATTTCTGTCGATTTGTCTTCAGGGAAATATTAAATTTAGATGATACATCACTCATCCTTGTACCAAAGGAACCTCTTTCAGTAATGCTGGAAGCTCATTTCCAAGGCAGTCTGGACAAGAGGACCCTCTATGACAACACAGTAACACGACAGGGCCAATCAGTACCACTCCACGCACCACCACACCTGAGAAGTATTCTTGAAAATGTCTGTCCACAAAGGCTTGGGAGGTATTTGTCAGACCACTACTGTGAGTTATGAATGTTATTGATACCATCAAGAGTGTGAGTGTCTTCATCACTACACATTATTAGTGAGATTACTCCTTGATGTGCCATTACTCAATGACAAAATTCTAATTATTGACCTTCATCTCCTTATTGAAGGTATTGACTCCACTGTAAGTGATAAGGATAGAGGCTGTTCATTAATAATGTTCACCATATTCTTCTGTGTGGAACATGTATACGTGTAGAAATTCTGTGAGTGCTTGTTGAAGAACTAATTCCAACAACTGAATAATGTCATCTTCTTCATCCCTACATTCAGATGAAATGTGTCTGCTGGGCACTGTACCAGTTCACACACTTGATTGAAAATGTGAGTAAATTCTCTTGAATCTGGTACTCAGTGATTAGGAAATTGTCTTCTGTATTCTCTACAGGCGGCAGCAGCAGCAGCAGCAGCACACTATCCTACACAAATACCATATTTTAAGTCCAAAGACTGGTTTGATGCAACTCCCCATGCTACTCTATCCTGTGCAAGGCTTTTCATCTCCAAGTAACTACTGCAACCTACAGCCCTCTGAATCTGCTTACTGTATTCATCTCTTGGTCTCTCTCTGTGGTTTTTACCCCACGCACTTCCCTCCAGTACTAAAGTAGTGATCCCTTGATGCCTCAGAATGTGTCCTACCAACCGATCTCTTCTTTTAGTCAGGCTGTGCCACAAATTTCTCTTCTCCCCAATTCTATAAGTACCTCCTCGTTAGTTATGTGATCTATCCATCTAATCTTCAGCATTCTTTTGTAGCACCACATTTCAAAAGCTATTCTCTTCTTGTCTAAACTGTTTATCATCCATGTTTCAGTTCCATACATGGCTACACTCCACACAAATACTTTCAGAAAGGACTCTGTGACAATTAAATCTGTACTCAATTTTAACAAATTTCTCTTCTTCAGAATTGTTTCTCTTGCCATTGCCAGTGTACATTTTATATCCTCCCTACTTTGACCAACATCAGTTTTTTGCTTCCCAAATAGGAAAACTCTCTTACTATTTTAAGCTTCTCATTTCCTAATCTAATCCCCTCAGCATCATCTGATTTAATTCGACTACATTCCATTATCCTTGTTTTGCTTTTGTTGTTCATCTTATATCCTCCTTTCCAGATACTGTCCATTCCATTCAACTGCTCTTCCAAGTCCTTTGCTGCCTCTGACAGAATTAAATGTTGTTGGCAAACCTCAAAGCTTTTATTTCTTCTCCGTGGACTTCAATTCCTACACCAAATTTTTTGTTTATTTCCTTTACTGCTTGCTCAGTACACAGGTTGAATAATATCAAGAGTAGGCTACAACCCTACCTCACTCCCTTCTCAACCACTGCTTCCCTTTCGTGCACCTTGACCCTTATAACTGCCATCTGGTTTCTGTACAAATTGTAAATTGTCTTTTGCTCCCTGTATTTTACCCTTGCCACTTTCAGAATTTGAAAGAGAGAACATTCAGTCAACATTGTCAAAGCTTTCTCTAAGACTACAAATGCTATAAATGTAGGTTTGCCTGCACCCAACCTATCTCCTATGGGAAGTCGTTAGCGTCAGTATTGCCTCGCGTGTTCCTACATTTCTCCAGTATCCAAACTGATCTTCCCCAAGCTCGGATTCTGCCAGTTTTTCCATTTTTCTATAAAGGATTCATGTTACTGTTTTGCAGCCATGACTTATTAAACTGATAGTTCATTAATTTCCACACCTGTCAGCACCTGCTTTCTTTGGAATTGAGATTATTATAACTGATTTACTTATACACATGAAATGAAAAGTCATAACTGTAAACAGCTCTATCTCTCAAATCAATAAGAATTGGTTACTAGGAAAATTTTATTCAAATTTTCTTGTACTAACATGCTAAAATACTAAAATTCCTCCCAAAAACACTACACCTGGTGAAGGAAAAAATGCTGCACTAGGAGGTCAGCATGCGAATCCTCATCCAGATTCATGACAAAAGTTTATCTAGCAAAATCAGACCAGCTGCATTTTGAAAACGTGTGTATGAAAACAAGGAGCTGGCAACACTGTCACATCATGCAGTGCATCAGAATGTACAGAGGAACATGTATCTCCCTGAACTAATGTACCAGCTGTCATAGCTCACTGAGTGACCCTGGAATATCAAACCCACATCCATCATGTAGCTATGGTTTAAATCCTTGTAAGGTCCCTTTTTTATTTTTTAGATGTCTGGTCCCTACTTCCTGTCATTAATAAGCAGGACATAATTTTGTCACATGACATAGCCTATCACATGACAGTAGGATCCATGAAATTGCGTGCATGTGTGTCTAACCAAGTAGTGCACAACCATAACTGATCCTGTCAAGTTCATGCAGGATGGCTTCCTGATGGAGTATACAAATGATGAATAAGTCAGTATGCTTTGGTGCTAGTGCTGCTCATGCATATGCTGCATGATACACTCAATAAAATTCTCGATAAGAATGTTTTTCATTGCCTTGAGCAATGCCTTTGAGAAACCGGTAATCTTCATCCACAAGTAATGGGCAGAGGTCATCCAAGGACTAGATGTATTCTGCAAAAAGAGAATATTATTCTTGAAACTGTTCACTAATCACCTTGGTGACGTACCCGCAATATTTCAAGGCAGTTCCAGATATCGCAGAGACTGGCTGTTGAAGTGTTGCATGATGAAGAACTGCATCCGTATCATTACAGGTTAACTCAACACCAGTGGCCTGAAGAGTGCATTTGTGAATGGCTTTTGCACTGAGTGGAAGATTACAAACATTTTATAAATAACATGAAATGGTCTAATGAAAATAGCTTCACTGATGATGTTATTTTCAACCACCACAACAGCTGTTACTGATGGGAACACAACCTCTGTCAGCCATGAATGTGGCTTTCAGGCACACTTTGGCATAAACCTGTGGGCTGTAATTGTGGGGGGAGGGGGGGGGTTGTGGGTCCTTACCTATTGCCAGACAAGTTGAATGCACCCCTTTATTGTACGTTTTTGTGCAGTACTTTCACTGATGCATTAGAAAACATTCCACTTGTTGTTCGGGGGCAGCTATGTTTTCAGTAATTTAGTGCAGTGCCAGGCTTTGAAATGAATGTGCATAACTATTTAAATGAAGTGTTTCCAGGAAATGGATTGGTCATGGAGTTCCAATGTTCTGGCCCCCAAGTTCCACAGACCTTAACTCACCAGATTTTTATTTGTTAATAAAAGTGAATAGTACACCACACCTGGATGAACATGGTCTAATAGCTCATGTGCCTGCCACTTCGGCAATGGTGGATGCATGTATATTGCATAGGGTTCAGCAAAGTGTGATGAGTGTTTGCAAATTGTACTTGTATATACTGGCTCTCTGAAGATAAACTTGGATGTCAAATGTACAAGATGAAATTATTATGTGTATCGTAATGTGCAATCTAGTGTAGCCTATGTATTGTTGTTGTTGTTTTTTTTACCTCATTGGATACTGACAATCTTACTGTACACTCTTATTATTTTTCTATTGGCTTTATTTGTGTCATGGATGAAACAAAGTGTTCGTTTACATCAAAAGCTCATTTTATGTCTTAATGTTTACATAAAGGTAACAGTAACAGAAAGAAATACTCAAGGTACCACGTTGTGGAGATGTAAACTGGATACAGTTTGATGCTTTAACTGATTTGAAATTGTATGACATGAGTGTGTGTAAGATTTAAGCATTAGGTTGTTTTCCATGAATAATCATTACTCTTCTGGCTGTGCTTGGAATCAATCTATTTGAGACCTTCATCAGTATAACTGTTTTATTAGCAAAAATCACAGTTTATGAAGAATCTTCAGTATTTTCATGGCCACAGCTTGATGTTTTTCAGGTAATGAGTAAAACTTTATGACTGCCTCTCGTACTTTGATTCCAGACGGTAGCCACACTGTCTCAGCTTCCATTGTAATTGTCCTGACTGACTTTAAATGATTCTCATTTATATCTGTGTAGGTGCATCTGTTCAATTCCTGTGCTTTAAAAATTATTTTATGTTGTACATAACCCATCTGTAGAAATATCTTCAGATTTTTCCAATTTTCTGTTGTGATACGAAAAGCTGATCTTAACAGATTGTTTAAATTTTTTAATGGATAAGTTCATTGTTACCCTTACACTGACCAAGTTGCCATTGTTTTTATTAACTGTTTAACCATGTTTGTAATATAGTTCTTTACTGTTCTCTTTCTTTTTCTAAAATTTACCCGAAAATTGATGCCTAAAAGAAGGTAACTGCATGTTTCCTGTACCTTCTATGGGCTGTGGGTTGGCATACATCTGAGATGAGATGCTACAAATACTATTCCCAGCCACCTACAGATATGGAAAGCTGCTCATAAGCTCATGTGAATTAAAAGATAATGGTTTATTAAATGAAAATTACTAGGGGTGGCCCAATTAAAAATGAGAGTATGGGTATCATACTGTAATGTCTCTTGCAGCGGTCTCTCCACGATATTTTCAGAAATTTTATAAATTATATAACTCAGTACATATCTCGAAATATCTCTTCTTATCTTACCGATTATCAGTGCAAAGTAGTTTCAAGCCCAATTATTCCTTGGAGCGTCCATTTACTCCATGGAATAGCTTCTCTGCTATCTATGTTTTATCTTAGGAAAAAGAATAGGGGACTTCTTGCCGATGAGTCGTGAAAGAGGGATGTATATGCATGTATTGTTGAGCTAGTCGCCATCTTGATGAGATTCTGTATGAGAAGGAATTTAATACATGAACTAAACTAAAGTAAGTGTGTTCGCGTATTATTTAACGGATTATTATTATTGGCAGTGTCTGCTTACTACGCTGTGTTGCACGGGATCAGTGGGGAACGTCTGATTTACACTGGACGAACCTGCCGTTTTGTATGCTCAAGATATCCAGTTACTTCAAATAAATAGGCTAACACGGTCTTACCAGCAGATCTCCAGTCTTCCCCATGTGATCACCGAAAGTTAATAATTATTACAAATGTTTCCAGGAGATCGACTGACAATTTTCGTCGCACCGAGACTTCGAAATTGCTTCACTGCCTTATGGAATTTAAGTTAAGCTTAATTTAATCAGGATAGAACAGTATTGAACTGTGTGAATGTGATAAGCCTGCTTTGTCAATGAAAATTCCCTTAATATACGCATGTTTTTTACTATCCTGATCAATGAAGCTAAATCAGGCCGGTGTGAGAGAGGTTTTTAAATTTTAGATCCCATACAAAAAATATATTAAAATACCTCACATGGACATAGTGATAACGGGATCTATCAAACTATGAAAGGAAACTGTTTGTCACTGTAACAATCTGGGATTTTGACAAAAGACATAGAAAATGTTAATACAAACAATTAATAAGTTGACAAGGGAATGAAGATGGGCTTGGAACAGGTGGGAGGATGTACATGAAACAAGTTGATAACCATACAACTTGTAGAAGTCATTTTAAGGGTCTTGGAATTCATACACTCTCACCCCAATACATTGACTCCATAATGGTTTCTGTTGCTGATAGCAAAACATCAGTTTCAACTGAACTGTGAGATTCACAGTCACAACACAAAACACAAAAATAATATTATGAAAAGGAAAGTTGCCACACACCAAATAGTGGAGATGCTAAGTCACAGATAGGCGCAACAAAAAGACTTGTTAGAAATGAAGCTTTTGGCCCATAAGGTCTTCATAAAAAGTAGGCGACACACACACACACACACACACACACACACACACACACACACACACACACACACACAACCTTAGCCACACTGCGAGCAGCAGCACCAGTGCATGATAAGAGTGGCAACTGGGTGGAGTAAGGAGGAGCCTGAAGCGGAGAGGGGGAGGGATAGTGGGTAGGGGTGGCGGACAGTGCAGTACTGTTGGGGATCGTGCAAGGACAAGGTGGAGAGGATATGGCAGCTATGTGCAATCCGGAGGGTAGATGGAGGGCAGGGCAGAGATAGGGAGAGGGGTTAGTGGAAAAGGAGAGAAGTAAAAAAGACTGGGTGTGATGGTGGAATTGAGGGCTATATAGTGCTGGAATGGGAACAAGGAGGCTGGGTGGATGAGAACAATGACTAACAAAGGTTGAGATCAGGAGGGTTATGGGAACGTAGGATATAGCAGGGAAAGTTCCCACCTGCGCAATTCAGAAAAGCTAGAGTCAGTGGGAAGGATCCATATGGAACAGGCTGTGAAGCAGTCATTAAAATGAAGGATGTCATGTTCGGCAGCATGCTTGGCAACAGGGTGATCAACTTCTTTCTTGGTCACAGTTTGTTAGTGGCCATTCATGCGAACAGACAACTTGTTAGTTGCCGTGCCCACACACAGAATGTAGCACAGTAGTTGACTGGTTTCACCAGTAGCCTTGCCTTTGATGGGATAGGTGATGTTTGTGATCAGACTGGAGTATGTGGTGGTGGTGGAAGGATGTACGGGGCAGATCTTTCATCTAGGCCTATTACAGGGGTATGAGCCATGAGGTAAGGAATTGGGAGCAGGGTTGTGTAGGGATGGACAAGTATATTGTGTAGGTTTGGTGGACGGCAGAATACCACTGTGGGAGGGATAGGAAGGATAGTGGGCAGGATATTTCTCATTTCAGGGCATGATGAGAGGTAGATGAAACCCTGGCAGAGAATGTAATTCAGTTGCATCAGTCTGGGGTGGTACTTAGTTATGTTGAGAATGCTCCTCTGTGGCCGGATGGTGGGACTTGGGGAGGTGGTGGGTGACTGGAAAGATAAAGCATGGGAGATTTGTTTTTGTACAAGGTTGGGAGGATAATTATGGTCTGTGAAGGCTTCAGTGAGACCCCGCGGTATGTTTCGAGAGGGATTGCTTGTCACTGCAGATGCGACAACCACGGGTGAGTAGGCTATATTGAAGGGACTTCTTGGTATGGAACAAGTGGCAACTGTTGAAGTGGAGTTATTGCTGGTGGTTAGTAGGTTTGATATGGACAGAGGTACTGATGTAGCCATCTTTGAGGTGGAAGTCAACATCTAGGAAGGTTGCTTGTTGGGCTGAATAGGACCAGGTGCAGCAAATGGGGGAGAAGTTATTGAGGTTCTGGAGGAATGTGGATAAGGTGTCCTCACCTTCAATCCAGATCGCAAAAATGTCGGTAGTGAATCTGAACCAGGTGAGAGGTTTAGGATTCTGGGTGTATAGGAAGGATTCCTCTAGATGACCCACGAATAGGTTGGCATAGGGTGGTGCCATGTGGGTGCCCATAGCCATACCTCAGATTTGTTTGCAGATAATGCCTTCAAAGGAGAAGTAATTGTGGTTAGGATATTGTTGGTCATGGCGATTAGGAAGGAGGTTGTTGGTTTGGAATCCGTCAGGCATTGGGAAAGTTAATGTTCAATAGCGGTAAAGCCATGGGCATTAGGGATGTTAATGTGAAGGGAGGTGGCGTCAATAGTGATGAGCAGGGCACCATGTGGTAAAGGAACAGGAACTGTGGAGAGTATTTTATATAGGAGGGTAGGTTCCGGGTAATAGGTTGATGGTGTTGGTCTATGAGAGCAAAGATTCTCTCATTGGGGGCACAGTAACCGGTCACAATGGGGCGTCCTGGGTGTTTGGGTTTATGGACTTTAGAAAGCATGTAGAAAGTAGGAGTGCGGGGAATGGTAGGGGTGAGCAGAAAGATGGAGTCTGGACAGAGGTTCTGGGATGGGCCTAAGGATTTGAGGAGTGGCTGAGATCCTGCTGGATTTCTGGAATGAGGTCACTGTGGCAAGGTTTGTAGGTGGATGTGTCTGACAGCTGATGGAGTCCTTCTGCCAGGTAATCCTTGTGATTCAAAACAACAGTGGTGCAGCCTTTTGTATGGAGGTAGGATTATAAGGTCAGGATCAGTTTTTAGATGGTGGACTGTGGCTCTTTCTGTGGATGTAAGGTTAGTTTGGATGTTGAGGGATTTGGGGAATGATAGTGAAGCAAGGTTTGAGATTAAGAAATTCTGGAAAGATAAGAGGGGGTGATTTGGGAACAGTGGGGGTGGATCACAGTTGGATGGAGGAGTGAACTGAGTTAGTCAGAGTTCAACATTGGTCTTTGGTTGAGTCTGATTGGTAGGGTTGGTGGCGACAAGTGTTTCCCCTGTAGGGAGCGGGAGAAGGAGAGAAGGTCTTTAACAAGTCCTGCATGATTGGCTTTGGGAGTGGGACAAAAGGTAAGGCCTTTGGAAAGGACTGATATTTCTATGGCGCTAAAGCTTCTGGAGAAAAGATTCATGACAGTGCTTCAGGTCTGTTTAGGTTCTGGATTCTGTGTGTTAGTGTGAGGGAGTTTTGGAGGTTGGGGTAAATGTAGTAGGTCTGCGAGACAGGGTTTGTCAGCTATGACGGGACAAGGAGGAGGTTTGGAGGTTTTTGTAGAGGTGGTGGACAGTGGTACATTGAGGCGGGAATAGCAAGTGATCAGGGTGGAGAGCTTTTTGAGGTGGCATTGTGCATGTTGCTCTAGCTTGTGGAGGGCAAGAGTTTCAATGTGTGTTATGGGCTCTAGGGATTTGAGATTACATAGCAGGAGAATTTTGCGGATGGAGTGAAGGTACTGCAAGGAGGTTTGAGCTTGGTTGATAAGGTTTTGGGGGACTATGTTGGTGAGGGCTAAGGATTGGCTGAATCTGAACAGGTGAATGTCAATGTGGAAGGAGGGGTGACAGCCTGAGAGGGGTAATTTGTTGGTAAGGCCATTTGGGGGAATTCAATGAGCCAAGCAACAACACATGAACAGTATGTGGGACTGGATTCTGGCTAGGGCAAGGATCCATGCTGGTGGAAAAAAAATGAGAATACATACAAAAAAATTCACAAAAATACATCCAGATACATGGGAAAAATCATGAGAAAGATGAAACAGATGCAAAAAGGGGAAACAAGATTAAATACATCCTGGATTTCCCATTGTTTGAAAACACAGAAATAATGTTCTATATAAAAACAAAGATGAGGTGACTTACCGAACAAAAGCGCTGGCAGGTCGATAGATACACAAACAAACACAAACACACACACAAAATTCAAGCTTTTGCAACAAACTGTTGCCTCATCAGGAAAGAGGGAAGGAGAGGGGAAGACGAAAGGAAGTGGGTTTTAAGGGAGAGGGTAAGGAGTCATTCCAATCCCGGGAGCGGAAAGACTTACCTTAGGGGGAAAAAAGGACAGGTATACACTCGCACACACGCACATATCCATCCACACATACAGACATATTTAAAGACAAAGAGTTTGGGCAGAGATGTCAGTCGAGGCAGAAGTGTAGAGGCAAAGAAGTTGTTGAAAGACAGGTGAGGTATGAGTGGCGGCAACTTGAAATTAGCGGAGATTGAGGCCTGGCGGATGACGAGAAGAGAGGATATACTGAAGGGCAAGTTCCCATCTCCGGAGTTCGGATAGGTTGGTGTTGGTGGGAAGTATCCAGATAACCCGGACGGTGTAACACTGTGCCAAGATGTGCTGGCTGTGTACCAAGGCATGTTTAGCCACAGGGTGATCCTCATTACCAACAAACACTGTCTGCCCTTCTCGTCATCCGCCAGGCCTCAATCTCCGCTAATTTCAAGTTGCCGCCACTCATACCTCACCTGTCTTTCAACAACTTCTTTGCCTCTACACTTCTGCCTCGACTGACATCTCTGCCCAAACTCTTTGTCTTTAAATATGTCTGTATGTGTGGATGGATATGTGCGTGTGTGCGAGTGTATACCTGTCCTTTTTTCCCCCTAAGGTAAGTCTTTCCGCTCCCGGGATTGGAATGACTCCTTACCCTCTCCCTTAAAACCCACTTCCTTTCGTCTTCCCCTCTCCTTCCCTCTTTCCTGATGAGGCAACAGTTTGTTGCGAAAGCTTGAATTTTGTGTGTGTGTTTGTGTTTGTTTGTGTATCTATCGACCTGCCAGCGCTTTTGTTCGGTAAGTCACCTCATCTTTGTTTTTATATATAATTTTTCCCACGTGGAATGTTTCCTTCCATTATAGAAATAATGTTCTCTTAGACTTTTGTCTCCTTGTCCAGGGTTCAGGATGAAGTTATGTACTGTGGTGTTAATATGTTCCCATCAAACATAAAGCAAGAAATTGAGAATTTCTACCAATTCATATAACAATTGAAACATATGTTATTAGCCACATTTTCTACAAATTATCTGAATTATCTATCATTATTATCTAGATTCATGGATTCAATAGTTTTGTTACCTACATGGCAAGTAACAATGTTTGTTATAGAGCTATATGAGAAGTAATAATAATGTATTATAAATAGGACTCAGTATTTATAGATATAAAAATATTTTCTTCGAAAAATACCATTGTGATCAAGTAAATATGAAACTAGTAATGGCAGATAAACAGCAGCGATGTAGTAAAATTTAGGCGGCAGCAACTTCTTTTGAAGTAAGGGTCAATCCATATGAAGTGGTCCAGTGATGGTTGCTTGACCATTTTTAATTATTTTAATTTTTTATATGTGATTGCCATATATTTGAGAAGTTCAAAACAGTTTTTTAAAATAATTTATCTTGCACCTTTACTGGATGGTGGCCATTTTTACTTGTAGGCGTGCGAAGATTTTTCAGTCTGGAGACATTAGCGAAATTTGAATATTTCTGTACAATGTTAAGTTACAACATTGCAATTGACATGATTGTTTTTAGAAAAGTCTAAACAACATTGTCTATTATACAAAATACCCTAAATTCAAAAATAATCAGTCAAAATGGCCTACAAAGTTTGGTATCCAAATTTTCAAAAATCCACTGTTTAGGCCCAAAAATAACAAACAAGGAGTGATTTATGAGAGTCTATTTTTCCTGTAGTTAGATATACACTACTAGCCTCATATAGAGCAAGAACACTTATACAAATGTTTCCTTTTTTTTATGAATTTTTGAAATTTGAAAATTTTCATTTTTTGTTAAGTTTGGGTTTATTTATCTCAGATGGGACTGAATATAAAAATATGATTTTTGCGCAATTTGTATACCTATATGATAGCAATGTACTGTAAAAATTTTAACATTGATATCTGACTGTGAACAAAGATATGAATTTTTAAAAATGAGTAAATAATTCACATTACTCTGCAACTGATCTTATGGCTGTTGCCTATTTAAATGGTTTATTGTTTCATTGTAATAAAATTTAATTGTGACATATATTTAGTTAACACTATCAGCCAATATTCATTTAGTTTATTTATTTTTAATAATGCAATATTAAACAATAGGAGCTTTCGCTTTTGTTCTACAGTACTAAAAATGCCCATTTACATTTAGGTTTATTGTCAATAAAGAAGTACATTATTGCTGGGTGTGGCATTGTTGTAGTCAGTCAGTTCTGAAATTTGTAATTAATTCTGAGACATTAACTGGAATGCAATAACGTGGATGAACAGTGCTCTGTTGGACAGATAGCAAGTGAAGTGTGTCATAAAACAGTACAGTTCAGTTTCAAAAAACTTGAAAAATGTCAATGACTTTGATGAAGTTAGACAAACTTTGTTTAAATTTCGAGTAAGTTCTTCTGTAATATCACTGTGTGAGTATCATGAGAAGAAATATATTCTGAAGTACAACCACAGTTTTTGAAGAAAGTGCTGTGATCCACTTAAAGTTCATAAAAAGCCTGTTACTAAAGATTTGAGGGAAATAAAACTTGAACATTTGTCCTTGTTATGTGAGAGAGAAACAGCTTCCCAATTGAAAAATAATGTGATTCCTGGAAATTCCCTGTGCCCAAATTGTTACTGGGTCAATGACCAGGCAAAAAAAAAAATAGAAATAAAAAAACCATGAAGTAAGTAAAGCTAGCCTACAAAGACCAATTACAGACCAAATTCTCACAGTACAGGACATGTATGTCTTTTGCAAGGATAGTATTAAAGGCATTACCTATTTTCTGATCAAGAAAGAAGAAATTATTATGAATATGAAAACAACACTTCAAACTAGATTTGAAAACTGTATAGCAATAAAAGGAACAAGGCATTCCCACCAATTCCTTGGCATTGCAGAAAACTTAGTTCGATGCTATGTAACATCAGAAACCGAAATTTATGAGGATCATTGTGTCAGTAAAATTACATCGCTGTCTTTAACGTTGAATGACATAGTGGCATGTGTGTATGATGTACAGTGGTGGCTTGCAGAGGTTGAAAGAATAAGTTTGGAAAACAATGATGTTTTTGTGCATTTTTACCACCCTGCTAGCCCAAGAACATCATTCAAGAAATCTACTAGTGACAAAGTTTGGATACCAATGAGAAATGTTTTAAGGAAACTTTAAGTGCTTGAACTTACCACAGCAACTAGAAGGTCTTATTCTACATCACAGAAACTGTGTGAAGAAAACATTCACCACCAGGTTTAGGAACAGTCGCATCTCGAAGGATGTTAATTGGAAATATTTATTTTAAGTATTTCAAAATAATATAAAGGCTAATTTCAGTGATGTTTCCACTTTTTGTATATAATTCAGTACCTTACTTCAATAATAATTGATTATATCCTGCCAATATCACACATGAATAGGCAACAGCCATAAGATCAGTTGTAATGTGAATTATCTCCTAATTTTCAAAAACTCATATATTTGTTCACAGTCAGATATCAATGTTGAAATTTTTACAGTTCGTTGCTATCGTGTAGGTGTACAAACTGTGCACAAATCAAATTTTTATATTCAATCCCACCTGAGATAACTAACCCCAAACTTTACAGGAAATGAAAATTTTCAAATTTCAAAAATTCGTAAAAAAATTAAGGAAACATTTGTAAATGTTCTTGCTCCATATGAGGCTAGGAGTGTATGATATCTAACTATAAGCAAAAATAGACTCTCATAAATCACTCCTTGTTTGTTATTTTCGGGCCTAAAAAGTGGATTTTTGGAAATTTGGATACCATACTTCAGAGGTCATTTTGACTGGATATTTTTGAATTTAGGGTATTTTGTGTAATAGACAATGTTGTAGAGGACACTTTTCTAAAAAGAATCATGTCAATTGCAATGTTGTAACTTAAACCAGTGTAGAGATATTCATATTTTTCTAACGTCTCTAAAGTGAAAAATCGTCACATGCCTACAAATAAAAATGGTCACCATTCAGTAAAGGTGAAAGGTAATTAAAAAAAAAACTGTTTTGAACTTCTCAATTGTACTGTAATCACATATAAAAAAAAAATATTTAAAAATGGTCAAGCAACCAACTTAATTTTTTTTTTTTGGGCCATTTCATTTGGATTGACCCAGTAGCTTCCTCACTGATGTACTTGATTAAATTTATACAGCATAAGCACGAATAACATTACGCAGTATAGTGATAGTTTATTGTTAATATAGTATACAGATTAAGTTTCTATGAGTTCTTTGACTCTTGTTAATGTGTACATTGAGTCGGCCGGTGTGGCTGAGTGGTTCTAGGCGCTACAGTCTGGAACCACGTGACCGTTACGCTTGCAGGTTTGAATCCTCACTCGGGCATGGATGTGTGTGATGTCTTTAGGTTAGTTAAGTTAGTTAGGTTTAAGTAGTTCTAAGTTCTAGGGGACTGATGACCTCAGAAGTTAAGTCCTATAGTGCTCAGAGCCATTTGAACACATTTGAATGTGTACATTGACTTGTTCAACACTGCTGAAGGTTCTCCTCCTTGATGAGATCTACAGTAGATGATGAATGAATGAATTAATGCATTGGCATTTAAGGCAATGTTCTATAATGCAAGGGATCTTCCCACATAAGAAACTGCCCTTGTGAAGTTCTTGTGGCATATATATTTCAGTAGGCCTATGTCACACTTTAAATCATTGTGTTTTATATCATGATGAGAAACCAGAATCTTGTTTACTAACTATTCAACACCCTATTGTAAGTGACAAAAGAAAAAAAGTGATATGTGTTTTGGGGCTCTGTGTTGTGTTCATCTTTCTATAGCTCAAATAAAATCACTTTGCCATTAACAGAGTACAGAGGCGAGGTGGGGGGAGGCAGTGTTGCTGGTTTACAGCCTACCAGGCTGCCTTGCCTGACAAGGCCCTGAATGTACAGAAAAGATGGGGAACACACGCACTCAAGAAAGTGTCTAGCTGCTGGGCTCTACCACACAACTTGTCGAAACATCAGTACAAAGTTCTTTTAATCAAAGTTCACCTGAACTGTTAGGATATTTTATTGTGTTCTCAGGGTGCCTGTCTCATCTGTGTTTTTGTGTAAGTGATAAGTCATCCACAGTATCTTGACTAGCTGTTTTAGTTTCTTCCATGTTTGTACAGTGGAAGACTGATATACCATGGTCTGGTATACCACAGATTCAGATATAATTTGGTATAAAGTATGTCCCCCAAGATAAAATATCATTTATTAATGATTTTTGCACTCTAGTATACTTTATAAACTTAAAAAAAATCTTATTACCGTCTGTATGAACCTACAGCCTCCAAGCTTTCTAAACAATAATGAGAATAGCTGGGTGTAATTGAACTCAACCTTCGGTTCGTCTTATCAGCATATCAGGACTGTTGCTTTAAAGAAGCTTTGAATACACATCTCATAGTTAACATTGTGATGTGGCCAGCAAAGTGACTATGAAGCAGTGCTTGGCAATAATTGAAATGGCAGGTTGTGGATCATATGTTATGTATTCAGTGGCTAGATTTCTGTGTGCTTGTTGCATCGCAGGAATGGAAAGCGTTTTCTGTGAATGATAAGCTAAAAATTATTGATCTTGTGGAGAGCTGTGAAACAAAAGTAAGTTTATCATGCAAGTGGGGTGTATCAAAAGTAACTACCAGAGGATGGGCAAAACAAGAGAGTAAACTTAGAAGTTTTGTAAACACAGTTGAAAGTGATGTGGGAATTGACAGAAAAAGGACTAAACTAGGAGAAGACAGTGAACTTGACAAATGTCTTTAGTTAGGTGGTATTTAACAAAGAGAAGTGAAGGTGTGCGACTTTTGAGGCCAATGATTAAATTCCAAGCTGATGAACTTAACTTTGATTTACATGGA
The DNA here is from genome assembly GCF_021461395.2 of Schistocerca americana. Taxonomy (NCBI): domain Eukaryota; kingdom Metazoa; phylum Arthropoda; class Insecta; order Orthoptera; family Acrididae; genus Schistocerca; species Schistocerca americana. The sequence goes on along the minus strand of NC_060125.1, from coordinate 597,601,872 downwards.
AATAAAGGTTTTATAGCTTCCAATGGATGGTTTCCCAGATGGAAACATCACCATGGAATTCACCCAAATGACCATTGAAGGAGATGCATGGTCTTGTGGCAGTGAATCTGTTTGACTGGTCTTGTGACGGTGAATCTGTTTCACAGTTTCCTGAAATTATGGACATAGTAATAGTAGATGAAAATTTAATCATAATTAAGGTTATAATTGTGATGAAGTGGTGCTTTATTACCAGTTGCTTCCAACCACACCGCTCGATATAGAAAAAATCCGGAAACAAAATGGGTCTGAAGATGAATAAAGACAGAATAACCCTCTTCTTTTCCACCACAAATAAACTGGGCTGACATAAGCTGAAAAATTTTTGTATAGGTAAATGTAAAAGCCCGAAATGTTTCAGGCATGTAAATATGTCGTCTTTACAATTCACTTACAGGCATTCAAAGAATGCTTGGATGACGTGACATTTTCACCAGTTGTTTTCAAGAAGAGTTTGTTCCATCAATGAGTAAGCACCTGATCACTGTCCATCTATCCACCTTCTGATGTGCTGCAATTGGAAGATAAAAAGAGAGAAAAAAAACTTAGTTTTTACTAAAACAACATGATGGCATTAATTCAGCCACTGGATCAGGGCATCATGTTAGCATTTAAGGTTCATTATTGCTGTGAATTGTTCTCATTGATAGTAAATTCAGATGAGGAAGTGGAGATCTTCTTGAAACTTGTAATCTAAAGAGAGTTCTGTATTCAGTAGGCCTGGCATCGCAGCAAAGCATTGGTCCAACCACTATTAGGAATTACTGGAACAAGTTTCTCATTGAAGGACATGCAACATATGAATGCTATAGTGATGTAGATCTCAACTGCTGTGACATCCAGTCTACATTTGATGTTATACAGTGCAATATTGATCTTGAAGACTAACCGTTGGGTAGTCGTCAACAACGAAGAACCGAATGTGGAGATCATAGGTGTCAAGGACATTATTGATTCTGGTCTAAGTGAGAGTAGTGAAACACTTGAGGATGAGGATGACGAAACTGAAGAAGGAAGTATAGATGATGATCCCAGTACATGTCAGATTATGTGGACGGAGCGACAAATTGGACCAAACTAAATTGAGCCATTGCACCTGATAAACAAAAAACAATATGTGCTACAAAAACCATGTGAAATGATGCACAAAGAAAGCTGACTGACTTATTTATAGCAGTAGAATAATTACTTGCTGTATCTTGCAGGCTGTGTTATAAATTACCATACTGTATTTGATAGTATACTTTACAGATCGTGTTAGAACTCATGTTACTGTTGGCACAAAGTTTGAGTGAAGTTTGTCTAATTGTTACACACTGGTAACTTTCTGAGATGTTTTACTTCTAATGTTCTTTAAATTTAAATACAGTATAGTACGGTGTGTACAACTTTTGCTTTATATGTTCTCCCTAACTTTCCATGTGTAGTTTGTCATTACATGGCTCACTCTCAATATCCCGCAGGTATGCTAGAATTTGGGAGTTAAGTATGTCCCCCGACAACCATGTTATATCGAGCTTCTACTGTATTTGTATTTGATAAGTGCATTGGGGGGGGGGGGGGGGGGGGGACACACTTATAGCAGATTCGTATGCAAGAGGGCGGGTGTATACATGTATTTGAGAGTAAATTTTTGTTATATCTATTTTAAAGTTTTAAATTCTTTTATATACACTCATCTTTCAACATTTTTGCAAGAGTGTTGGTGGTAGTGGGTGCTGAAAATCTACAACCATCTTTCAGAAGAAAAAGAAAATACTGTCTGTGATTTTGTGACTTTGGAGTTGTGTTTGCACTCAGGACAGTACCACATAAAAGGCATTAAAAGAATAAAAGAATAGAATTTTTGTGCTCTTAAAATAAGTTATTATTGTAACTTGAGACTACTCAGGATGAGAGGCATTCCCTATTATATTACTAACAGTGGTTCGCAGTCCCCAAATTTATACCACCTAACAGTTACCAGAAAAAAACAAGATTTTATATCCTTTGCTGTGTTTCAGCTATGTATATTCATAAATTAATCTTTAATTATTAGAGGGCAGTGACAAATGGTCCATTCCAGCAATAAATGAAACAACATTACTGGAATTCACTCTCACATGGGAGAAATTTCTGTGGTCAATCTATAGCCTGCAATCCTGATACTTTAGAGAGCAATAGCTTTACTGATGGCAATGTATGAAGAAAATTATGGCAACCAAACCTGTAGCATGCAATATAAAGAGTGACTTTGATTGTTATTGCCTGTTTTGTAGGTAATACAACAGATTACATGTCACAGTGTTACCTCATTATGTTCTACTATAGCTGAAGCAACTGAAGAGGTTCATTGAAGTTTTTGTGCCAATTTAGTGATAGTCTCACCTCTTTCATATTTAAATATATGCTTGTAAATGAACTGTATTACTTATAATTTAGTATATACAGTTATAACATAAATTCAATATCCCATTCTCCATGATTCTAACTAAACGGTTATTTGTTTTTTGCAGGACCTTACTATGTAATGTTGTCATCTGCGGACTTACTAATGGTGCAACTATTTGTTGGTGTAGCACTGTATGTTACCAGACGTGCTGATGGAATATCTTCTCTTGCCTCATTCAAGGGCACACAAAAGCGAGATTTATGGAGTATAATTGTTGTGTATGAATTTTCTGCTCTGCTTACTGTTACCCATGATGCTGTTATGCGATTTGGTAAGTATCAGGTCACAGATGTAGTCATAAAGATAAAGTCAATGTCACACGCTAGGTTATATTACAATGGTCTGAAATCTGTAAGACATTAAAGGTAAGATTGATTAATTTTACTGGAATTATTTGCTAAATAAATTGAAAGACATGTTAAAATATGTTAAAAATATATTTTATTATTAATACAACAAAATTTATTAAGAATGCTATTACAAGCACTTTTCTTGTTCTTCTTTCTGTTTCAGTTGGTACCGAAGCTGAAGGCTGCAGTGCATTGTTTGCTCACAGACAGATATTCTATTCAATGGTTGCATCACTTTTAATGCTTGTAAAGTTCCTGGTTCCTACATGGACTTTATTGTGTGTGTTTCAACCTGTGGAAGGAGATACTCATAACTCAGAGGTTGCCCTTGCAAGCCGTTATAACACAGCGGTGAGAAAGCTCAGGCAAATTAAATGTGCTATTAGTGTGAACTGTACAGCGGTGTTAATTGCTTATTGAACCCAGCAAAGATAAATGTTACTTTCTGACAGGAAAGGAAGTTTGTGACTGTCTGTTTTAATTTTTAGGGCATGTGTGTGTCACTTTCTCTATGAAACTGAATAATCTCATTATATGTTAACACTATTTAAAAGATCACCACTGCTTGTTACTGCTTAACAGATATTGAATGTATGATATAGAAGGAAGAGCTGCTCAAGAGAATACATCATCTTTAATTACCAATGACAAGATACCTTAATTTGGCAATTACTAAATTATCAGTTCACATGAGTGGCTGTTAAGACTACACAAAAAATAATTTTATTTATTAATTTATTTACATTTATGTAGCTTTATATATGTTCTCCCTTTGTAGCAGGAACTGTACTACACTGTATGCAGTCACTGATATTATGATAGCACCACATAACATTGATAAACGAATTACATAGGTAACAGAAGGCTATTAAGTATTCATTATAATATTGCTTCCTAACTGTTATTAATTGATGTGAAACATGAATGTACCTTATTCTATCCATCTACGCTTGTTCCCTTCGTATGTAGTAAATATGAATCTCAACTGCTATAGTATGAAAGTGTCAGGCAGAGCTAACAGTCAGTCTTTGCATTTTGGTACTAAGTCCACTGGTCTTCACAGAATCTGCCATTTAGAATTTTCTATATTTCCCTTATAAACTCATAAACTGTAACTTATTTTCTGATTTTGTCCATCATCTTGCACATTTCCTGCCAACTAACATTTAATCAAGTACTGATTTTCTCAAGCAACACACTATTGACTTAACTACATTAAAATCACAAATCTAGTCTTAACATTTTAAATTGTGTTCTCACTGTAATCTTCATGTACTCAGGTGTTTTGAATCTAATTCTTGCATTCTTCGCATATTTCATAAAATGAGTTCTGCCTTATGGCTTGACTTGCCTGAACTTAACTGGTGATCTCCTCATAGGAACATTTTCTATGTGCAACAATTATTATATATAAAATTTTGTTATTAGATGTTAATAGTGGACAATATCAGGTAAAAACAGACCCAAGTGAGACAAGGGGCTGACTAGGGTGTCAAGCAGAGAGGGGCACCATAGGTGCCCCTAATGCAGAATTTGCACACAGTGTGTATCATAATTAGTGGTGAAAACAATGTGTTTCCAGGCTCACTAGATTTAGATTTTTTAAATGTCTTACCAATAGCCCAAGGAAAGGCAACTAATGTATGAGGGAGGGGAGGGATGGGGGTGCCCAATGTGTTGCTTATGTGATAAAATGAATTTTTGGGGGGATGTGGGGTATCACCAACTGATGTGTCCGTTCTGAGGAAAAATGTCCTCATCCGTGGGTAAAATAATATAGGTAGATTCTTATAGCGTAGTTGTTCAGAATTTGTGTATGTGTGATGGAAAAGAATTGAGTGGTATGGCATCACATAATTTCACAACTGATCATATGCCGTACTTTAAATCCCATGTTATAATAAGCTGGACAGTCCATCATCATCATCATCATCATCATCATCATCATCCATTATAGTGATTAAGTATCTACTTGTTCCAATAAATTTTTTTTAATGGTATGTGTGAAAAATTGCAGGACGGTACATCAGAGCCTGGATTTCATCAGTATCAGAGAATGACATCGCCTCTGAGCCCACATCTGCTACCATTTGTATCAGACTTTACATCATTAGGGAATGGTGAACAACCACACACGGTAGTGGCTTCCCTTGGTCACAAGAAACTACCTCCAAAGGATCGCAAGGCATTGTCTACCATAAGTGAGGAGTCGTATCCTGCATCTGCCCTTGATAGCCCATGTAGTCAGCGTGATACTCTCAGCTGAATTTGAGTATAGCCATTGTTGCAAAAGGTATGTGTCTATCAAAGTGTACTTTACAGTTTCTTAGCATAATGATTCACATACTCACAAATTATATGAAAGAATTGGTCATATTATTCCTTTTTTTTTTTTTTTTTTTTTTTTTTTTTTTTTTTTTTTTTTTTTTTTTTACATTAGTAAAAGTAACCTGGAAACTTGATTTTATCTAGTGCTATACTTGCATTAGTAATTTGTAATAAATGTAAAAGGATATTTTTTATTCTTGTAGTAAATTATGTTGAAAATGTTTAAATGTTAAAAATACTAATTGCATCATATTAAGAAAAATGTCATATTTTGTGGAAATGAAGTGGCATATTAATCTATATCACATCTTAACAACTGACTTTTGCATTAATCTGCTCAAATAATGAGGTTTTGTGGTTAACTGCAGAAGTGCTAGATTGCTAATTCAGAGATTTGAGGTCCAGTCCTCAGTTGATCCAGGGATTTTTTGTCATTGCTTTTTTTTCTCACCTCTTATGATGATCTGATGTATGAAACAAGTTGTGTAATGGTTCAGAGTCCATATTAAGCTGTAGGTGTCCTTATAATTGATACTAAGTCAGCTTCAAATGTCTGTGGAAGGTCACACCACGTCCAATAGGACCATGCATTATGCAGTCTGGTGTTCAAACCAACTTACTTGTGGAATACAGATTTATGTTTTATTTAAGGATGCCTCCCCTAGAGACAGCCAGTATCTTTCTATATTATCAGCTGTTATTCTTGAATAAAAAGTTCTCCATTTACTTGCCATATCAGCTGTACAGGATGTGGATTGCGATTGTTGAGTGTCAGAAGGGAGATGGCAAAATAAAAGGAGTTAATTAATGAAAACTTGGGATATATTGTCAGTAATGGAATACAGGAGGGACATGCACTGGAGGCAGAGACAGAGGTAGAGGTTGACTGCCAGTCCTGGAGTTTGATCAAAAAGAATAGTGATAGGGAATGGAAGAGGTGGTGGTTAATGTTTGCGTGGCTGGTGGCAAGTTCTGGTGCACCCAGCTAAGGAGAGACAGCGGGAGCCATTTTTCCTGCTGAAGTCTGTAGCATGAGAGAGTGTTTGTTCTGAATAGAAGTTGGGAAGTAGGACAGAGATGCAGCTGTTATCCGCATCCCAAGACCTCCCAGCAACCACACACTTTATGCACCTCTCATGTTCCGTGTTGGTTAAAGCAGTGGTGTGTGTACTGTGCATATGCCAGCTTATTCAGAAGAGTCACAGGAACAGTGGCATTATGTTGCGTGCAGTAACATGGCGAAGTACTTGAAAAGCTCTACAAAAAATGAAGTTTGAATTAAAATTATGTATAAATTCCTAAAAATCCCTAAGTTGGTGGGCCACCCTGCACATCCTTCCCTCTTCAATAAGAAGTGATGCCTTATATTGGTTACAGAGGGTGTAACACACTTCATCGGGAAGGCAGGTTGCCCAGATGGGATCTTAAAACTCTGGGAGGGCTCTATTACAATTGCTTGCATTTAGTGTATGTGGGAGGGACTTAAACGTAGCTGTAGTATCGAGGTTTGTCAAAAAGACTGTTACCAGGATTTTATTTTTATGTGTGAAAATTCAGAACTAGAATAATATGTCAAATATATGCTTTACACAAAGTCCCTGTTACACAATAATAACAATGTAGCATTTCATCCTCTATGAAAATGTCAAGACAAATAAAGAGACAAAAAAACAATAAGTGGAAACATAACAAGTTAGTATTCCGCAAAACTCCAAACAGACATCATATGGAAGAAAAGGAAATAATATACCTACTCACTGTAAAAAGTATTGAATTATCTCATCTTCAAATTGATCAGTCCATGTCGTTAATTCAGGGGTTACATAGATACTAATGGACAAACACAGTAATTTTTCCTCTACTTTACTTGGGTGAATCATTAACCACAAGCAATTTCTCACTTAAATTGATACAGAATGGAGTAGTAAATAATTAAACCTATAAAATAGTGCAATATTTATGACAGAGATAATCATCAAATGTGGTTTGTAAAATACTAATCAGTTCTGAAAGTTCCTCTGTATACAATTAGTGTAAAGTAAGAAACCTCAACATGAATTCCTAGAACCTTTAACCTGCATGAGACCCATCCATTAATTCAATACCACTCTAAGTTCCTTTTGCCACTAAAGCACATGAAAAATTGCTAATTACAATTAGGCAAAAGAAGGAAAATGTGCAGTTATATGAGTGAAAAGTTATTCTACTTAAGTGTTGTTATAGACAAGGCAGAGGCAGAGGCCGAGTACTGGGATCCCTCCTTTCAGAATTGGACATCTGCCTATCCAACAATGCAGCTGCAGCACATATCAGTGTGACCCATGGAGCATAATCACCTACTGATCTCAAAGTTTAGAGTCCGAGTATCTTACCCCTCGTCATATTTGGAGAATCTCCCTCTCAATGGAAGGAAGGTATTAATATTCCTTTCCTGAAACTGAGAAAGGACCTGCATATTTTAACTAGCTTCCGGCCAGTCTCTCTCATGAATTGGCTGTGTAACTTATTCGAAGGAATGGTGAACCACTGGTGGAATCTGCAGCACACAATGCTTTCACGTGTCATTGACATCTGATTACTGCGTGCTTTGACCTACAGAAAGCATACGATACCACCTGGCAATGTCACATCCTGTCTAAACTGCATGAATGGGGTTTCTGGGGCAATTTACCCATTTTTATCCAGAATTTTCTATCTCTCCAACTTTTTGGGTTCAGATAGGTTTGACTTGGAGCGACCAATATGTGCAGGAAACTGGAGTCCCTCAGGGATCGATTATGAGTGTAACACTGTTCGCTGTGGTATCATAAATGCAATGGGCCTCATAGTAGTCTCTGTCACTGTATGTGGATGATCTTTGCCTCTACTATGCCTCTGCATCACTGCGCACTGCTAAACGCCATCTTCAGGGGGCTGACTGGAGAGTCCATGACCAGGCCCTGAATCACGGCTACCAATTTTCTCCTGCAAAATCATGAGTTACGCATTTTTGTTGACTCCTGACAGTGCACCCACACCCAGAAATTCATCTTGATGACCAGTTACGTGAAGTCCTTGAAACTTTTCAATTCTTGGGTATTTTATTTGACAACATGCTAACTTGGCTGCCTTATGTCTGCCAGCTCGAGGCAACTTGCATGAAGAAGCTGAATGCTCTTGTTTCCTTAAGTCACTCCTAGTGGGACACAGACCACATAGTTCTTCCTACCCTTCTCTGTCACCTGTTTCAATGCTCTGTGATGCTCTATGATTATTCTAATTTGGCACGCATTTACACAGACAGATTGAAAGTCATTGCATTGGTTACACTTTAGTACATGGAAGGGGACATGAGAAGTGTTCTCTGCTGAATGCCTGCAGTATATACACTAGAGTTGGTTGCCATATCTCTGGCTTTGCGGTATGTCAAATCCCTGGCGATGGCAAACTTTTTCAGATCTGTAACGATTCTATGAGTTGCTTAAAAGACATATGCCTGTGCTACCCCAAAAATCTTTTGGTTGCCAGCATCCAGGACCTATTAGTTGACACGTAAGACTCTGAAAAGACAGTGAAGTTCGCCGGCCGGAGCGGCCAAGCAGTTCTAGGCACTTCAGTCTGGAACTGCGCGACTGCTACAGTCGCAGGTTCGAATCCTGCTTCGAGCATGGATGTGTGTGATGTCCTTAGGTTCATTGGGTTTAAGTAGTTCTACGGTCTAGGGGACTGATGACCTAAGATGTTAAGTCCCATAGTGCTCAGAGCCATTTTAGAGCAGTGAAGTTCATGTGGGCACCGAGCCACGTAGGCATCTAGCTAAAGATGCAATGGCAGGAGATAAATTTGACGTTAGAATTCCAGGTGGTGACATACGATTAGAACTTATTGAGGTTCTGGGGACTGGAATGGCAGGCTACTGTGACCCAAAACAAATTGAGAGTGATTAAAAGTTCTACTAAGGTGTGGCATACATCCTTCCAGGCCTCTCAGAAAGATGCCATTATGTTGTGCCGACAACGCAGCAGCCGCATGAGACTCACTCATGAGTTCCTTCTGCGTCAGAAGGGTTCTCTTCACTGCAACTGCAGTAGTCTACTGACAAAAGCGCATGTTCTTGTTGAGTGGGCCCTTCTGGCCGATCTGGGCGTGCTCACAGCTTGTCAACATCACTACCTTCGATGCCTGCAGATGATGAGTCCACCACTACCAAAGTTTGCATTTCCTGTGGGAGAGTGGACTTTACATTAAACTATAATACTCCTCTACTTTCAATGTTGGGGGTGGTTTGGGGGCGGGGGGGGGGGGGGGGGGGGCAGATCGTCCCCCAGCAGCCAGTACCCTCCATGAGACTGCATGTTACTTTCTTCCCCCCTCACCTCATTGTGCCTTGAGACCCCTCTTGTGCAAAATGCTGCCTGGGTTATCTCTATTTTCTTTTACCTATCATGTTACAACTACTGTCACACCCTTTTTCTAACTTTTTGACTTACTTGTATAGTTGCAGCATCCAAGTACCCACTTTTTTTGCTTTTTACCTTTTTACATATTTCTCTCATGAAATGGAGGGACTGATGACCAAGTAGTTTAGTCCCTATAAACACACCATCATCATCATTGTGTGTTCTTAACTTGCTATATCAGCATGAAAAGTGATCACAAAAAATGATCATAGGAAATACCTTTGCATGAAGCCATGACAACTTGCTGTTAGCATAATTAGTGTTACTGACAATGAGAACAAAAAAAATGGAATAGTGTTGGACAGAGGAGGCAATGGTAGGTGCAAACAAATGTTTACAAGCAGAAGTTGAGTCAATCATGTGAAAATTATGGAAGGAAGGGTATGAAGCCAAGTGGAGGAAGTTTCAGGTATCTGCTCCAAAGTAGAAGTTAAATGCACACAATAAACATTCCATTAATGATACAGATAATGTATCATTAGACAGCAATTTTTGCTATCTTATGAACAATGCAGAGAACATTGTCTCAGCAAAAATATCACGGCCTTTGTCACACAAAACTATATTCCCAGGCTAGCAAACAAATTCAAGAAGAAACTGTTCCATCTATGGGATTTGATTTTAGAAGGTACCTGAATAAATGAATTATTATTTGTTTTTCGTACACACTGCACTGTGAATAAATGTTGAGCAGTGTTCGACGAGTAATGCCAAACAATAATGCCAGGTAACATTTCATTGCTGTGAATGCAGAGTTTTGTTTCGTGGTCATTTAAATTTCTGTTGACTGTAACAGGAAATCTAACTGACATATAGAAATGGACAGAAAACAATTAAAATATTTGGAGACTGGGAAAGCTGAACTTTTAGCATTAATTAAGGAGCACACACAATCTCCTCTTTATTCCCCTGACAATATTCTGCAACAAAATGGTTCCCTACCTACAGCCACCATATCATCTAGGCCTAAGTTCTATAGAACTGGTCTGAAATCTTGCAAAGAATAAGATTCATAGTACATCAGGCATCTCATACGCTAACCTGAAAACATAATGGCTGATGCTTTTGCAGTTACTGAATGAAGACCGTGAGTCATCTTGCCTGTTGCAAGCCTGGTGTAAGTCTGCTTCGGTGATTTGCACACCAGTTTTGCTGTTTTCATGTTCAAGTAGCTTTTCAGTTGGCCTCACAAGCCTTGGTGGGCCTGCATCCAGAACTTCCCCTCCCTCCCCTCACCCTTCCTAAAATATATATACATCGAAGTGATCAATGGGAATTTATCCTGATCCCTGGTGTTAGCCAAAAATGCTAACTGCTAGCTCATATGGTCAGTTTGCTTTTGCAGCTATGAAGTTAACTTTGACTGATGTGACAGAAGACTTAAAAGGCCATGGATCACACCAAAAACGTGTTGATGACTGCTGTAGGAGAAATGTATGGCAGACGAGAAACTTAAAACATAATAAAATCAATAGGCATAGATTCAAGCAAAGAGTCGATATTGTCATCCACAGCTGAAGTAGCAGACAGTGAATTACAATCACCACTGCGGAAAATAGAAACATCATCAGTGAGGGTAGTTTTATGGATACTGTCAGTGAAGCATCATGAGTGGCTAATGTGAGAAATATTGTACGTTCTGTTTCTGTTCTTGTTCTAAATGGGCACTTCATACAGTGTTGCTTAAAGACATGTAGACTGTCACAGTGCTCCGTTTGTAAGAGTACTAGATTGTACGCTTTTGCTACCTTCCCTCCCTGCTTATCAGGCATAAACATGACAGTGCTGCCAGATGGCCATGTTTCCAGTTTGGTTTGCCATGAAGTACATCTCAAGTGCTGTGAATGTTACAGTGTTAACTCTGTAAGGCTGATTATTTGGATGTACTCTCTAAGGAGTAGTCTTTGGATGTTAGAGAAGATATTAAAACTCTGATTTTGTCAGGTCAAATACAAAAATATATTTTAATGAAATGGAACCGTGTAATAGTCAACATTTTCTGTTCTAATAATGTAGTTTATAGATTAGCATTTGGCTGCTAGTTTAAAATTGCACTTTGAAATGTAGTCAAGTGGTAACTTTGTTGTTTCTTATTGTGCCTGCAGCTGAGATGATCTGAAAACCAATTGTTCAGCTCTTCCTTGAGGAGACATCTGGTCAAGTTTAATTATTTTTGGAATAAGAGGAGCAGCAGCTGTAAGGAAAAACCCAAGCATCAGCTGCATTGCTGGGAGGCATGGAAGTAATGTGTGTTATCACCAAAACAAACAGAATTCTTCATTTACATACACATGACGTTGTGTTAGTGCTTTATGCTGACAGCAACAATAGACCAGCAGTCTACCAACAATCAGAGAAAGGAATTGTACAAATCTTTCCTTGTGCATTGAGATAAATTTGGTGTGATCACAACCTGGTTCACTGAATTATTGTGAAGGAGCAATGACATGACTTATGCAGAGAACTTATTTTGATACACTATACTGTAATAATATGCTGTTTGTTATTATCATGCTGTGATTTATCATATGCAAAAATTGTGATAGTCATTCTCATATATTCAGGATTTAAGTAAATGCAAACAGTGAGGAGGTTGCCTGTATGGATTGAAACTGTAGTTCATTTGCCTTTAATCTTTCTGCATATTTTCTTTAACCATTTATTTTGATACTTTTTGTAGGTTTGTGTGTCTTCCCTGTGTTCACCAGTGTACTCAAAACTTTATTTTTGCATTTCATTCTTTTTTATTAAATTCTGTTTTTTATTAGTGGGACCACAGTCGTGAATTTATTGAATTACTTCAACATTTTTCCTCTTATGCTGCATATTTAGTAAGATCTCTTCTTAGTTACACAACTAGTTTGGGTTTAAAGAGTCATTTTAGAGTAAGCTGACATACTCACGAAAATAGCAAACTCATTGTGTGTTAAACTATAAAAAACAGTGTAATTTGTAAAACATTACAAATGATAACACATTATATGAGTTCACTGCTTTGGGTAAGCCTAAAAAATAACATTTTAATTAGAAACAACTTCTGTAACTAAGAATAGGTCTTAATAAATGTGTATCCAATGTGCAGAAACAACATCTTCATTGTATAACTCTAAATACATATGAATGTTTTGTACTGACAATTCCCAGCATAAATCACATTGATGTCTGTTTTCGTTGAAATTCAACTATCCAGCCATATTAATTGCTACTAACATGAAAATTGCTGCCATTAATCCTTGTTCAGTTAATATATTACTTCTTTGTGCAAGTTGTCCCCCTCTGTGGATTCATTGGTCCTTTTCATAATGTGTTTTCCCTCCTCAATGTTTAAACATCATTTTAGATGTATATCTCCACGAGAGGTCTAATGGATGTCTCAGCATTATTTACCTTTCTTTTTCATCCCAACTTCATTTTTTGTAATGCTTCACATTTCTTTGATGTTTCTCAGTTCTGTTTCATCAACTTCCCTTTGCCTTTTTCTTAGTGGTACAATAAGTGTTCACATTGTAACCTTTATTGCTGCCACCTGTATGAATTTAACATTGGGAAGCATCTTATGTCCAATCCAGCTTCTGCTTGTAGCTTGTTTTTACATGATGCACAGGTCTTGGTGTACAACTCAAAGCTTGAACCACTATCATAAATTTGACTGCTTTGGTTCTTTTGCTAGTTCTTCTTGCTGTGTTCACGTTTATCCTGCAAAAAGAAATTTTAATTATTTAACTCTGTTAACTTGCCCTCCTCATAATTTTCCATCATGCAGTGTTTAAGCAGTTAAACTGTGAAATTTCCATTTAATGAGGTGCTGTTTTGTAGCAGCAGATTGCCAACAAAACACTGTTGATACAATAGCTTACAAGTTACACAGGAGACATATTTTTGGTGCATTTGAGCAGTGCTGGTTAGTGTTGCTCCCAGTAGCCCAGCCTTCCTATTCTTCTTCTCCCTCATTATTTTCTCATTGCTGTTGCTCTTTGTGTTGCTTGGCCTATACATTCCACCTGTATTTTCTACATTTAAAGGATAATCATAGTTTTTTTTCATTGCTTGCTGTTTCTGTTCTACTATTTTGTCTCGTGAGGCTAAAATTTCTTGTCCGTAAGCTCTTGTTAAGTGTGTTTATATATGTCTATGACTCTCCTGATAACTGATCTATCAAATATAAACTTTTGATTTGTGATTTACATATTAGTTAGATATGTATCAGGTCTTCTTCATATTTCAACTTAAGGCTGTCTTGCTCTTTTATCACTGGTACCCCCATTTGACTATTACTTCACTTCCTCCTCGTTTTCCTCCATATCCATATTTACATCACTTATTTTTGAAAACATTTTTGCACTGTTTCGGATATTGACATTTGTGTGGACAGAAATCAATCTCTCTCTTCTGTTGAGGATTGCATGGGAAATACCAGATCTCCTAGACCAGTGTTAAAGTTTTCACAGTGTTCAGTTTGCTGACTCGAAGTTTTCAGGCAGACATATCACATGAATACTTCAGACTAAAAAGCACATTTTTACTCCTTTGAGACACATTTTGTTAGAGTTGACAGTCAGCGTTGGGTTAACACATTAAACAGGGAAGTTTGAGATATGTAGACAGATTTTACATCTTTACTATTTCAGTAGATTTTTGGTGTCAAGCAATAGTACTGACATTATTAGTAAGTATCTTCGCAATTTTTAGTTCATAAGTTTCATCAGTTTTTACCTTTCGATACTGAAAAGTTTATTGACGCTTTCATGTAGAAGAGCCCAGTTTTGTGAATTCTTGCATTTAATACACACATTTTTGATGAAAGTGTTCAAATATTTAGAATTATTTGCAGTTTTTTACTCATTGATAACTTTTTCACAAAAGTTTACAACACAGTGTATGCAATCTCTTTCGTAAAATACACAAAATATCTTTATATTACTCTTAACTCTCATCACTAAGATAGGTAACTACCAAGTTACCCTAAAATGACTAGTATTTTTGCAAATTCTTTATGGCTATTTATCTGTTTATTTGTCTTTCATAAATGAAATGTGACAGATATATTCCCATTTCGAGGTTATATGTTGACATAAGTTTTTCCTGTGATGTCCTTTATTTCATAATTATTGTAGGATCCTTGTCTCTAATCCACATGTCTTATTTTCTAATAATAATATTCTCATTTCTTTAGTGGTGTGTGCATTTATGCACATTCCATGGGCAACTACTTATATTAAAACATCTGAAAAAGAATTCTAAAGTCTAATGCCAGGTGCCAGAAATTACATATACATACCAGTTCCTAGTAGTTTCTCTTTGCTACATTTTAGCTTTCAGGACATATGGTTGATTTTTCTTTTGGTGCCTGTAAAAATACTTTTGTTCATGAATTTGAGTGCTCTGCTACTGCAGTGTAAATTGTCTTTCCTTTTTAGTAGTGTAACGTGGGACTTTATGTTTCCATATAATATATTTTGTCATTTCTTTTTGTCATTCTTATGCAGAAGATTTGACATGTTAGGTATGCATCTATATATTTCCATTGCAGGCAGCTCTTTCCTGTTATGTTTGAATTTTTTAAATATTCAAAGCATTGTGTTTAATTTATTCTCCCTTCTTAAATCACAATCATGTGATTGTGTTACACTTAGGTGTGTGTATGTTATATACACTGAAATATCCACTACTGTGTGGTGAAATTTGTGCAATCACTTCATGAAATGAGATCTGTTTTTAGTGCCAAAACAGATTTTTCAAATACGGTGGTTAATGGAAGTTTAGGAAAATGGACAAGTTTCACTAACCTTATAGCATCTGCCTGTGAAGTCACTTCTCTTCCCCACAACACAGCCAGGTTTTTGAGAACTTACAGTTTTGCAAGCATACAGTCAAATGGCAGGTGTGTTAATCTCGACACAAATTTATTAAAAGATCTTCAGATATAGCCTACAATTTGTTTGTGGTCCATATAAATTATGATAAATTGTGAAACTGACTGCCAATCTGTTACAACAGTCATCAGTTATCTACACCTGTTACACTTAAAAAGGAAAATATAAACTAAATAAAAACAAAACTGAGATTCAGTAGTCAATGGGACACCATTTTGAGACACCAAAGATATGGTAAATTTTTAAATATTTATATATTTGTGGAGTAATTGTGTTGCGAAATTTAAAAGTGAATGTTAAACAAATAATGTAACAGACAGACAAAGTTTGGCTGTCTTGTTATTGCGATCATGAATTTGAATAACTTCTTCACGATGCTGTGTTTCAATCATTTTAATCAGTGTGTTGTCCACAGTAGAAAAAAAGAAAGGGAAAAATATCACATGCATATTTCTAGTCCATTAGAAAAACTACTATGCCCTGCTCCTTCCTGCCTTGAAGCTGCTTTTTTTCTCTCAAAACACACTGCGGGTAGTCTCAGTTGTCTAGTTTTTCTAAATATGAAGATTTTAAATACCATTAGCAGTAGCAGGAAATGAGGAGAGTGAGTTTTTATGTCCGAAATGTGGTAGAACTCTTCTTGAGCCTTTTAATATATGCATCTGATATTCTACAAAGTTTCAGTAGATGTTCTAAAATGTGATATTGTCTTTGACTTTATTCCGATGTATGTCCAAGTATAATATTGTAGATCTTCTTTTGATGTGTACATATTTGAATTTTTATACAATAGATCTTAGAGACTGATAGTCTGCAATTTATTTAATGCAGCATCGGTTGTGTAATCAGCTCAGTTGTTTAAATATTTTGTCTTCCATGTTTTCTATAGAAATTTTGAAAGTACATTGTCTTAATTTTGATTTTGTGTGTCGTAGGTAAGTAATCATCTGAATTATATATTACCATCTCAGTCTTCCTTGGAAATGAATTGCAAAACCTTGTGATTTTGATATCCAATGTTCACATGATTCAAAATATGTAGGTGACTTATTTTAATCACATAATTATTTTAATCACATAATTATTTTTGTTATGAATTTTCTTGAAGGTCTTGCTGCAGAATTTCCAAACCCATTTTTTTGTTAATTACTGATGATTAAATTTATTTGTAGAATTTCAGAAATAAATGTATCGGATGCTTCACTAAATACCTTGGGATTTAACTTTGAAGATGATATTGTGAGAGTCATGTGTTAAAAAAAAGACAGGTTTTAAAAAATAGTGGTCACAGATATATAATTTACATTGTATACCTGATGTGCATTTTGTGTAGAATACTTACTGGTGTATTTGATGTGTCTATAGTACAAATACTATATATTAGGTTGTGACAGATCTTAACGTGTAAATGAGCTTGATTTATTGTATTTTGAAACTATAATCAATGCATGTGATATAAAGCAATATGTTTCTTCTTTTTTTAAGATTACATGAAATGCTCATTCTCTGTTTTAAAATGTGATAAAGAAGACTAATTTTTTGTATCAATGATTAGTGTGATTTGATTGGTTATTAAGAAATATAAAGCATTTAATATTAGACTCAACGTTTATTCTTGAGAATTGAATCCCAATAAATAATAATATAATGTCAGCCAACTTTCCTGTCAGAGCCTTACTGGATCCTTTATTGGATTAATGTCTAAAGTTGAAGACAGCCACCACATTTACCTGTGGGACATCTTGCAGAAGACAAAAACCAAATTCTGGAAATGATTTTTCACCATCACATATTAGGGTTGAATCTATTTTGTTTGCCCGATCAAATCGAAATTTTCCAGGTTCAATTGTTTTGCACAAATGGTACAAAACAGCTGTTCCAATTTCATCAGCATAGTAAAGTGAATTTGTCTATATTTTTGTCATATTTTCAATAAAGAGAGTACAGTTTCCTTATGAAGTCAGTCTACTCTTGAGGAGGAATTGTATGCCATTTAATGAGTTCGAAACTGTTTTCTTATACCCAACTAGAATACAAGCATCATGAGGAGGGGAGTGCAAAGTAATCAGTGATGGAAGACAGACTTGTAATCCCTGAAAAACTTCTCAGTGAGAAAGACACATTCCTATTTCTGCATTAATAGCCACACATAGAGCACTGTAAAATATAATGACTGTCCCTCATTAGTATTTCATTATAGGCAGCAAATTTTACCATGAGTGAAAAGTGTGGGCTCTGTTGTAGGTTTGTGAGTAGTGGATTACTGTGTGGGATTCATTCAAAATATTTTCATTCGGGGGGGGGGGGGGAGGGGGGGGGGGGGAATGCAGTGGGGGAAGCCAGAGGGCATTCTAGCAAGATCTTCTCCTGGGAATACAGAATCTGTAGTAGAAATAAGCTGGTAGAGAAGCAGGAGTGCAAGATCTGTGCCCTTCAGGTGCAGTTACAAAGTGCAAAGGAGGAACTAGATAGGCTGAGGAGGGTGAAGGGTGGTGGAGAATGGGAACTGGCAGTTGTCAAGAAGGCAGCTAGGAGGAGGAGGTATTCAGGCAGTTATACTTTGCATATATGCAACAGATTTGACCAACTGTCAGAGTTGAGTGGAGAGGAGCCTCTTGTAGCTGTAGATGTACGGAACTTGCAGCAGTCCTCAGCAGTTAGGAGGCCTAGGTTAGTTGCAAAGTCAAACAGAAAGGAGGCGGTTCTGCTGCTAGGTAGTTCACACGGTAGAGGTGTGGGCCAGCAGTTGCAGGAAGTGTTGAGGAGTGAGTACCAGGTCACCAGCATTGTGAAGCCTAGTGCAGGGTTGGCTCAGGTGACTGACAGCCATAGAGGAGCTATGTAGGAGTTTTACAAAGGAGGACCAGGTAGTGATAGTGGGTGGAGCAGGGAACGTCTTGCTAGAGATGGGGAATATGACATAGGTGGTGATCTGGTAAAGATAACTACTTAAACTGGTGGCACTAATCATTGCGTGCAACTGTTTCAACGTCATGATCGGCCTCATCTTAATGCAGCTGTTAGGCGTGTTAACAAGGGGCTTGAGGGGGCACTGATGGCAGAGGGCGTGGGTCACATTTCAGTGGTGCCAATTGGGTCTATCAGTAGATCAGGTTTCACTAGGCATGGCCTGCACCTCAATAGGTATGGGAAGGAGAGGCTGGCAAAGCTTATGGTGACGGTGTAGTGGGTGGTGGTGGGATCACTCATGGAAAAGCTGCACCTTTTTTAGATTGAAGTCAGCTGATAGGTATACCTGTTTAAAGGAAGTCCCTCCTACTAAGGGCTCACCTTCAGAGGACGTCGTGTTTCCAAGCAGAGAAGGAATTAGGATACTTCATCAAAATATAAGAGTTATTAGAGACAAAGTTAGTGAACTGCTTATAGATGTTGATTCTGAAATTATTGGTATGTCGGAGAACCACTTAAATAATTTGAAAATTCAGAGACTTCCTTTATCAGGATACAGATTAGCTGGCTGTTTTTCAAGGAGTTCCTTGTGGGGTGGGGGAGTAGCTATGTACACAAAAAACAGTATTCCCGAGAAGGAAAGTTGCTACTCACCATATAGCGGAGATGCTGAGTCGCGATAGGCACAACAAAAAGATTCACACAATTGAATCTTTCAGCAGGTGCAGGTGGTGCCTGTGTCACATTAAGTAGCATAAGATCTTTGCTTTCAATGTGTGCAACAATTAAAGTCATTCGCCATCTATCGGCTGTGTTGTACATTACAGTATCAGGTGACCCCGCAGAAGGAAGTGTCTACCTGTGTCCCAGTGTTCTCTAGTGAGGTACACAGATGGCAGTTGTGATTTGTGGAAATTGTATTCAACCAAGCACATGCAATGCGACGTCTTAATTTGATTCAAGAAGGATGCACTTACCATTGTGTTGCTGCAGATGCCAGTGTCTCTCCATCTGTCATCCATAGGTTGAGGACACACTACAAGGAGACAGATCAGTCCACAAGACGAGTTGGACAAGGTCATTGATGCATTGCAACCCCATGTGATACCAATATCTGCCCATCTCTGCATTGTGGCATTGTACAACTACTGCCAAGGCATTGAATGATGATCTCAGAAGGGCCACTGGAGCCACTGTGTACGATCAGATTAAGGAACATGTTATAAGAAAGAACCTTACAACCCAGACGTCCTGTTCAAGTACCCCTCTTGACACATCATGTCGTGGCTTTCCTCCAGTTCTTTCATTCCCAAGCCAACTGGCAATTTCGTCACTGGCAGAACATGTTATTCTATTCACAGATGAGTCCAGATTTCCTCTCGCAAGGTGATGGCCATCTTTGTGTGTAGAGATGTCATGGTGAGCAGTACCTGCCCTATGTTGTCCAGGAAATTGACAGGGTCAGCCAAGGTTTTGTGATGGTGTGGGGAGGCATCTTGTTGTCTTCCATGGTCATCTTACCACCAGGCAGTACTTCGAACAGATCCAGTTGGACCATGTGGTGGCTGTGACATATGGTGGTGACACTGAATTCCTTCTCATGCACAATAATGCCAGGATCCATGTGGCAGGTGTGTGAATCTTGAGTCCCAACTTAAACTCCATCGATCATGTGCAGGACATGCTTGACAGACGCATTCATTCCTGGTCCACCACATACTCTCCCAAGAAATCTTAAGGGCTCTCATTGAAGAGTGAGAATGGATACCTCAAGGTGACTTCCATAGATTTATGCACACCATGCCACATAGGCGTCAGTCGGTGATAAAAGCTTACGGAGAGCATACACATTACTGAAGCTCTCAAAGTCGAGAGGAAAGTACTCATGATGATAGGACGAGTGATTGTTTTTACTTTGTTTTCAACACCTGTCAGACAGTTCTTTTCTTGGTCTGTAAATGAATGAAGATGTAATGATTTTTTGTTGTGTACTTTATTTGTGGAGGATAAAGGTATAATTTGGTAACATACCCAGTCATCAATTACTGCTCAGTGGAGTATGACAAGCACTCAAATTTATGTTCCCCTAATTCTTCTGAGCAGCGTATATTTTGCCTTTGTCTTTACCTCTTATAGAATGCATTACATATTTGCTTCATTTTCTTAGGTTGAGATTATTTACTCTCATATTTACTCATTTCTTCTCTGTTTATGTATTTCATTTACTAGGCAGTCTTATTAATCGATTGGTACAATCTTTTATCATTCTTTTCTTGGAATGACATGTTACAGAGTATGAGACGATTAAGTTCCTCTGACCACTTTTTACCTATGCTGCATTCTGGCAGCAACACCACCAGAAGGCACTGCAGTCTATTGTATCATTTATTTGGCTTCTTTCTGTATTTATTTTATCATTTTTATATTATTCTGTTTGCTCAATAACTTTGTTCTTATGTATGTCATTACATTTATATCTAAAATTGCCACAAGAGTATACCAGGATTATTATCACTTAAAAATTTCCTTCTCAGCTGTCTAAATTTAACTTTGGTTATGCTTTTAAATTGTTGCATTTTATCACTGTAATAACTTCTACACCTGGTAAGCGTCTGCAGCTCGCGGATTAAGGACAATTCTGGAAATGCAGGTTTGATTGCAGATTTAAGCTTCTACAGTATATTTTGGCTCTATGTAGATGTTCAACCACATTTCAGTTGTGACTATGTTCTCAGGTTACTACCTGTGTTTTAAAAAGTTGGTCAATGTGGACAAAGTGATTTTATGTGGAGTGAAGGAAAAAAAACAGTATTTGACTCAACAAGGAGTTATTAATTTCCTTTGTTTAACTGAAGAGGAGGGTTTTTATGTTTACTAGTTGGAAACAGATAGATAATAAATAAATTGTTGAGCTGGAAACTCAAACATCCCTGTAAACTGCATATCTGGCTAATTTCTAAACTCCTATACTTGCCCTCACTTTTAGTGACAAATACTGTCGTAAAAATGGCTGGTGACAAAACATTTGCAGGAATAAGGTGGTGATGATAATCATAATGATAATGATTGTACATATAAAGGGACTCAACTATGTGGTTATTAGAATAAATTTCTTTTATTTCAGTCTATGATAACAAAGTTGTTAGGTCCTTAGACTACCGGTTTTGGCCAGAGATGACAATCTTCAGATCTGCAGCAAAACATGGAAAAAAACGCAGATACAACTAGTGGATTGTTTACATCATAAAACAATTACATAGGCCATAATGAAAAGCATTACTAACACGCATGTGGAAAACATACACTTTAAATATGACGAGGTATACCTGTTTTACAGTATGTCCTAATATAATGAAACCAGCTTAGCTCAGCATCATCTCACATATTTAAAATATGCTATATACTAGGCCACAGTGTCAACAGTCATCTTGTTAACAGCACTACTGTTCATAAAAAATTGCTGTACCATAGTTACAAAATGCTTGTTGTACGTTCATTAGGTATTGCTACTGTAGGCCTATAGATTTCTCAGTTATGTAATAATGCACGATATGGAGTACAAAAAAGAATGTGATAAGTAAAGTCTATAGTGGGCTTACCAGAAGATGATGATGATGATTGGTTTGTGAGGCACTCAACTATGTGGTAATCAGCACCTGTACAAAGTCCCACTTTATTCGCAGTCCAATTTTTTTTACAGTCCATTCTAGCCACTGTCACAAATGAAGACAATGAGGATGAAATGATGATGACAACACAAATGCCCAGTCCCCGGACAGAGAAAATCCCCATCCTGGCCGGGAATTGAACCTGGGATCCCGTGACCCAGAGGCAGAAACCCCCATCGTGCACATCTTGTGAATGAATTCCTTCAGTATAACGACATTGCTCGACTAGAGTGGCCAGAATGATCTCCAGACATGAACCCCATTGAACAAGCCTGGGATAGATTGAACAGGGCTGTTTATGGACAACGTTACCCACCAACCACTCCTAGGGATCTACGCCGAATCGCTGTTGAGTGGGACAATCTGGACCAACAGTGCCTTGATGAATTTGTGGATAGTATGCCACAAAGAATACAGGCATGCATCAATTCAAGAAGATGTGCTACTGGGTATTAGAGGTACTCGTGTGCACAACAATCTGGGCAACCATCTCTGAAGGTCTCGCTGTATGGTGGTACAACATGCAATATGTGGTTTTCATGAGCAATAAAAAGGAAAAAAATGATGTTTATGTTGATATTTCTTCCAATTTTCTGTACAAGTTCCAGAACTCGCGGAACCAAGGTGATACAAAACTTTTTTTGATGTGTGTATATATGCTCTTTAATGTACATTAGGTGATGCTTATCAAGCTGGTATAATGAGAAAATAAATACTGTGTTTAGTACAGTTTGCGAGGTTAGTATATGTATATATGCTAATTGTTGATTAGATGCTGCAGAGCAAGCTGGTGTAATGTATAAGTGTTGGATTCCATAGGAAGTAGACATGTTGATATTCCAATCCTGCAATTGAGGTTCACAGTCTGTTGAGGCACATGACACGCAAATCTTTTCAATTTTCCCATCCCATTCCAAAATGCCCATATCAGTGAACTCACTATTGACTTTCTTTAAATTCAATTTGAAAGGAAGTTTGATGACAAGCTGTAGGTTTGAAAAGTTTTCTGTTCTTGCTGTCTCCCCGCAAATAAAAAAGCTCTGAAAATAGTAATATATGGTTAGTCAATAACAGGAATTTAGAGCAAAAAGAAACACACAGTTATCTGTAATGCTTTGGTCTGATTGGAACAGAATCAGAATGATTGGCTGTTAATAATATGAAAATACAGAAAAAGGTGGTGCCAAATGGTATGTGAAGATCCAGTACCGACACAAGGGAGGCAGAAAAGAAAGCGGACTTGCTAGTCTTGAGACTGAGACTGTGAGAAGTAGTGGGAGGGGGTGGGGGTGGGGGTGGGGGTGGGGGGTGGGGAGGCAGATGATGATGTGAAAAATTCAGACAGTTTTTCATTAAAAATCATGCTATGCATCTACTGAACTTTTTTTTGTGAAAGGCTGAGCTGATGAACTGCAGCTAGGTAAGTAAGAAGTCTATAACAAAACTGTTATGCTGTTATGCATACAACAACTTTGGCACTATGATACACCACAGATGTAAAACAAGTTCTGCACCCACCAAAAGTAAGTAGTGAAGGAAAGTTTGGACTACATGAACAAAAAAATTGTCAACCTGAGGGAATTCAAATTGGCTGATTACATAATCGAAAACTTGTCCAAAGTCTTATGCATTAGTTGCTTTTGAAGGCAAGAAGGCCAAAATATTACAATAAAAACAATACATTGCAACTCATACACTTCAATGGTAGCTGTAGACAGAAAAGAAATCATCATTATCCCAAAACTTGACATAAGTATTGAATAACTGCAGTCAGGAGGAAATATTGTGCTAAGAATAAATGAATACCTGATCCTGTAGAACTCAATACTGTGCCACACATGCTGTGAAGCAGATGATTGGAAACTGGGATATTTATATTACTGGTAGAAAGTTGAAAATTATGAGAGTGAAATGCTATAGTTGTCGAGACAGCTTTGATATAAAGTTACAAGTCCACCACTGAGAGCCTATCAAAGTATTATTTAACATGATTCTAAACAACTTGGGCAGATAGTGAAGTGCACAGATCCATGGGAACGAAGGTTTACAGAATGAATGCAATATTAAGCAAAGCACCATGACAGATGCTTGCAGACTCTGAATGTTACAATACTGCTAAATGAGAAAGAGTAATATGCTAATATATTGGCCACAGAAATGATCTGAAAAGTAAGAAGCCATATGGTACAAAGGGTTAACAGCATCTGATACTTATGGCAAACCCAGCATGTAATTTACGGAACTAGAGCACAACTGAAAGACACAACTATTTTAAAAACTGTAATACAAAATAGATGCTAAATTACAACACTCTGTGGCAACTATCAGAAGTGCCACATTGTATGTGACACAGCCACTGATAATGTGTGAGAGAGTTTGGACATGAGTGGAGCAGAAGAAGGAGGAATAAAAGATCTTGAGATATACATGGGGGAAAAAAAAAAAAAGGTAAAATCTTAAACATGGAAAAACCAGGTTGGAATATCAACAACATTATGAAAAGAATAGATTGCTACTCACTATAAATATGACACACTGAATTGCAGACAGGCACATTGTAAGAACCATTGCACACTGAGCTTTCGGATAAAGCCTTACTCAGGAATGAAAATACACAATTTACACAAGCAAGCACACATGACCACTATCTCTGGCTGCTCTGGCCAAAATGTAACTGTTGTGTTGAAAGAAAGCAGCAATCAGAAGAGGGGGAGAGTTAGCAGGGTCTGGGTGGGGGGAGAGAGAGGAGTGATATTTGCTGTAATGTGCAGGGACTAGAAGGTGGCAGGACAAGGCTGCCAGGTGTACAGTGTGGAGAGGCCATGGGAGAGGAGGGAGGGGGAGAGCAAAAAGGAGAGAAGCAGAGAAGGGGAAGAGACCACTGTATGCAATGGAAAAGAGTGGCACACACTGAGGGTGATGGGATGAGAATTGGGAGGATTTAATAAGACAGAGGGGGTGGAAAATGTTGGGTGGAGGGTGTGGTAATGATAGGCTAACATAAGTTGTAGGCCACAATAATTTCAGGAACGGAGAATGATTTGTGGAGTTAACTCCCATCTGCGCAGTTCAGAAAAGCTGTTGGTGGAGGGGAGAATCCAGATGGTCCAGGTAGTGAAATAGCCATTGTGGTCAAGCATGTTACGTTTAGGTGCATGTTGTGCCACAGGTTGTTCATTTTGCTCTTGGCCAGAATGGCAAAAGTTTTGGACTGGGAGTGACACTGGGATGGTTTAGGATGTTGTGGAGGTTGGGTGGGTGATTGAACACTACTTTAGGGAGGGTGGGAATGATCTTGGGTAGGATATCCGTAATTTCAGAGCATGATGATAGATAGTCAAAGCCGTAACAGAGGATATGGTTCAGTTGTTCCAGTCTGTGAAGGTATTGGGTGATGAAGGGGGCACTCCTTTGTAGCTGGTACTTAGGGGTGGTGGAAGGACTGGAGCTGTGTGGGGATACAATGCAGGAAATCTGTTTCTAGCCCAGGTCTGAGGGATTTTTTGGTTCGGAAGGTATAGTAGCTGTCATAATGCAGGTACTGTTGGAGGTTGGTGGGTTTAATGGGGACAGAGGTGTTGATGAAGCCATAAGAGAGGAGGAGTTCAATGTCCAGGAAGATGGCATGTTGGTTTGAAGAGGACCAGGTAAAGTGAATGGGAGAGGCAGAATTTGGATGCTTGAATTAAGTGAGGAAGTGTACAGGACCAAAGAACCAACTATAAGGATCAAGCAAGGTGTTTCAGTGGTCAGATACTGGGCTCATTTTTGGGATGATGATAGTACAAATCTCCATCCAGATTTATGTTTTCCATGATTCCAACAAAGCAAAAAAAGGCAAATGCTAGGATAGTTTCAGAAAAAGTACATAGCTGATTTCCTTCCCCATCCTTTCCTAATTCAAGCTCCTGCTCCATCTTGTCATGATCTCATCACCAATGATACAGTGAACCCTAATCATCCTTCCAAATTTTCAATGTGATACAGATAAGATAATTGAGATTATTTTTACATCTTTGAAATGCACATATGCTGATGTGAAAAAATGTTTCAGTAAGCGCAACCTTTTGCTAGCAATGTATAATAAAAGTGCATTCACTTGAGAATTGTACATGAATAAGTGTTAATTACACCCCAGACATAAATTTGGTACTGTACACCTCAAACAAGTTTTTCAAGACACACACAAGCTGAACACCCAGTACAGTATACCTTTTCAAGTGATGAACATTTTAAATAGTGTTGTATCTTTGCAAACTGAGTATGAAGATTTATAGAGAAATACATCATGGAGAATTTATATTGATATTGTAATAGACACTTCTGGTGGAATGTTAATATTTAAAGAGTAAAGATAACAGTTCATATAATAGTAGACTTGTTGAATAGTGGAGTGGGCGAAGTGAGAAAGGAAGAGGGAGCAAAAGGGAAGGTTGATAAAGGGTGGAGGATAGCTGGGAGGCAGAGCCAGCAGGTTCTAACATACTCTTGTGTCCACAGTAAAACATACAGCTGAACAGTGCTATTAATTGAAGAAAGTTATTTTAGCACATCATGTTGTACGAGGAGTAGGTAGAATTTTTTAAAGTACTTAGCTGTCATACATGGCATGTTGCAGGTCATCAAAAGGTATGGGTAATTATGTAAACTATGGAATGAAACACTAACTGTTGTGTTATACTTACGTGTATTTTCAAAATTAGGTGGCATGTACTGTGCACCAAAAGCATCAAAGACAAACTGCTTTTTGAACAAGCCTGGGTCTTAAATGAACAATATTACAGGTTATTATACACATTATTGTCATTAATACAAATGCAACTAAGCATTAAATATTCACAAGGTTTTAAGTGTGTAAACAAATTCTGTATAAAAAATAAAACATTTGAAACAATACTTATTGTTGGACATTAACTTTCGTATAGAAAATTTTGAGTCTTAACAATGACTTTTGACATATTCAAATTACAAACACAATATTTAAATAGTTGAGCTGCCTTCACTTACAAACATTTAATGCTGAAGTACAAGGTGTTCCATTTATCTAATGACTGCGTGCCTGGGGTATTGCTGGCCGGCCAAGAAAGCTGCACCTGTCGGTCGAATAGGTCCCATGCGACTGCACTATGCTGCCCCCTCCCCCCCCCCCCCCCCCCTCTTTTTTTTTTTGTGGGTGGTGTGGACATAAGCGTTTTGTCGGCCAGTGTCATTCGAGCAGTGAAACAGGCATCACGAGTCTAAAAGTGAAGTTTGCGAATGCAACAGTGGCAAGAGTAAATCATTCAATTCCACAATGAGTGTTTATTTACAATTTGTATGTATGTATAGAGTCTGCTCGTACTGTTTGTAGATTGTCTGAACAGAAAGTTCCAGGTGTTTGAGTTCCGAGTTGTGATGCAGTTCACAAATTAGTGAATAAATTTCATGAAACGGGAAGTGTTTAAGACATGAAGCATAAACGATGACGTACAGCGCTCAAGAAGCTCATCTTGATGACATGTATACTGCTTGGAAAATTTCCCTAAAAAGCCTCTTAGACATCTTTCGCAGCGAACCCAAAGATCGTGCACCTCTGTTACACAGATGTGCTAAGCTGCTTGGGCTAAGGCCCTATAAAGTATCAGTAGTACAAGAACTTTGACCTGGTGATCCTGTGCACAGGGTTAAGTTTTGTGAATGGGTTTTAAAAGAAGTGCATGATGGTGAAATGGATCCTTACCTTATTCTGTTTTCAGATGAGGTTTGGTTCCATTTACACGGGTATGTTAATTTCCAAAACTATCAACAATGGGGCACAGATAGACCTGTTGTGCTTCTTGAGGAACCCATTTATGATCAGAAAATAGGGGTGTGGTGCACAGTTAGTGGTGACAGAATAGTAGGCCCAGTTTTTTTTTAATGACTCAGTTACAAGTGACAGACATGTGCAATACATTTTGTGACTGTTTTTTTAATGAACTGAGTGAAAGAGAACAAAGCTTCACATTTTTTCAACAGGATCCAGCAAGGGCTCATACAGCCAATGTTTCTTTGTGCGCAGTTCACAATGTGTTCAATGAAAGAGTGATTAGTAACAATAACTGGCCTGAGTTAACTCCATCCAATTTTTATTTGTGGGGTACACTGAAGGGCAAAGTGTACACAACAAATCCTCACATGATAAAGAAACTCAAGGATAATATCTGTGAATCAATTAATTCAATATCTCAGAGAGAATTACATTGTGTGATTAATAATTTCTCGATTAGATGTCAGAAAATGATGACAGACAGTTCCAGCATCTCCTTGCGTGACATGAGTGAGTACAAAATTTATTTGCTTATATTTGAAATGTAGTCACGTAATACCACGGCAGTAGAGAGGCAACACAGCATCTGGTCACCAGGCAGTGGAGCACTTGCTGCCCGGCATCTGCTGCGCCACATAGGTGGCCATCAGGTAAATGGAACAGCCTGTATTGTTAATTCATATACATGGATGTTTTAAAAATCATGTTAAAGGTTAGGAATGTTTGAAATGTTTATATTTTGAGTGACCAGTTACCTTGTTTTACTCATACATTGTGTTCTAGAATCTTGTACAGTATAAATTTGTGTATTTTATGCTGAAATTGTATTCCATAAACAAGTTACTGTCTTCCTTTATTTATTTGAAGCTTTTGAATCGATTGGACTGAACTATACATATGGAGAACTTTTGGTCTTTATGAGTTTGTAATTTGATATCTGAAATGAGATGGCAAATTTTGCAGCCTACAGATCCTTAAATTACTTTAACTGTATTGAACAATGATTTACATGTATGAAAGTGTGAAAAATAATAGCAAATGTAGGTCACCGTAATAAAAATGCAATGTGTCAAATACTGATGTAATCTCAGGTACCATATAATTCACTTGAAAAGCGTATCGCTTACTCCTATATGAACTAGGTGTAGGATATTTTATTTTGTAGCTTTTGCAACATGGCTGTTACTTTTCAAGGTGCATGGGACATAAATGCAATGTGGGTATCTGTGATGGTGAGCTTGCGATGACATGGAGGGGTGTATTTGGAGGGGAGACAGAAAAAGGGATGCTGTGAGGAAGAAAGTGTGGCTGCAGGATGAGTGAAGTTAAGGTGCTGGCTAAGGATCGAGGCAGGTGTGTGGCAGGGGTCTACTGGAGAGTGAGGCCAAGAGGATTATGAGATCGCAAAATGTGTTGCAAGAACAACTGCCATCTGCATAATTTAGAGAACCTGTTGTGAATTAGCCATTTAAATCTAGCATGGTGAGATCAGCAAGTGTTCTGCCACTGGGTGGTCAACTTTGCTCTTGGCCACAATTTGGTGGTGGCAATTCAGTTTGGCGCACAGCTGGTTGGAATGATGCCCACATATATTGTTGTGTAGAAATTGCAGGAGACATGAAATATGACTCGACTGCTTTCACAGGTGGTGCTGCCTCTGATAGGATAGGATAAGGCTGTAGTGGGATGAGGAAGATGCACTGAATGGGTGTATTGGACAGTTTTTGCTTCTGTACCTTCCCTGGGGTATGATCCATATGGCAAGAGGTTGGGTGTGGATGTGGCATATGGGTGGTGTAGGGTGCTGCCTAGGTTGGGTGGGCAGCACATACCACTTTGGGACGGATGGGAAGGATTCTTGAAAGGATATCCGTTTTTTACAGGCACAATGATAAACAACTGAACTCCTGGCAATGTGTGAATATCTGCATAGCTAATTTCTCAATCCCATTTATGCATCTTTCGAAGACTCGGTGCCTGTACTATTTGATCAGTTGTAACCATTACTCCTTTACTTATTTACATTCTACCAATAGTTTCTGTTGCCATATTCAGAAGATCATCTTTCTAATTAATGTGCAGCTAGTGAAAGGACTGGGTTGAGCTGTGAATGGTATGGTACCCATAAAATTTTTACTCAACAAATTCTCAAAATTAATTCTACAACAGATTTTCAGCAAATTTATGTGGCACAGTTCAAATCTGCATTACATCATGTAAGGTTTTTAACAGTTCAACACTAAGGAGAGCCACTATAAAATTTCACAAAGAACATCATAATTAAAACAAAACTAATAATACTGCCCTGATATCCCAAAATAATCTTAAAACACAAAAAAATTAGTAAACCTCTTTGAAATACAGATAAAGTGCAATCATGCAAGGAGCATTGTGCAGCACACAACAAGATTTAACAATAATGATCATTACTCTGACATGGATCTTATTTCAAAAATTGTACACATCATCTGACCACTAAAAAAACTTCAATCAACCAACCATGTGATCAAATGCACCAGATACCACAACTGGTCAAGAAATTTTAAAACTGCTTACATAACCCAAAATTTATATTTGAAGCAGGCTCATTGAAATGCATTACAGAAGAAGGAAAAAAATCCAGTCTTGCCATACAGTCAAGTGAGAAGGAACTTGATCAAGACAAGCAAACTATGAAACAAGTATATGAGTACTATGGGCATATTACAACTACATGTGTGTACATGCGAAGATATGAAGTACAAAAGATCTGTAGTGTACCGAACACTATTGCACTGACTGACCAAAATATCTACATCTACATTGATACTCCGCAAGCCACCCAACGGTGTGTGGCGGAGGGCACTTTACGTGCCACTGTCATTACCTCCCTTTCCTGTTCCAGTCGCGTATGGTTCGCGGGAAGAACGACTGTCTGAAAGCCTCCGTGCGCGCTCTAATCTCTCTAATTTTACATTCGTGATCTCCTCGGGAGGTGTAAGTAGGGGGAAGCAATATATTCGATACCTCATCCAGAAACGCACCCTCTCGAAACCTGGCGAGCAAGCTACACCGCTATGCAGAGCGCCTCTCTTGCAGAGTCTGCCACTTGAGTTTATTAAACATCTCCGTAACGCTATCACGGTTACCAAATAACCCTGTGACGAAACGCGCCGCTCTTCTTTGGATCTTCTCTATCTCCTCCGTCAGACCGATCTCGTACGGATCCCACACTGATGAGCAATACTCAAGTATAGGTCGATCGAGTGTTTTGTAAGCCACCTCCTTTGTTGATGGACTACATTTTCTAAGCACTCTCCCAATGAATCTCAACCTGGTACCCGCCTTACCAACAATTAATTTTATATGATCATTCCGCACGCATACTCCCAGATATTTTACAGAAGTAACTGCTACCAGTGTTTGTTCCGCTATCATATAATCATACAATAAAGGATCCTTCTGTCTATGTATTCGCAATACATTACATTTGTCTATGTTAAGGGTCAGTTGCCACTCCCTGCACCAAGTGCCTATCCGCTGCAGATCTTCCTGCATTTCACTACAGTTTTCTAATGCTGCAACTTCTCTGTATACTACAGCATCATCCGCGAAAAGCCGCATGGGACTTCCGACACTATCTACTAAGTCATTTATATATATTGTGAAAAGCAATGGTCCCATAACACTCCCCTGTGGCACGCCAGAGGTTACTTTAACGTCTGTAGACGTCTCTCCATTGATAACAACATGCTGTGTTCTGTTTGCTAAAAACTCTTCAATCCAGCCACACAGCTGGTCTGATATTCCGTAGGCTCTTACTTTGTTTATCAGGCGACAGTGCGGAACTGTATCGAACGCCTTCCGGAAGTCAAGAAAAATAGCATCTACCTGGGAGCCTGTATCTAATACACTCCTGGAAATAGAAATAAGAACACCGTGAATTCATTGTCCCAGGAAGGGGAAACTTTATTGACACATTCCTGGGGTCAGATACATCACATGATCACACTGACAGAACCACAGGCACATAGACACAGGCAACAGAGCATGCACAATGTCGGCACTAGTACAGTGTATATCCACCTTTCGCAGCAATGCAGGCTGCTATTCTCCCATGGAGACGATCGTAGAGATGCTGGATGTAGTCCTGTGGAACGGCTTGCCATGCCATTTCCACCTGGCCCCTCAGTTGGACCAGCGTTCGTGCTGGACGTGCAGACCGCGTGAGACGACGCTTCATCCAGTCCCAAACATGCTCAATGGGGGACAGATCCGGAGATCTTGCTGGCCAGGGTAGTTGAGTTACACCTTCTAGAGCACGTTGGGTGGCACGGGATACATGCGGACGTGCATTGTCCTGTTGGAACAGCAAGTTCCCTTGCCGGTCTAGGAATGGTAGAACGATGGGTTCGATGACGGTTTGGATGTACCGTGCACTATTCAGTGTCCCCTCGACGATCACCAGTGGTGTATGGCCAGTGTCGGAGATCGCTCCCCACACCATGATGCCGGGTGTTGGCCCTGTGTGCCTTGGTCGTATGCAGTCCTGATTGTGGCGCTCACCTGCACGGCGCCAAACACGCATACGACCATCATTGGCACCAAGGCAGAAGCGACTCTCATCGCTGAAGACGACACGTCTCCATTCGTCCCTCCATTCACGCCTGTCGCGACACCACTGGAGGCGGGCTGCACGATGTTGGGGCGTGAGCGGAAGACGGCCTAACGGTGTGCGGGACCGTAGCCCAGCTTCATGGAGACGGTTGCGAATGGTCCTCGCCGATACCCCAGGAGCAACAGTGTCCCTAATTTGCTGGGAAGTGGCGGTGCGGTCCCCTACGGCACTGCGTAGGATCCTACGGTCTTGGCGTGCATCCGTGCGTCGCTGCGGTCCGGTCCCAGGTCGACGGGCACGTGCACCTTCCGCCGACCACTGGCGACAACATCGATGTACTGTGGAGACCTCACGCCCCACGTGTTGAGCAATTCGGCGGTACGTCCACCCGGCCTCCCGCATGCCCACTATACGCCCTCGCTCAAAGTCCGTCAACTGCACATACGGTTCACGTCCACGCTGTCGCGGCACGCTACCAGTGTTAAAGACTGCGATGGAGCTCCGTATGCCACGGCAAACTGGCTGACACTGACGGCGGCGGTGCACAAATACTGCGCAGCTAGCGCCATTCGACGGCCAACACCGCGGTTCCTGGTGTGTCCGCTGTGCCGTGCGTGTGATCATTGCTTGTACAGCCCTCTCACAGTGTCCGGAGCAAGTATGGTGGGTTTGACACACCAGTGTCAATGTGTTCTTTTTTCCATTTCCAGGAGTGTATTTTCTGGGTCTCATGAACAAATAAGGCGAGTTGGGTCTCACACGATCGCTGTTTCCGGAATCCATGTTGATTCCTACAGAGTAGATTCTGGGTTTCCAGAAATGACATGATACTCGAGCAAAAAACATGTTCTAAAATTCTACAAGAGATCGACGTAAGAGATATAGGTCTATAGTTTTGCGCATCTGCTCGACGACCCTTCTTGAAGACTGGGACTATCTGTGCTCTTTACCAATCATTTGGAACCCTCCGTTCCTCTAGAGACTTGCGGTACACGGCTGTTAGAAGGGGGGCAAGTTCTTTCGCGTACTCTGTGTAGAATCGAATTGGTATCCCGTCAGGTCCAGTGGACTTTCCTCTATTGAGTGATTCCAGTTGCTTTTCTATTCCTTGGACACTTATTTCGATGTCAGCCATTTTTTCGTTTGTGCGAGGATTTAGAGAAGGAACTGCAGTGCGGTCTTCCTCTGTGAAACAGCTTTGGAAAAAGGTGTTTAGTATTTCAGCTTTACGCGTGTCATCCTCTGTTTCAATGCCATCATCATCCCGTAGTGTCTGGATATGCTGTTTCGAGCCACTTACTGATTTAACGTAAGACCAGAACTTCCTAGGATTTTCTGTCAAGTCAGTACATAGAATTTCACTTTCGAATTCAATGAACGCTTCACCCATAGCCCTCCTTACGCTAACTTTGACATCGTTTAGCTTCTGTTTGTCTGAGAGGTTTTGGCTGCGTTTAAACTTGGAGTGGAGCTCTCTTTGCTTTCGCAGTAGTTTCCTAACTTTGTTGTTGTACCACGGT
Organism: Schistocerca americana; assembly: GCF_021461395.2. Lineage (NCBI taxonomy): Eukaryota > Metazoa > Arthropoda > Insecta > Orthoptera > Acrididae > Schistocerca > Schistocerca americana. The sequence goes on along the minus strand of NC_060125.1, from coordinate 597,567,929 downwards.
AGGTTTTTCCCGTCCCTCACAGTTTTACTCGGCACGTACCTGTCTAAAACGCATTTTACGATTGCCTTGAACTTTTCCCATAAACACTCAACATTGTCAGTGTCGGAACAGAAATTTTCGTTTTGATCTGTTAGGTAGTCTGAAATCTGCCTTCTATTACTCTTGCTAAACAGATAAACCTTCCTCCCTTTTTTTATATTCCTATTAATTTCCATATTCAGGGATGCTGCAACGGCCTTGTGATCACTGATTCCCTGTTCTGCACTTACAGAGTCGAAAAGTTCGGGTCTGTTTGTTATCAGTAGGTCCAAGAGGTTATCTCCACGAGTCGGTTCTCTGTTTAATTGCTCGAGGTAATTTTCGGATAGTGCACTCAGTATAATGTCACTCGATGCTCTGTCCCTACCACCCGTCCTAAACATCTGAGTGTCCCAGTCTATATCTGGTAAATTGAAATCTCCACCTAAGACTATAACATGCTGAGAAAATTTATGTGAAATGTATTCCAAATTTTCTCTCAGTTGTTCTGCCACTAATGCTGCTGAGTCGGGAGGTCGGTAAAAGGAGCCAATTATTAACCTAGTTCGGTTGTTTAGTGTAACCTCCACCCATAATAATTCACAGGAACTATCCACTTCTACTTCACTACAGGATAAACTACTACTAACAGCGACGAACACTCCACCACCGGTTGCATGCAATCTATCCTTTCTAAACACCGTCTGTACCTTTGTAAAAATTTCGGCAGAATTTATCTCAGGCTTAAGCCAGCTTTCTGTACCTATAACGATTTCAGCTTCGGTGCTTTCTATCAGCGCTTGAAGTTCCGGTACTTTACCAACGCAGCTTCGACAGTTGACAATTACAATACCGATTGCTGCTTGGTCCCCGCATGTCCTGACTTTGCCCCGCACCCGTTGAGGCTGTTGCCCTTTCTGTACTTGCCCAAGGCCATCTAACCTAAAAAACCGCCCAGCCCACGCCACACAACCCCTGCTACCCGTGTAGCCGCATGTTGCGTGTAGTGGACTCCTGACCTATCCAGCGGAACCCGAAACCCCACCACCCTATGGCGCAAGTCGAGGAATCTGCAGCCCACACGGTCGCAGAACCGTCTCAGCCTCTGATTCAGACCCTCCACTCGGCTCTGTACCAAAGGTCCGCAGTCAGTCCTGTCGACGATGCTGCAGATGGTGAGCTCTGCTTTCATCCCGCTAGCGAGACTGGCAGTCTTCACCAAATCAGATAGCCGCCGGAAGCCAGAGAGGATTTCCTCCGATCCATAGCGACACACATCATTGGTGCCGACATGAGCGACCACCTGCAGATGGGTGCACCCTGTACCCTTCATGGCATCCGGAAGGACCCTTTCCACATCTGGAATGACTCCCCCCGGTATGCACACGGATTGCACATTGGTTTTCTTCCCCTCTCTTGCTGCCATTTCCCTAAGGGGCCCCATTACGCGCCTGACGTTGGAGCTCCCAACTACCAGTAAGCCCACCCTCTGCAACTGCCCAGATCTTGCAGACTGAGGGGCAACCTCTGGAACAGGACAAGCAGCCATGTCAGGCCGAAGATCAGTATCAGCCTGAGACAGAGCCTGAAACCGGTTCGTCAGACAAACTGGAGAGGCTTTCCGTTCAGCCCCCTGGAATGTCTTTCGCCCCCTGCCACACCTTGAAACGACCTCCCACTCTACCACCGGTGAGGGATCAGCCTCAATGCGGGCAGTATCCCGGGCAACCACAGTCGTAGTCCGATCAGGGGATGCGTGGGGCGAGCTGGCTGTCCCCGACAAACCCCCATCCGGACCCCCACAGTGATGCCCATTGGCAACAGCCTCAAGCTGCGTGACCGAAGCCAACACTGCCTGAAGCTGGGAGCGAAGGGATGCCAACTCAGCCTGCATCCAAACACAGCAGTTGCAGTCCCTATCCATGCTAAAAACTGTTTTGCAAAGAACGTCTGAACTAATCTACAGAGAGCGCAAACAAATCGACAAAATTTAAATGGTTATTAAAATACAAGATTGCCTAGTAAATGCAGTAATGCTGCTACTTGCGCACTGCTGACACTGCTCGGCGGCGGAAGGAGACTAAGCGAAATTACACTATTCAGGTACTAAAACGCGATGCTACACTCTCAAATACTATAATACGCCCAAAATTTATGAATTAAACAATGCAAGTACCAAAAACACGCAAAGAAATTAAGAATTAAACTATGTAACAAATGAGTGAGCTAGGAGTATACGACTTGCTGCTCAGCTGCTTATCCAACGGCGGCAGGGAGCACACTGACTGTGACCAACCGACACTGGCCGTTCAAAACAAAAACAGTAGACAAACGACTACGCGAATTTACACTATTCAGGTACTAAAACGCGATGCTACAACTCTCAAATACTATAATACGCCCGAAATTTATGAATTAAACAATGCAAGTACCGAAAACACGCAAAGAAATTAAGAATTAAACTATGTAACAAATGAGTGAGCTAGGAGTATACGACTTGCTGCTCAGCTGCTTATCCAACGGCGGCAGGGAGCAGTAGAGGCAACATAATTTAATAACCAATTTGTGGAACACACAGTAACTACAATTCAACCTGGTAATGACAAGAAATGTTGCAACAACAAATCACTCTACTGTCTCCAATTGAACACATAGCTGATTACATCACAGAGAGAGCTTATCACTACTTGTCACAGAAAGTTAGAATAGACCTGTCTGATCACACACACACTGTCTCCCATGTTGTCATGCAGAAACAGGCCAGACAGGTAGCTCTAAAGCAAACTGCGCCTGATGTGCTGTAGCACAACTGTTCGACCAGCCCATTCTTCTTAATGGCAGCCAATTACACCATGGCTGCCCAGGTGTGCAGTTAATCCACTGTAACTATATCTATTCTGGAGCTGTATCGTTTGGATGAGTTAACCCTGTAAAAGGCCTGAGTGATTTATTGGCCAGGCTGGAGGCATCTGTAAATTATCTGTGCAAGTAGCTCTTTAGCAGAAGCATTCAGATGCAATCCAAGCCATGTACAATGTGACCAATTATTGGGAAATGTAGCAGCCATAACCATGTGTGAATGCCCTTCACCCCTGGGCATGTTTCCAAGCAATGCATTAACACATTCTACAGAACATGTCATCTTTGGCTTATCATATCTCTCAGAGTGACACCAAATTCATGCTATTGTGAGGAGCATTCTCAGCAGTATGCTTGATGACATCCTGAACTGTATAATTAAAGATATGATCCAAACTGTTGCCTGCTTCTCAGCTATAATTACATGATCTTCTTTGTCAAAAATATTCAATTATTTTCCTGTGTTTTCAACTACTGTCTGGGAGAATTCATAGAATTGAGTGGCCAGTTATCTGATTTTAACACTATATGTCTCAGAATGACTGTCATTAGTGAGCTGAAAATGTGCCTTACCAATTTTATTTGTGTCATACCTATTATTGCACCAAATTGCCTCTGCTCTCATTCACGATATCCTCCTGATCTGGACTCTGGGCCAAAACACCCTATCCTCATTCCTTCACATCCTCAACACATTCTCTCCCATCCACTTCACTTGGTCCTCCTAAGCCCACTCAACCCAACATGACACCTTCCTGGATGTAGAACTTCTCCTCTCTGATGGCTCAATCCACATCTCTGTCCATATTAAACCCATCAACCACCAACAGCACCTGCAGTTTGACAGCTGGAATAGCTTTCACACCAAAATATCCCTCTTATACAATCTATCTGCAGTGATGGGAGCTCCATTGCCCAGTATGCTGAAGGTCTCACAGAGGCCTTCACAGACAAGTGCTATCTCGCAGACCTAGTCTGCAAACATATCTCCTGTGCCATATCCCTACACACACCCCAATCCTCCCAACATCCCCAAGAACCAGCTAAAAAGGAGTGCTCCCTTCATCACCCAATACTACCCTGGACCCGAACAATAGAACCACAGCTTTCACCAGGTCTTTGATTATCTATCATCATGCCATGAAATAAGGGACATCATCCCTGAGATACTTCCTACCCTTCCTAAAGTGGGGTTCCATTGTCCACCCAACCTACACACCATCCTAGTCCACCACTGTGGCAGTCCCAATCCCAAACCTTTGCCACAAGGATCATATCCCAGTGAACTGCATAGCACTTCACATTCCAGTCTTGTCATAGGCTTATCCTACACCATCAGAGGCTGTGAAACAGCCATATCATACATTAGCTCTGCTGCAAACATTGCTCAGCTTTATATATTGGTATGAGTACAAGCCAGTTGTCCACGACTAAACTGTGGCCATAATCAAAGTGGACCACCCTGTGGCACAACATGCTGCTGAACATAACATGCTTGATTTCAAAGGGTGCTTCACAATCAAGGCGATATGGGTCCTCCCATCTACAATCAGCTTGTCTGATCTGCACAGATGGTAACTATCCTTACAACTCATTCTTATCTCTCAAAATAATCCAGGCCTCAACCTATGGCAACCTACTATCCCCAAATCTTCCACTCTGCTCTGTTACCTCCTCATAATTTGCCTCTCCTCACCCTCTTTGTGGGCTGCTCTCTGCCAGCGCAACCACTAGTCTCTTCCTCTTCTCTGCTCTTTTCCTTTCCACTCCATCATTCCCCCTCCCCCCTAACCCAAATCTCCCTCGCCAACTGCCTCCTGATGCTGCAACTGGCAGCCTGTCCAGCCACCTCTAGTTCTTGCATGCTCCACCAGACATTGCTGATTCCTATTGCTCCACCTGTACCCAATTATCCCTCCCCCTTTATTGTCCCATTCCGTATTGTTGCTCCTATTTGACACATTTGAGTTTCATTCCAGCTGGAGCAGCCATAGATGTGTGTGTGTGTGTGTGTGTGTGTGTGTGTGTGTGTGTGTGTGTGTGTGTGAGGTGTGCTTGCTCATGTGAATGTTGTTTGTGTGTGTCTCTTTTCTGAAGCCATATCATACAAACACAGGCAAAACAAAGACTGTGCTTTGTTGGCAGAACACTTAGAAGATGCGACAAACCCACTAAAGAGACAGCCTACATTACACTTGTCCATCCACTGATGGAATACTGCTGTGTGGTGTGGGATCCTTACCAGGTAGGATTGATGGAGGACATTGAAAAAGTGCAAAGAAGGGCAGGTCATTTTGTGTTATCGTGCAATAGGGGTGAGAGTGTCACTGATATGATACGCGAGTTGGGGTGGCAGTCACTGAAACAAAGGCGGTTTTCTTTGCGGCGAGATCTATTTACAAAATTTCAATCACCAACTTTTTCTTCTGAATGGGAAAATATTTTGTTGACACCCACCTACATAGGGAGAAATGATCATCATTATAAAATAAGAGAAATCAGAGCTCGAACGGAAAGATTTAGGTGTTCCTTTAAACCACATGCCATTCAAGAGTGTAATGGTGGAGAAGTAGTATGAAAAGGGTTTGATGAACCCTCTGCCAGGCACTTAAGTGTGAATTGCAGAGTAACCATGTAGATGTAGATGTAGAAGAAGGCTTTGGCAGAAAACTTATAACTAACAGTCTTTTCATCATGCCTGTGTGCAACTCACCATGTCATCTTTATGCTGAGTAGCAATCACATCTTTTCATAATACTGGAAATAACTACATTACATAGTTTAAGAAGTGAAACACATGAAACACTACTTATCAAGTGTGAATACATCATGAGTCAGCATCATAACTTCAAATGTTCCATGTTGCGTGCCAGTGAGCTATGCAAAGAATTTTTCAGTTGTCATTGTTTATTAGTTTTTATGTGCTTTTATATGTGCAGGAATCCACTGTCAAAATAGCTGTGAAGCTGTTTTGTATCTGCAAACTCTGTCACTGGTGCTCTTTTTCTGTGCTAGCTGAAATGTCATCTACAAAAAACTAGTATCCATGAAATAACATACATTTCCTCTTTTTAAAAATGGGTATATTGTATCTCCTATTTATAACCTGGAATACTTTGCCGTGTTTACTATAATTATGTGTAGCACTGATATCTTCTGTTGAATGATGTTAAGCAAGTATAAATATGTGTTGTAGTATGTACTATATATTTTAATGAACTGTTGTATTAAAAATACTATGTTTTGTTATTTGTGTCATGTTCCACATTGAAGTTCAAGCAAGGTGTTCTAGTGCAAGCTGACGATGTGGCAGTGAGTATACAGGGCACTATTGGAGTCCAACGAATGGCCACAGATGGCCATTGACCTGGACGACATTGCCGTGACCCATATACAGGGCTATTACAAATGATTGAAGCGATTTCATAAATTCACTGTAGCTCCATTTATTGACATATGGTCACGACACACTACAGATACGTAGAAAAACTCATAAAGTTTTGTTCGGCTGAAGCGGCACTTCAGGTTTCTGCCGCCAGAGCGCTCGAGAGCGCAGTGAGACAAAATGGTGACAGGAGCCGAGAAAGCGTATGTCGTGCTTGAAATGCAGTCACATCAGTCAGTCATAACAGTGCAACGACACTTCAGGACGAAGTTCAACAAAGATCCACCAACTGCTAACTCCATTCGGCGATGGTATGCGCAGTTTAAAGCTTCTGGATGCCTCTGTAAGGGGAAATCAACGGGTCGGCCCGCAGTGAGCGAAGAAACGGTTGAACGCGTGCGGGCAAGTTTCACGCGTAGCCCGCGGAAGTCGACAAATAAAGCAAGCAGGAAGCTAAACGTACCACAGGATGGTGCTCCACCGCACTTCCATCATGATGTTCAGCATTTCTTAAACAGGAGATTGGAAAACCTATGGATCGGTCGTGGTGGAGATCATGATCAGCAATTCATGTCATGGCCTCCACGCTCTCCCGACTTAACCCCATGCAATTTCTTTCTGTGGGGTTATGTGAAAGATTCAGTGTTTAAACCTCGTCTACCAAGAAACGTGCCAGAACTGCGAGCTCGCATCAACGATGCTTTCGAACTCATTGATGGGGACATGCTGCGCCGAGTGTGGGAGGAACTTGATTATCGGCTTGATGTCTGCCGAATCACTAAAGGGGCACATATCGAACATTTGTGAATGCCTAAAAAAACTTTTTGAGTTTTTGTATGTGTGTGCAAAGCATTGTGAAAATATCTCAAATAATAAAGTTATTGTAGAGATGTGAAATCGCTTCAATCATTTGTAATAATCCTGTATATATAAAATATTAAAATGGCGTAATTTTTACCACTCTTGTATCTCATTCCAAGTAGTTAACATCGAACTTTGTGTCTGTCATATCTGTGTATAATGGTGATTCTTTGTAGTAAAGGAATAGTGTGAAGAATTAGTGAGGTAGCTCAGAGGTGACTGATAGTTTAATGGAGAGTTAGATAAATTTTTGGGACTTATACACAAATGATAATTAATTAACCAACTTCAATGAGATTCTTAGAGGGCAGATGAGGTCTGTGAAAGTCTTAATTGAATTTTAATGACGATAAATATTCTTACACATCAAGTATGATCAGAAATGATAGTAGTGTCTATGTGAATATTGAATGGACTTGGATGATTGATTGGCACATTAGGGCTAAATCATTTAATGAACTTTAACTGAAGTATACCGAACTGTCTAAACTCAATTAAATGCTGTTAATAGTCTTATGATAGTCAAAGGGTACCAATAAGAATTAATACAAAAAAAATTTAAATTCATTTATCATGAATTTGGCACAAGCAATCTGTAACTGATGTATTAACAGCATTTAATGCAGGTAAGGAGTTTATATGGTTTAACTCTGAATGCTATAAGTCTGCAGCATTCAGTTAATTCCTGTGTAACAAATATTGAAGTGAAATTTGAGTAAGCATAATTACGATTCTTGGTGGGCATATTATCTCTAACAGTGTTTCATATTTAGTTTGCTGATTAACCCACATTAATGAAGTTTGCAGTGTGAAAATTCAATGTAAACAGTTGCTTAAAAGCCTCTGTACTTTTAAACGGCCCATTTGAAAAAAGTGCCACTATAAATGTGGATAAAAAGAGACATTGCAACAGCAGTTAACAAACTGTTTGGACAATGATTTACTGAGACTTCATTTGTACCACAAAATTGTGAACTTTTACTCATGACTGGACTTAGGCATTATGCATCCAAAATATTTTTGGTACTTTTTTTTGCTATCAGAAAGGATCTTAACAGAAGAAGAATCAGTTACATGAAGATTAATAAGGATTCACATTGTTCCAGGTTAGATGATATCACCGATACAAGAAATAAAACATCGTTATCCAATAAAGAATTTCATCACAGGAAGCCTGTAGTTGACACCTGGAGTGAGTCATTGTGTCAACCAAGATGCCAGGACTTGCTCAGAGAGCAGAGTGGGAAGATTTGAACTATTCTTTGGTCAACATGAGAAGACTGAGAACTAAAGATGTTAGTGGATGGCGAGAAGCAGCTCAAATCCACAAAGACTTAGCTTACTACAGGTGCAGATTGGTAGTAGTTGCAGCTGGGTTTCCAGTATCTGGGTGCAGACTGCAAACTTCTGGGGGACTAGTTACATCTGGCAGAATAAGAAGAAGAAGACTGAGGATGTATGAAATCTAAAGGCCACATGGGTGCAGCTGATGAAGCTCTGCTCAAGATCATCACACCACTGCTATCTGACAGCAGCCTATGAGCAGGTGCTAGCTGTGCTGTCAACTGAGTGCAGGTTTTACAATATTTCCGTTCTACAGTTATGAGACTACAAGAAAATGAGTTTATTAACAGTGAATCATTTTCATAATGCCAACAAGTCTGAGTGTTTTAAGTGTTTATGTGTCATGATAGGATTGGCAGTGGAATGTAGAAGATACTTAACTGTTTAGCTGAGCTATTGAGAGTTGTGTGCAGTAAGTAGTTCCTTGTCACTGTATAGGATTTAACACAATCAGCTAAAAATGGATGGTGAATGTTCCAAATGTTAAAAGATTTAAAGGAGCACCAGAACAAGACTAGCAGAGAATAAGGGAAAGATAATAGGGAACTTAAAAATGATAATAAGTTGTTAAGGCAAAATGTAAATGAAATCAGGAATGATAACCAGGTACTTAAAAGGATAATCAGGTGTTAAGGCAGAAGTTAACATCACATTCTTGAATCTCAGGTTGAAAAGGACTAGTTACATCTGGCAGAAGAAGAAGAATAAGAAGAAGAAGACTGAGGATGTATGAAATCTAAAGGTCACATTCAAAGTCTAAAGTAAATGTAAGGAAATCCAGGAGGATATATTTATATGACAACATACTTACCCACTTGATATTATTTTTACTTCATCATGAAGGCAACCAAACTTCTAATAAAACTGTGGCTTGTAGGCCATACCTCTTACTCACCCTACATTGCATTTGAGTCAAAGTGGTAAGAAGTTAGATTTACTACTCCACCTAAGTCAAGCCAAACGCCCCAATGAAACTCCTATAAACTTGATCAAGCAGCTTAAAATGTTCCAGAAAGAGTACAAAGCCCATGGTCCAAAAACTTAACAAACAAGCCTTCTACTTCTTATTTGAAAAGCATACAAAACTACGTGAAGGCATCTTCACATACTTTGCCTCCACGAGCCACTCGAGAAAACTGGGTTACATATCGTTATTAAACTCTATTTTTCTCAGATCATCTGTGGGATACAATACAGTATGGAAAGGTGGGAATGTAATACCTTTTTTGTTACAGCGGAGTCATAGTTCGAAGAATTATTAACTTTTTACTGCCTTGCATACTATAATTCTTTACTTATTTCTCAGCCTCAACCTGCAGTATCCTACTGTTCCACACCCACCACCCAACAGTTTACAAGCCCTCTGTACTGTCACCTCCTCTCTATTCTTGTCTCACGCCCTCTGTCAACCACCTACCCATCTCTCCCCTCATTATTCACTCCCTGTTCATTCCCCCTCCCCCCTTCCTCACTTCTCTGCCCCACAGCCTCTGACACTGTGCCTGTTGGCAGCCTAGTACCTGCACACTCTGCCAGACAGTGCTCTTCTCTCTCCGCACCTGTACCCTGCTGTCCCTTCCCTGTCCCCTTCAGATTGCTGCTTCCACTCTGTGTGACAGCTGCATTCCGGTCTGAGCTGCCAGAGATGACTGTCACGTGCATGCAAAGTGTGCATGCTTGTGTGAATGAATGTGTGTGTGTGTTTCCTCTTCTGCTGAAGGCTTTGGTCAAAAGCTAATGGGTAAGTGTTTCTTCACTGTATCTGTGTGCAACGAACATTTCATATTCATGGCAAACATAATTTTAAAGAAGACAGTAAAAGAGCAACAAACTGTTAAACAAAATCTAAATAACTAGCAATCACTCTGCTTAGTCCATACAGAACATAGACTCCCCTGATACTCTAACTTCAGGCCAGGCATCTCGACATTATGTAGTCCTTTTTCCTGACTGTTGGGTGGGTCCGCAAGAAATACTGCCTTTGGATGAGGAATGTCTACTATTTTATAAGGACCATCATAGTGATGAAAGAATGTACTAAGCTCCTTCTTTAAGTTTGAACTCAGGTGGTAGGCCTATACTAATACCAGCTCATATAGATCCAAATGAGGTGAGATTGCTTTTTGATTGGATTCCCACAACCTGTATTTGGCTTGATTCTTCAGTTATTATCCCACATACTTGTGTATGCCATCAATGTTTACCTTTTCCCTGCCTAGCCAAATAAAATATTTCAGTAAGTGGTCCGCAGTGGATTTTTTGTTCATTACCTCTACAAGCAAAAGTCACATAGATGAATGTGGTAACTCATTGAGAATAATTTCAAATTCTGGAATCATTTGGGTCCAGGCAGTACATTTAGAAGAGCAGTATGTTCAACACAGTCAGCGAATTTCTTTCAGTATACACTCGGATCAGTTAGATTGTGGATGATATTTAGAAACCATGTCATGTTAGGCCCTTTCCAGGATAAAAACCCTTTAAAGCTGTTATTTGTGAATTACAATGCATTATCACTGATTAAGCAGTTAGGATTTCCCACATTTGCAAAGCACTCTCTTAAACTGTTAATCACCATAGTTGAATCAACTAATTTTACTGGGTATACTTTCATATATTTGGACCAGCATTTGCCTAATAAAAAAATGTGGACATTACCTTACCTATTCCTTGGTGAAGCTCTGTATGAATCTGCAGCATTTAAATCATGCAGTGCTTCTGGTACTAAAGCATAAATCTTATAACTTTCCTGACTATTGTCATCTTTCACTTTTTGACACAGCTTTCAAGTTCTTAATATACTCTTTAATTTCCTACTTAGATTTTTAAAATAACATAACTTAACAAAATGTTTCATGCATTTTCTTATTCCAAAATGTCCATAATAGTTATGTAGTAACCAAATTAAATTCTCTGCCAGTATTTGAGGAACACATAATTTCCAGTGCTTCAAGTTGTCCTTTATTCTCTAAAATAACACGCTCTTGTGTATGAGTCAACAATTCTTTTCTTTCTCACATAACTTTCTTTGTGGCCATGATAACACCTTGTTACTGAAATACTCATCCAGCCTCAATTCTTCTTTTATCTTCCTTGCCAAAATTCTTATTTCCTTACTGGTATAACTTATTGGCATAAAGTTAATTGTAAAATCAATACCCAACCCCTCTGTCCTACTCATCAAATCCATATCTAGGGGTAATCAATACAGTGTGTCTGGATTGTATTAGGTGATACTTGACACAATTTATTCCAGTTTGAAATTCTTGCAGAAATAGTATCCACCTCATTAACTGGCTATACAGCAATCTGCTTTCCATTTTTAAAAAGAAAAAATAGTGTATGGTGCTATATATGATTACTGTACATTCCCAAATTAGAGCCGGCTAGAGTGGCCAAGCAGTTCTAGGCGCTACAGTCTGGAACCGCGCGACCGCTACGGTTGCAGGTTCGAATCCTGCCTCGGGCATGGATGTGTGTGATGTCCTTAGGTTAGTTAGGTTTAAGTAGTTCCAAGTTCTAGGGGACTGATGACCTCAGAAGTTAAGTCCCATAGTGCTCAGAGCCATTTTGAACCAAATTAGAGTTGAAACTTCTGTAAACTCCAAATGATGGATAACAGTTCTTTATTGGTTGCTGTGTAATTTAACTCATATTTGAAGACTCATGCTGGCAAAAGCTGTTGTACTACATGCCCCTTGCTGAGGATCCATCACACTCTCCTTTAAACATTCCACATCCCACTCCATACTCCAAAGCATCCATGGCTAATTTAAATGGTTGATGCAACTTTGTGTGACAAAACATTTTAGCACCATACAGACACAGTGTAATATTATTAAATGTATCAGCAACACTATCATACCTTATCCACCTCAGTCATTGCTTAAGCAAGGACAGAAGTTATGAATCATTCACTGATTGTCTCATTATAAGCCTTCGGTAAAATCAGCCAATCCTAAAAATGAACATAATTGTTCCACACTGTATGGTTCAGGGCACTCTTTTATCAACCAAATCCTTTCTGTCTCAGGTTGTATTCCTTTTACATCCACTGTATGTCCTAAAATTTTTAGCTAATCCACACCAAAATGAGACTCAGCCAGTTTTATTGTGAGTCCCTTTTCAGCAGTCTGCTTAATAATACACAATTTTCCCCCATGTCTTTCATACTAGTTGTAATTTAACTATGTACATATTTAGGTCTTTCACCAAATCATTACCAAAGGCCTTATCTGATGCTCATATAAAAATTATTACATGTATATTTAATCCAAATGAAAGAATCTAAAATTGGGAAGATTTACCCTCAAATGGAAATGCCATATAAGGTCTGGAATCTTCATGCAAAGACACATGCCAGAGCCCCCTGTTAACTGTGTGAAACTAGAGAACAGAGCCTGCTCAAACTTGACAATAATTCTTCTATGTCTACTGGTCTTTCCTTTTCAGTTTCTATACGCTTATTTAATGTTCAGATGTGTAACACCAAGAGTACACCCCTAGCAGGTTTTCTCACATCCAGCAATGGATTCTTATACACATTTTAACTGTGCTCAATAATGCCATTTTCAACCCCCTTTTATGTGTCTCCATGTATGGAAGTACGTAGACCCATTGGAATGGAATAAGGTTTGCTGAAGAACTTCCTGTAATCTTTCATCTTAAACTTAATACACACCCACTAATCTTGTCTGGTTTGTCAGAAAAAAAGTTTTTTGTACTTATGTTAGATATCATACAATTTCCTTTTCTGCTCTTCAGTTAATATACTTGATTCTTGAGACTGGAGCTGTGTATGTTCTATTAGTTCTTCTGTTTCCCTAATAGTATTTTCTATTGTTGTTGTGGTCTTCAGTCTGAAGATTGGTTTGATACAGCTCTCCACGCTACTCTGTCTTGTGCGAGCCTCTTCATCTCCAAATAACTACTGCAACCTACAATTTTCTGCAACTGTAGACACACTTGGGCTACCACTTTGGAGTCTTGCTCAAATAAAATTGCATTATTAAGTGGTATGGTCCAATAGCCAATCTAATCCTAGTAATATAACTAAATTTAAATTCACTATAACCAATAGAGCATGATGAAAAGTAAAATTATTAGTTACTGGAGATACTCTTCTCTGTTCTTTTATGGGCTTCCACCTACTGCCGGTAATGCCTACCACATAAACACCAGCTACTGGTAGTAACTGGTGTATTGGTTATACATATCTATTTCAAATTGTGGACATTAGATCCTGTGTTGTCTATCCACGATATCAAATTTCTTTCCTTACATGGTAAGGTAATATTTGCGCTATGACTTTAACTAAATGGCTCTCTTCCATGGGATTGCCTAAATATTATGACTTTGTGAGATGCCGCTCAGCATATTTCTTGTAACTACCCCAATTACTATTATAATATCTAGGATCAAGCAGTTCAAGTGTTAACTTTTCTTGAGTATCCAGTGACCAATATTTCCTATTAAATTTTTCCTAAAAATCATTTCAGGAAGAGACATCTTCTGTTTGAGCTATCCCCCACTCAGCTGTGTCCCTTTCCATATCAGCTGCATCCCTTTCCCCATGAACAAGAGTGAAATCTTTTCTTTTGGAATCAAAGGAAAGACTTGGAAAAATCCTTAAAAATATGCATGATGAACATCCCCATCTGGCATGAATTTTGGAAATTGTTTGCATAAATTCATCCCTGTTCCCTGATGCAATTCCTTAGCCAGCTCCACCAACAACCTGCTTTAACTCCTCCTTGATTTTTGGAGGTTCCTTCCACATATTCTGAAATTCGCTCTCAGTTCTATACCTCCCAGTCAGGGAAAAAGGTGTTCTGACAGATGATTCAATCTTTTCCTGTGCCTTTGTTCAATCAAGCCACTTACACGCTCCTCCAAATTAGCAAAAGTAATCTCTGGAATCTTGAGTTACCTCAGAATCTTAGTCTTGCTTTAACACATTTAACCTTACTTGTGTGTCTGAGATTTCCTCATGTACTGTCTTAAACTCCAGTTGTGTTAAATCTCTAACCTGCTTTAAGTCATTATACTGTTCTAAACTGCTCACTAACTTTATTTCTTAGCGGGTCATATTACTTCAGAATGCAACTCCTCCATTAAAGTAGACTATGTAGTTTTCAATCTCAAAATCTTATTATTTATCTCTATTTCTTTCTGAGATAAGTCACTGATGCGTTTCTCAAGGTTGGCATTAGTAGTTTGCATTTCAGTAAGAACTTGCTCGACTTTAGTTCCCCGGACTTTAATACTAGAAGTTCACTCTGTCATCCATCAGTAACATTTGTATCAAGCTTAGTACTTAAATCAGCATCTGAGGTACCCGTTTTAGCACATAGCTCAGCACCACGAACTTTAATACTCCCATTATCACCCTTTAGTTCATCACTTTGAGCTTTAATGTTTGCATTAATAGTAAGTAAAAAATCTCCTCATCAAGCGGTGGCAGGAGAACACATGCACAGAAAGTTTAACTTTTAAGAAGCTTTCAGAACCAGTGCCTCCTTCTTCTGGCAGAAGTGTTAAAGGGGGAGGAAAAGGGGTAAAGGAAAAGAACTGGAGAGGTTAAGGAAAAGATGTACAGATCAGAAAAGTCACCCAAAAACCCCACGCCAGGGGAGACTTAACAGACAGGATAAGAAGCAATGACTGATTTTTGGGGATTGTAGTGGTTGAGATTTGGAAACCTGAGAGCTTAAAAGTGGAATACAGGGTAATATGCGAGACAGAGATTACTACTAAAACACTGTACGCAAGTTAATAAGAATGAAACACTAAGTGCATTGTATGTAACAGAGGTGGAAGGGGGACGGTGAAAAATAGGTGGTCAAAAAGTGAAAGCTGTAGAAAACTAAACTGTAGTGAAGAAAGGGATAGTTACTGTGAAGAAATGCTGAGACAGAAGAAATTAACATAAATGAAGGCCAGGAGGGTGGCAAGAGCCAAGGATATCTTGTAGAACTAGGTCCCACCTGCAGAGCTCTAAGGAACTGGTGTCTGGAGGAAGAATTCCAGTTGCTGGGTGTGGTGAAGCAGGCACCGACATCATGTTGTAGAGCATGCTCAGCAATGGGATATTGTGTGTGTTGCTGGTATACACCCTCTGTTTATGCTCATTCATCTGATAGATAGTTGAATGGTGATCATGCTGATGTAAAAGGCCGAACACTGTTCAAATAATGACATGTGTCATTTCACAGGTAGCTCTCCCTCTGATACTATATTATTAGTACTTAGATCGACACTTAATTGTGTATTAATAATATCTAGCTGAGTATTTATATGGGCACTTAACTGCGCACTCAGACTTTTTAAACAACTCCTGCTCACCTCCTTGTCTATTGGGACTACCAGCGTATAACAACAACAACAAGAATATAGTTAGCCTATATTTAACCACAGTCAACCACTAAATGTACTAATAGGCATGCACTTTTGTCAAACAAAACCAGTACTTTGAGTTTTCAAACCACTCATTGTTACCCCAAAAGACACCAACACAACCATCTACTAAGAATACCCAGTTTGAACTAACTACATCTCACCAAATCACTTGCATATATCTCAGAGTCATGGTGGTGACGCTTAGCTGAAGCAGTGTAAAATGTGAACTGTGGTGTGTAAAAAGTGAACTGCGGCACTGGAGGTGGGTGCAAGGCTCCAGCTGCAGATGCTGTAGACTGAGGACTCTGAGACAGAACTGCTGTCAGCCCCAAGTAGCCAAAGTACAGCTGATACAATTGAAGCCCTTGACCACTGGAGTCAATGATCTTCTGACTTGTTGGCTTTTAAAACTCTTATTTGACATAATAATTGTTGAGGAGTTTAATAATGGGTCTTTAACAGATTAATTTTTCATGAGTTCGTAGCTGCCATAAGTGTAATGGCTTGTGCAGCGCCGTAATTGTGACTGTTGACCTAGTTACTAAGAACAAACACAATGTTCTCATGACTTTCTTCTTAATCCCAATTAATTGCATTTATATCATTCAAATATCACTGTTTTGTTAGAATATGGGTATCATTGGTCCTGTTACAAACAGCACCAGAATGAAATGTTCTGTGTTGTGTGCCAGTGAGCTAAGCAAAGACCGTATATATTGTATCTCGTAAATAAATTAGAAACATTTCAGTTGCAGATCATTTACAGATTTATATGGAAAATGTTTATCTGTACAAATTTATCAATCCTCTTTCAATTTTAGTTAAAGAATGTTTACTTCATTTATCGTGTTGAATGCTTACTTCATTTATCGTGACATCGTCAGTATTGTCACGATCTTCTAGATTCCATGGCCCTCAGCATATTTCCAAGTCAGGACAGTGCTGACGAGGAGTAACTGCTCAACTAGCAGGTTTCATAAAGCACAGAAAGACTGTCCATCTAAACTCAGGCAAATGCACAAAAGAAAGAAAATCCTGCACACAATATGCAGTTCGAAATTAACTACTTAACTAACACAAAATCAATGGTCGGAGTCATGGCCATCATTCATCGATTAGAGAGACATCACTTTCCAAAAAATGATATGTTACACAACAAACTGTTTCCAACTATTTCAAAAAAATTGTTTACCGTATAACAGCTTTGCTCTAAAAGAGATCTTTTTGATTTGTATTGCACTTTTAAAAAAATTTCATTTGGTAAGTTATTATTACTGCTATTATTATTATTATTATTATTATTATTCATTTATAGTACCTGCCCAGATTTCCATGCATGTCAGAGTGCCACCTCCAGGATGGTTAAGTGTGCCAACCCTATATTAAACCTGCCTGGTGGATTGACGATGGGCATAAGGTTTCCAACCAGCGTGGATGTCGTTTTTAGATGGTTTCCCACATCACACCTGGTGAATACTAGGATGGTAACCAAGTTCTGCCTCAATTACACAATTCACAAAAATTTAGAAAACCTTTCAGTCATCTTCACATACATAACACTACATGCAGACAGTTGGGTACACATATTCCATCCGTGGGGTAACGGGTAGTGACAGGAAGGGCATCCGGCCACCCATTAGGTTAACCATGACAAATCTGTCAATAATCATGCTGACCATATGCAGGACAAAGGCACAAGAAAAGGAAAAAGATTTTTATTATACATCTATGTTCCAACATCATAAATGTTTGGTACATTGTGTGAATACTGAGATATACCCACTGAATAGAGAAAAAGTAACTTTGCAACCTGGCCCAGAGAACCATATGATGCAGACTGGCTGCCATGACATACTCTGTCAAATGGTCTAATTTGGATGTGGTATGAGGGGCATGGAGTCAGCACATGGCTCTCCATGATGTTTTCAGTTTTTCAGGCTTTAGAGCTGCTATTTCTCATTGATATAGTTCCTCAATTGGCCTCACAAGACTTCTAGTTCAATTAAAATACTTTATGATTGACAGAGTGCAGTGGCAGGAAGCAGTGTTGCCAGCAAGCAGCCAGCCAGTCACACTTCAGAAGGTGTGCACATAACCTGCAATGTAGGCAATACAGTGAGCATGTGGTGCTTGAGAATGAATTACAGTTGGCTGATGGCTGACCCCTACAACTCATCTCATGGAAACGTCTTCACAAAGTAATTTTAACTGGTATATAGTGCTCCCTATTCCAGTCCTCTCATAAAAAAGAAGTCCTTGGGAGTAACGGGGATTGAACCTACGACCTTTACATGCTGACCCCTCAGCTGTGGAGGCAGACTTCTCCTTATGTACACACTGTTTAGTTTACCAGATTGCAGCCAGGTAGAAATGTCCAAATCAGCTGATATTTTGATGGGTAACCTTCCACAGTTCTCAAGGCACTAAACGCAATGCCCAACTTCTGCTTTGTACAACAACCACTTGTAACACACTACACAAATCCTCAACAGTTATCCATCCTATCAACTTCTGAAAATCTGTTTATATTTGTTCCCTGCACGCGCCTTCACCATCACCATTAATACCATGTTTTTTTACACCACCGTCCCTCATTTGAAGGTATGTTCATTATTGAACTCTTTGAATCAATTGTATTGTGATTAATCATAATTCTGCCTTTAAGGATTAGTCTTATGTGTAGGTTATGAGTGCAGTCATGAGAATTAGAATGTTTTCTTCTTACTTTTGATAAAAGAATTACAATGCTCTCTTCTTATTTTTGATAAAATAACGTTTTTGCATTCTAAGTATGCTGAGTGTGAGAATATTATGTTTTATGGAGAAGTTTTTCTGATAAGGTCCCAATTAATTTCTCTCTGTGTTCATGTATGCATCTATAAAGGTCGTCCTGATGCTTGTGCTCATGTAATACCTACCAATAAGCAGCAATACTGTCATGTCACAGGTATTTCGATTTGTTTCTTCTAACCGTCTTCTAACTGATCATTTATGGAATCAAGTTCATTGTTAATAACAGAAAGAGTAAAGGTTACAAGTCACCATATACTTGTCCACCCTGACAGCTGAGTGGTCAACGTGACGGATTGCCATCCTATGAGCCCAGGTTTGATTCCCGGCTGGGTCAGGGATTTTCTCCTCTCAGGGACTGGGTGTTGTGTTGTCTTCATCATCATTTCATCCCCATCAAGCGCCAGGTCGCCCAATGTGGCGTCAAATGTAATAAGACCTGCACCGAGGTGGCCGGACCTGCCCCGTAAGGGGCCTCCAAACCCTCATTTCCATACCATATAGTTGAGGTGTTGGAACAGTTGAAGAGCACGTAAAGAAGACTGAAAACACTATTACAGATTAGATACATCTACCATCAACTATTCCCACATCTCCTAAACTGTTATTCAGCCACATACTGTAATGGAACTCATTAGTGGCTAATCTTTCACTACATACAGAACTTCTCAATTCACAGAAAGAATCAGATTATTTGACATACATATAATCAGGGTATCTGATACACAAACATTTTTCTGATATCACATAAATTTTGACTTTTGAGTAAACAAGTAGTAAAGTGATATTTTATTAACATTCAAATATAAAAATATACTTTCAAATGAAAGGTCTAATGCAAGTAATGATAGTTTAATTATTTTTCAAATAACATAATTATTTTTCATATTTTCAGTTTATTTCAAAATTGAAATTACATTTGAAGTTACTGATGTAACTATTAATTACAAACTCTCAAAATAACACTGGATAAGAATGGCAATATGCAAGCTCTTTGTTAAGTTAAAGAGTTACTTTGATGTGTAATGTATTTATTCTTCTTGGCAAGTCAGCTGCAAGTTTAAGTTGTAAGTTCACAGAAAATGATTGTACTGTACTATGTGTGTCACATATTTTGTAAAGTCCAGATATGTATCAATACTGAGATTGTGCAGTGTAAAAAGGATGAATATTAAATATTGTGTATGGAAGATAATGTATGTGCAACTAATTGTTTCAATGTATATATTTTAAACCAAAATCTAACCTCCTGCAACTAAAAGAATACTCTTAGATACTGAGCAACAATAAAGACATTGAAATACAATGGATGGAGCCAATTCTTTAAGTAATGAAAATTATTAAGTTAGTTTTTATAACAATCATCATTTTATGAATAATTCAACCTCTGATCAAAATGTGTTTTCTGTTGGAGAACTAATTACACTAAATATCTACTTGCAAGGGTTGTAATAAAAACTATGTGTTGTAGATTTAAATAGAAAAATTTGACTATCCAAACTATGAAATACGCTGGTCCACCCTTATGCTGAACCTACTCTCAACCCCTTCCCACATATCTGCAAGTTCTGTCCAATGTACTTATCCAACAAATCGTTCTTTCATACAGAACCTGTTTAACTAGACTCCCAAACATTTCAAACCTCATGAACTACCTGAATACACCACACTTAATAGGAAAACATCATTAAGATTTTTCTCTATGGCATTCTCATCATCAACAGTCTTAGTGGAGCGAAAGAATTTACCTAGTTAATTGATCTCATAGAAAACAAACAAACAAAGCAGATAGAATATTTTCATCAGAACCAACAGTTCCTCTCACAGTCACTTAACTTGTAAATTTGGTAATGGAAAGTCCTTGGTGTAATATAAATGATGGAAGCAAGAAACATCACAAATCACTACATAACTGAGGCATTCAGTGATCAATATGCACTTAAACAAGACTGTAACTTGCAAAGCTTTCAAACAATGTCCTTCTTCAGGGCTAACAGTTAAATAATAAATATGCACATGCATACACCTGTGCAGCTACTTTGTCCCAGCTGACTATACTGCTCCAGTCTGCAGCTGACCTAGGATGACAGCTGTATCAGGTGCCGTGAACTTTGGGAGAAAGGAAACAGGGAGGGGTTAGGGGCCATTAGAGAAAAAGATCTTGGTCCATTCTTATACCATTCCTATTCTCAAACTCTTGTCACATGGGTGAAACCTCTGTGGATGACCCCAGTGTAAGACCTGTCTTACGCACCCACCCAGTTCACCATGTTTCAGACCATCATAGTCATATTCTAACCCAATGGGGCAGAGACACCTAGGAAAACAGTATAGGCATATAGCACCTTTCCTGTAACTTTTACACAGTATTTAATGTGGGCATGGCCACCAATCAACTGTCCACACAAATGTATGAGCAAATCCAAATACATAACAGAAATCTATCAGGTTGTTTTTATGTTGGAAGAGTACAATAGTCCACGCTTAACTCTCTATTTATACAAAGACAAATTATGAACACAAAACGTTATGTGCATTCCTAGGTTCAGCAAAAAATATTTGGTAGAATGACACAGCTGCATATGCTGCAAAAATTTGGTTTTGAAATGAGCATATTTCTTACATTTCTTAACACGAATACAACAAAATAAAGTTTTCAAACATGTTTAGTTTTGAATATGATCAGCAGTTCAAAACTTGAGCCATTTGGGTTGTTATTTATGAGTTTGTTATTCAAATTCTGTTCATTGATTTTTATTTTTTGCTTTACATGAATTTCACTTTTGCCAATGCTGACGGGACAAAAAGTTGATCCTGATTGTATTTCATGTTCAGAAATAAAACATTAATTGTCCACTTCCACCATAACAATACTTAATAAGAAAAAAATATATGTTTTAGTATATAGTCACAATTTTTATTACTACTGTGCATAGTGGCTACTGGTTTTGGTCCACAATACCATCCTCAGGCTACACAGTCTTCATGTTCATTTTCCAAGAAGGTGTGTTATTTGTCAGTATTTGACACACCTACTAGGGAAGCGAGTGAAATGACTTTGTGCCATGTGAGGGCCTGGGGATGGTACTGTGTACCTAGTGGGCAAATTAAAAATAAAACTCGGCGACTATAGAATAAAACATATATTTTTTTCTCATTGTGTTGGTTGCTGTTCCAGGCAACAGTATGTTAGGAATATGTAAGACTTAGTAAATTACTGAGTTGTTCAACATAATACAACAGTAACTTTAATGACTGCTTTGTTGCACTCCATCAAGTTTAAACAATGCAAATCCAGGATGGAGTAATGACAATATTACAAAAAGGATAGATTGCTACTCACCACTTGTTGTGCCTATCTGCGACTCAACAGCTCCATTGTGGTGAGTAGCAATCTATCCATTTCATAATATTGTCATTACTCCATCAAGTTTAGTTTATAAAATGTGTTTTCTTTCCAGTATCTATTAAATATTAATACACACATCCTGGGTACTGCAGACCACATTTATCTGCGATGTCTTCCATTTCTTTTTCCTCAGGGAGACTGCTGAAGAAAATATTTATCCCTGTCATGGAGTAAAAGTCTGCTTCTGATAGAAGGGGAATCACAGACCTCTGCATGCCATGAATGAATGGCATGAGTCTACAAATAAGCAGCTGAGGGCATGTCAGATTGGCGTACTGTGAAATGTGACCATTTACAGCATCCATAACACGATCAGCCAGGGACTGATCCTTTACAGATGGCACAAACTTCTGAAAATAATGGAAAAATTAGTGTTTCAGTAGTGTTACTCTAATTCCATCAACAAGAATAATCATATAATATTTACTATTTACAATCTGGAATTTATTTTATTTTTTTATTTATAAAATTTTCTCAGCGAAAGTCAAATACGAGGGCTATCCACAAAGTACATTATGTTTTGGAATTAAAAATAAATAAAGTATTGGAAAATTTCTTTATTATATACAGATGAAAGCCACACTTCAATACTACTTTTCTACATAGTTGCCATTTAAATTAAGGCTCTTATCATAGCGATGGACGAGCTCGGAAATTCCTTCGTCGTAAAATTCGGCCGCCTGCGCCTTCAACCACGTGGTTACCTCTTCTTGAAGCTGTGCATCGTCATCAAAACGCTGCATAGCCAACCACTTCTTCATTGCTGGGAATAAGTGGAAGTCACTTGGTGCCAGGTCGGGACTGTACGGCGGATGAGGAAACAACTCCCACTTAAAAGATTCGAGAACTTCACGAGTGGCATTTGCCGTGTGGGCCCGGGCGTTGTCGTGAATCAGCAAGATCTTTGAGCCCAACTTTCCACTGCGCTTGTTTTGTATTGCTCTTCTGAGGTTGCGCAGAGTTTGGTAATACCTTTGAGAGTTTATTGTAGTGCCTCTTTCCAGGAAATCCACAAAAATCGTATTTCTACCGGGTTACTGATTAACCACTTGGTTGAAGGCACAGGCGGCCGAATTCTACGACAAAGGAATTTCCAAGCTCGTCCATCGCTATGATAAGTGCCTTAATTTAAATGGCAACTATGTAGAAAAGTAGTATTTAAGTGTGTCTTTCATCTGTATATAATAAAAAGTTTTTCCAATACTTTATTTATTTTTAATTCCAAAACGTGATGTACTTTGTGGATAGCCCTCGTATAAGAATATAAAATTATTGCAAAGAATAAAGATCTCAGCACTCACCTCCATGACAGACACCTGTGAGTACAGCATACAGGGGAGTGTGGCTTACGTTTCAAAAACACAATTTTTATGTAACACATAAATAGAAGAAGTCAGAAAATGAATGAAATAGAAATAAATTGCTCACAGTCCAAGATAAGTTGAAACTGTGATGCACATGGAGTAAGGTATTTCAGAAACATTAAAATTGTCTCTGTAACATCCTAAATGAGTAACAAGAGGTGGCTTAAGTAATATGGAAAGACCTACTGCTGTTTTCTGACACTGAAACATACCAAGTTGGAATTCCTACATCTGTTGTGATTTCAACAAATGATAACAACCAAATTTGTTGTCCTTTCTGATCTCTACCATATAGTTTACAAGCAGAAGTGGAATAGAGTCAGTCAGGCTCTGAGAAATTCAAAATTCAGGCATACCCTTACATCGACCTACAACAGAAATAGACAAGCTGTCCTATGGAAAAACCTGTGTGCTCTTGGCACAGGCAAAGTAAACGCTGCAGCTGATCCCATTGTCCCAGCTGAAGAACTGAACTGGTACTTCATATACCTACAACTGCAATTGAACCACAAACAAAACAGAGACTTATTGATAACTTCATGGGGATAAATGACTGTAACCATGAAAATTTCTATCTAAAGCATGTTACTTGCAATACCATCAGAGAGGCCATCACACACATCAGATCGGCATCTATTGGACAAGATGCTACCACAGTCCAAATGATGAAGCTTATTGTGAGCCACTACTACTCACTGTAGCAGGCACCTTCGACCACTCTTTACCTACAAGAGCTATTCCTGCAGTCTGGAAACAGGGACTAGTTAAGGCTTAAGAGTATATAGTTCTTGGCCAATTGACGATCTACCTAACTACAAACAACTACTACATGAATATCAATCATGTTTCCATAAATGCTGCACAATAATGTCCGCCTTAATAAAGGTAACAGATGACCTGAAGCTTGCCATAGATGCACAAGTGGCAACTATCATGTGCTTCTTTGACTTCAGCAAAGCCTTTGACACTGTTGAATTAGACATATTACTTGCAAAACTTAGCAGCCTAAATTTCTTGCAAAGTGAAGTGCAATGATTTCGCTCATACCTAACTTCTCACAGCAATGCATCCTGTCCAGCACTATGAGGCCACAGAGGAGGCAGGTAGTATCAGGTGTCCCCCAGGGTTTGGTATTAGGTCTTGTACTCTCTTTATTGTATTGTGTCATCAGTTTTGTCCTACTGCAAGTACCACTTGTACACTGATGACTTCCAGCTGTAAATATTTTATGGATGTGGTGTTGTAGAGCTTTAATGAATGTTAAGAATTTCATTATGCAATACACAACTGTATCAGTATATTTTATTAGACACTATCACTTTTAGTCTAGGATCAGACTATCATCAGGTCCAAAAACCATCTCAGCTATGCATTTGTGTAATTGAAATAACAGTTCTCATATGTACATTGTTCCATCATTGATATGTATATGTATAACATATCCATTTAACCTCACAAACATTTTGTGGGACAAAATGACTGTTAAGAACTGTCTTATGCAATACACAGCAATGATCAATTTCAGTCTAGGGTCAGACCAATGTTGGGTCCAAAAGACATCTCAGCTGTGCATTTACATAACTGAAATAACAGTTATGGCTCTGAGCACTATGGGACTTAAAATCTGAGGTCATCAGTCCCCTAGAACTTAGAACTACATAAACCTAACTAACCTAAGGACATAACACACATCCATGCCCGAGGCAGGATTCGAACCTGCGACCGTAGCGGTCGCGCGGTTCCAGATTGAAGTGCCTAGAACCACTCGGCCACAACGGCCGGCAAATAACAGTTATCAGGTGTATGTTGTTCCATCACTGAAGGTAGCTGTATATATGTAACATTATGTCCATTTAACCTCACAGGCATTTTTGTAAGGCACAAAAATGTCTATGGGGTTAAATGTACATAATTTTATATATAGTTAATCTAAATGATAAATGGAAAATCTCATATAAAGATGTGAAACAAATATTAACAAAGAAATAGATGGGCTGGCCAGTACTTACCTCAGCTCAGTACAGCTGACAGATACACAAAACAGAACAGAAATTTACATATCCTAGCTTTCGGAACTTTGTTCCTTCGTCAGGGAGGAGAGAGGGGAAAAAAGGGGAAGAAGGAAAAGTGGATTCAGTTACTCACAACCCAGGTTATGAAGCAACAGGTGAAAGGTAAACAGGGAGGGTAGCAAAGATGGAGGCATGGGTGTCAGAGGGAAGTCAAAGATATTCTACTGTAAGTACTGTGCCAGCTTCAAACCAAAGAGGATACGTACAGAAGTAAAGAGGTATATAGTATAAAGATAAACACAACTATGTAGGGTGAAAAGATGTGTCAGTGGCTACAGAGGAAAGGGAAAGAGGAGAAGACTCAAGAGTAAATGGGAGTGGGGTTGGTTAATCTAGGTTCAGTCCAGGGGGATGGCAGGATGAAAGGATGTGTTGGAGTGCAAGTTCCCATCTCTGCAGTTCTGAGGGACTGGTGTTGGGTGGGAAAAGCCAAATGGCATGTATGGTGTAGCTGGTTCCTAGGTCCCTAGAATTATGCTGGAGGCTGAATCCACTTTCCCTTCTTCCCCTTTTTTCCCCTCTCTCCTCCCTGACGAAGGAACAAAGTTCCGAAAGCTAGGATATGTAATCTTTCTGTTCTGTTTTGCGTATCTATTGGCTGTACTGAGCTGAGGTAAGTATTTATATATAGTTAGTTAGTTAATTACATGTTCCTTAGATCATTTTGCATGATAGATCATACTGATGTGGAACTAATCATTTTAGATTCGCATTTACAAAACGAAAAAAAAAATATATACAGATGTGAGTTAGTAATTCCTACCCACCACCTTTTACACTTTACAGTAACAGATATTCTTCTACAGAATAGAAGGAGTTGTCAAGGTGAAACTTTCTCAGTTCATTATAAAATTTTACTTTGTTGTCAGTCAGACATTTTATATCACTGGTTAAGTGATCAAAATTTTTGATTGCAGTATTGTGAACCCCTTTTTGTCCTAAAGACAGCCCTGATGTTGATTAATGAATGTCATTTCTCCTTCTGGTATTATGTACATCATTGTTACTTTTGAACTGTAGTGGATTACTTACAACAGACTTCACGAGGGAATAAATATACTGTGAAGCAGTAGTCAGAATGCCCAACTCATTAAACAACAAAGTAGGAAAAAATAGATTGTTACTTACCATAGAGAAGACATGTTAACTTGCAGACAGACACAATTAAAAGACACTTACATAAAGCTTTCAGTCAAAGTGAAAGAGAAACACACACCACTCATAAACACAAGCAAGCACACCTCATGTACACATGATTGCCAACTCTGGCAGCTCATTTGTGGTTGGATCTTGGGGGTGTTAGGAGATCGGGGTTGTGAGGGGAAATGACACAGGAGATCTGTTTGCAGACTGGATCTGGCAGATAGTGGTTGTCTGTGAAGGCCTTGGTGAGACCATCAGCATACTGAGCAAGGAAGCTCTTGCCACTGCAGATCTGCCATTCCCAGGCGGCCAGGCTGTATGGGACAGATTTTTTGGTGTGAAAGGGGATGACAGCTGTCAACATGCAGGTACTGTTGGTGTGTTTAATGCAGACAGAAGTGCAGATGGAACCATCAGTGAGGAATAGGTCAACATCTAGGAAGGCGACATGCTGGGGTGAGGAGGACCAGGTGAAGTGGATGTGAGAGAAGTTGTTGATGTTGTGAAGGAATGAAGATAGGGTAGCTTGGCTCTGTGTCCAGATCATGAAGATAACATCAATGAACCTAAACCAGATTAATGATTTTGTGTTTCGGAAGATTAGGAAGGTCTCCTCTAGATGTTCCATAAACAGATTGGCATAGGAGGGTGCCATGCAGGTGCCCCACAGCTGAGCTGTGGCTTTGTTTGTATATTTTCCCATTAAAGGAGAAGTAGTTGTGGGTTAGGATAAAGTTAGTGAGGTATGTGAGGAATGAGGTAGTGTGTTTGGAGTCTGAAGGGCAGTAGGGAAGGTAGTGTTCAATAGCAGTAAGACCATGGGCATGAGGGATGTTAGTGTACAGGGAGATGGTTTCAACAGTGACAAGTAGGGATGCAGGAGGTAAAGGGGTGGGGATGATGGAGAGTTGGTGAAGGAAATGGTTGGTGTCTCTGATGTGGGGGGCTAAACAACAGAGGGGGCACAATAAGCAGCCACAAAGGGGCATCCAGGATTGTTGGGTTTGTGGATTTTGGGGAGCATGTAGAATGTGGATGTTGGGGTGTCACATGGGTAATGAAGGAGATGGATTCAGGGGGGAGGTTCTGGGAAGGGCCTAAGGTTTTAGGAATGGACTGGAGGTTGTGTTGGACTCCTGGGATGGGATCACTCAGGCAGAGTTTATAGGTGGAGGAGTCATATAACTGGTGGAGGCCTTCTGCCAGAGAGTCACTGCCATTCATAACAACAGGTCAGAATTTGTTTTGAAGTCATGTATGGCTACAGTTTCTTCTATTGAAAGACTGTTGTTTTGAGGAAGGATGGCGAGGCTAAGTTGGAGTTAAGGAATTCCTGGAAGGTGACAAGCAGGTGGTTAGGTGGAAGGGAGTGAGGATCACTGTTGGATGGCGATATGAACTGGAAGAGGTTGGGTTAAATGCTAGAATTATGTTGGTTTTGGTTGGAGGGATTGGCACGAGGATGTGCCCTCATTGCAGGGATCAGGAAAAGGAGAGTGGGCCTTTGAAGAGTCCAACATGTTTAAATTTGAGTGTAGGGCTAAAGGTGAGGTCTTGAGATAGGACTGAAATTTCTGTGGAGCTGAGGGTTTTGCTGGGGAGATTAACAACTGTGTTGGCTCTGCATTTGGTGGAAAGTTGGTAGGGAGTCGTGGGGGATGTGCAAGTTGATAAGGGCAACTAGGCAGAGTTTAGTTGCTGTGAGGGAAGGTCAAGGAGGACCACTGTGGGTAGGATACGAGTAGGACAGTGGTGTCAAAGGCAGCAGCAGGATGTTAGCAGGTTGGATAACTTATGGAGGTGGTGTCTGGAAATCTCATCCAGATGCTGGAGAGCAAGGGATTAAATTTCAAAGATGTGATGTGTGGAGTACAGATTGCGCAATAGTCATATCTTGCAGAGGGAGCAGAGGTGGTTCTGGGATGCCTGTGCCATGGAGATGTGTTTTTTCAGTATGAGAGTTAAGAGCCAGGGATTGGTAGAATCTGGAAAGATGAAGGTCAATGTGAAAGGATGGGTCAGATTCAGAGAAAGGAATCTTTATGGTTTGGCCATTTGGGGGGGATTCCATGGTTTAGGCAGCATTTGAAAAATAGAATGTGGGATTGGGTTTTAGCCAAGGAAAGGGATACTGGTGCAAAAATCAGGGGTGAATTGTGGTGGGAATAGTGTAAAGGAAATGGGAATGACACAGAAACAGGCAAAATAGGTGTATATATGGTTCTCGGGCGAGACGTCGGATGTCATAGTGAAAACTCCACAATATTTTATCAGTGCAACTGGCCAACATCTGCTAAGGCAGTGTGCTCATCGCACCTGAAGATGTCGGCCAGTTGCGCTGATGAAATATTGTGGAGCTTTCACTATGACATCCGACATCTCGCCCGAGAACCATATATACAACATGTCCGTCGGGAAAGCCTCAAGCAACACAGGCAAAATAGGTGTTTAGGGTTGTGGGAGGAGCGAGGTAAGAGAAACGGTGTGTGACAGATACGAAAAAAAACCATGCAAATATGTAAAGATACACAAAAATGCATGAAGATACATAAAAATATGCACAAATACATTAAAAACATACAGGAACATGAGACAAAAAGAATGATGAGAAATGTGTGTGTGTGTTGTCATGAAGCCTGTGTTGTGTGTGGACGATCATTTGCACAGTGTGGCTCAGAAATAGATGTAGTTTGGAAGGTGATGAATACACAGCAAAGAAGAGAAAGAATGGGCACTGAGAAGAGTAATGCTATAGAGAAGAGTAACAAAGGAAAGCATCACAGGATTGTAGGTTGGAAGAAAAGCCATCCAGCAAAATCAAACAATGAGCAGTCTGATAGGAATATCAATGATGTACAAAAAGAATCATTGCTACTTACTGTACAAAAGACATGTTAAGTTGCAGACAAGCACAATTAAAAGACCCTTACATAAAGCTTTTGGCCACAGTCTTCATCAGAAAAAGAGAAACACACACCATTCATACACACATGCAAGCACATCTCATGCACACATGACTGCCAACTCTGGCAGTTCGGACCAGATTGCAACTATCATTTGGGATGCAAGCAGCAGCCTGGATTGGGCAGGGAGGGGGAAGGAATAGTAGTGCATGGGTAGGGGGAGAGACAAATGCTGTCTGGTGGAGTGTGCAGAGACTAGAATGTCAACATGCACATTGTCAGGAGGTTGTGGGGCAGGGAAGTGGAAAAAGGAGCAAAAAGGGAGAGGAGCGGGAAAAGGTGGGTGGGTGCACTGGCAGAGGGTGGCAAATAAAGAGGGTGGGAGACAAAAATGGGGAGGAGATAATAGGACAGAGGCGGTGGAAACTGTTGGGTGGATGGTGTGGGGACTGTATGTTACCATAGACTGAAGCCAGGATAATTACAGGAGTGGAGAATTTGTCGTAACGATAACTTCCATCTGCTCAGTTCAGAAAGGCTGGTGGCAGAGGGGAGGATCCAGATGGCTTGGGTAGTGAAGCAGTCATCGAAATCAAGCATGTTATGTTCAGCTATATGCTGTGCCACAGTGTGGTCTACTTTGCTTTTGGCAATGGTTTGGTTAAACAGTTGTCTACAAGATGATAATGGGTGAGCACCACACATTATTCTTACAGCACGTTTTTGTGCAATGAAGACTTCTTTCCTATGACATTACTGAATGAAAATATGGAAAATATGTCAATTCCTGATTTGTCTCCCCCCAAGGTTTGCAATGAATCTAAGAACAATTGTGGCGGAACTGTATTATTTTAAGAGTTCCAAAATATGTTTTTCCAATTTAAATTCTCGCCAATATGGACCCCTAAGAAAAGTGAGGGTGAGACGATTCACAGAAAATCAGTCAATGATACTATTAAGAACTTTGTTTACCATTTTTTCTCTTTCTGCACATAAGCTTGGATTGATTACAATATTAGTGTCATATGCAAAAAGAATTAATTCTGCTTGTTGTATACCAGATGGAAGATCATTTATAAATATGGGGAAAAATACAGGGCCTAAAATTGACCTTAAGGACCCCACATGTGCTTTCTCCCCAGTCAGATTTGTGTCTCTGGACTATGTTGCTTGAATTACTCAGTACAACTTTTTGCATTCTTTTGGTTCGATATGACATTCTCCATTGGTTGGCTATACCATTGATATCATCAGTTTATCTTGGAGAATACTGTGATTCACACAGTTCACTGCCTTAGGGAGGTTGAAGAAAATACCAGCCAGCGCTATTTTATTATTTAAAGCTTGTAAAGTGTAAATGGCATTCCTGGTAGAACAACCATTTTGGAACCCAAACTGTGGGTTGCTAAGGATACTATTATTGCTAATGCGAGACAGTATTCTAGAATACATCATCTTCTCAAACATTTTGGGGAATGATGTCAGCATTGAAACAGGTCAATAGTTATTGACACCTCCTTATCACCTTTCTTAGAGAGGTGTTTAACAATGGCATACTTCAGTCTCACTGGAAAAATGCCTTGAGTTAGCAATGCGCTAAGTATGAGGTTAATACCGTACATAGGAACAAACTTTTACTATTCTATTGGAAATGCTATCAAAACGAGTTGAGCATCAATTTTAGAGAGAATGTATAATTTTCTTAATTTCAGATGGAGGAGTTGGTGATCATTCATAAGACTGAATTTTATGGAAGTTACTGCTATGAATTTGCTCTTGAACTGTTTGTCCCTATGCTTTCTACTATATTTAAGAAATGATTATTAAATGCATTTGCTACCTGTGACTCATCATGTACAGCCCTTCCATTCAGTTCAGTAGTGATGCTGTCTCTTTCTGTGGCTGGTTGTCCTGTTTTATATACCATATAGTCTTAAGTCTGTTGTATGACACACTTATTTCTATTATGTACAGGTACCTTCATTTTTTAATAACCTTTCTATGAAATTTTGAGTAGTTTTTGTAGTGTGCAACTACTGCAGGGTTCCTACCTGTTCTTGCCAAAAGATATGTTTTCCTTTTCCTTTCTTAAGATAATTTAGTCCCTGTAATAATCTGTAGTTTTCTATACGGCTGTGTAGTGTCCTTTCTGATTAGTTTATGTGGAAAGCTACTTTCAAATAATGATGTGAATTTGTTATGAAATAGATTAAATTTTGTGTTAGCATTTGGCTCATTGCAAATTACATCCCATTTCATCTCCTCCAAACTATTCTTAAAAACATTTGTCCTGGAGTCATTAATTATTAAACTGATTTTTACTGAGGAGTATCCACACAGTAAGGTGATATGTTATTTATCCAACTAACTGTGAATCATGATCAGAGAGAGCATTTGTTACTGGGAAAATAGTTATTTTCTTGCTTTGAGCTTTTTCACATAAAACATTATCAGTCAGGGTTCTACTTTCTTTGTCCACCCATGTTAGAAAGTTAATTACTGATATGAAACTGTAGGATCCAGTCACCACAGACTAACTGCTTGCTGCTGTCTGACAGATAGCACAGCAAGGAATCCAGATTCCTCATAAATAGTTCAAAATTTCCAATTCAAGGTGAGCTATTTTTCAGAATTAATTCACAAACACAGACTTCTTTGCGATGAACACTACAAAACCTACTTCTCTCAGTGTTTTTCAACTTGGGTTCTGTTTTAATGTGTATAACAATTCCTCTTTTTCCCATGCTATTTCTGCTTGAGTAAACTGCAATAGTGTAATCTTTTATATGTAACTTATCTAACCTTGTTGTTATGTGGTGCTCAGGCAGGCACAGGATGGCTATCTTTTCAGAGCTTTCTAAATACGAGGGCTATCCACAAAGTACATTGCGTTTTGGAATTAAAAATAAATAAAGTATTGGAATTTTTTTTATTATATACAGATGAAAGCCACACTTAAATACTACTTTTCTACATAGCTGCCATTTAAATTAAGGCACTTATCGTAGCGATGGATGAGCTTGGAAATTCCTTCATTGTAAAATTCGGTCGCCTGCGCCTTCAACCACGTGGTTACCTCTTCTTGAAGCTGTGCATCGTCATCAAAACGCTGCATGGCCAACCACTTCCTCATTGCTGGGAATAAGTGGAAGTCGCTCGGTGCCAGGTCGGGACTGTACAGCGGATGAGGAAACAACTCCCACTTAAAAGATTCGAGAACTTCATGAGTGGCATTTTCCGCGTGGGCCTGGGCATTGTTGTGAATCAGCAAGATCTTTGAGCCCAACTTGACGTAACATTGCACATCTGATAACTGTTGCTCTAATTATGCAAATGTGTAGTTGAGATGGTTTTTGGACCCTGTGATGGACTGATCCTATACCAAAACTGATTGTCTCTAATAAAATACACCATTACAACTGTGTATTGCAAAATGCAGTTCTTAACCACCAGTTGTGTGTACAGATATCTGTATGCATAGGAACTGTTGTTTGAGCATTTTTGACACAGTTTTTGCAATTTTGGAAAATGTATGTGCTGTAACTGTCATTTGCGCATTTTGTCATGATTTTTGCATTTTCAGAAATATTATTTTGACTATATTATGATGATCTGAAAGTGGGTCCAGGACTGAAACTAGTCATCAAGTGAATAAAAAAGTGAAATTTGAAACTTTGGACTGTTTTTTTTTTTTTTTTTTTTTTTTGAATTTATTAACAGAATTTGCTGACCCACAGCTATTCCAGCATGCTTGAAGTACATACAAGGTAAAGGGTTAAAGGTCAAACCATCCAAAGCCAAAGTGGTACTGGCTGGTAATTCTAGACTCATTAGCTCAAAATATTGGGAATCCCTACCATCTTTAACCATAAATTGGACAAATATCAATTTCTCTCCCTTATCAAAGTCTATGAGTAATAACAGACAAAATGTAAATTGGTCTGAGCACATAACTGCAATGTGCAACAAGGTGACATCATCTCTCCATGCCCTTCAAAAATAAAAGAAAACCCTCTTTCTTCTTGATCTAAAAAAGAAACTTGTACAAACACTTACACCTCCAATTTTTGATTATAATGATAGTTCTATCTCAGGAAAGCTCATGACACCTGCAACTGGGTATGAATGCATGTGTATTTTATATCTGTGATGTTTCATTCTTTGATTGCTTTTCATAATCATTATATGTGCTGGCTGTGTGCACACCTTTGCAGGTATTTCCATTCTCTCTGTCTTCTCTGCTGTCTTATCAATGTACACTGTCCCTCACATCTTTCCTCAACCTTAATGTTCTTGTCTGAACAACATGCCAGGAACACCCACTCCCATCAGAGAGGAACACCCACTCCCATCAGAGCAAAATCCATTCTGCCCATTCCACTGTTCACCCACTTTCTTGATGTCCTTCTCAGGAACAGGAACCCAACTCCTAAATAACCTCCAGCATTATGTTAAGAACCAGTTAACATCTCCAGCTATAGAAAACAGTTAATGATGTATCTACTAAAGCAACACTAATAATTACCACTGTCCCTGTACATGCTCGTCACCCTTGTACATCCTTCTTTCCAACCAGATCTTCCTCATTTCCCAGCATACTTAGCTGGTGCAATCTCCTTAAATTTCCTTTCCCTGAACTTTCTATACCAGAAAACATCTACTTTGTACCCCCATAAATTCTTTTTATACCTGGCATTATCATTATTGTTATTATTCTCATTATTATTATTATCATTATTAGTGGCAGCAGCAGCAGTAGTAGTTGGGAGCTCAAATGTTAGGTGTGTTGTGGGGCCCCTTAGGGACACGGCTTCTAAGGAGGGGAATAAAGCCAGTGTACACACTGTGTGCTTAGTGGGTGGAGTGATTCCAGACTTGGAAAGAGTCCTTCTGGATGCCATGAAGAGCACAGAGTGCAGTCAACTGCAGGTGGTGGCTCACATTGGTACCAATGATCTGTGCTGTTTTGGATCGGACAAGATTCTCTCTGGTTTCAAGTGGCTATTGCAAGTGTCAACGGCTACCAGTCTTGCTTGTGAATTGATTGGCAACAGCTGCCAGTCTTGCTTGTGAGTTGATACAGACCTCATTATTTGCAACATAGTTAACAGGATCTACTGTGCACCTCTGGTACAAAGTCAAGTGGAGGGTCAGAACCAGAGGCTCGGATGATTCTGCTAACATGTGGGTTGAAGATTCCTCAATTTGTGCCATAGCGTGGCGGTATTTTGGGTTCTGATAAACACATCAGGATATAATTACATCCAAGAGGTGGCTACACAGGTAGCTGACACTGTGTGGCATGGACTAGCCAGTTTTTTTAAGGTTAGAGAGTCTTGGGGAAACACAAAAAGGGCTTCAGTCTCAAAGGGTGCAGATTGAACACTGGAGGAATGTAGATCTAGGAACCATCAGTATAACAGTTGTAAACTGCCACAGCTGTGTTGGGAGTGTAGCAGAGCCCCAACCACTAATAGAAAGCACTGATGCTCAAACTGTTATAGGCACTGAAAGTTGGCTATAGCTCAAGATAAGTTCAGCCAAAATTTTTCTGAAGGACCTAACAGAGTTTAAAAAGGATAGACTAATAGCAGTTGGTGGCGGTGTGCTTCTGATGTTAGAAGTAGTTTATCTCAAAGTGATATTGAAGTAGATAGTCCCTGTGATGTAGTATGGATGCAGGTCATTCTTGGCAATTGGGATAACATAATAATCGAATCCTTTTACTGACCTCCCAACTCAGATGATACAATTGCAGAAAGGTTCAAAGAAAACTTGATCTAATTTCAAACACATACCCAATTCATACAATTTACCCTCAATATGTTGCCAAAAATACATGTTTAAAATCCAGAGGAACATGAAAACATCATCCGAAATTGTGTTAAAAGCATTCTCTGAAAATTATTTCAAGCAGTTAATTCATGAGGCCAGTCGAATAGTAAATGGTTCTGCTAACAGACTTGACCTCTTGGCAACAAATAATCTTGAGCTCATAACAAGGATCAAAATGGATACAGGGATTAGTAAATGCAGGATTGGGTAGGGAGACTGAATACCATAACTCCCAAATCTTCCAAAAATAAATGAAAAATATACCTATTTGAAAAAGCAGATAAAAATCTGCTTGATGCATTTCTGAGAGACAATCTCCATTCCTTCCAAATTAACAATGTAAATTAGACCACATAAAGCTTCAATTCAAAGAAATAGTATTGATAGCAATTGAGAGATTTATACCAAATAAATTAACAGAAGATGGAGATGATCCCACATGGTGCACAAAACAGGTCAGAACATTCTGTAGAAAAAATGAAAAAAGCATGCCAAATATAAATGAATCCAAAATCCTCAAGATTGGTGATCTTTTACAGAGGCTTGAAATTTAGCATGAAGTTGAATGTGATATGCTTATAATAGTTTCCACAATGAAGCCTTGACTCAAAACCTGACAAAAAAATCTAAAGAGGTTCTGATCATATGTAAAGCATGCTAAAGGCAAGACACAATCAGCGCCTTGTCTTTATGATAACTAGGGAAATACTATCAGTGACAGTGCTGCTAAAGCGGAGTTGTTAAACACAGCCTTCCAAAATTCCTTCGCCAAAGAACATGAAGTAAATACTCCAGAATTTGAATCAAGAATAGCTGCCAAGGTGAGTAACTTAGAAGTAGATATCCTCAGAGTATTGAAGCAATGTAAATCAGTTAATAGAAGCAAGTATTCCAGTCCATAATGTACATCAATTGCATTCCTTTCAGAGTATGCTGATGCAATGTCTCCATACTTAACAATCATATACAACTGCTTGCTCAATGAAAGATCTGTACCCAAAGACTGGAAAGTTGCACAGGTCACACCAATATTCAAGAAAGGCAACAGGAGTAATCCACTAAATTACAGGCCCAAATCATTAACGTCGATATGCAGTAGTAATTTGGAACATTTATTGGGTTTGAACATTATGAATCATCTTGAGGAGAATGGTCTATTGAGATACAGTCACCACAGATTTAGAAAACATTGTTCTTGCGAAACACAACAACCTCTTTACTCACATTAAGTGCTGAGTGCTATTGACAAGGGATTTCAAATGTATCTAGATTGTCTTTCAAAACTGTACCTCACAAGCAGCTTGTAATCAGACTGCATGCTTATGGAATATTGTTTCAGTTATGTGACCGGATTCGTTACTTCCTATTAGACAGTTCACAGTTCATAGTAACTGATGGAAAGTCATTGAGTAAAACACAAATGATTTCTGGCATTCTCCAAGGTAGTATTATAGGCCTTCTGCTGTTCCTTATCTATATAAATGATTTAGGAGGCAATTTGAGCAGCAGTCTTATGCTGTTTGCAGATGATGCTGTCATTTATTACCTAGTAGAGTCATCATCAGAAGATCAAAACAAATTGCAAAATGATTTACAAAGGATCTCTGTATGGAGTGAAAATTGGCAATTGACCCTGAGTAATGTAAAATGGGAGGTCATCCACATGAGTGCTAAAAGGAATCCGCTAAACTTCTGTTACAGTGCATGTGGTCAGTAGATGCGCAGATGGCAGGGCGCATGTGGGGAGAGCAGTAGTGGTGGGGGCTGTGGGCAAGCACTTGCAGTGGGATATCCTCTAACATTTATTTTTTTATTTAGCTTATGGCATATAACACATCATATAGAAAAGACATAAAAATCATAAGACACAGAAATAAAGAGTAGTCACAGTGTGTAACATATAGTTGTAGATATAAAAGTGTTTAAAAAAAGTGTATATAACAAACAAAAGTTCACAAACAAACATCCAGATTTGTGACATAGTCTATTGCACTTTCAGTCGCGGTCAGAAACTCATTGGGGTCTCCTGCAAAACGTCTCAGAGGGCAATCTTCCACGATGTGACGAATCGTCTGCCGGTCCGCGCCGCAGTCACATCTCGGGGTGGTGATTTTACCCCACCTATGGAGGCTGTCTGCACATCTGCCGTTATTTGTCCAAATTCGATTCAGGGTCGTCCAAGTTTTCCTTGGCAAATTGAATCCTGGTGGTTGGACATTGATGCATGGCATATTCTGCAGGTTTTGGGGCACAGATTCTCTCCACCGCATTTTCCAGAGGTTGCCATAATCCAGGTTGAGAGGATGCGTATTTTTTGCCTTTTTTAAAGAGGGGTGTCTTGAGCGCAATCTGTTCATCTCCAGGGCAGGAACATCCTTATGGATTGGCAGTTTCTCATTGTTCAGCACTTTTCCATACTCGCGTATGAGAGCGTTCTCTCTGCACAGGTCCGGTGGGGGAATGTTGCTCAGTATAGGTAGCCAGTGTAAAGGCGTTGGCTTTATTGTTCCTGATATCATCCTCATTGTGTAGTTTAGTTGAGCATCGATCAAGCCTGTGTGTTTACTGTTTAGCCATACCGGTGCGGCATATTCTGCTGTTGTGTAGACAAGTCCCAGAGCCGAAGATCTCAGTACAGCCGCGGAAGAGCCCCACGTGGTCCCACATAGCTTCTGTATGATATTATTTCGAGTTTTAAGTTTTGCGGCTGTATTACGTAGGTGTTCCTTGAATGTTAGGGTTCTGTCAAAGGTGACACCTAGATATCTGGGGTAATTATTATGGTTTAGCTGCCTGTTTTCGAAATGAACGTTGGGCTTTCTTTTTGCTCGGGCATTGTCGAGGTGAAAGCATGTCACCTCCGTTTTTGTCACATTTGGCCGTAATCTCCACCTTCGGAAGTAATCTCCCAGCTTTGTTAGATCCGCAGTTAATGTGTTTTCCGTTGCCTCCATTGATCTGCCTCTTGCAGCTATTGCCCAATCGTCGGCATATCCGAATTTTTGAGAAGTGGTTTCAGGTAAGTCAGATATGTAGAGGTTAAACATCAATGGCGCCAGAACGGAGCCTTGTGGTAAACCATTGTTGAGCTTCATTTGGTCGCTTTTTAAGTCGCCCATTATGACTCTGAAACTTCTATCTGTGAGCATGTTATCAATGAGGTTGGCCAGCTTATTACATGGTATGACCCGCAGCAACTTAAATATCAGGCCTTGTCGCCAAGCGGTATCATAAGCGGCTGATAGGTCAATAAAGGCTACTGATGTTTTGAGTTTTTTCTGAAAGCTCGCCTCTATATGAATTGCTAGGGAGAGGATCTGGTTAGTGCAACTGCGGTTGGGTCGAAAACCTGCCTGTTCAATTGGTACCACTTCAAGAATTTTTCCGCTTATTCTGTTGTAGATGATACGTTCCAACAGCTTATGGACACAGTTCAGCAGAGCGATAGGGCGGTAGTTTTGGGGCATGTCATTAGGTTTGCCTGGCTTTAGTATCGCTAAAATCTTTGCTCGTTTAAGCTGGTGTGGGATATTACCCAATTCTAAAATATCTGTTAAGAAGTTTGCGAGCCATGTTCTAGTATATTTTCCACAGTGAAGTAGGAATTCCGGGTGGATGCCATCGAAGCCGGGAGCCTTGCCACTTTTGATTTTTGACAAGGCTGCTGCAACTTCTTCCGCTGTGATAGGCTGGGAAAATTCGGAGGTAGGCGATGCCCTTTGTTTTAAGGATCTTAATTCACGTTTGACGGTCGTGGTGTGTGTTCTGTCCCTTGGTGCTCTTGAGGTTCTAACTATGTGTGCGGCCACATTGTTAGGGGTTATCGGGTAGGTGTCTTTTATTTTACGTTTACTGCCTCCCAGGTTACGGAGTAGGGTCCATGCTTGCCTACTGGATTTAGTGAAATCTAGATTCTCCACGGTGTCCATCCATTTTTCCCGTCGAGCTGCGTCTAAGCTGTGCAACAGTTCGTCCGCGATTTCTTGGTTGTTGGTTTCGGTAAATTCCTGGTACAGGTCTTCGCATCTCTCATTCCAGCCAGGGATGTACTCTTTCCGGTAGCCTCTGGGTACATTCCTCTTAGCCGTGGTGATGACTGCTCCCACAAATCTGTCATAGTTGTCCCTAGTCGGGGGTATCCAACCTAGACACTTGTCAAGGTTTTCTGCAAAGGTGGCCCAGTCTGCCTTCTGGAAATTCCATTGTGGGCGAGGAAAGGATTTTATGATTGGGATGTTAATTCCAACTTTTAAGATAACAGGGCGATGCTGGCTATGCGGGAAATCAGACAGGACTTCACGAGTTGCGGCTAGCGGTTGGTTGTTTTTGTTTTTAGTGACAAAACATAAATCAGGGTTATAATCTCGTCTCCATGCTGCTGATCGAAATGTTCCGCGGTCCTTGGCGTCGAAAATCAGGTGGGTGTTAGTCTCCTCGCTCCAGCTCATCAGGGATTCACCGTTCTGGTCGTTTCGTGCGTACTTCCAGTGCTCATGGTGACTATTAAAGTCTCCTACGTAGATAGCAGGGTGGGGACATTCTTGGAGTACTTCTGGAGGCCATGGACAGCTGGGAGGCTTATAGATGTTAACTATAGTGGTCTCGCCAATTTTGACAGCAACTTCATGTATGTTGTTGTCTGTAGATATCTTACACAGGGAAGCATTTTCTATCTTATTTCGTATGTAGGTTGCCACGCCGTAATTGCGGTGATAGGTGGCTCCCAGTATCTCGAATCCAGCGATTTTTCCTCTAGAGGCCAGCTGATCTATGTTTTCCGCATGAGTCTCTTGTATCACGACTACGTCGATTTTGTTCTGAGTGAGAACTCTCTGGAGAAATTCACATTTGCTCCTACTTATGCCTTCAATGTTTAGGTGGCAGACACGGAGGCACGGTCCGAGTGCTCTAGTCAATTCTTCATCGTTCATTTGGCCAGTATCACTCATGATGTGTTTACCAGGACATCCAGCACAGGATTATCTGGATTATCTGGTTGCCTTTAGTGCTAGTTCATTTAGCGTTACCCAGGGTGCACGTGTAGTATTCTACTACGGACGCGAACTAGCCTTACACCCCAACTAGCCTAAATAAAATAAATAAAAAAATAAATCCTCTAACATTACCTTTTTTTATAGAACTGACTGATACCATTTATACTAACAATTGTTGTATAGGTAAACTTTATTTCAGTTGTTTAACTAAATGAATTTCATATGATTTTGTATTTGATGTGTTATATTTCAGACTAAAATGCATAAAAAGACATTAATTTATTACAATTAATACAGCTAAAATTACTCTCCTTTTGGAAATAATTGTAACTATGAAATGTCTGGCATACTTAAAATTCACATTGTTAATAGCACAATCTGATGCAAATTATTAAATTTATTTCTGGATTCATTTGTAAAAATAATGTTATTGCTTGGTGATGATTCTTCTTTCATCAAGAAAGTTTGTAAACTCTTTTGGTTTAAAACTCTTTGGAATATTGTGAGTACCGCAGAATGTGAGTAGTAGTGGGAATGCCTCTGATGGAGACAGACTTATTTATATGATTGACACTGACAATGTAATTTGGAATATTATGAGGAAATTGTAAAAACAGTGTGATGTTGAAAAATGTTGACAAATAATCAAATTCAATATTAGTACAGGCAAGTCTTCATCAGTTATTTAGTCATCAGGAACCCACAACGTTAAATCAATATTTCAGCCACGAGAATGTACCCCTAGATGCAAAAACTGGAGTGAACAACAAGAGAAAATGAAGATAAGTAAAAAGTTTTTCTTTTTTATATCTTACTGAT
Source organism: Schistocerca americana (assembly GCF_021461395.2). Classification (NCBI taxonomy): domain Eukaryota; kingdom Metazoa; phylum Arthropoda; class Insecta; order Orthoptera; family Acrididae; genus Schistocerca; species Schistocerca americana. The sequence continues at coordinate 597,526,735 of NC_060125.1, read as the reverse complement.
CTTGAAGCTTTCAAAGCGTGTGCAAAGACAGAGAATTTTAATAGTGATGTGTGGAAGGGTGAGATTACAAGTGTGGGCATCGGCCGTGATCTGTTGACTGATAACAAAGTTTTATATGTTGCAGAAGAAGAATGGATTTTGGATTTGTGTCAGTTACAGTTTATATAAAAATGAAATTACAATGACTCAACAAAGGGGGACCTGAGAACTGCCCAACTAAGTTGTATCAACAGTAACGAAATTATATCAACAATGATGGACCAGTTCAATTGAAAGAGGACATCACAACTATGATGAAGGACATCAAAAAAGATAAGTACAAACCATTTGTGAAATTAATTTTTTTTTATTTGTGTGATTGCTAGGAAAATGAATAGAGTTGAGGGTAGTGGTGATGCAGTGAAAACTGTAGAATCTAGCTAGACATTTTTGAACCAAGTGAAAATGTACTTGGCAAGGAAAGAGTTAAAACTGATGTTATGCAGTTGATTTTGGCAAAACTGAATGCAGTTAATGAACAGTTAACAGAAATAAAAGCAGATAAAAATAGCAAATTTAGTGCAGCCAATGATCAGTTAATGGAAATACGAACTGAACACAATAAAATAGACAGGGTACAATACCAAAAATAGACCAACTTAGTAATCAGGTTTCGGAACTGAAAAATGGGTTGTCAGAGGGATTAAAAAGTGTGAATGAAAAGTTGATGCCTTAGAAAATAAATTTATTGTTTTGGAAAACGAGTTAGTTGCACAATCTGCAAATCAGGAGAAGGCTGTTAATGATGTCAGAGTTCAACAGAAGGCCGTACAGGAAAAAATGGAACACAACTTTAGTAATTTAGATGCAAAAATTTTAAATGTTGAAAACAGTATTCTAGCTAATTTAAATATCTTAGATCAAAAAATTTCAGTAGTTCAGGAAAATTGGATTCACAACAATCTGTATTCAAATAATGGTATTGTGTGGTCCAACATTCCCATCAAAAGTTTTCCATCAGACAGTTTACATCCAGTGAATTTTCTACACCACTGTAGAGAGAGTTTTGTGTCAGGCATGAGTGGTCAGGCATGAGTGATGACCAAAAGATTAAATTTGTTAAAAGATGTCTCGAAGGAGAAGCTCTGTCTTGGGTAAATCTAAATTTAAGTGGACCTGATGATTGCCTTGAACAATTTTTATGGTATGTTGACGTCCTGGATAGGGCAGTAGAAAGAAGCATGTACCACAGTAATTGTAATGACAGAGATCTCAATGGTAATAACTACAGAAACAAAGATAATGGTAAATTTTATCTGGGTCAAAATTGTAATAGAGACAGAAATTTTGAATATCAGCAGAATACGAATGAACAATGGGGATAACTATGGGCAATTTAACAGGAAAAACAATCATAGTGGTAACTATTCGGGAAACAGTGGTCCGCCTCAATGACGGTCTGCAGTTTTGGGGCAAGGAAATGCAATAAGTACAGGACACCCAATTTGCACTTACAATTAAGACAATAATAACAGTATTAATAATGTGACACAGGTATCTCAAGTTGAACAGAAGGAATATCAGATTTCTCTTTTATGTTTTGATCAAAAGTTATGGAATACTATGTTTAATTATAATGATGTAGGTACTAATCACAAACCAGAATGTGAGAGCAATGAAAATTTTGATGCAGCGTATACTAATGATTTCTTCTCTTGGTCAGAAAACAGTGTTATTGATGCATGCAAAAAAGGTGATGACTGTAATGGATCTGAATTAGGTGGTATTTCTGATGTAGATGTGAATGAGAGCCCTGAAATGACCCAGGCTGGTAAGTCTGAGACTGGTAGCTTATTGCAAATGAATGCACATGAGGTGAGTGACTTTGATGGTGATGAGACTTGTGCTGTTAACGATGTTATTGATGAAGTAATTTTGGAAGAATGTGATGATGATGATGAGTATCAGGTATTTGCAAAGTTAAAGAATGATGAAGATTCAGAGTTATTTGCAAATACAGATAAGGTAAGTGATCTTTGTGATGATTTAAGTGAAAGTCATGGAATACCAGTTGTGAGATAACGGGCGAATTGTGGTGCCCTGAAAATATTCTAAGTTGGCACGGCTGCACGGGCCGCTCGGCCAGTCGGGGCCCGGCACCAAACACGTGGTTGGCGCGAACGTTAGCCGGAGGAGAGGGGTAGCCCCAGCGCATGGTCCAGCCACGTGGCTGGGAATTCTGCTGTGACAAGGACGGTGCTTTGTGTCGATGAAGGAGATGTCTATGCCGAGAGTGCCAAAGATGGCGGACTTTGTGAAACCATCATGGCAGATATTTCATAGTTTGTATAGAAATTTATAGTAGCCAGATGAATCATGATACCTCAAAAAGAAACATGTACATTACCATTATTTGCATGATGATTCTGATGGTGTAATCAGGTTTTCAATATCTTTATTAGTTTAAAGTTTAGTATCTAACTGTAAATTATACAAGTAACACTCAGCAGAGAATTTCCAAAATATAAATGCTTTATCCAATTTTGTTGATCGCTGTGTCTTTAGAAAGCTATTAGTGTAAACCTAAATTGGTATGAATTACAGGCATGTAACTTGAATAGTACATCAGTTATTGGAGGTCAAAGTGGCCGATTGCTATGGATTGTGTCAGGCCATAAGTACTCCACAGTTACACAAAAAAATGGTAGCAGCATGCTTATAAATATATTTATTCATCTATGCCTTTGTTTATGTCTGATGTACACTATTCATGAAGAAATTGGTTAAATATTTACTGCGTTTTAGAAAGTGCACAGACAATAGGCTACTGGCCAACCTTTTGTTCTGTTCCTTTGATATATGTTTATTTAATTTGTTTATGTATCTAATATGTGTGTTAGAGCATGTTTATGGTCCAGCCGTAGAAATATTTATTTAATTTAAAGTTATTTAAATGTAATTCCAGTATTTCGAATATGTTTCATTACGTTTGTGAGTGTATGTCGGCATGGAGACATGGAGGGAAGTGAATATCTCATGAGTGATGTTGTTGTTCATAACTAATTATGTGCAGTGGGAAATTATTGTTTCCCTGTTATTCAATCACAGCATTTGTTACTAAGAGAGATGTATGGAAGTTGGGGAAGAGCATCATTTCTGGAGAGGACACAGGGGAGTGCAGCAGTGCTGGAGAGTATAGCACAGGACAGAAGGTGCTGGACATGATGGTGAGGCAGAAGCATGCTCATGGGGGACAGACTTGGAGTGTAAAGCGGTTTGCGTGTGGAAGTGAATATCTTGCGAGCTATGTTGTTGTTCATAACTAATTACGTGCAGTAGGGATCTATATTTTCCCTGTTATTCAACTTATATTTTTATTTAATTGCTGGACCATCGACACCAATAAGTGTTTTGCAGAAATATAACGCATTTTCAAAAGTACTTCAACTATTGTACTCATCATTTAAAGTCGTTAAGATAGTACCTGCAGATTTTACTTAATTGCAATCTTTCATTTATAAATTTATATGTTACTTTCATAATTTGCAATTGCCAAGTGATCGACACCTTCAACCATTTGATTCATATGTGTGTTCCTATCATATGCTGTAGACTCAGCAGTATTTGGCCTGTAATGTGGCAACTATGTATCCCAGACCCTAGACAATGAAACCATCCAAAACTTTTAATATTTCAGCATTGAGTCGGAGGGTGCATAGTCGTTTTGAAAGCCTGCAATTGGGGACTCGTCTGGGATTTGTGCCCTGCTAAGTGGTAATTCCTTTGCTCTCTATTATTCAGCACACTATGTGATGTGTAAAAACCTTTTCAAAACCAGCAGAGATTTCTGTAGACTGAGCCTCTCACAAAATACAGTGTGAGATTGGTTTTTTTTTCTCAAGTTGGTGTCTGAAAATAGTGAAATTACATTGTAATTTTCACAACTAACACATGCTATCGATAGAGGTCCTAATCCATCACATTAAAGGCAATTTGCATGGGGGCTTGGAGTTTAAATAAGTTGAGTGCAGGGAACACTAGCGGTTAGGGTGTTTAACGGACAGCAGTATCGGAGACAGGTAGAACACGCGGTCATCGGCAGCAGCTACAGTTACATCAGGCGATTTTCTCCGAGGCGGATGCAGCTCATCAGCAGTGCCACGGCAGCTTCTTTGAGTACTCCAGGGCAGTCTTCAATGTTAACTTCCACTACAACCGACGGCATCACCATGGCAGAGGGAGCCATTTCAGATCAGATAAGTGCCTGTGCAAGTAATGAAACAGTGTTTAACTCTGAATTTCAAGGTACACATATAGATCTCGTGAATATAAAACAGTCACCTAGTATGTGTAATTTTAAAAATGGAAGTTAGCCAGTTAGTTTGAAATCAGAGCATGAAAGTGTAACTTGTAGGAATTCAGGCAAGGGGAATGAATGTGGGGGAAATATGATGTCTCAGCTAATGCAAATGATCCAGGGAATGACAAATAATATCAGTGCAGTTTGAACAGATATGGACATTGGGGACAGGTATGGGCACACTGAAAACAGTTGCGGATACAATTCGGACTAATATGGGTACAATGCGAACTGAAATAGGTTCCGCAGTGAAAGAGGAAGTTGAAACAATTATGGGTAACCTTGAAAAAGCAATTGATGATAAATTAAAATGTGTTCGAGTGGATATGGAAAAAATTACAGATGAAGTTGTAATAGTAAAATCTAAAACTGAATCAGTGGAACTGGATCTTGGGGAAAAAAATGGATAAGATACAGACAGAACTTGGGGCAAGGTAAGCGACTGTATAAAAGTGCAAGATGCTCATAAAAGTGATGTAAATTTAGCAATTAGTGACATTGCCAATTGTGTAGGTGAAGGGAAGAAACAAGTGAGCAAAATTAAACATAAAATAGAATCGGGTATCACTAGTGAAAAGTGATTTAAATTTGTTAACCTCCCAACAAGCCACGGCGGTTATAAATATCCCTTGGGCAAATACCAGATCTGTGAAATGTTATGCAGATGATGGAAGATATCACCCAGTAAATTTCTTGGCTGTGTGTAGGCACGCTTTTGTTCACAGCATGTCGGACAAAGTGAAAATAAAATACTTTTAACAGCATTTGGAGGGAGATCCACAGTCTTGGACAAATGTTAAATGTAGTTTGTGTGAATCGTACAAAGAGTTTGAAAAGTGTTTTTTGAATAAATTTTGGAGCGAGGCAAAGCAGACACGGATCCAAAATGAATTCTTAAACAGGCCAAATTACAGGTACAGCAATGGGGTGATGAGAGATTTTTGCAAGCACGAACTTGGCAAACTTACACATGTGAAAAATCCTTTGGGGGTTTTAATGGAAATCACCACGTTAAAAAGGCAATTACCCAAAGATTTGCAGTGGGATCTTGTCCATAGTCCATATGATTCCATGGATCAATTTCTAGAATTTGTAGAAAAATTAGAGAGGGTTTTGAAGTTCAAACCTCAGAGCAAACCGGGTGGTAGTTATCAAAATGGGAATCCAAATAATCATGAGAGAAATCAAAGTAATTCTCAGGGAGATAGTAACTGGAATGAGCAGAATGGTCAAAGAACGGACAGGGGTGATAACTTCTGTGAACGGGACCGAAGTAAAGAATGCAGATTTGACGAGGAAAATTCGCATGAAGTGCAATCACATAACAACCAATCAGGAAACTGATGTTCGCCACATCTCAGGTCCAGGGATGGTGATCTAAACAGGTGATGAAAAGGACTGGACATAATGGTAATGGTAGAAATATTGATAGGTTTGGAGAAAGGCAACAAATGTATAATATGGAGTATGCTAAAGAGGAAGGCCACATAGGTGGCACTTTCAATAAAAGCAGGCGCGAACAGTGGAAGCATAGATTTGTGAGAGATATCAGTAAAAGTAATGGGAATAAATTAGCGAGGAATGATGTAAGTTATGGATGTGTAATGCATGAGTGTGTGGATGGTGATGAATGGAAAGATTCAGTGGTTCAAAAAGAAGTTAAAGAGGAGATGAATTTTGTGAAAGCAAATTGTGTGGAGAATTCTGAAGAGGTATTAGCAAACACTAGCAATCGCAGTAAGGAAGGTGTTGTAGTTACGAGTATTTGTGCATCGGCAAAACGCGTCGATGTTAGTGAAGGTCTCGCCAGCTGCAAGTGAGGGTGATAGTGTTTCAGCGGAAAGCATCAATGTTACTAAGGGAGGCCTAGCATAGGTCCCGCCAGCAGCTGAAGTTAAAAGTGTATCAGCAGAGATAGATGATTTCTGTTTAAAGGAACAGAGCAATGGTAATTTTTGTAATGATGTAAAAGCTACTGCTATTGATACTTTGAAGGAAGGAATTTACGTGCTTCTCATCACAAATGAAGGCGAATGCAGAAATATACCGCATTATCAAAAGTACTTCTACTATCACACTCATCATTTAAAGTCGTTAAGATAGTACCTGCAAATTTTATTTAATTGCAAACTTTCATTTATAAATTTATATGTTACTTTCATAATTCGCAATTGCCAAGTGATAGACACCTTCGACCATTCGATTCATACGTGTATTCTTATCGTATACTGTAGACTCGGAATACAAACATCTCAAAAATGAGATCGACAGGAAGTGCAAAATGGCTAAGCAGGGATGGCTAGAGGACAAATGTAAGGATGTAGAGGCAAATATCACTAGGGGTAAGATAGATACTGGCTACAGGAAAATTAAAGAGACCTTTGGAGAAAAGAGAACCACTTGCACGATTATCAAGAGTTCAGATAGAAACCCAGTTCTAAGCAAAGACGGGAAAGCAGAAAGGTGGAAGTAGTATATAGAGGATCTATACAAGGGCGATGTTCTTGAGGACAATATTATAGAAATTGAAGAGAATGTAGATGAAGATGAAATAGGAGATATGATACTGCGTGAAGAGTTTGACACAGCACTGAAAGACCTAAGTCGAAACAAGGCCCCAGGAGTAGACAACATTCCATTAGAACTACTGACAACCTTGGGAGAGCCAGGCCTAACAAAACTCTACCACATGGTGAGCAAGATGTATGAGACAGGCGAAATACCCTCAGACTTCAAGAAGAATATAATAATTCCAATCCCAAAGAAAGTAGGTGTTGACAGATGTGAAAATTATCGAATTATCAGTTTAATAAGCCACAGCTGCAAAATAATAACACAAATTCTTTACAGACGAATGGAAAAAGTGGTAGAAGCTGACCTCGGGTGAGATTATAGTGGATTCCGTAGAAATGTTGGAACACATGAGGCAATACTGACCCTATGACTTACCTTAGAAAATAGATTAAGGAAAGGCAAACCTACGTTTTTAGCATTTGTAGAATTAGAGAAAGCTTTTGACAATGTTGACTGGAATTCTCTCTTTCAAATTCTGAAGGTGGCGGGGGTAAAATACAGGGAGCGAAAGGCTATCTACAAATTGTACAGAAACCAGATTTCAGTTATAAGAGTCGAGGGGCATGTAAGGGAAGCAGTCGTTGGGAAGGGAGTGAGACAGGGTTGTAGCCTATCCCTGATGTTATTCAATCTGTATATTGAGAAAGCAGTAAAGGAAACAAAAGAAAAATTCGGAGCTGGAATTAAAATCCATGGAGAAGAAATAAAAACTTTGAGGTTCAGTGATGATTCTGTCAGAGACAGCAAGGGACCAGAAAGAGCAGCTGAACAGAATGGACAGTGTCTTGGAAGGAGGATATAAGATGAACGTCAAAAAAAGCAAAACGAGGATAATGGAATGAAGTTGAATTAAATCGGGTGATGCTGTGGGAATTAGATTAGGAAATGAGATGATGTGACAAAGATGATGTGACTTACCAAACGAAAGTGCTGGCAGGTCGATAGACACACAAACAAACACAAACATACACACAAAATTCAAGCTTTTGCAACCAACGGTTGCTTCGTCAGGAAAGAGGGAAGGAGAGGGAAAGACGAAAGGATGTGGGTTTTAAGGGAGAGGGTAAGGAGTCATTCCAATCCCGGGAGCGGAAAGACTTACCTTAGGGGGAAAAAAGGACAGGTATACACTCGCACACACACACATATCCATCTGCACATACACAGACACAAGCAGACATTTGTAAAGCTTTGCTTTGCTTTGCCTTTACAAATGTCTGCTTGTGTCTGTGTATGTGCGGATGGATATGTGTGTGTGTGTGCGAGTGATACCTGTCCTTTTTTCCCCCTAAGGTAAGTCTTTCCGCTCCCGGGATTGGAATGACTCCTTACCCTCTCCCTTAAAACCCACGTCCTTTCGTCTTTCCCTCTCCTTCCCTCTTTCCTGACGAAGCAACCGTGGGTTGCCAAAGCTTGAATTTTGTGTGTATGTTTGTGTTTGTTTGTGTGTCTATCGACCTGCCAGCACTTTCGTTTCATAAGTCACATCATCTTTGGTTTTAGATAAATTAATTTATTATGATTGATACAGCTAAAATTCTTCTTCTTTTGGAAATATCTGAAACTATGAAATGTCTGCCATACTTAAAATTCATGTTATTAATTTCACAATCTCGTGCAAATTATGAAATTTATGTCTTTGACAGAGGTTCACAGTTTGAACCTTTAGTTTTGTAATGAGGTTATATATGTCACAGATAACATCTGTAAAATGACAATGAGAAGATTGTATTAAAATATGTACAAAGGAAAGTTACAAGAATACAAGCATGTATGGCAAAGAAGAAATATAGGAGTAGGACAATGAAACTGGACTTGAGTAAGAAGAGGGAAAGGAAAAATCCGAAACAGACACAAGTAGTTGGCAAAATAGTGTTTAAGGGACAAACAGTCAGAGCAATGATTGAAGAAGCTAATGAAACCAAAGATCTCTTTTAGAATGTTCTTTATTGTTTTGAAGGGAAAACCTCTCTATTTGTTCCTGCAAGGAAATACCTCCCACAGGTAGGAGTATTAAAATCCTAATGACAGAAGGCCAAAGCATTTGCAACAAAGTGCCAGAGTTTGAAGTGCTCATGAAAATCAGTGAAGTTCACATAACATTAGGTACAGAAAGATGGTTGAAACCTTAAATCGATAGCAGCAAGGTTTTTTGGAAAAATTAAAGTGTATATCAAAAGGACAGGCAAATGGGAAATAGAGGTGGTGTATTTGTTGCAGTAGACAAGAAACTCAAATCCAGTGAGGTAGAAATTGAAGCTGCATGTGAGATTGTTTTGGCAAGACTCAGTACCAGGGATGGTCATAAAATGATAATTGGATTCTTCTATCACTCACCAGACTCATCTCCTGATGTAACCAAAAACTTCAGAGAAAACCTCAGTTCACTCATGCGTCGGTTCCCCAATCTTACTGTAATCATTGGTGGATATTTTAATCATCCAACAATTAAATGGAAAACTTACTGTTTTGTTGGCAGTGGGCGTGATAAGATATTCCATGAAACTTTACTAAAACCTTCCCTGAAAACTACATAAAACAATTAGTCATGAACCCTACTCATTATTGAAATATATTCGATCAAATGGCAACAAACAGATGTGACCTCTTTCAGGATGTATGTGACCTCTTTGAGGATGTCCATATTGAAACTGTTATCAGTGACCATGACACAGTTGTGGTAACAATGATTACCAAAGTACAAAGGACAACTAAAACAAACAGAAAGATATATATGTTCAGTAAACAGGATAAAAAATCAGTAATGTCATATCTCAATTAGAAGCTTGAAACATTCAGCACAGGTCAGGAGCATGTAGAGGAACTCTGGCTCAAGCTTAAAAGAATAGGGTACCACACACTGAATAGATGTGTACCCAGTAAAACCGTTCATAAAGGGGGGGAAACTCCGTGGTATACATTCACTGTGAAGAAACTTCTAAAGGAACAGAGATTACTGCATAACAGGTGTACAACAAAGTGTAGGTCTATAGATAGAGAGATGCTGAATGAAAATCATTCAGCTGTCAAGAGAGCAATACATGATGCCTTCAGCAACTACCATAGCAGAATATTGTCAAAAGCTGAAATGCTTAACTCTATTTTCAAATGTTCCGTTACAAAGTAAAAGCCAGAAGAATTGCCCCAATTTAATTCTCGTAGCACTGAAAAGGTGAAAGAAATAAGTGTTAGTGTCAGTGGCATTGAGAAACAGCTGAGATCGTTAAAATGGAACAAGGCTCCAGGCCCTGATGGAATCCCTATCAGATCCTATACTGAATCTGAAGCTGAGTTAGCTCCTCTTTTAACTGTAATCCGTCCTACATCCCTCAAACAAAAAAATCTTGCCATTTCTGGAAAAAAGGCACAAGCCACACCCATCTACTAGAAGGGCAGTAGAAGTGATCCACAAAGCTACCATCCAGTATCCTTGAGATCAATTTGTTGTAGAGTCTTAGAACATGTTATGAACTCAAATATAATGTAGTATCTTGAACAGAATGACCTCCTCAATGCCAAGCAGCAAGGATTTCGGAAACATCAATCATGTGAAACCCTACTCACACTTTTCTCACATGACATAGTGAAAGCTTTGGGTGAAGGTAACCAGGTAGATGCAGTGTTTCTTGATTTCTGAAAAGCATTTGACTTAGTACCACACCTACACTTATTGTCAAAAGTACTATGGCTATCAAATGAAATTTGTGATTGGACTGAGGACTTTTTTGTAGGGAGGACACAGCGTGTTGTCTCGGATGGAGAGTCATCATCATATGTAGAAATAACTTCGGGCGTGCCTCATGGAAGAGTGTTGCAACCCTTGCTGTTCATGTTGTCTATTAATGACGTTGCAGAAAATTATATGCTAAAATAAGCATTTTTGCAGCTGATACAGTTGGGGCAGATTTTATAGACCCAAACAAATTCCTATGTGAAAACTCAATGGCGATGGATGGATTGCATTTAAATAGACTGGGGCCTGTAACATTCAGCAGAATGTTTGCAGATGTCTGCAAAATCATTAGGGGCAAGGGAAACTAATATGGCCTGAAGGGGGTGAAAAATCATACACTCTAGCTGGAAAAGAAAAATATAAGCACCATACAAAAAAAAGATGATGCTCAAGAATTTGCCTCAGAATACTGTTCACAGCATGTAAACCAACAAAAGAAAAATTACAAAAAAGTGCTTCATCAAAATATTCAATACTTTGGCAACAAAAAATTAGAAGCAGAAGTACTCCTGAGTGAAGTAAGACCAGACATATTATGCATCAGTGAACATGGACTAACTGAAAGTAAAATAGGTAATGTTGTAATAAAGGACTACAAACTAGCTAGTTACTTCTGCAGATCTAAATATAAGGGTGGTGGCATTTGTATATATATTAAAACAAGTACTCTCCTAAAGAATGTAAACAGTGAAGCTGCTACATTGCCGATAGCTAGAGAAAAAGACTTTGAAGTTACTGGTATAATGACAGAGGATTTTAGAGTGTTTTGTGTGTACAGATCACCATGTGGCAATATTAGCATCTTTCTGAAAAAAATTGTTAGCTTATTGAGAATGAATGTGAAGAGAAACCTTATTATATGTGGAGACTTCAACATTGACATTGGAAAAGACACAAAAGTAATAAAGGATTTTGAAGAATTGTTAATACACCATAACATGAAAGTAACAATAACTGCACCAACAAGAGTGACTTCACAAAGTGAGACACTTATTGACAATGTAATTACTAATATGTGTAACTATGAGTCACATGTAGTTCAGACAGAATATCTGATCATCATGGACAACTAATCAGCTTTTGCAGAAGTAATGACACAGTATCAGAACAAAAACGAACAACCAAAGAAATTAGGATCATCAGTGAATAAAATATCAACATCTTTAGAGCAATGTTAAGTAAGGAAACCTGTAATGAAACCCTACAGGCCCAGAGTGTAAATGAAAAATATGATGCACTTATTTCAATAATTAAATACCATTTTAAATTAGCATTTCCCAAAGTAAAGAGACATGAAAGGCAGCAAGATCAAGCACAGTGGATTACCAGTGAAATACTAGAACAGTGAAGGAAGCTGCAGGATATGAGATGGATGGGTGAAGCTGAAAATTATAAGATGTTAAAAAGGAAGTATAGAAAAACAATAAGAGAAGCAAAAGCAAGAGCAACTGACACCACCATAAAGAACTCCAAAAACAAGGCAAAGGCAGCTTGGGATGCAATTAATGCTGAAAGAAAGGAAAAAGATGGGTCAAACAAAGAAGAAGGCATTAAGTCAATTAAAACAGACAACACAGTGGTCACAGATGATATGGAAATAGCAAACATACTGAATAATAAATATATCAGTGTAGTAGAAAACTTAAAATTGGAAAGAAATAGTCAAAAACAGAAGAGTATTCAGGTGCCAAAAAGATCATGCAGCACTATGTTCTTAAGACAAGTCATGGAAGATGAACTACAGAAAACTACACAGAAACTGAAGTCCAAGAAATCAGCTGGTTATGATGAAATATCAAATCATGTAATAAACCTGGTAAGTTAGCAGATAATAACACCACTGCTGAACATAGCAAACTGTTCTTTCAGAGATGGAATTTTTCCAGAAAAACTGAAGATAACGAAGGTGGTGCCGGTGTACAAGAAAGGGGATAAGGATGACCCCAACAACTACAGATCAGTTTCACTTATATCAGGTTTCTCGAAAACCCTAGAAATGATTATGTATACCAGATTAGTTAATTATTTGGACAAACATAGCATTCTCATACCCTCACAACATGGTTTCAGAAAGGGTAAATCTACAGAATCAGCAATTGTCAGTCTAACAGAATACATTTTACAGTCCTTAGATGAAAAAAGGTTGTCTCTGCAATGCTTCTGGATCTTTCAAAAGCATTTGACACCACTGACCATGAAATGCTGATACAAAAATTAGGCAACTATGGCATTCGAGAGCTACCAGGTGAATGGCTAAAATCATATTTGTACAACTGCAAGCAGTATGTATCATTAGGAAACTCATCCCAATTAGAAATCAGACCCATCAAATATGGAGTGCTGCAGGATTCGGTAATGGGGCCATTGTTATTTAATGTGTTTGTTAATGATATAGGTCTCGAAGAGGAAGAAAAGAAAACATTGTATGCTGATGACATGAAAATACTAAATAGTGACCAAAATATGGAACAGCTTGAGAGAAGAGCATACATTTCTGCAAATGTCACAGCTCAATGGCTGTTGGAAAATGAACTGGTTATAAATCTAAAAAAGACTGTGTATGCAGTGTTTAAAAACAAGGCGAAGGCTGTAGACATGGATTTAGAGGTTGATGGAACAAGGCTGGAAGAAGTAGAATCTGCTAGATTCTTAGGTATTCTTGAGGATAATGAACTGAAATGGAACAAAACATATTAATAATGTCTGTAAGAAACTGAGATCTGTCATATTCTTAATGATGCAGTTATCACAATATTCAGACAAGAACTTTCTGTGTACAGTATATCATGGACTTTACGAACCATACTTACAGTATGGAGTGAATGTGTGGGGAAACTCAAACAAACAAGATACAAAATGAGTGTTCACATTAAAAAAAAAAAAAAAAAAAAAAAAAAAAAAAAAAAAAAAAAAAAAAAGTGCAGAAACTGTTTCAAGAAGTTAGGTATCTTAAATTTTTCATCGTAGTATATATACAAAACAATAATATTCATCACAAAAGGTAGTGAGGACTGGATTGCAAATGCTAGTGTACACACCCACAAGACAAAAAGGAAGAATGAAGTATGGAGCATACCCCACAGACTGGCAATGCTAGGAAAGGGACCCCAGTACTCTGGTATCTGACTACTAAGAAGACTGCCTAAAAACCTTCAAGATAGTGTACTGGACAGTGACTTTCCAAAGAAACTTAAAGACTATCTCATTGGAAAAGAGTTCAACAGTGTTGCAGAATTCTTATGCCATTAAATTTGTATATATTGTAATTCATTATCAATGATGTAAAAATGTAAGCTAAAGGGGTAGAAAAATAAGTGATAATGAATGTTACTACTTTGACATGTTCTACATTACAAGTACATTTACTGAACACAATGTAATCTTACAGGATCAAATAAATTCAGTTCTGTAATGAAGTACTATCTGAGAGATGCTGCATAAATGTTCAGTCAGGTCTTGATAAGATTTCAACATTGTGCAGAGATTGGAAACTTCCTCTAAATGTTCAGAAATGTAAAATTTTGCACTTCACGAAATGAGAAAAACATAGTTTTCTATGACTATATTATTAATGAAAACACACTGTTGGAATCTTCCAACTCATACAAACCGCTGAGTGTAACACTTTGTAGGGGTATGAAATGGAATGATCACAAAGGTTTAGTTGTGGGTAGAGCAGGTGGTAGTCTTTGGTTCATTGGTAGAATACTGGGGAAGTGCAATCACTCTACAAAAGAGATTGCTTACAAATCACTCGTGCAACCCATAGTAGAATGTGGAATCTGTACAGACAGGACCAACAGGGGATATTTAATGTATACAGACAAGGGCAGCATGAATGTGTTGTGACAGTGCCACGACATTTAACAGTGCCGCCACGACAGTACGTGCAAACGGCCATAGAGGCGCTCCGCAACTCGGCTGAGCGCGGGAGCGCCACCTAGCTACGAACGGTGCCGGCCGCATGTCACGGCATGGCAGTCGAATAAGAGATACTGAGTTGTTATCATGTAACCAGCTATTGTTTATAAGTGAGTGTGTTTGAATATCCACGCAATTATTGGTGATTAAAGGTTATAACACTTTTTGGCGACGAGGTCGGATATTTTCACTGCGTTGTGGATTTGTGTGTTCGTGACGGGGCAGACATGGAACAGCTTATGCAAGCGCTCATTGAACAACAAACACAGCTGATGGCTGCTATTCAGGTGTTGTCAATGTCGCTTACTCATCGTCTGTCTTCCTCTTTTCTGCCTCCATTCCCTCCTTACGACGAGGCCGCTGAAGACTGGGAGGATTATGAGAAGCGTTTGCAGCAACACTTCTTGGCTTTCAGCGTTGTCGACACTCCTATGTGAAAGTCATTATTTCTATCTTGGATTTCCCCACGGATCTATCAGCTGCTATCTCAGTTAGCTCCTCTGCAGGAACCTGCCTCTCCGTCCTTCCAAGAAATGTGTGACTTATTGTCTAACTATTACCGAAAAAACACCCACGTCGTTGCCGCCCGCGTGGCGTTCTACTGGTGTCGTAAACAGCCACATCAATTTTACCGGGCTTGGGCGGCGGAACTACACGGTCTGAGTAGGAAATGTCAGTTTGTCACGGACACTCATCATGAGTCTTAGGCTGATTCAATGATTAGGGATACTATTCTACGGCTTTCTCCCGATAAAGAAGTTTGGCAACGTGCCCTACAACTGCCAAACCCGTTGTTGTCAGAAGTTCTAAGCATCGCTCAATCCTTTGAAGTGTCTCACACTGCTGGCACGCAAATAGACGCATGGTGTGATGTAGGCGCTGTACAGTCAACTTTCGACATGGACAATTTGCCTGTTTCACAGGAGAACGAAGATGTGGTGGCGGTTCACTCGCATAAACAACCTCGCGTTGGGCCGCAACGCTCGCAGTGAAAACAGCAACCACAGAAGCAGGTTCGTTCCGCACTTCCTTCTTGTCCACATTGTTTCGTACAGCATGACAGAGCTGTGTGTCCAAAACGTTGGAACACGTGTAATTCATGTAGGAAAAAAGGCCACATTGCTTCTGTGTGTCAGTCCCCTAAAGTTCCTCTTGACGAGGACGAGGCATCCGACATGGATGTTAACTGTGTGCTTTCTCAAACAAATAAGTTGTTTGTTACTGTTCGTGTTCTGGATAAAGACATTCGCATGCAAGTGGACACTGGCTCTGCAGTAACTCTCATTAATTCTCGCACGTATTTGGAGTTGGGCTCCCCTCCCTTGTCTCCAGTTACACGAAATCTGAGAACTTATAATAAACAGAAAATTCCTATCATTGGCCAGTTTGATGCTTCCACTGCCTACAAGTCTGTTGTTAGATCCCTCACGTTTTATGTGGTGGATCATGCGGGCACTGAAAATCTGTTTGGTTATGATGCTTTCCAGTTGTTCGGGTTCTCCATTGATGATGAGGTGCACCTCATATCTGAGGATATTCCATATCAACAGCTGGATGGATTGTGTTCTGAATTTTTGTCCGTGTTCTCTGCTGGTCTGAGTCGTGCCAAGGATTTTGAAGCCCACATTACTCTTAAACCTACAGATCGCCCTAAGTTTTTCCGGGCACGCCATATTCCGGTGGCGTTGCGTGCACCTGTCAAGGCTGAGATAGAGAGGTTAACAGCTTCAGGGTTTCTCCTTCCTGTTACCTCCAGCAAATGGGCATCGCCAATCGTGGTGGTTTCTAAACCAAACGGGAGTCTGCGATTGTGTGGTGATTTTAAAGCCACTGTCAACGCTCCGAGCCTCATTGACACTTATCCTCTTCCCTGTCCTGAGGAGTAATTTACCAAGCTCGGTGGGGGCCAGTTCTTTTCCAGACTTGACTTATCGGAGGCGTACCATCAGTTGCCGTTGGATGCTTCTTCCAAGGAATTTCTCGTCATCAACACTCCTTGTGGGTTGTATCAGTACCAGCGGTTACTATTTGGCGTCGCTAGCGCGCCGGCCATTTTTCAGCGGTTTTTGGAACAGCTCACGGCTTCCGTTCCCGGCTGCATAAACTATCTGGATGACATTGTTGTCACGGGGGCAACCACTGAGGAGCACCTTCGCAATTTGCATTCACTGTTGCAGGTTTTGCATTCGGCTGGGTTGAGGTGCAATCTGGACAAGTCACAGTTCTTCCAGCCCTCCATTGTGTATCTTGGTTTCCACTTGTCCCGTGAGGGTATATGTCCACTACGTCAGCACGTTGCGGCCATTAACGCTCTACCCCGGCCGTCTACGGTCAAAGAACTTCAGGCGTTTCTAGGCGAGATGGCTTATTATCACAAATTCATTCCATCCATGGTGGCAGTAGCTCATCCTCTGCATCAGCTGTTATGCAAAAACGTCCCTTTCTGTTGGTCCAACGAGTGTGAGCAGGCTTTTGTCCACCTGAAGGCTCATTTGCAGTCGGCGCCTTGTCTTGCCACGTTCCATTCGGGTCAGCTCTTGGCTCTGGCGACTGACGCGTCACAGTATAGCCTAGGGGCTGTTCTCGCCCATCGGTATGAGGATGGGTCGGAATGACCCATCGCCTATGCTTCCAAGACCCTCAATGATGCGCAACGGCGTTACTCTCAAATTGAAAAGGAGGCGCTCGCTATCATTTATGCTCTAAAAAAGTTCAGCGTTTTTTTGTATGGTTCTAAGTTTCACCTCATCACCGACCACAAGCCGCTGGTCTCTCTGTTCAGCCCATTGGCGTCGCTTCCAGATAAGGCAGCTCACCGCCTGCAATGTTGGGACTTATACTTGTCTTGTTTTCACTATGACATTCACTATCGCCCCACGGCCCAGCACGCCAATGCTGAAGCATTGTCACGATTGCCGATGGGCCCGACCCGGTTTTCGATCGTGATGAACTACTCTGTTTCCACATTGATGAGGAAGAACGTCGTGCGGTCGAGGGTTTTCCACTTACAGGTTCGCAGGTTGCATCGGCTACTGCGTGGGACCCGGTCCTGTGTCAGGTGATCGGTTTTGTTCAACGGGGTTGGCCGGACAGGACCAAGGCCCGGGCATCGGATCCCCTTCGCAACTACCATGCCTTGCACCTTCATCTGTCTGTTCGTGATGGTGTTGTTCTTCTGGCCACGGATGGCGCATCTCCACGGGTCGTGGTGCCAGCCTCTCTTCGCAAAGATGTTCTCAAACTGTTGCATGAAGGCCATTGGGGTATTTCTCGGACTAAGTCCCTGGCCCGCAGGCACGTTTATTGGCACAGTATTGATTCGGACATCGCTCACATGGTTGCTGCGTGTGGTCAGTGTGCTCAACAACTGGCTGCACCTCTCCGTGGCCTGATCCGGCGCAGCCATGGGAATGGGTGCACGCTAACTTTGCCGGCCTCCTCCTCGGTACTTATTGGCTACTGTCGATTGACGCCTTCTCGAAGTTTCCGTTTGTTGTTCGATGTCCGTCACCCACCACTGGACAAGGGATTCATCATGTTAAAGCATCGCCCTTCCATCCACAATCGAATGGGGAGGTCGAGCGCCTTGTCTGCACTTTCAAAAGCCAGATGAAAAAATTCCTTAGTGATTTTTCCACAGATGATGCTCTGCTGCAATTTCTGAGTTCTTATCGCTTCACGCCTCTGGGTGATCGCAGCCCTGCTGAACTCTTGCATGGCCGCCAACCGTGCACTCTACTGCACCTGTTTCACCCTGTCTGGCCTTGTGCTGTGTCCCCTAGTGCGGGAAAATACTCGGTGGGTGCCAACGTGTGGGCACGAGGATATGGATCTCGCCCTAACTGGATTCCAGGGGTGGTCAAGGCTCTTCGCGGCCGCCGGCTTTGTGAAATACGTACGGACAACGGCATGGTTGTTCGCCATTACGACCAGATGCGCCCACGAGTGGTGGCCACGCCGGTGCCACTGCCCCTTCCTTCGCCTCCACCAGCCCAAGAAGCCAGTCCTGTCACTGCTGCTGATCTACTGTATGTGTTGATGCAGCCGACGTCGCTACCACTTCCGAGTCGGCCAGAACTGGCCCCAGTCGCGACGCCGTCTTCTCTGGGACCCATCTCGCTGGAGCACACCCCCAGGTCCACGACACCTATGGATGCTGCTCCAGAGTTTTCACCCATCATCTTGTCCAAGAGGCACGTTCCACGCACGAGCTTCCGTCCTGGACATTTTCGACCATACTCTCGTGTCTCTCCGCGGGATCTTCTCGGGGCCTCACAAGAGGCCATGGATGTCTCCGCACTGTCCATGTCTCCAAGGAAGTGAGTGTTTTTTTTTCAAGGAGGGAAAAGTGTTGTGACAGTGCCACGACATTTAACAGTGCCGCCACGACAGTACGCGCAAATGGCGATAGAGGCGCTCCGCAACTCGGCTGAGCGCGGGAGCGCCACCTAGCTACAAACGGTGCCGGCCGCATGTCACGGCACGGCAGTCAAATAAGAGATACTGAGTTGTTATCATGTAACCAGCTATTGTTTCTAAGTGAGTTTGTTTGAATATCGATGCAATTATTGGTGATTAAAGGTTATAACAGAATCGTCACTGGTTTGTTTAGTCCACAGGAGAGTGTCAGAGATACTGAAGGAACTGAGATGGCAGACTCTTGAAGACAGACATAAGCTATGCCAAGAAAGTCTGTTAACAAGGTTTCAAGAACCAGCTTTAAATGATTACTCTAGGGATATACTACAACCCCTTATGTATCACTCACACAGGAATTGTGAGAATAAGATTAGAATAGTTACTGTATGCATGGAGGCATTCAAACCATAATTCTTCCCATGCTCTATGTGTGAATGGAACAGGACGAAATCCTAATAACTACTAAAATGGGATTTACTCCCTGCCATGCACCTCTAGGTGGTTTGCAGAGTATAGATGTAGGTTGCAGACTATAGTTGTAGATATACAAGGGTTACAGATTTAACATAGGAATTGAGCAATGGTACAGTTTGGCATTTTTCACACACACAACCAAAACAATGGAGCGGTGAAAGAACAGATAAATGAGACAGATACTTCCAAGACTGACACAGGTTCACAGTTTGAACCTTTAGTTTCGTAATGAAGATATATATGTCGGAGATAACATCTGTAAAATGACAATGAGAAGATTGTATTAAAACATGTACAAATGAAAGTTAAGAGAATACAAGCATGTACGGCAAAGAGGAAATATAGGAGTAGGACAATGAAACTGGACTTGAGCAAGAAGAGGGAAAGGAAAGATCCAAAACAGACACAAGTAGTTGCCAAAATAGTTCTTAAGGGACAAACAGTCAGAGCAATGATTGAAGAAGCTAATGCAGTCAAAGATCTCTTTTAGAGTGTTCTTTATTGTTTTGAAGGCAAAGCTTCTCTATTTGTTTCTGCGAGGAAATACTTCCCACAGGTAAGAGTATTAAAATCCTAATGACAGAAGGCCAAAGCATTTGCAACAAAGTGTCAGTGTTTGAAGCGCTCATGAAAATCAATGAAGCTCACATAATATTAGGTACAGAAAGATGGTTGAAACCTTAAATCGATAGCAGCAAGATTTTTTGGAAAAAATTAAAGGGTATATCAAAAGGACAGGCAAATGGGAAATAGAGGTGGTGTATTTGTTGCAGTAGACAAGAAACTCAAATCCAGTGAGGTAGAAATTGAAGCTGTATGTGAGATTGTTTTGGCAAGACTCAGTACCAGGGATGGTCATAAAATGATAATTGGATTCTTCTATCACCCACCAGACTCATCTCCTGATGTAACCAAAAACTTTAGAGAAAACCTCAGTTCACTCATGTGTCAGTTCCCCAATCTTACTGTAATCATCGTTGGAGACTTTAATCATCCAACAATTAAGTGGAAAAATTACTGTTTTGTTAGCAGTGGGTGTGATAAGACATTCCATGAAACTTTACTAAAACCTTCCCTGAAAACTACATAGAACAACTAGTTAGGAACCCTACTCATTATTGAAATATATTCGATCAAATGGCAACAAACAGATGTGATCTCTTTCAGGATGTCTATATTGAGATTGGTATCAGCGACCATGACACAGTTGTGGTAACAATGATTACCCAAGTACAAAGGTCAACTAAAAGAAGCAGAAAGATATATATGTTCAGTAAACAGGATAAAAAATCAGTAATTTCATATCTCAATTAGAAACTTGAAACTTTCAGCACAGGTCAGGGGCATGTAGAGGAACTCTGGCTCAAGCTTAAAAGAATAGTTGACCACACACTGGATACATGTGTACCCTGTAAAGCAGTTCATAAAGGGAGGGAACCTCCATGGTATATATTCACTGTCAAGAAAATTCTAAAGAAACAGAGATTACCGCATAACAGGTGTAAAACAAAGTGTAGGTCTATAGATAGAGAGATGCTGAATGAAAAACATTCAGCTGTCAAGAGAGCAATGTGTGATGCCCTCAGCAACTACCATAGCAGAGTATTGTCAAATGACATTTTACAAAATCCAAAGAAATCTGGTCACATGTAAAGGCTGTCAGTGTCCAGTCCCTAGCAAATGAGACAGGAACTGAAATCGAGGGCAGAAAGCAAATGGTGAAATGCTTAACTCCATTTTCAAATGTTCCTTTACAAAGGAAAACCCAGAAGAATTGCCCCACTGAAAAGATGAAACAATTAAGTGTTAGTGTCAGTGGCATTGAGAAACAGCTGAAATCGTTAAAACTGATAAAGCTTGAGACCCAAGGAATCCCTGTCAGTTTCTATATTGAATTTGAAGCTGAGTTATCCCCTCTTTTAGGTATAATCTGTTGTAGATCCCTCAAATAAAACATCTTGCCAATTTTTGGAAAAAGGCACAAGTCACACCCATCTACCAGAAGGGCAGTAGAAATGATCTACAAAACTACCATCCAGTATCCTTGACATCAGCTTGTTGTAGAGTCTTAGAACATGTTATGAGCTCAAACATAATGAAGTATCTTGAACAGAATGACCTCCTCAATGCCAAGCAGCAAGGATTTTGAAAACATCAATCATGTGAAACCCAACTCACACTTTTCTCACATGACATAGTGAAAGCTTTGGGTCAAGGCTACTGGGTGGATGTATTATTTCTTAATTTCTGAAAAGCATTTGACTCATTACTGTGTCTATGCTTATTTTCAAAAGTATGATCATACGGCATATCAAGTGAAAGTGGTGACTTTTTGGTTGGGAGGACACAGCATGTTATCTTGGATGAGGAGACATTGTCGATGTAGAAGTCAATATATTTTGTATAAATGGCAACATCAGTCTTAAAGACTTTATTTTACAAACCGATTTGTCTCTGTATGCCCATCTTCAGTGCAAACTATAGGCCCATATCATAATAACACAACATGTTCTATGAAGTGTAACATGTATTGTGATGATTACTTCCAACAGATATCTTCACTTTTACTGCGTAAAATAATTTTAAAATTATGGAAGAACCTCTCTATGAAGTGTAACATGTATTGTGATGATTACTTCCAACAGATATCTTCACTTTTACTGCGTACAATAATTTTAAAATTATAGAAGAACCTCTCTCATGACAGCAGCTGTTGTTCTAACATACATTCTGACTGTATGTTGGTTCGGCAACTGGTAAGGTCACAAGAGAGGTTGTTCTGTAATTTCAAAATTATTGTATGCAGTAAAAGTGAATATTTAAATAGTTTGCACTGAAGCTGGTCACATAAAGACCAAAATCAATCAGTAAACTAAAGGATTTAATTCTTTACGGCCGATGCCACCATTTATCCAAAATACATTGACAATAATATGGTTGTGGTGCACATGGTTTCCAATGGAATTAGATGTCAAGAAGTAGAAGTAGCTTCAGGTGTGTCCTAGGGAAGTGTGTTGGAAACCTTGCTGTTCGTTATATATTAATGACCTTGCAGATAATATTAATAGTAAAGTCAGGTTTTTAGCACATAATGAAGTAGTATCTGAAAGAAGCTGCATAAATATTCGTTTAGATTCTGATAAGATTTCAATGTGGTGCAGAGATTGGTAACTTGCTTCAGAAACATAAAATTTTGCACTTCACAAAACAAAATATCATAGTATCCTATAATGTCAATGAGCCACTGCTGGAATCAGCCAACTCATACATATAACAGGATGTGACACCTTGTAGGGATATGAAATGGAATGATCACATAGTCTATTGTAGGTAAGGCAGGTTGTAGTCTTCAGTTTATTAGGAAAATTCTGGAGAAGTACAGTCAGTCTACAAAGGAGATTGCTTACAAATCATTCATGTGACTGCTTCTAGAATATTGCTGAAGTGTGTGAGACCCATACCAGATAGGACTAACACAGGATATTCAACATATACAGAGATAGGCAGCACAAATAGTCACAGGTTTATTTAACACATAAGAGAGGGTCACAGAGTACTGAAGGTAGAGGTAAATTATCCTGAGTAAGTCTGTTAACAAAGTTTAAGAATCAGCTTGAAATGATTGCTCTAGAAACGTACAAAAATCCCATATGTATTGCTCACATAGGGATCATGAGGCTAAGATTAGAATAATTACTGCACACACAGGCATTCAAATAATTATTCTTCTGGCACTCCATATGTGAATGAAACAGAAATAAACCTTAATAATTGGTACAATTGGACATACCCTCTGCCAGGCACCTCACGATGTTTTGCAGAGTATAGGTCTATATATAGATGTAGATGTAGAAATTTAAGTCTAGTGACAATGAGCCATTGTTTATTATTATTATTATTGTTATTTATATTAGCATGATCCATTACAAAGAGTAATATTGCATGTGTTGATTAATTTAATTACAACTTTTGTCATACATACAAAAAATATATTTTAAATATTGCATAGTTTCTCTTACAATGTTTACTGCCTTCAAATTAGTACAGAGTTTGTTTTGGGACTGGTGCCTGAAATTTTTACATTTGTAAATTGTATTGAATTACAGAATTTGTAGAAGTACCTTAAAAAGAGTTATACCTGTTCATTTTTGCTAACTGGCCAATTTCCATGTTTCAATATTACCATTTTTGGTAGTATGTTTCTCCTCCTCTTCAAGCTGCTACATTTCAATAACATGGGGTCTACAGTTTGATTACCTCCAGCAGATGGGCATACGACACTGTTGGTTATTCTGAATTGATGGTAGTAAGCCTTCAGTTTTCAGAAATAAGATTAGAATGCTGCAGAAGAAAATCTGCATTATAGACTTTACATTGATTAAAGCTCACACAGGCATAAGGAAATGAAATTGCAGACCAGCTGGCAAAGAGGCAACCAGATCACACGAGGAAGTTAGCTATATCAAACATTCCAAAACCTTCCTGAAACAAACATCACAAAAAGCAGTTCTGGAAGATAGGGAGGAAGAATGGCAATAGCCTACAAAAGGAATTATTAGAAATGAATATTTTTCCAATGAGGCACCAAAGACTAGCATTGAGACTAGCAGTCTCTCCTAATTTCACAGTGATGATAATGGGACGCAGAAAACTCAGTCTACAGGATCTGCCACCAAATGGCACCTGAGGCTCCTTGTACATCCAGGCTTATCATTAACACATATTGGCACTGCACCAGACTCTCTTAAACATTTTTTTACTGCTTCTAAAGCGTCTACTGCATTTTTTCTAATGAGTAAACCATACTGGTTGTTCTTTAATAAGTCCTTTGAAGAATCAAAGTACATGATTCTATTTATTAGCAGTTTTCCCAGCACTTTTGCCTCTATGCAGGAGGCTAACTGGCTGCTATTTAGTAACTTGTGTACTGTTCTGCTTTTTCAGTTTTACTACGGATTTTATTTTGGGTTTCTTCCATTTCTTCAGAAAACAGCCATGTTTTGAGCAAGTGTTGTACATCACTGTGACATACTTTGGAAAAAGGCTGAACATGTGAAGGAGTATTGTATTGTTGATTCCACTTTCCCCAGGGCTATTATTTTGATTTGATCTTTTTATAACACTATCCAGTGACCATCTATCGAAAGCTGGAATAACCACCTTTTGCAGCATGCTCCACTGTGAGATATGGAGGAAGAGAGCTACTGGGGTTCTGGAAGGTACCAACAGGGATGTGGAGCCATGCTGACACCAGTGCTGTGGTCAGCTATGCTATGTTTCTCAGTTGAGGGAATTATGGCACGAAGAGCCCCGTTGAGGTGGTCCCACAAATTCCCAATTTGGTTTAAACCCAGGGAGTCTGGTGGCTAGGTGGGTATAGTGAACTCATCCTGCTGCTCTTCAAACCATGCACATACACTGCAAGCTGTATGATACATTGCATTGTCCCCCTGGTAGATGCCATCATGCTGAGGAAAAACGAACTGCATGTAGGAGTGAACATAATAATTGTATTGATACATTACACCCTCCAGAATGACACAATCACCCAGGAAAAGCCATAAAAACATGCCCCAGATCATAGCAACCCCTCCTTTGGCCTAGATCTTTCAGACGGTCCAATGGCCATCTGTCCAATTGATTTGAAAACTCCACCTGTTTCCACTAAGTGGACATCCAGTTCTGTCTGGTACTGGCTTGTAAGTTTCAGCCTTCGTTGCTGAAGAACAGCAGTCACCATGTGCGTATGATCTGGGTGCCTGCTGTGGAGACCCACAAGCTGCAATATTCACTGAACAGTCACTGAGGAGACACTGTTGGTAGCCCCTATGTTCATCTGGGTGATCAGTTGCTCAACAGTTGCATGTCTATTCACATGTACACATCTCTACAGCCTCCATTTACTCTTGTCATCCATGACCCATGGTGCACCATAGTTGCCTCAGTGTCAGTTTGGATAACGCCATTTTTCCATATGCGGTATACTTAAACCATGGCAGCACATGAACAGTTTACAGACGTTGCCATTTGAAAAGTGCTTCCAGCCTTGGACCAAAAGCCAATGATTATGCACTCTTTGATGTCACATAAATCACTCCATTTTTGCATTACAACAATGACTTTACTGTTTTCTGCATCCCCCTAAAACACTTTATATACCCTTTAACACTAGAGCTGCCACCTGCAGTACGTGAGTGGTTATTGTAAGTTTATGTTGAACATAGGCATTGGTCACATTAATATGACTGTACCGTATATTTCAAGGATTTATTGTTCTGTAAATATTCTGTCATCAGTCATTTCTACAGCTTTATGTGTCTGAAATTGTATTTACTTGTGATGCTCACTATCTGCTGTTTCTTCCTATGTTGGTGCAAAATAATCAAGCTTATACTTGTTTGTGTCTTCTACATTAGTATTATTTGATTTCTTCAAAGTTATCATCATCAATCTGTTTACTACTTCTCTTTGGTGAAGTGTGGTCTCTTTCTATGTACCGTAAACTCATCACTTTTCATCCTTTGATAAAGTTGCCTAATTGCATTTTCATTTTTCATCTTTTTTGTTAATTCATGTGCAGACCAGGAATTGATTGTTACTGCATGTGTCACTTTACTGCAATCCATTTTTTAAATTGTTTTATATTCATCTTCAATTTTTTCCCCTTCTGTTTCTCTTTCATCTAAATGGTCCACCTTATCGTCTATTTCCCTTGTATTCACTGTGGCACTGTTTAAAATATTCATAGAGAAGCTCTTCAACGACATACTCATCAAATTCGTCAGTGATGAATTTGTCTGAAATCAAGTTTTCATTGAGTTTAGCCACATGTTTTCCTATACTGAAGTGAATGATTTTATAATCTGAATACCATACTTCTTTGCTACATTCCACTGATGCACACACATCAAAAAAAGTTTTGCATCACCTCGATTTTGAGAGATCCAGAACCTGTACAGAAAATTGGAATAGAGATCAACATAAAGATCATTTCTGCCCTTTTTATTGCTCATGAAAACCACACATTGCATGTTTTACCACCATACAGCAAGACCTTCAGAGGTGGTGGTACACATTGCTGTACACACCGGTACCTCGTCACATACTATCCACAAGTTCATCAAGGCACTGTTGGTCCAGATTGTCCCACTCCTCAACAGTGATTCAGCATAGATCCCTCACAGTGGTTGGTGGGTAACATCGTCCATAAACAGCCCCTTTCAATCTATCCCAGGCTTGTTTCATAGGGTTCATGTCTGGAGAACATGCTGGCCACTCTAGTCGAGTTATGTTGTTATCCTGAAGGAATTCATTCACAAGATGTGCACGATGGGGGCACGAATTGTCATTCATGAAGAGGAATGCCTTGCCTATATGCTGCCAATATGGTTGCACTATCGGTCGGAGGATGGCATTCACATATCATAAGGCCGTTACGGCACCTTCCATGACCACCAGCGGCGTACGTCAGCCCCACATAATGCCACCCCAAAACATCAGGGAACCTCCAACTTGCTGCACTCACTGGACAGTGTGTCTAAGGCACAGTTGCCTCCAAACACATCTTTGACGATTGTCTGGTTGAAGGCATATGTGACTCTCATCTGTGAAAAGAACATGATGCCAATCCTGAGTGATCCACTCGGCATGTTGTTGGGCCCACCAGTACCACACTGCATTGTGGTTGCAAAGATGGACCTCACCATGGACATCAGGAGTGAAGCTGCGCATCATGCAGCCTATTGCGCACAGTTTGAGTCATAACACAACGTCCTGTGGCTGCAGGAAAAGCATTATTCAACATGATGGTGCTGTCAGGCTTCCTCCAAGCCATAATTTGTAGGTAGCAGCCATCCACTGCAACAGTAGCCCTGCGGTGGCCTGAGCGAGGCACATCATCAACAGTTCCTGTTTCTCTGTATCTCCTCCATGTCTGAACAACATTGCTTTGGTTCATTCCAAGATGCCGGGACACTTCCCTTGTTGAGAGTCCTTCCTGGCACAAAGTAACAAAGTCAATGCAATCAAACCACTATTGACAGTCTAAGCATGGCTGAACTACAGACAACACAAGCCGTGTACCTCCTTCCTGGTGGAATGACTGGAACTGATTGGCTGTCAGACCCCCCCCCCCCATCCCACCCCCCACCCCCCACCCCCCACCCCCCCCCAGTCTAATAGGTGCTGCTCATGCATGGTTGCTTACACCTTTGGGAGGGTTTAGTAATGTCTCTGAACAGTCAAAGGGGCTATGCCCGTGATACAATATTCACAATTAATGTCTATCTTCAGGAGTTCCAGGAACTGGGGTGATGCAAAATGTTTTTTGATGTGTGTGTTTTAGGTAGCATGTAAGTGTACTGTATTGTGTGTCAATACTACTTTAGCCTCCGTTACTTGCAAAAGTAGTTGTGTCACTGGCTTCAGTCATAATGGATAAGTCTATCATGTTCAAGTATTCTTCCAAGTTATTGGTTACTGAACCATGCCACATTTCTATCAGTGGCAGTTAGAATTCCAGCCCTTTTCTAATAGACAAAATTTTATCAACTTTTCCTAAATCAGATTGTATGTCCCCTCCAATTTTTATTTCTATTACCACAATGTCCGTGTCTGCATAATGGTTCAAAATTTGCTGGTGTCTATTATTGTGGCAGTTTCCTTTCTATTCATGTACTGAAACTTCTATACTTTGGCATTATTCCATAGATTTTATTTTGTATACAGTATGGTTCCTCGGTGAACACCATATCTATGTTGTTTCCTTGTACGAATTCCTAAAGATTGTGAATTGCACCACCGGAACACTGCAAGTTTATGTGAATGTACTTGATGCCTGCCATGATGGAATTTCTCTTTCCAAGGTGAGGCAGATGTTGAAAATTTTGTCTTGTTCTAAAATTTTTCGTTCTGGAAATTCTCTTTTCTGTCTGAATTTTTAGGTCCAAATGGTTCAAATGGCGCAACTGCTGAGGTCATTAGTCCCCTAGAACTTAGAACTAGTTAAACCTAACTAACCTAAGGACATCACACACATCCATGCCCGAGGCAGGATTCGAACCTGCGACCGTAGCGGTCTCGCGGTTCCAGACTGCAGCGCCAGAACCGCGCGGCCACTTCAGGCGGCCTGAATTTTTAGGGAGTTGGTGTCTTTTGCGAATTGTTTTGCTACTGAGAGGACCTTTTTAGTATTCCTAGTGGCTTTCAAGAACCTTCTAAATTCAATAGGAGAGAAGAGTTGACCTTTGAAATAACATGCTTTCACACTGTATGATGTTAGTGCTGATGGCACTAATTCAAATTCTGACACTGCATTATCTAGTTCATCCATGGATTGGCCATAACTGGAAATATATTAATTTCTGAAAGGTGAGTCTGTATTAGTTGGACTTCCTCATTTGATTCTGTGTAAGTGGGAAGTCGTATCTATCATTGTCCACTAACAAGTGAACATGCATTATCAATGACATATGAACATATCTGTTGGTGTCAAACAATGGAAACTCCAAGCTGAAATATTAACAACATTAGGAAAATGATAGTGGTTACTCACCAAATGATGACCCTCTGAGTTTCAGGCAACCACAACAAAAAGTCCTTTACCCATTATAGCTTTTGGCCAAAGCCTTCTTCGGCAAAGAAAACTCACATAAACTCACACAAGCAAGCACACCTCATGCGCACATGACTGCTACCACTGGCAGCTCTGGCCAGATAGCAACTGTCACATGAATAGCAATCTGGAGTGGGGGGAGGGGGAGGGGGGAGGGGGCAGGGAGGAGGAGAGTGAGGGACAGCTAGGTACATGTGGCGGGGGGGGGTGGGGGTGGGGGGGGAGAACAGCACTGTCTGACAGGGCAACAGGGCAAATAGGTACAAAAGTCCACCAAGTGCAGCATCAAGATGTAGGACATTGGTTGGGGAAAAAATGGGGAATGAAAAAGGAGAGGAGTGAAAAAGGGGCAGGATGGATGAGTACACTGGCAGAGGGCGGCACACAAAGATGAAAGAATGTGGAAAGTGAGGTGGTGACAGGATGAGAGGATGGAAGCTGGTGGGTAGTGGGTGTGTGGACAGTAGGTTACAGTAGGTTGAAGCTGGGATACTTTTGAGAGCAGAGAATGCGTTGTAAGGATAACTCCCATCTGTGTAGTTCAGAAAAGCTGATAGTGCAGGAGAGGCTCCAGATGGCATGGGTTGTGAAGCAGCCACTGAAATCAAGCATGTTGTGTTCAGCTGGACATTGTATCACAGGATGGTCTACTTTTCTTTTGGACACAGTTTGGTGGTGGTCGTTCTTCCTGGTGGACAGCTGGTTGGTAGTCATACCAATACAAAAAGCTGGTGTGCAACATTGCTTTCACAGTGGCCTGACCTATGATGGGGTAAGACAAACCTGTGTCAGGACTGGAATAGGAAGTGCTTGGTGGGTGGATTGACCAAGTATGCACCTGGATCTTCCACAGGGATATGATACTTGTGGCAAGGGATTGGGATTGGGAGTTGCATGTGGATGGACTAGAATGTTGTGGTAATGGGGAGTGGGGGTGGAGAAAATTATGGGACACCATTAAGGAGGGGTGGGAAAGATTTTCGGTAGGATGTGCCTCATTCCAGGGCAGGATGACAGGTAATTAAAGCCCTGGCAAAGGATGTGGTTCAGTTGCTCCAGTACAGAGTGGTGTTGGGTAATGAAGGAGGAATTTGTCTATGGGTGGCTTTTGGGAGTGGTGAAAGGGTTGGGGGTGTATGTGGAAATGGCACAGGAAATCTATTTGTGGACTATGCTCAGGGCATACTGTCTGTCTGTGGAGGCCTAGGTGAGACCCTCAGTATACTGGAAGGGGAGTTCTTATCACTGCAGATACACTGGCCACAGGTGGCAAGGATGTACAGGAGGGATTTTTTGATGTGTAAGGGATGGTTTCCATCAAAATGTAGGTACTGTTGGTGGTTAGTGGGTTTGAATTGGACAGAAATGTGGATGGAGCCATCAGAGAAGAGGTGGTCAATATCTAGAAAGGTGTCACACTAGGTTGGAGAGGACCATGTGGGCTTTGAGTCCAAATCATGAAGATATCATCAATGAACCTGAACCAGACCAGTCATTTGGGGTTTTGGGAAGCAAGGAAGGCTTCCTCCAGAAGGACCCATAAACAGGTGGGCACAGGAGGGTGCCATGCGGGTTTCCAAGGCTGTGCTGTGGATTTGTTTGTATATCTTCCCTTCAGAGGAATAGTAGTTACGTGTCAGAGTAAAGTTGGATAGGAGAATGAGGAATGAGACAGTGGGTTTGGAGGTAAAAGGACATTAGGAAAGGTAGTGTTCAATTGCGGCAAGACCATGGGCATGAGGGATGTTGATGCACAGGAAAGGGATATCGACAGTGACCATTAAGAAACAAAGGGAGGTAAAGTCATGGGGTTGTTGGAGAGTCAGTGGAGGAAGTGTTTGATATCTTTGATGTGGGAGGCTAGATTATGTGCAGTTGGTTGGAGGTGTTGGTCAATGAGGGCCTAAATCCTTTCAGTGGGGCCACAGTAACCAGCTACAATGGGGTACCCATGATAGTTAAGATTGTGAATTTTGGGGAGCATATGGAAAGTGGATGTAGTGGGTGTCACAGGTATAGAAGGTAAATTGATTCAGGGGAGAAGTTCTGGGAAGGACCTAAGACTTTAAGCAGGGATTTGAGGTTATGTTGAACCCTTTGGATGGGATCATTCTGTCAGTGTTTATAGGTAGATGGGTCAGACAATTGGTAGAGGCTTTCTGACCAGTAATCACTATGACTCTTCATGACAGTGGTGGAGCCTTTCTCTCCAGGGAGGATGGTTAGGTCAGGATCTGCTTTAAGATTGTGTATGGCTGCCCTTTCTTCTGCTGAAAGGTCGATGTTCTTAGGAAGGGACCTGGCAAAGGATGGTGAAGCCAAGATGGAGGCAAGGAATTCCTGGAAGATAATCAGAAGGTGGTTAGGTGGGAGGGGATGAGGTTGGATGGTGGTATGAACTGGAAGAGGCAGAGTTCAATGTTGGAAATAGGTTGGTTTTGGTTGGAGGGATTTGAGGCAAAGAAGTGCTTCCATTGCAGGTATCAGGAGAAGGAGAATAGGTCTGATTAATCCAACATGGTTAAATTTGGGTGTAAGGCTACAGGTGAGGCCTTTGAATAGGACTGAAACTTCAGTGGGGCTGAGGATTTTGGTGGAATGGTTAACAACAGTGTTCTATGATTGTTTAGGCTCTGGATTTGAAGTGTTGGTAGGGAGTTTTATGGGACGTGGCAAGTTGAAAAGGTCCATTAGGCGGGGTCTGGGTGCTATGATGTATTGAAGAGGAGGAAAACTGTGGATGGGATAGGGTAAGAATAATGGTGCCCATGGCATTAGTAGGATGATGGTAGCTTGGATAACTTCATTTGTCCATTTACTATGACACTTCCCACTTCCCAATACCATCATTGCCACAACAAATCTGGATACCCTATTTTAGCTGGTTATTGTGCTCCCACTGAAAGAATATCAGGCCTCACTGACACATCCAATCAATTGCCTGTAATCTAACCTATCACATCAAAGATAGCAACCACTTCCTTCACCAACTATCCACCATTGCCACTCTTTTACCTGCTGGTTCCCTAATGGTCACTTTTGACACCACTTTCCTATACACCAACATCCCTCTTGCCCATGATCTTGCCACAGCTGAATACTACCTTTCCCAACATCCTTCAGACTCCTAACCCACCATCTCCTTCTTATAACCAACTTTATCCTTAACACATAACTACTTCTCCTTTAAAGGGAAGGTATACAAACGAATCTGCAGCACAGTCATGGGCACATGCATGGCAACCTCATATGCCAACCTGTTTATTGGCCATCTAGAGGAAACATTCCTAGCCTTCCAATAACCCAAAGCCCTGATATGATTCAGGTTAATTAATTATATCTTCATGATCTGGACTCAGGGCAAGACAATGTATTCTCATTTCTTCACAACCTTCTCTTCTCCCCCATCTGCTTCACCTGGTCCTCCTCAACCAGCATGCCATCCTCCTAGACAATGACACTCTCTTCTCTGAAGACTCCATCCAGACCTCTATGTAGATCAAATACAGTAACCACCAACAGTACCCACGTTTTGGCAGATGCCATTCTTTTCACATCAATAAAATCACTCTGTACAACCTTGCCACCTGGGGACAGAGTATCTGCAGTGATAAGAACTCCCTTTCCCAATATGCTGAGGGTCCCACCAGGGCCTTCATGGACAGACACTTTCCCCAGGGCATAGTCAACAAATAGATTTCCATTGCTATTTCCTGATACACCCCCAATCCTCCCACCACTCCCAAAAGCATCTACAAGAAAATGCCCCCTTCATTACCCAACACCACTCTGGACTGAAACACCTGAACTACGTCCTTTGCCAGGGCTTTGATTACCTATCTTCCTGTCCTAAAGTAAGTGACTTCCTACCCAATATCTTCCCATCACTCCTGAAGTGGTGTCATGTTGCTCACCCAATCTTGACAATATCCTAGTCCACTCATATGCCAATCCCACCCCCTCGCCGCAGGTATCATATCCTATTCCAGTCCCAACACATGCTTATCTTACCAAATCAATGGCCAGGTCACCTATAAAACCAGTCATGTTGTATACCACTTCCAATGCAACTGTTGTACAGCTTTTCATATTGGTATGACTACCAACCATCTGTCCACCAGAATGAACGGCCACTCCCAAACTGTGGCCAGGAGCAAATTAGACCACCCTGTGGTTCAAGGTGCAGCTGAACACAACATGCTTGATTTCAATGGCTGCTTCACAACCCAAGCCATCTGGGTCCTCCCCTCTGAAACCAGATTTTCTGAACTGTGCAGATGGGGGTTATCCTCACAACACATTCTCTGTTCCCAAAATTATCCTGGCCTTTACCTACAGTAACCTACTGTCCACACATCCTCCACCCACCAGTTTCCGTTCTCTCGTCCTATTACCAACCCCCTTTCCACATTCCCTAATCCTCTGTGCCACTCTGACAGTATACTCATCCATCCTTTCCTGTTCCTTGCTCATCTTCTTTATCGCTCCTCTCCTTTTTCATTCTCCATTTTGCTCCTTGTGTGACCTACTTCTCGATGCTGCACCTGGCAGTCTCTAGTATGTGCCTGCCTGCCAGACAGTTCTCTTCCCCCCACCTGTACCCTGCTATCCCTCCCCGTTCCCCACCCTGCTACAGATTGCTATTCATGTGACACTCGCATTCTGGTGATAGCTGCTGGTGATAGTGACCATGTGTCTGTGATGTTTGCTTGCTTGTGTGAATGTGTGTGTATTTTCTTTGCTGAAGGAAGCTTTGGCCAAAAGCTGTGTTGTGTAACAGTCTTTTCACTGTGCCTGTCTGCAGCTGATGTGCTGAAGTATTATTGGCTGTCATTAATAGTGTTTTTTCCACAGTAATGTTGAAATTTTCATTATCCTGTGATTTATATTGCTGATCAATAATTGATGCTTGAGCCTTTATTTTGAGCTTCTGGATTCTTTCACTTATATTCTGGTGGTTCTGTATCAGATGAAGAGGAACGTCTCTTTTTATGTTCAGGGTAGCTTTTCTTAATGTGGCCTGTAGCTTTATAGTTAGAGCAAATTATATCGTCCAATGATATATAGTCTGTGAAAATAGTTACCTTTAATGAAATCTGCATTTTGGATAACTCTATACTAAAATCTTAAATGATACATTGTGCACTACATTGAAAACATTTTATGTGAGCACATCTAGGTATGGTTGATAATTATGAATTTTTGTTTAGAGAGTTCTGAAATAGATCTACAGATTTGAGCAAAATTCCAGCTATTCATTAATGCTGTAGAAGCTGCTGTTTATTAGTAGATTTGGACTCTTCTTTAGAGAGTGCCATGTGCCCCTGCCTCCCACACACATGCACACACACATTCCAGACACTTGTCATTTAAATATTTCAACCCATGCAATCTCTAAGATAGATATGCAAGTCCAAGCATGTCAGATTGCAAGTGTACAAATGTGTAAATTACTTAATGACATGTTTATTTACTTAGCACCCATATTATCACATTCATGATGTTGGACTTGTCAAAGTACAGACAGTATGAAATATTACATATTTACATCATGTACAAAATCTTATCATTGGTATCAACACATCTTTATAACAAAAACATTATTCTGCTTATGTAGGCTACATACAGATAGAAGAAAAGCTTGCGAAACCCCTTGGCTGATTTTACTAAAACTATTAAATACCAGTACTTTAGTTAACTAGGCGTAGTAACATTCAGCACAAAAGCTAGGTGCATAATTGCATACATACATGGATGAAAGAAGTTTGGTTTTATCTAGGTATGGTTGATAATTATGAATTTTTGTTTAGAGAGTTCTGAAATAGATCTACAGATTTGAGCAAAATTCCAGCTATTCATTAATGCTGTAGAACCTGCTGTTTATTAGTAGATTTTTTAGTTATTTTTTAATGTATTACTGTTTGATATTTTTTTATGCTATCTGGCAATGCACTGTACAGAATTTTTGGTTTGTAAACAGCACTGTCCTGATATTTTGATTTTATGTGCACATCCCTATGATAGTCATCCCTGTTCCTTGTTTGATAATGGTGGATCTCACTATTCAAAGGTGAAACTTGATGGTTTTAATCAAGCATATGCTTTCAAATATAAATATAGATGGTAAAGTCATGATTTATAATTTCTTAAACATACCTCTACATGGTACTCGGTAAGCAACATCACTTATTAATCTTAAAGCTTTCTTTTGGAGCTTAAAAGACTGCTTTGCAAAAGAGGTATTTCCCCAGAACACTATTCCATACTTCAGTAGACAATGCACATGTGCATAATAAGCACTTAACACTGTTTCGGTATTGCAGCAATCTTTAAGCTCTCCTAATATGTAACAGTACTTGCTTAATTTTTTGTTAAGCATTTCTACATGTTTTCCCATCTTAGATACTCATCCACCCATAATCCTAAAAAATTTATGTGATTCTTTTGCTGAATTTGGCTATTCGATAATGTGAATTTTACATTTGTCCTATCGCTCCATACAGTTTTCTTGTCATTGACAACTAGACAGTTATCTTTAAACCATTTTTCTGCCACTTTTACTGTTTTGTTGATTTTTTGCTGCATCTCATAGTCATTCTTCCCTTTCATAATGAAGCTGGTATCATCAGCAAATAATATTGTCTCAGCTGTTGAAAACTGTTGAGGTAGGTCATTAATAAATATCAAGAATAACAATAGTCTCAATACCGAGCCCTGGGGCACACCATAATTAACTTTTTTTACCGAGCAAGGTGGCGCAGTGGTTAAACACTGGACTCGCATTCGGAAGGATGACGGTTCAATCCTGCATCTGGCCAACTTGATTTAGGTTTTCCACGATTTCCCTAAATCGCTCCAGGCAAATGCCGGGATGGTTCCTTTCAAAGAGCATGGCCGACTTCCTTCCCCGTCCTTCCCTAATCCGATGAGACCGATGACCTTGCTGTCTGGTCAAAAACAACCCAATTAACTTTTTTATATTCAGATTGGTGCGAATATCCATCCTGAGAAATTTGTACCCTTTGTTTCCTTTCAGTTAAATATGACTTGAACCACTTGTGGGAAATACCATGGACACCATAATTATCCAGTTTTAACAGCAGTAGATTATGATTTATAAGATCGAACATATTGGAGAGGTCCATAAACAACACACAGATCAGTTCCTTGTTGTCAATAGCTTTGTAAACAAGTTTTAGTAAACTGAAGAGAGTTGTTTGTGTAGATTTGCCTTTTCTGAAACCATTCTGTGCATTTACAAGAATGTAACATGTTTCATTAATTTGTAATTTCATGGTATTTAATGTTCACACAGTCAGCCAATACAGATACAGAATTTTGCCACTCAAATTGCTGCAGCCTGGTACTGTGTTATATTGAAAGTTAATATCTGTGTGAACAGTACTATTATATGGAGCATGTATAAAAATTTTTTTGACTTTTTCTATCAAAATAAATAACACTAAAAAATAGTGAATAAACATTACATAATATGCTATCTTTTCACATGTTAATCAATATGTATTCCAGGTTGAGCAAATGGTTTTATGTTTTTAAACTTACCTGAACTGTAGGATTCTGCAGGATCCATGGCAGCAGAGAATCTTGATGTTTTTTTCCTTGCTTCCCAGTATTTTTGGGTGCTCCTTGTTGGATGAAGAAATTGCTGATCTGTTAATGAATGTTGCTTTAAGTGACTTACTTTCATTTGTGGTAGCATCGTTTGCAGATTATGATATGAAGCTAAATAATCACTGTGCATAATGAGGGCTGATAAAAGAACAATCTGAATTTGAGAAGATTTTAAAATCTGCTCTGAATTTGTGAACAACATTTTCTTTGTTTCTTCCATATTACTTAACAATCAGATTTTTGATGAAGTATTAACCATTACACATCTGTCATTTATCTGATTCTTATGGCCTTTCTATATCTGATCAGTTGCATCCACAGTCTTTAATGTCCCCTCTTATATCATGACATAGATTGACACTTTCTGTTTAAATCACTTATTTCATTAATAAATTGTTGATGGTGTACAGCAACCAGCCACACATTGGTTTTAGGTTATTTTTATTAAAAAAGCATTTTGAATAAAGTAGCCTAAAACCAATGTGTGGCTGCTTGCTGTATACCATCGTAACACTTTATTTCATATAACAGCCATGGTCTCCAAGCATGTCTTTATCTGACAAAATAGCATTAACTTATATCTTTATTTAATACTAGAAATTACAGGATGAAAACAACAAACAAAATAAGGAAAGGCAGCCACTCATCAGAAGTTGAGTGATGTGTGGGACATAGGCACAAATAATGGCATAAAGACAACACTAGATTTCACTTATAATCATATGCAGAAAGTGACACTAGTAAATTCACAAAGTGTGAAAAAGGTAAGATAAAGACAGAAACATTTTACAAAAATAACTGCGTTTCTCTAAATATATTAAGGTACTCATTAGTATCATTTAAAAATACAGAAAAGGAGACATGTTATTGCTATCTCATAAGCAAAATTGTCAGTTGCTGTTTCTGCCTTAAACTTCTCCTCCTTTACAGCACTAACAAATAGAAAAAAAAGAGACACTGACTTATTTGTAAACTATTACAAGTTATTATGTGTATGCCATGATGAATTACTAGATACTGTACCAATGAACCTGATATAAACTACTGGCCTTTAAAATTGCTACACCACGAAGATGACGTGCTACAGACACAAAATTTAACTGACAGGATGAAGATGCTGTGATATGCAAATGATTAGCTTTTCAGAGCATTCACACAAGGTTGGCACCAGTGGCGACACCTACAACATGCTGACATGAGGAAAGTTTCCAACACATTTCTCATACACAAACAGCAGTTGACCAGCGTTGCCTGGTGAAACATTGTTGTGATGCCTTGTGTAAGGAGGAGAAATGCATACCATCACATTTCTGACTTTGATAAAGGTTGGATTGTAGACTATCGCGATTGCGGTTTATTGTATCGCGACATTGCTGCTCGCGTTGGTTGAGATCCAATGACTGTTAGCAGAATATGGAATCGGTGGGTTCAGGAGGGTAATACGGAATGCCGTGCTGGATCCCAATGGCCTCATATCACTAGCAGTCGAGATGACAGGCATCTTATCTGCATGGCTGTAACGGATCGTGCAGCCACGTCTTGATCCCTGAGTCAACAGATGGGGATGTTTGCAAGACAACAACCATCTGCACGAACAGTTTGACGACATTTGCAGCAGCATGGACTATCAGCTCGGAGACCATGGTTGTGATTACCCTTGACGCTGCATCACAGACAGGAGCACCTGAGATGGTGTGCTCAATCACGAAACCGAGTGCACGAATGGCAAAACATCATTTTTTCAGATGAATCCAGGTTCGGTTTACAGCATCATGATGGTCGCATCTGTGTCTGGCGACATCGCGGTGAATGCACATTGGAAGCATGTATTCGTCATCGTCTTTCTGGCATATCACCTGGCATGATGGTATGGGGTGCCATTGGTTACATGTCTCGGTCACCTCTTGTTCACACTGACGTCACTTTGAATAGCGGACATTACTTTTCAGATGTGTTACGATCCGTGGCTCTACCCTTCATTAGATCCCTGCGAAACCCTACATTTCAGTAGGATAATGCACGACTGCATGTTGCAGGTCCTGTACAGACCTTTCTGGATACAGAAAATGTTCAAATGCTGCCCTGGCCAGCACATTCTCCAGATCTCTCACCAATTGAAAACGTCTGGTCAATGGTGGCCGAGCAACTGGCTCATCACAATACACCAGTTATTACTCTTGATGAACTGTGGTATCGTGTTAAAGCTGCATGGGCAGCTGTATCTGTATACGCCATCCAAGCTCTGTTTGACTCAATGCCCAGGTGTATCAAGGCCGTTATTACAGCCAGAGGTGGTTGTTCTGGGTACTGATTTCTCAGGATCTACGCACCCAAATTGCATGAAAATATAATCACGTGTCAGTTGTAGTATAATATATTTGTCCAATGAATACCCATTTATCATCTGCATTTCTTCTTGGTGTAGCAATTTTAATGGCCAGTAGTGTATGTTTTTTCAAACAATGGAAAACCCAGGATGGGATGTAACAATACCGGAGAAGGAAAGTTGCTACTCACCATATAGCGGAGATGCTGAGTCGCGATAGGCACAATAAAAAGATTCACACAATTAAAGCTTTTGGCCAGTAAGGCCTTTGTCAGCAGTAGACACACATACACACACGCACACACACACACTCACATAAACGCAACTTGCACACACATCTGCATTCTCAGAGAGCTGAGTGTTGCGTTTATGTGAGTGTGTGTGTGTGTGTGTGTGTGTGTGTGTGTGTGTTTGTGTGTGTGTGTGTGTGTGTATATGTGTGTGTGTATGTGTGTCTACTGCTGACAAAGGCCTTAATGGCCAAAAGCTTTAATTGTGTGAATCTTTTTATTGAGCCTATCGTGACTCA
Organism: Schistocerca americana; assembly: GCF_021461395.2. NCBI lineage: Eukaryota > Metazoa > Arthropoda > Insecta > Orthoptera > Acrididae > Schistocerca > Schistocerca americana. The sequence goes on along the minus strand of NC_060125.1, from coordinate 597,487,175 downwards.
GCATCTCTGCTATATGGTGAGTAGCAACTTTCCTTTTCTGGTATTGATACATGTTTTTTGTTTGCTCCATCTATATCTGTATTTGACACTAAGCACTCTGAGTATAAAGACGCTTCATTTTACTATCAGAAGATAGCCTGAGAATACAGCTCCATGTTTTGATTGGATGTACAGATTTTTCAAGCTCTCACTCATATGGCAGGGGTGTCTCCCATGAAGTCTTTGCCAGAGAGGGAGAGAAAAAGGCAGAGAGAGTGGGAGAGAGAGAGAGAGAGAGAGAGAGAGAGAGAGAGAGAGAGAGAGAGAGAGAGAGAGAGAGAGAGAAAGGGAGGGAGGGAGAGAATTAATTCCACCAAACAAACAAATAGAAAACTTCTGTGACTAACCTGCCTTTTACTTCACTAAGGTTTATATTTGGAGTACACACACATCCTCTAAATTAAAATAAGCAATGGTTGTGCTCCAATGCGTACAAGAAACATATAGTAATGTAATGCTGCCAGCTGTGGTGAATTTTATAGATGTTTTCATTTACATTCTGGGCAGCTGGAGACTACATGACAACTTTGATTCCTGCTCATTTGCTCTTACTCTTTCTTCGAGTATCCTTTCATTTTTTTTCCTGTTGCCTCTCTTTTCCTTACAGACAACTTCTTACTGTTTTTGCCTGGAAATCTTTCGAAATTTAACACTTTCATTCTGAAAATAACTGTTTCTGCTGCTTCTTCTGCTTTCATGTTGTGCATTTCTAAATCTTTTTTAACTTCTTCGATCAAACCTATTTCCCCAGAGATACCTGAAGACCTATTTTGCCAGCTTATTGCCATTACTTCCATATAAATGTCCAAAAGATATAAGTCTGCATTTGTTAAAAGACTTCTCGCTGTATACCACAAGCTCAATGCTGTAATGCGTTATTTTTGCATTTTTATTTTAAACATTTTTTTTCAATATGATCTTCCACTTTTATGTTTCATTTAATTTATGGAAGATTTTTCTAATCTACTTTCTTGAATTATCTCTCCTAGTTACTTGAATTTTTGACCTCTATTTCACCAACGTCAATTTATAAAAATTATGGTGCAGTTTTTATAGTAATGATAAACTTGGTTTTCTCTGTAGAGATTCTTAAACCTGCTCTACTGGCTATCTGCTTCGAGAGATTGGCTTATATTTCTTCATCTTCTAGATTTTCAGATAGGCCAGCAAAATTGTCTGTAAATGCCAGGCAGTTTATGTCACTATACTATTTCTTTCTTACCACATTTATTGGTGATATTTGATTTTCTTTTGAGTTTTCATTCCAAATTCTTACCATTTTTTCTAATACACTGTTGAAGAGGACAGGAGGTTAGCTGTGACCATGTCCTACACCTGTATTTATTTTAAGGGGATTAATTCTAGAACTGAATAACAATATAAATTATGATAAATTGCAACTCACCGCATAGAGGAGGTGTTAAATGACATAAAGGCACTTTTAAAAGTAGAGTGTTGGAAAATATTAGATTTTGGACAAAGTCCTTCATCAGATGAGAAATAAACATACACACTCATACATGCACAACTCACACATGCAGCGCCACTGTCATCTCTGGGTGCCACTGCACCACATACATGTACAACTCACAAACGCATAGACACTGTCATCTCCGGGTGCTGCAGCACCACTGCAATGAATAGTGATCTCACCTGGAGTGGGTAGTGGTGGTACAGAAGAGACGTGGGGTGAGGTGGAGGAGGGACGGTAGGGTAGGGAGAAGGGGAGAGACACTGTAGTGCTGCCTGTGAGAGTGTGCAGAAATGTAGCAGGGACAGGAGGGGTGTACTGACAGGTGCACCATCGGGAGAGCTGTGCTGAGGAGTAAGAGAGATGCAGAGAGAGAGAGAGAGAGAGAGAGAGAGAGAGAGAGAGAGAGAGAAAAGGTTATGTATATGAGTTGAGGGGACAGAAGGCATTTGTGATGCTGAAATGTGAGCAAAGCTGATGGTGTTGGGAGGACTCCAGATGCCATATACTGTGAAGCAGTCACTTAAGTCAACCACATTGTGTTGCATGGCATGATCAGCAACTGGCTCATCCAGCTGTCTCTTGGGCAGTTTTTGGCAGTGACCATACATGAAGAAATCTTGTTAGTAGGCATGTGTGCATAAAGTACTGCACAGTGTTTACAACTAAGTTAATAGACTGCATGGCTGCTAAGTCACCCTGCCTTTGATGGGGTAGGTGTAAGCAACCATTAGTATACCAACTTTGCTGCAATCAGCCTGAGGCATTGTATGTGGCCATGACCACTAACAAGCTGTCTGTCCCTCCAAACTATGGCCAACAGACAACTATTTGTCCAGTTGCTGAGCATGCCATGCAACACAATGTGCTTGACTTAAATGACTGCTTCACAGTCCATGCCATCTGGTTTCCATCCACTGCCATCACCATCACCACCACCATGTTTCGGAGTTTGCAGGTGGGAATTCTTCCTGCAACACATACTTTATTCCCATAGTCTCCCCACCATCAACCTTCACTGGTCCCTGTTGCCCATCTGTTTCTATCCCATTCCCTGCTCCTTCTCCCTGTTTCTCTCTCCCCTCCCCCACCAAGCACAGCTTACCTTATGCTGTCCCTGTATTGTCTCTGCACACTTCCACAGGCAGCCCTGAAGCATCTTCACCTATCCAAACACTGCCATCTCTCTTCTCCCCACCCTACGCCTCTCCTATAAACCGCTACCAGCCACAGTAACTGGAAATGAAATTGGCAATACATATGTGAGTTGTGCTTGTATGAATGTTCCAACAGTCTACTTTGAAAAGTACCTGTCTGCTGCTCAATGGCTTCTCTGTGTGGTGACAAGCAAACTATACTAACTCATATTGTTATTCTTATAATAGAAAGAACATTACGGTTTAACATCCCTTTGACGTCAAGGTCATTAGGAGCAGAGAACAAGCTCAGCATTTTGCAAGAATGGGGAACCAGCCAGGAACCATTCTGGCATTTCTTTGGAGTGATTTAGAGAAATAATGGAAAACCTAAATCTGGATGGCCAGACACAGATTTGAGCTGTCATCCTACCGAATGCAAGTCCAGTGTGCCAATTACGGCAGTTTTTAGAGGAATTGGACATTTTTGAGAATGCCCCTGCAAGTATTACTTGGATTTGACCTGTTAATTCAGTTTTATTTTATTTATTTGTTCATCCACATAACTTTTGAGTCAACCACTAAAACAATTTGTCTCCTTGTCCAGTACCAGACAATGCCACATTCTGTCCGGAAAACTGTGTGTCCGAAAAGTTAATTTCTCTTCAAAGGAAAACCAATGGTCTTAGGTTCGGTCCTTGTCCAGCAATTTTAATCTGCCAGGCAGTTTCATTTTATTTAAACATATCCACCTAAGAGATGGAGATCTAGTCCTTCAAACACATTGTTGTAAGATCATTAAAGGGATTGGTTATGGTTATTTGTGTATTTCAGTTGATATTCACAACATTCACAGTTAGGCCTAAACAAGAATGTTGAACATTTAAAACAATACTAGAAATAAAAATGATTTGTGTACAGTCTATGCATACTGACCTACAGTTCAGAGTAACATCTAACCAATAACAATCAGACAAGAAATTTGAAATCGCAATATAGTAAAAAACATAGTAAAAGAGTTCATTACTGTCCACTCTTTCTATAATTTATCAGAATATTTGAGCTTGGTGATGCAGATTCTGGTTAATACTAATGATCATATTACAAAGTTTTTAACTCCACCAGAATATACCAGTTTTTCCATATCAGTTGTTAGAGAGAGATACCAGAAGATCTTAGGACACTGAAGGTTTTGGTGTTTACAGATGGGGATCCAGAGGGGGTGGAGATAGAGGAAGTTGTCATGGAGTTCATGAATCCCACCCACAAAAACATATTTCAGTAGAAGAGTTTATATTTGTACATACAATACACTCTCCATTACCCACAGTAATTGGGGATTTGAAAACCATGGATAATTAAATTCCATGGATAACCTGCAATTGAAATACACAGTAATGTATTAAGATTATTCAAAAACAAAAATTGATTACAATGTCATAATTAAAATCATGCAGCTAATGTTTATAATACATTTTACTTTAATCATCATAGTTTATGCGAAAATTCGGTAGTTACAAAGGTTACAGGTACAAGCGAGTTTCACATTACCTTACACTAATTTGAAACAAAATACAGTCTAGCACTTGAAATGGTCATGTAGTACACTGTTTAGTAAACTTGTGTTGTGATGTGAAATTATCACTCAACCACAACCACTCCTGGTTTAAGGAGTTTCATTGCATTGAAACAAGCGTTCAGTTCATAGTGCTGTGGAATGTGGGAAAAAACCGCAAATTGGCATTACTAAGAAGAAGAACAACACCAAAAATGCAACAGGAGCGTAATATGTAAGAAATTGTCTGCGCAACCTGCCACTGATGATGCCTTGCAGAAAATAAAGGCGAAACGCGTATGGCACTAAAATTGTGTTTTATTCAGTTGCTGTCAGACGGTCCATAAGTAAAAATTATCAATATACCATAATATTACACACAACTGAGGAAGACAGGACTACAAAAGTTGAAGATTCTACACTTTGGTTGTTATTCTATCTTGGCAATCTCCTCCTGGAGGTCAGAATGTGGGATTAATCCATTATTTTTTGCCAATAGAGAGATCATCATGACACTTTTTCAATTACAGTCCACATTTCCTGTGAATGCACACTAGGTGTCTTTAATGCAGTGGTTTCCACAGTCTTCTGTACCCTCATGATACTGACCATTGCTGATTTTTCCACATTTAAAGAGCAGTTTCCCACACCTAGTGTAGCCTATCCATTACCTGTTCAAATATGCCTTTGGCAACTGCACCTCCATTGAATGTGGCTGAAAAGTGATTGTCAAAAGTAGGCTACTGTCAATGATTTACTCTGCACCAAGATTACAATTCAAACACTTTTATAACACTTTGAAGTTGAATAAACTGTTCTTTATGGCCAGATATAGTCTCATTTATTTAAATTATGCACAGGTAAATGTGTAGCCACATACTATGCTTGGTTGATGTCCTACAATATGACTGTTTGAATGCAGTTACCTAACATTAGCATAAGTATTCACAAAACTTCACACGTGGCAAACATATATGACTAATGTAGTCACTGAATCTAGTTATTAAATAATTATCTTTGAAGTCTAGTAGTTACAGCAATACACAAAATATGTACACAATAAGTAACTATTGAAGGTGACACAGTACATAGTCTGATCCTACTATTACCATTTGCTTTAACTGTTGTACACTTTGATAAAAAATTTTTACAGTTACACAGTCAGCCATTAAAAAACATCACACATAATTAAAATTAAATATTTACATTTCTGAGCACATGAATAGAAGAGGGAGATTTGTTTTAAAAAGAACTTCTAGCTACAACAATAATTTCTACTGAGTAATGCTGGCTAGTTTGCCTAAACATGGGATTCTATTTCAGAAACAATGTTTTTACTAAAGACATTTATTATCTGGAACTGAACGAGTGCAAACGTAGCTAATATGTCTCTGTTATTAGCTGTATATATACACAGTTATTTCTATATCTTTTTGATTGATCTTATCAGGAAGGTAGTAATTGGGTATTATGTTTACATATGAACAACAATAATGAAATTTAAAATCAGTGATGTTTTGTAATTGCCAACAGCCTTGCTGCAGTGGTAACACTGGTTCCCACCAGATCACCAAAGTTAAGCGCTGTTAGGCTGGCCTAGCACTTGGATTCGTGGCCATCTGGCCTGCCAAGCGCTTTTGGCAAATGGGTCAGCCCTTGTGAGGCAAACTAAGGAGCTACTTGAGTGAGAAGTCATGGCTCTGGTCTTGTAAACTGACAAACAGCCAGGAGAGCAGTATGCTGACCACATGTCCCTCTGTGTCTGCATCCAGTGATGTCAATGGGCTGAGTATGACAAGGTGACCAGTCAGTACCATTGCACCTTCATGGTCTATTCGGGTGGATTTTACTTTAGTTTTTAGATTTTCTGCAATTAGTATGATTCTTAGGCAAACTAATCAGCTCATTATCTACTGGTAATGCAAGGAATTTGACTGATAATAAAGTTAAGCTGGTTAGGCCCTGTGCCAATAGCTGGAACTTTTCATACTGTGTACATGTCATAAAAATAATGTTACTGAAGATGAAATTTAAAACCATAACAGCTGGAAAGGAGCCACATGTTTTGTAACAAAGGGCAAGAGGGTACTCTGAACATTTATGTGATCCTCTTTCATCTTTGACCAAGGCTGTTGGAAGAATGAGAATGACTCATATCACAAGTTTCTGGCCACCACCACTATACTACTATTGAATTTTATTCGAAATTTAAGCAGTGGCTTCGATCAAACCCTGCACCCATGACATTCTGATTAGTAGTCAAAGATTCTACTTCTAGACTTCCATTAAAAAAGAAGAAGAAAAAAGGTGAAAAAGTGACTTCCCACAAGTAGAAATGTCTCAAAGGAACAGTGTTCCTCCACATTTACATGCTCACACAGGTATTGTCTCCAGATCTGTGTTCACAGCTGCTGTACTAAGTGAATTGCTGATAATGGTTGGGACACATTTCTACTTTATACTAATAAATTATGATATTGTCAAAGTTTCCAGAATGGAAGGTAGGAGACAAGGTACTGGTGAAAGTACAGCTGTGAGGACAGGTCATGAATTGAGCTTGGGTAGTTCATTTGGTAGAGCACTTGCCCACGATAGGCAAAGGTCCTAAGTTCGAGTCTCGGTCCAGCACACAGTTTTAATCTGCCAGTAAGCTTCCTTGTCAAAGTTGTTAGAGCTTGTTACTATTATAGTTCTTAAGTTAATTTTGTGACCTGTCGTCTTCTCAATTTTTTGTCTAATGCATTTAAAGTGCTCTCTATATTTCTCTGAATTGCAAGGTCATGGATTTATACTAAAACAATGTACTAAATAATGGTTTTAACTAATTTATTATTATTGTATTCAAATATTATGCATACATATATTTTATTGCAATCCCTATTAAAATTGTAGGCATCTTTGGCATTACAGAAGTGAGGATGACCACAATTAATATTCGTTTTGGTAGGGACGGGGGGGGGGGGGGGGGGGGCGGAGGGCAGGAAGGAGGGAGCAGGCAGTAGCAAATTTAAATGTGAACCTGCCTGCCCCCCCCCCCACCCCCCCTCCCGCTCCCACCCTAAACCAAACCCTGGTTCTGTAGCCATGTGGTTATGATGCTATTTTGAACAAAGCATTAAAATCTTATGCTGACTTGGAAGCAAATCCCTTGAGTTACCTTCGTAACTAGTTGAATAAAGATGTATCACCTGGAAGACAGAAATGTGTGATGGTAATGGCTTATTTGTAAAATTGGAATCAAACATGTGACTTCTAATTATAGACTAATCTCCCTCTTTTGAGTTTTCTCTAAGGGTTTCAAGAAGGTAATTTATAACAGAATCTCGTTGCTTACCAATGTATCACCTTTAAGCCACTCTCTCTGATGCCTCCCATTTCATCTTCGTCTATCTTTGTCCTCACTGCAGGTTGATCCCTCTCATCCTAGAATTTGAGTGACCTACCCTTTCTTTTTAATCGTCCCCAACCTGCCCCTCTCTCCTCCCCAAGCAAGGAATTTTTAGTTCAGAAAGTGAGAAATGTGTCACATTTACTTTTATACCTGTCTATCAGCAGCACTATACATTTCACCTCTTGAAAGTAAATGATGGACAGAAATTCAAGTAGGTGATTTCTACATCTGCATCTATTCTCCACATACCACCTTATGGTGATTTGCACAGAGTACTTTGTAAAGCACTGTCACTTCTCCTCTTTCCTGTTCCAGACATAAATAGTTTGCGGGCAGAACAATTGTGGGAAACCACAGTAAGGGCTCTTATTTTATCTTCATGGTGTTTTCACAATATATTCATAGGAGGAATATTTGAGGAGGTTTTTGGATTGCAGCTGGATCATGTTGACTTCTTGTTACAATATTTTGGCTGCTAACTGTCCAACCATCTTCAGGTGAGTGTACGCCACTGGAGACTGCAAGTTCCCGGCATTGGCTTTATAGCAAAAACTGGTGCAGAAATGCATGCACTTTGGTGGCCATCACAGGAGTGTCCTCTATTCCAATTTGCACTCTCTGCAAATACTGTTCTATCTGTGGTGCACAAGCGCATGTGTAAAGGTGAAATTACATGTCCACCCTCTGTTGGAGTGTGCACTCGTGTCACTAAAACCAGATGTCAGATGTCACCAGACATGTCATTATGAATAAAGTGTTTTCTCTCGAAGAAACTAGAGAGATCACCAGGTCCCAAGCCTTGTCCAGTTGAAAGCCGCCATCATGATTTGTAAGCTTTTATGCTAGTTATATTTCCACAAATTCTTTAATTACTGAATCCCAAAAAGTTCTCGCTGGGGCCAAGATTTTTGTGGCAGAAATATCCATAAGAGTCTCCTGTGGTACTAAAAGCTACGGCTGATTTACAGAATTGTGAAAGGCAAGTGTGGCACTCAAGTTCAATGCATCTTTCATGTACTGTGCATATCGTCTGACCTATGTAAGCTTTGTCACACTGTCAAGGAGTTATGTAGAACCAGCCTTCTGCGGAACCAGATTGTCTTTTACCACAATGAGAAGGGTGGCCAGAAGATTACTTGATGATTCCTTAGGATCCTGCCTACTTTAGATGAAAGGTTGCTGACGTATGAAAGGAAGACCCTGGTCTTGAACAGCTGTTTATCTTCTTGATGTTGTGGGTGCTCATGTTTCTTCCTCTTTAGAGCTGTGCTAATCTGGTGTGGAGGGTAACCATTATCTTTGAACACCAACTGTAGATGTTGTAGCCCCTTTGTAAGGTGGTCTTCATAGAACCAACATGAGCCTGGTGCACTAACATTCTAAGGATGCCAGTAGTTTGTGAAGGGTGATGGCAAATCCATGATTGCAGGTAGAGGTCTGTATGTGTGGGCTTATGGAACACAGAATGTCCTAATGAGCCATCCACTCTCCCAGTAACCAAGCTGTCCAAAAATGGTAAACAACCATCATTCTCTATTCCCATCATAAACTGAATGTTCTTGTGGGTTGCATTCAGATGTTGCAAGAAACATGACAGTTCTTCTTCAGCATTGGGCCACACTAAGAAGCGTCATCCACATATTGTCGGAAGACTCTCTGTTTAAGTTCTGGCAAATCATGTGCCCTTTCCTCAAAGTCTTCCATAAAAAAGCTTGATACCAAAACGGGGAGAGGACTGCTCGTGGCAACAAGGTCAGTCTGCTCATTGTTAAATAAAAAGTAGTTTGAGGAAAGGACATGATGAAAAAGTGTTGTTTTGTCGGCTGTGAACTTACTGCTGTTGAGTGACAATGAGTCCATAAGAGACACCTTAGTGAAAAATGAGATGACATTGAAGCTCACTAGTAGGTCAGTTTCACTGAGTTGGAGTGACTTCAGTCTATTGATAAAGGCAGCCAAGTTATGAAAATGATGTGCACTCTTCCCCACAAAATGTCTGAGTAGAGAGGTGAGACATATACGAAATTATACATGATCATATTACTGACAATTGGCCATATCTTAACTTCTTTTTTATGAATCTTCAGAAGACCATATAACCTGGGTAGCACAGAACTATGATGTCTTAGTCTTTTGGCCATTGTCCAACCATCTTCAGTCTCCACTGGTGGACACTCACCTGAAGATGGTTGGATGGTTAGCAGCTGAAATATTATAGCAAGAAGTTAACATGATCTGACTGCAATCCCGAAACCTCATCGAATATTCAGTACACCGGGAAAACTGCAAGAATCGTATCAGATAGCTCTTCGGGGTGGTGATGGCATTAAAAATTCAGAAGTTGGACAAGCTACGCAATAAACAAGCGAGATTGTTAAGTTCTGTATTTTTTACTGATGTGTCAGGACAATGGCCTTATTCCGAAGTTTGCCAGAGTGAGAAATTTTATCCAGACCACCACTGCAAATATTCATTACACAAAATGTGAGCCTAGCACTAGTGAAAGAGAGGATCTGGTTTACTTGGTGTGAACTGATGCCATATCGAAACAGTTGTTTCATCTGCATATGAAGGTTGCATCCAGCCTGCCATCACTTTCCTAGGCATGGGTCGATGGTGTGACCTGGGCAGAATCAGACTGGGTTCATAAGGAGTCTACATCAGGACAGTTTTAATAGATCAGTCACCTATTAGCAAAGTTACTGCAAGAAGATATTTTTTGATGCTCCACGGTCAATTTAACAGATAAGGTTTTGGGCAACATAACACTGTCTGTGCTTGGCAAAGGCTTGAACTTCACCCCTACACTGAGAAACCTGCCGCTGACTGATTTTATTAGTGCTATTGAGGAAGCTGTTAGACCTCTTCCTAGTGATTCTGCAGAAGTAATAAGACATGAAACAAGTCATGCACTCATGAAAGCTCAACCTCAGAAGAGCAACATTTCTGCCATAGAAAGGGCCGCACTAAGAAAGCTACAAGAAGATCCTCACACAGTGGTCTCACCAGTGGATAAGGGAAATGCCAACATGCTTTGCCACTTGAGGTTTATCAACAGAAGATTTATAAGTTGCTGAATTAACCAATATATCAGAAGATTGAAAAAAATTCCACAGCGAAAGTGGAAAGGAGAACATCAGCACTGTTGAATTCTTATTCTATTCTGAAAAAAGTGGCCAAAAGACTAAGACCTCATTGTTTTGTGCCACCCATGTTATATGGTCTTCAGAAGATTCATAAAAAAGAAGTTCCGTAATGGCCGATTGTCAGTAATATGATCCCAGATACTTTACAGAAGTAACTGCTTCCAGTGATTGTCCTGCAATTGTGCAATCATACAATAAAGGATCTTTCTATTCACAATATGTTACATTTATTTATGTTGAGGGTTGACTGCCACTCCTTGCAGCAAGCATTGTTCCTCTGCAGGTCTTCCTGCATTTTGTGATAATTTTCTTAGCATTGTGACTTCTCTGTATACAGGGTGATTCAAAAATGCATGTAAATATTTCAAGGGTGTATTTGTGAGGTAAATATAAGACAAAAATGTTCTATACAATTTTTTCCATACTTGGCTTATTACAGAGTTATGAACAAAACAGGATAATACATTCAATACAACGTAAGGTATTTAATTCCCAGAGTTCACAGTTTAATTACAGTGCATTTGGACTAACAACGCAAACTGATAAATAAACGTGACGTAACAAACTGAAACAATTCCTCGCGAACACTGTATTAATTTAGGTCCTGTTGATTGAACTACAGCAATGCACAATAACTAAGGAAAATTGAAGCATTTTACAGACTGTACTGTACTGTACTGTATTTGCACAAATCTTAATGCAATGCATGTTCAAAATGCTGTCCCTGAACTTGCAGACAGACCCGTGCTCGTCGCATCAATGATCTCTGCACATTACACAGTCTGTTCAACTCTCCACGAATAATTTCACAACCACCTTCAATTCTTTGTTGTAGCACTTCTCTGTTCGGTACTGCAGAAGAATACACCAATGTCTTTAGTCGGCCCCATAAATAAAAGTCTAAAGGGTTCAGGTCAGGTGATCTGGCTGGCCAAGCAATTGGTCCTCCGCGACCTATCCATTGATGTGGATACGCAGAATTGAGGTACGCCCTTACGTTGCGGCTGTAATGGGCGGGAGCACCATCGTGCATAAACCACATGGTGGCTCGTGTTGCAAGAGGGACATCCTGTAACAATCCAGGCAATTCTCCCTCCAAAAATTCGCAGTACGCGTGCCCATTCAGCCTTGGAGGCAGAACATGAGGTCCGAGTAAGTAATTCCCCACAATACCACACCAAATGTTTATGGAGAATTGATGTTGATATCCACGCACAATTCTCGCGCCAGGATTCTCGACAGCCCACTGGTGCATATTATGCGAATTGATTACACCCGCACGAGTAAACATGGCCTCATCTGTGAATAATATCCGCCGAATGAACATTGGATCATTCAAATGACGCTCTTGTAACCACTGGCAGAATTGCTGACGGCGAGGATAGTCTTCAGGTGTCAATTCGTGCACTTTTTGCAGGTGAAATGGATGCAACTGTTGTCTCCGAAGCAGCCGCCATACAGTAGATTGTGGAAGTCGTACAGCTGCACTAATTTGTCTCGTACTGATAGATGGATCTTGGTCTACCAGGTCCAAAACATGTTCCTCGACGTTCACTGCATGCTCAAGTGGTCGACCTGAATGTGGCCCAGGACGAATGCCATACTCCCGCATACGTCTGTCCACAGATACAAACGTCTGATGACTTGGTAACTGTCTTCCTGGAAACAGCTCACTGTACCTTCGTCTTGCTGCAAGTGCATTTCCATCTGCTGCACCATACACAAGGTGCATATCAGCATACTCACTGTTTGAGTACATCATGTGCACGAAACCTTTAGCCTTCTGACGATGAATGAACGACAGGACGTACTTTTCCGTTACCAACAACATCAGCGCCATCTTCCGTACAGTAGGAGTAAACATCACGTGCTAACAAAAACAAACACTATTCATGCAGTTTCGAATCAACTGTTGGGAGATACGTATGTGAATTACGTACCAGAATATGGCATCCTGCTGCTTGCACTGCCGTCGTTTTGATACGGACATGACTTTCGTATTTAACGATAACTCTGGAATTAAACGTTTATGGAAAAACATTTATAGAACATTTTTGTCTTATATTTACCTCACAAATACACCCTTAAAATATTTACATGCATTTTTGAATCACCCTGTATAACAGCATCAACTGCAAAAAGCCCCATGAAACTTCTCACAATATCAAATATAAAGTCTGTGTATTAGGTGATAGTCATGCAAAGGGTGTGGCACAAATAATAAATGATCGGCAGTCCCAATTTAAAGTAACAGCCATTGTCAAACCTGGTGCTCCCTTTAATGAAACAGTAAATAACTGTGAAAACTTAGTTAAGACTGGAAAATGCTGTGTGCTAATAGCTGGAGCAAATGGCATATACAACAATGAAAGCCAACTAGTGACAAGGGCACTTCAAACAATTCTAAAAAAGCTGTCAGATCTAAATTTAAAGGTTCTTGTTGTAAGTGTGCCACATATACATGATCTAGTCAAGGAATCATGTGTAAACATAGAAATAAAGTCAACAAATATTAAATTTAGGAAGATCTGCTGTGCTTTTAAGTGTGCAACTTTTGTGGATGCAAACGGCTCAGAGAGAAATCATTTCATGAGGCATGGACAGCACAGGAACTATTATGGAAAAAAAGATGATGGGTGGAAAGATACAAGAAGAAATAAGCTGTATACCAATAGAAAAGTTCCCTAAAATCCCACTTCAAATGAGGGCTGAAGCAGAAGAAATGAAAACCGTAACAAGAGCAACATTTGCTGAAGCACTAAAAACATCAACATCTGCTATAGTTAATATTAAAATGTCATCAGCTGCCACAGCTAGTATGCACAATTAATCAGCATCATCCATTTCAAGTAGGAAAAGCAACAGAAACAAGAAACAGGATTTTTGGTATCCAGCCTTAATGAAAACTCCAGGTTAACAGTGTTAAACGAAAGGAGAAATACCATCGGTGCTCATTCCCCTGTTCTACAGATTATGACTCTAAATGTGCAGTGCCTCAAGAACTAATATTGTGAACTCGCAATAGCAGTAACACCCAACCTGATGTGTATTACTGAACATTGGTGTAAGGACCATGAAATTAGTAGTGTTCATATTAATCCATTTAAACTGGCAAATCATTATAGTAGGAAAATTGGAAAAGGTGGTGGAGTTGGTATTTACCTTAGACAAGAGTTAGAATTTAAAAAGAGATGTGAAGCAGAGAAGTTAAGTTCTTTGAAGCAGGTGCTGTCCAGCTATATGGCCTGATGAAAAAAGTCATAGTCATAACAGTGTATAGGTCACCATGTGGAAACATAGAAGTATTTTTTGATAAATTAGAATTGTTGCTAAATACTTTTTACAAAAAAGAAACTGTGATTATTCTTTCCGGTGATTTCAGTATTAATCTTCTAGTTGAAAGTCAACAAAAAAGGCAATTTTTGGACATATTAAAGAGTTTCAACATGTCACCACACATAAACAATTCAACTAGAATAACAAACACCTCCAATAGCCTCGTAGACAACATTTTCTCAAATATGTCAACAACTGACATAGAGGTAACAAACATAGATTTAGGATTGTCTGACCACAATGCTCTCACCATTGAAATCCCTTTAAGGTCAAAGGAAGATAAAGGTGTAAATAATATTTACAAAAGAAACTTCTCTGTGGACAGCTGTCATCAGTTCATAAGTATCTTAGAAAATGAAAATTGGTTAGATGTTAAGAAACAAACAAGTACAGATGAGGCATATAGTGTATTTGCATCGATTTGTATGATGAACCTTGAGGTGTGTTTCCCAAAGAAACTGACCAGAATCAAGTCTACTGGACACATAAAGCCAAGTTCTTGGATGACTTTTGGCATTAAGAAATCATGTTGTTGTTGTTGTGGTCTTCAGTCCTGAGACTGGTTTCATGCAGCTCTCCATGCTACTCTATCCTGTGCAAGCTTCTTCATCTCCCAGTACCTACTGCAGCCTACATCCTTCTGAATCTGCTTAGTGTATTCATCTCTTGGTCTCCCTCTTCGATTTTTATCTTCCACGCTGCCCTCCAATACCAAATTGGTGATCCCTCGATGTCTCAGAACATGTCCTACCAACCGATCCCTTCTTCTAGTCAAGTTGTGCCACAAACTCCTCTTCTCCCCAATTCTATTCAATACCTCCTCATTAGTTATGTGATCCACCCACCTAATCTTCAGCATTCTTCTGTAGCACCACATTTCGAAAGCTTCTATTCTCTTCCTGTCCAAACTATTTATCGTCCATGTTTCACTTCCATACATAGCTACACTCCATACAAATACTTTCAGAAACGACTTCCTGACATTTAAATCTATACTCAATGTTAACAAATTTCTCTTCTTCAGAAACGCTTTCCTTGCCATTGCCAGTCTACATTTATATCCTCTCTACTTCGACCATCATCAGTTATTTTGCTCACCAAATAGCAAAACTCCTTTACTACTTTAAGTGTCTCATTTCCTAATCTAATTCCCTCAGCATCACCTGACTTAATTCGACTACATTCCATTATCCTCGTTTTGCTTTGGTTGATGTTCATCTTATACCCTCCTTTCAAGACACTGTCCATTCCGTTCAACAGCTCTTCCAAGTCCATTCCGGTCTCTGACAGAATCACAATGTCATCGGCGAACCTCAGAGTTTTTATTTCTTCTCCATGGATATTAATACGTATTCCGAACTTTTCTTTCGTTTCCTTTACTGCTTGCTCAATATACAGATTGAATAACATCGGGGATAGGCTACAACCCTGTCTCACTCCCTTACCAACCACCGCTTCCCTTTCATACCCTTCGACTCTTATAACTGCCATCTGGTTTCTGTACAAATTGTAAATAGCCTTTCGCTCCCTGTATTTTACCCCTGCCACTTTCAGAATTTGAAAGAGAGTATTCCAATCAACATGGTCAAAAGCTTTCTCTAAGTCTACAAATGCTAGAAACATAGGTTTGCCTTTTCTTAATCTAGCTTCTAAAATAAGTTGTAGAGTCAGTATTGCCTCACGTGTTCCCATATTTCTACAGAATCCAAACTGATCTTCCCCGAGGTTCTACTAGTTTTTCCATTCAACTGTAAAGAATTCGCATTAGTGTTTTGCAGCTGTGACTTATCAAACTGATAGTTCGGTAATTTTCACATCTGTCAACACCAGCTTTCTTTGGGATTGGAATTATTATATTCTTCTTGAAGTCTGAGGGTATTTCGCCTGTCTCATACATCTTGCTCACCAGATGGTAGAGTTTTGTCAGGACTGGCTTTCCCAAGGCTGTCAGTAGTTCTAATGGAATGTATCATATCTCCCATTTCATCTTCATCTACATCCTCTCCCATTTCCATAATATCGTCCTCAAGTACATCGCCCTTGTATAGACCCTCTATATACTCCAAATGATTAATGGAAAATCTCATATAAAGATGTGAAACAAATACTAACAGAGAGATAGAGGGGCTGGCCAGTACTTTCCTCAGCTCAGTACAGCCGATAGATACACAAAAAACAGAACCGAAAACTTATGTTCCTAGCTTTCGGAACAAATGTTCCTTCATCAGGGAGGGAAGAGGGGAAAGAAAGGGAAGAAGGGAAAGTAGATTCAGTTACTCACAACCCAGGTTATGAAGCAACAGGGAAAGGGAAACAGGGAGGGTAGCAAGGATGGAGGCATGGTTGTCAGAGGGAAGCCAAAGATATTCTACTGTAAGTAATGTGCCAGCTTCAAACCAAAGAGGATGCATACAGAAGTAAAGAGGTATATAGTATAAAGATAAACACAACTATGTAGGATGAAAAGATGCATGAATGGCTAAAGAGGAAAGGGAAAGAGGAGAAGACTGAAGAGTAAATGGGAGTGAGGTTGTTTAACGTAGGTTCAGTCCAGGGGGATCTTACCCCTAGTGAGATAAGCCTCTACATCCTTACATTTGCCCTCTAGCCATGCCTGCTTAGCCATTTTGCACTTCCTGTCGATCTCATATTTGAGACGTTTGTATTCCTTTTTGCCTGCTTCATTTACTGCATTTTTATATTTTCTCCTTTTGTCAAATAAATTCAATATTTCTTCTGTCACCCAAGGATTTCTGCTAGCCCTCATCTTTTTACCTACTTGATCCTCTGCTGCCTTCACTACTTCATCCCTCAAAGCTACCCATTCTTCTTCTACTGTATTTCTTTCCCCCATTCTTGTCAATTGTTCCCTTATGCTCTCCCTGAAACTCTGTACAATCTCTGGTTTAGTCAGTTTATCCAGGTCCCATCTCATTAAATTCCCACCTTTTTGCAGTTTCTTCTGTTTCAATCTACAGTTCATAACCAATAGATTGTGGTCAGAGTCCACATCTGCCCCTGGAAATGTCTTACAATTTAAAATCTGGTTCCTAAATCTCTGTCTTACCATTATATAATCTACCTGATATCTTCTACTATCTACAGGGTTCTTCCATGTATACCATCTTCTTTCATGATTCTTGAACAAAGTGTTAGCTATGACTAAGTTATGCTCTGCACAAAATTCTATCAGGCGGCTTCCTCTTTTATTTCTTAGCCCCAATCCACATTCACCTACTATGTTTCCTTCTCTCCCTTTTCCTACTCTCGAATTCCAGTCACCCATGACTATTAAATTTTCGTGTACCTTCACTACCTGAATAATTTCTTTTATCTCATCATACGTTTCATCAATTTCTTCATCATCTGCAGAGCTAGTTGGCATATAAACTTGTACTATTGTAGTAGGTCTAGGCTTCATGTCTATCTTGGCCACAATAATGTGTTCATTATGCTGTTTATAGTAGCTTACCCGTACTCCTATTTTTTTTATTCATCATTAAACCTACTCCTGCATTACCCCTATTTGATTTTGTATTTATAACCCTGTATTCACCTGACCAAAAGTCTTGTTCCTCCCGCCACCGAACTTCACTAATTCCCACTATATCTAACTTTAAGCTATCCATTTCCCTTTTTAGATCTTCTAACCTACCTGCCCAATTAAGGGATCTGACATTCCACGGCGTAGAATGCCAGTTTTCTTTCTCCTGATAACGACGTCCTCCTGAGTAGTCCCCGCCCGGAGATCCAAATGGGGGACTATTTTACCTCCGGAATATTTTACCCAAGAGTACGCCATCATCATTTAATCATACAGTAAAGCTGCATGCCCTCAGGAAAAATTACGGCTGTAGTTTCCCCTTGCTTTCAGCCGTTCGCAGTACCAGAACAGCAAGGCCATTTTGGTTAGTGTTACAAGGCCAGATCAGTCAATCATCCAGACTGTTGCCCCTGCAACTACTGAAAAGGCTGCTGCTCCTCTTCAGGAACCACACGTTTGTCTGGCCTCTCAACAGATACCCCACCGTTGTGGTTGCACCTACGGTACGGCTATCTGTATCATTGAGGCACGCAAGCCTCCCCACCAACGGCAAGGTCCATGGTTCATGGGGGGAGAAACCATGTGAAAACATGAAAAAGCTCAATTTAGAGTTGAGGGAGTGTGCAGATACTGATTTTATAGAATATGTAAAAAGGTATAGGAAAATATACCGAGCAATTGCAAATGCAAAGTTACTAAGTAATGACATAGAAATAAAACAGTCCAGAAATAAAACTAAAATAGCAAGGGAAATTGTGAGAAAAGAAAGCAGGGTACCTATCAAAGATAAGGAAATTATTCTAAAAGATGAGGAGAATAGAATGGTAGATAAATATGCCATGCCTAATTACGTAAATAATTACTTTTTGAATATACCCCAGACATTAAGCAGGAATTTTGGGGAGCAGATTAAGATAGCAGCACCCAAGGCAGCCAGCAGTATGATAAGCTTAAAATAGAAAACTACAGACCTGATGTGAATCTTCAGGTTTTGGCGGCGCAAAGACTGTTCCGTTAAGTTTCTTGCGGCTGCACACCCGAAACTTAATGGAACAACTACACTTGCTCATTGTTTTCAGAACCCATATTGGTTCCTATCAATGAGATTTTTGGCCTCCATAAGTGTCATAATATGCAAAGATAAAATATTCCAAAAATCTACAACTGACCAATGTCAGAGATATAGGCCTACAGTTTTGTGCATCTACTTGATGGCCCTTCTTTTAACCAGAAATAGCCTGAGCTTTTTTCCAATCATCTAGAACACTTTGTTCCTCCAAGTACCTGTGGCACACTGTTGTTGGGACGGGGGAATTCCTTTGCATACTCTCAACAGAATCTTATTAGTATTCCATCAGGTCCAGTAGCCTTCCATCTGATGAGCAATTTCAGTTGCTTTTCTACCCCATGGTCACTTAATTTGATATCAGCCATCCTGTCATTTGTATGATGATTTCCACTGCGGAACTATTTTGAATAGCACGTTTAGTATTTTGGGCTTTTTTTGTGTTGTCCTCCATTTCAGCACCACTATGGTCACACAGTTTCTGGATGGGTGGCTTTGATCTATTCACCAAAACTTCTTTGGATTTTCTGTCAAGTTTCAAATTTGTTGAACACTTCATGCACAGCTATTTTGGCAACGATTAATTTTTATTTGTCTGTGAGTCTTTGGCTACATTTAAATTTATAGTGAAATAGTATAAATTAAAATGTAAAACTGACGCAAAAATGCTTTTGGAAATACAACAGGATGTGTCTACGAAAAAACGCAACCACAGAAAGTAAGTTTCTGATTTAGTTTCAACATTCAGCATTGGTATTGGTATAACAGGCTAAGTTGTTATGCTGTGCTGAGTAATATACAACACTGTGGAGAAAATTTTGTTAGTTGTACATATTTAGTGTGATCATTTTATTATAGAAAATGTCTCTATGTGATCAATACTATGCATTACACTGCTTAAAATAGAAAAAAGTAAGACAGAACTCTATGACAGTAGAAAAATTTAAGTTATTCTTCCTATGCTGGTGCACAGTACATAAAAAATTAGATATTCCTAAGAATACAACTTTATTTCAGTGTTTCATAAGTGCAAGGAATGCAAATCCATTCTGCAGTAATATTTACTTACAAGCTGTGCAATAAAAAGAAGAGAATTGAGAGTGACTGCTCGAAGACGTGAAGGCTCCAAACCAAGTAATCGAAATACAGCTGCCACTGTGTTGCCACCACTTCCATCCCTGTTCCTGCTGCTTGGGGTCTGTGGTTGCTTCAAGGCCAACAGGCCTGAACTAACTAGCTGTGCTACATTACAGCTGGTATTAAGACCAGTTATTTCAGCACCATGCTGCTGTTCTGCTTCTCGAAATGTCACTGTTGAACAAATTATATTCCATTATACATAGTTCCAAACATGATAAAGATAACTAAAATTCTATGATAACACAGTTCAATTTAAAATCAATAACAAGATGTCAATTCATCATGTTTTTCAGAAAAATTGTCTCTTGCTTTTTGAGATAATGAGAGAAAATAGGCATGCAAAACTAAGGTGAAGTGATAACTGAAGCAAAGATACATCTGTTCAAATAGGAACAAATCAAATGTTATTTATGACTAAAAGCTACAAGCAAGACAACTCATAAATAACAATAAATATATCAATGAAAAACATAAAGTTGTCCTGTTTAGGAAAAGACAGACAGACAGGAGCAGGAAGTTACCAAACATTGTTAGCCATGACAAGCAGAAGACGTTCTTTGATTGATGCTCCACTACTTTCAAAATGTTAACAGAGATAAACTGATGCTGCACTGTAGAGGGTCACAAATTCAGCTAAGTAAAAAATCTGTGCAATTTGCACATTTATTTACATATATAAGCCAACTTCAGAATTTTTCTTTGTGTGAGACACCCTTGTGTTGGATAGATTTAATTGTAAAGAAATGTGGAGAATCCATTGTAGAACCCCTAACCCACATAATAAATGCATCCTTTACAAATGGAGTTTTCCCTGACCTACTAAAGACTTCTAAAATTACCCCACTTCACAAAAAGGGCTCTAAAAATGATGTAGCCAATTACCGGCCCATAGCACAACTCAGCTCATTCTCAAAAATACTTGAAAAATTATTTTACGCCAGATTGGAAGACTTTACTAATAAACTATCCTTATTGACAAAACACCAGCATGGTTTTAGAAAGCAAAAGACAACTACCACAGCTATTTATGAGTATCTCAACGAAACCTTAAAAGCACTGGATAATAAAGAAATCACTACTGGTATCTTTTTAGATTTATCCAAAGCGTTTGATGTAATTGACCATACCATACTCCTTAAGAAGTTAGCAAATAAAGGTATAAGAGGAATTGCAAACAAATGGTTAGAATCTTACCTGTCAAACAGATTTCAAAAAGTTGAAATTAATTTTGAAAAAAAGAATACAACCACCCATCAATCTACTGTCCACTCCTCTGACACAATGCCTATTAGATATGGTGTGCCACAAGGCTCAATCCTGGGACCCATACTGTTTCTGCTATACATTGATGATATAAGCACAAAGCTTGCTACAGGAAATACCACACTATTTGCCGATGACACAAGTATTCTAATAATGGGTACTGATACAGAGGACCACAACCAAAAAATTAAACCGCTTATGTCGTCACTCAGCAAATGGTTCAACGAGAACAAACTGATTATAAACATACAGAAAACAACCTACATCAACTTCAGACTCTCATCCCAAAAACAAGAAATGCCTGATGTGATTTTAAATAACCAAGAGCTTATGTGTGTGGACTCTGTCAAGTTTCTTGGCATATGGCTTGCAGAAAATCTTAAGTGGGAGACACACACAAATTATATCTCAAAAAAGCTCTCAACTGTGTGTTACATTTTAAGGATACTCAAAAAATCAGTCACAAAATCTGTTCTCATACATGTATATTATGCTTACTTCCATTCTACATTACAGTATGGAATCATATTTTGGGGGAACTCACCTGGAGGTAGATATATTTTCAAAATGCAAAAAATGGCAATACGCATAATATGTAATCTAAGACATAACGAATCATGCAGACAACATTTCAAAACAAAAGGCATTATGACACTGCCCTCTGCTTACATTTATAATATCGTCTCATTTGTCAAGTCATACCTGTTAAACAATGACTGCACACTAAAATTCAATGGAGATATTCATAACTATGCAACAAGGCAGCAATCTGACCTACATATGATTCAGTCCAGAACTACCTGCTACCAAAAAAGTGTTTTAAATGTTGGGATAAAAATGTATAATAATTTACCCAATGAAATCAAAGCAACAAAGAACCCAAGAGCCTTCACACATAAGTTAAAAAAATGTCTCTTGGACCATTGCTTTTATGCAGTTGATCATTTTTTTGAAAGGGGTTAAAAATGTAAAAAATATGATAAATGTTCAATTAGGTCTGAAAATTATATACTGTGCATGTCTATGAAATACACTGGACTACTTTACTATTGCATTTGTATTGGCTGTTTGTATTTTACCATACAACATTTGCATTTACTGTTTTGTTAAAGATAGCTAACTTCCTCATTGCAAAATAATGTAAAATCAATTTATTAAATATTACCTGCAAATATGTTCCCTTGACCTATCCAATATCGTATGTAAAACCTTACATCTCTTTGATTTGTATTAACTGTTTTGTTGAAGATAGATAATTTTCTTGCTACAAAATAATGTAAATATCAATTTGTAAAAATTACTGTAAATAGCTCTCTTGACCTATCCAATATCATATGTACAGCTGTACAATACTATGGTTGCCTGGATCAATAAAAATACAATACAATACAATACAATACAGGCCTACTTTGAAATCCTAGATTATGATATTCTTCTGTTCATGTCATGTTCACATAGTCTTTCATTAATTGTGTCAATTATCATGTACATCATAATGTATTATGCTTTTTTTTTTAAATTTGTAAGTACCGCAAAAAACTCGTACTATATGGTCAAATGTAAATTTAATTTGTGATTTTTAGAAATTATTGGCCACATTATCCTTATTTTAAAAAAATCATTCTTTATTTATCTGAAAAAAGGTACATTCCTGAGAATTTTTTGACACTGCAAACGCGTATGTTCATGAATTTTTTAAAATTGCAAGTGTTGTGTGTAACCTCTTTCATAGTAAATCAGCAATAACTAACAAAGTGTCACATTAATTTCTCTTTTAACAGGAGTGTATATAATGTAAAAATCAATTTGTAAAAATTACTTGTAAATAGCTCTCTTGACCTATCCAATATCATATGTACAGCTGTACAATACTATGATTGCCTGGATCAATAAAAATACAATACAATACAATAACAATACAATATTGTCAACATTTATAATAAATTAATGCTCTTACTGAATTTGTTGCTGATCACAACATAAAACATGTTTCAAAGAAACAGGAAATTTTGTACCAAGTTTTGTTGTTGTCATAATAGATATCTCATTTTGCTGTTAGTCACTTCAGTTCTAAAATACTACTGGCAATACTTGCAGCATGACAGACCCATAAATTAAAAGAGAATCGAAAAGCTTAGTTGAAAGTTATTTATTTACTGTTCTGTAAAATACCGTACCAGGTACAATGCGGATCCATGGTGTATGCTGTTCTCAGCTATTGGATAAGACAGTTGATGTTAAGCAGCTGGTGCCCTGAGTACTGTGAGGCAATTGGAAGCTGCTGCAAATGGGCATGTTGGGAGGATTACCAAGAGTCATGTACCAGAAATACCAAAGGTATTTCTCCTCTGGATACCGTCCCTTCTGCAGGAAATTTAGGATCTATCACTACTTGTCGAGACGTAACAGTCCATTAAAACTGATTTAAAAGTATTTTTTGACCATAAACAGAAAATTTCTGACGTAAATACTATAGGGGTGTAGGTAAACATGTACTTGTGGAATAGATACAACTAGGGCAGTTACTACATTGTAATTGTATTGAAGGGTGTAGGTCCTGTAATTGGTAGGGATATTGCCCTAAACATGAATGTTCTGTAATTAATAAAAATTACTTATGTATTGTTAATGAACAGTACTTAAGAGTGTGTACACTTTTAAATTAATAAATGTGCTAAGATTCACTCATATGTTTAATATATAAGAGTCAATGTAATTTATGAAATACTGTACTAAAAGCTAATTTTGTTTGTTATTTATTTAAAAAAGCATGTACAGCAATACAGTAGATTGTTAACGATTACATAAATAGTGGGAGACATGTTGGCATGGGGGCAGTACTTTGTGTGACATTGGACAGAAAACATGTAGCTTGTTAAGCAACATTCATTTCATTATTGTAAGTATGTTAAAATTTATTTGAATTTTTGTAAAGGAAGGTTGGATTTTTCGAAATTACAATTATCAATATTCTGAAACTTAATACTTGATTAAATATTCATTGGACTTTTCAGTCTATTTTACAGTTATTGTCTAAGAATTCAGGACCATGGCAGTGACAGATACGGATGAGTAAAAAACCCCGAAATTATTTATAACTGCTAGCTAGTAACGTTTCATTGTCCACTAGACTGAGTGCCATGACAATGGTAGGTCTGGGTGTCCTGTGCTGTGAGACAGGTACAAAGAAGAACTTAGGTTGTTACACCCATTCCCCTAACCAACAAGTCCGAGATGCTGTCATCAGCTGAGACCAAAATAAAGCAGTGATTCACTTCACCTGTTAGGGATTGTGAAGGTGAGGCAAATACAAAAGGGTAGGGTCTATTAATCATTGGCCATTCCGACACATGGCAAATAATGGTACCACTTAGGGAAATGGCAGCAAGGAATGGGAAGGATCATCTTGTGCACTCTGTGCATATGCCTGGAGGCCTCATTCAGCATGTTGAAGATTCTGTTCCAGCAGTCACTGATAAAATAGGCTGTAAACAACTCCAGATTGTGGCACACTATGGGATAAATTATGCCTGTAATCTCAGCTCCAAGATGGATAATTTCAGCAGCTGGTAGGTAAGGTTGAGGAAATCGACCTTGCTCATGGAGTTTCAATGAAGCTCACAGTCTGCAGCATTGTCCCCTGTAACAGCTCATGGCCCTGCTTCTCAGTCGATTGGGAGGCTTAACCCAGACACTGTGAAGGTTCTATGACAAACTAGGCTGTGAATTCCTAGACTTGCGCCATAGGGTTGAGAACTGTGGGGCTTCTCTAAATGGTTCAGGTGTGCACTACATATCAGTGGCTACTACACAGGTAGCAAACAATCTAGCTGCAAAAAACCTGGAAGTATCAGTGTAAGATCCAAAGAAATGCCCCCTACAGGAAAGTATATTAAAATCCTAGTTGTAAACTGCCAAAGGAATTGCAACAAAATGCCAACATATGATGTGCTCCTAAAATGCAGTGAAGCTGTTTAAAACATGAAGTTACAGCAGTGAGATTTTTGGGGAAATTTCAGCATATCCTGAAAGTACAGGCAAATGGGAAATGGAGGTGGTTTATTCAGCACAGCAGACAAGAATATCAAATCTACCAAGATAGAAATTAAAGCTGCATGAGAGTTACAACTTGGTTTGTAAGGTGTTCTGCTGGATATCAGCATCGTTCCTGCATGATATTTTGGTAACGTAACTCGTAACCTTCATCAGGTACGACCTGAGACTGCACCTGATGAAGGTTACAAGCTACGTTACTGAAATATTGTGTAAGAATGATGCTGATATCTGGCAGAACACCCGACAACCCAAGATGTCATTAGATCACCGGGAAAGCCTGAAGAGTTGCATAAGAGTTGTTTGGGCAAGACTATATCAGGGATGGGCATGAGATTATATTTGGATCCTATTACGGACCACCAGACCCTCCTCCTGATGCAACCAAAAACTTTAGAGACAACCTCAGTTCACACATATGTTCCAAATCATACTGTAATCATTGGAGGAGACTTTAACCATCTAACAATCATCTGGGATAATTACAGTTTCGTTAGTGGTGTGTATGACATCTTCTGAAACATTACTAAATGCCTTTTCCAAAAACTTCCCAGAACAAATTATTAAAACCCCACTTGTGATGGAAAAATAGTAGACCTAATGGCAACAAACAGACCGACCTCTTTCAGGACGTCCACACTGAAACTGGTATCAGTGACGATGTGGCTGTTGTAGCAAAAATGATTACCAAAGTACAAAGGGCAACTAAAACAAGTAGAAAGATATGTACATTCAGTAAACTAAATAAAGAAGCACTAGTGTCATACATCAATGAGCAACTTGAAAATTTTAGTTCAGGAGCATGCCGAGGAACTACGACACAAGCTTAAAAGAATAGATGACTATGCACTGGGTATATGTAAACCAAGTAGAATATTCCATGGTAGGAGTGATCCTCCAGGGTATTCAGTCACTGTAAAGCAACATCTAAAGAAACAGATACTACTGCAGAATAGGTGTAAAACAAAGCATAGGCTGGATTAAATGTCTTTGGCTGTCACAAGAGCAATGCACGAAGCCTTCAATGACTACCATAACACAATATTGTCAAAAGATATTTCATAAAACCCAAAGAAATGCTAGTCATAAGTAAAGGCTGTTAATGGCATTGAAGCTAGAGTCCAGTCACTCACAAGTGACGCAACTGAAATTGAGAATAGCATAGCAAAATCAGAAATGCTTAACTCTATTTTCAGATGTCCCTTTACTACAGAAAGCCAAGTTCTCATATCACTAAGAAATGAGTGGCATAGATATTAGTGTCAGTGGTGTTGAGAAAAAGCTGAAATCATTAAAATAGAAGAAAGTTCCAGGGTCAGATGGAATCCCTATCAGATTCCATACTGAATTTGTTGCTGAGTAAGCCCATCTCTTTAGTATAATCTACCATAGATCCCTCAAACAAAAACCTTTGCCCATTAGTAGGAAGAAAGCATAGGCCACATCCGCTTATGAGAAAGGTAACAGGAGTAACTCACAAAACTACTGTACAATATCCTTGACATCCATTTGTTGTATGTATGACATCCTCCATGTCAACCAGCATGGATTCTGAAAACAGAGACCATGTGAAATCCAACTCACACTTTTCTCACGTGACATACTGAAAGCTATGGATCAAGGCAGTCGTGTAGATGCAGTATTTCTCAATTTCCAAAAACTATTTGACTCAGTACCACATCAATGCTTACTGTCGAATGTATGGCTGTAAGGGCTATCAACTGAACTTTGTGACTGGACTGAGAATTTTTTTGTAGGAAGCATATCATAAGTTATCTTGTATGGAGAGTCATTTAAAAACATGAAATAACTTCTTGTGTGCCCCAGGAAAGTGTGTTGGGACCATTGCCATTCATGTTATATATTAACGACCTTGTGGTCAATATTAATAGCAAATTCAGACTTTTTGCAGATGATGCAGTTATGTATAATGAAGTACTGTCTGAAAGAAGGTGCAGAAATATTCAGTCAGATCTTGGTAAGTTTCAAACTGGTGAAAGCTTGGCAACTTGCTTTAAGTGTTAGAAACATAAAAAACAAACAAACAAAAAACCTAGTATAATATGACTGTGGTATCAATTAGTCACAGGTGGAATGGGTCAACTCATACAAATAATTGGGTGTAACAGTTTGTTGGGATATGGAATCTAATGATCACATAGGGTTCATTGGTAGAGTGCTAGGGAAATATGATCAGTCCTCAAAGGAGACTGTATACAAAACATTTGTGCAACCTGTCCTAGAAAGTTACTCAGAAGTGTAAGACCCTTGCCAGATAATAATAACAGGAGATATTGAACATATTCAAAGAAGGGAAGCATGATTGGTCACAGGTTTTTTCAACTTTTGAGATAATGACACAAAGATGCTGAAAGAACTGGACTGGCTGATACTTGAAGACAAACACAGACTATCCCTGAAAACCGACTTAGAAAATTTCTAGAACCAACTGCATGTGATGAATCTATGATTATACTGCAATCCTCCTAAGTATTGCTCCCATAGGGATTGCAAAGAAAAGATTGGACTAATTATAGCATGCACACAGACATTTAATCACTCATTCATCCCATGCTCCACAGGTGAATGGATCTGGAGAATGCCTTAATAACTGGTATAATAGGACGTACCCTCTACCATGCACTTCGCAGTGGTTAGGAGAGTACAGAGGTAGATTCAGATGTAAAATCAACTTAGAGTAGTGTTGCATATGAATGTAATACAGAAGTATGGCACAATCTGTGATTAATAAACTCTCTGTGCACTGTTGCAGCAAAATAAATGTACTTGGGTTTCTCAGTTGATTCCATATTTGGTAACAACTGCATTAAAATCATTTATGATAACTATGTGATAGGTTTCACTTGGTGACTCGACTGCTACCAGAACCTATCCAATAGCACTGAGGCAGTAACCAATGGTTAGAGTTCGTGACACTTCTGGTCCTGTCTGGGGCTTTAAAATAAAATAGAGTTTACTTTATTAATGTTTATGACCATACACCATCAATGGAACACATTGCATGGATAATTATTTAATGTTTATGATTCATATGCACCAAATATTGTTCCTCAAAAACATATTCCTAAATAATTATGATGTTGCGCTAATTTTAAATCATTGTAGTCAACACACACAAGAATTAAAGTTCAGTTAATTGTTTATTATCTTCAGACATATGTGAAGAGTGTGGTGAATCACAAGACTTGTTGGGCTTAAATAACTCACTGAAGTTAAATTTTACGAAGTCCCATTGAAAACTAATTATTCTCCAGCAACAATTGTTAGGCTGTTGAGTCCAGCATTATGCCCAGCAATAAGTCCTTTCAAAAGTTGCATAAAAGTTTTGTAAACAATCTTCTTTGTGGACTGATTGCACTTTTCCCAGTATCCTGCCAATGAATTAAAGTCTTCCATATGATTTACCTACGACTGAGCTATGTTATCATTCCATTTCGTAGCCCTACAAATTGTTATCACCAATTATTTGTATGCAATAACTGGTATCAACTGTGACTAGTATTGCAGTCATAGGTTACTACATTTTTTCATTTTGTAAAATGCACAGTTTTAAAAGCAAGTTACCAATCCTTCCACCACTTCGAAATCTTATCACAATCTGACTGCATATTTGTGCAGCATTTTCATACTGATTTCATTGTAGATAATTGTATCATCTGCAAAAAGTCTGAGGTTACTATTAATATTGTCTGCAAGGTCACTAATATACTATATGAACACTAAGAGACACATTTCTTCTAATACCTAAGGGTGAGCTGCAGGTATGAATTTTTGGACTGGATGAAGAGTCAACACCTGACCCATTTATGGGGGCCCTACAGTTATCAAAGCTATGGTGCAAATCTACACAGCTAAGTTTGCCACAGTATCTCAGAAGTCTCTGATTCAACCCATCCAGTCCACTCAGAACCAGAGACTGTGATCACCTTAAGGGAAAATGCTGTGAATTGTGAAGTTCATTGAAATTCCCTGAGCAAGGCTGGTCTGCTGAATCTTATCTGCCAGTCACCAGAATGATGCAAATGTGATCTCATAGCCTAGACAATGGGTATCATTTTTTCCAATATGCTCCACAATCTGCAGTTGGTTGTACGCTGTTCACTTGATGGCTGCTGGAACATCCTCTTCATCATGCTGAATGAGTCTTCCTGGCATATACACTGAGTGCACAAGATGATCCTACCCATCCCTTGCTGCGATTCTCATAAGGGATACCATTATTCATCGTACATTTGACCTGCCAATGATTGGAAGGCAGCACGTCATATTTGTTGATTGGGAGGGATGGGATGGGGATGTAGGGGGGGAGGGGGAGGGAAGGGGTGAGGGGGAGCAAGGGGGGCATATGAGTGCAATACCCAGAGTTCTCCTTGGCCCTGGCTCCACTGTACAAGGGTGGTAAATCTACTACTCACATACTACTCACAGACAAGTGAATGATTGGTGATAAATATCACAATTTTAAACATGGCTGGCACAGCATCTGTAAATAAATTTTCAGTGTATAATGCATAAGTTTACTGTAAAATCTGTGACCAGGTTTAGGTACCAGTAAGAGTATCTTCTTCAGAAGGGAACTCACCTATAATCACAAATTAAACAACTAAAATACTTACACTTTACAACACTGAAATGAAGTAAATGCTGTAAAACTGGTACTTACATAAATTTCATGATGTTAAAATTGTAAACATGCATGTTGAGCTAATGAGCTCCAGTCAAGCAGTAGAAAATATCCAATAAAGTCCTCCACAGCAAATAAAGTGCTCCATAGAAACAGTAAAAATTGTTACACTGGTACAGCCTGTTAGAAGAGCAGACATGGGACTGAGTGAGTGGCAACTACCTGCACTGCCAAGTAAACATGGCGTAGAGTGCACCACTTACTGGGTGCTAGTAGCATGACAAATACTTAACTATATGAAATCCACAACTGTCACAGTAATTTATCAATATGATATGTATCTAGATGTTTAAACAAAGTAAATTGTGAAATTGTCTGTAGTATAAGAGAAAGAATGTATCCAAGATAAAAAAGGAATAAAATATTTTTTTGTAAAAATAATGATGACTATATGTTGCAAAAAATGAAAATGTACTATGGCAGGATTTTATCAAGCAGTTACAGTAAGCAAAATTGAGGGGAGGGGATAATATGCATTACATAATATCTGCAAACAGTACGTGTACACAGTACCATATGGTGTGCTATCAGTAAGGAAGTACAGAGCCCATAAAGGAAAGGGAGAAACAATGTTTCTGAAATAGAAGTGAATGGAAGCATGAACCAAAGTATTATATATTTGTGAGCAATGTCTTAAAGGCATTAAAGAAGCTCATATCTCATACAGCTGAGTGTTTATCATGCTGCTAGCTCCCAGCAAGTGACACACTCTATATCACATTTACCTGGCATTATAACTAGTTGTTACACACTCAGTCCAATGTCTGCTCTTTTATCATGCTGTAAAAATTTTTACTGTTTCCGTGGAAGACTTTATTCCATATTTTCTATTGTTTGACAGAAGCTCCTTAGCTCATCATGTATGTTTACAATTTTAAAGTCATGTAATTTTATCCTACGTACTTCATTTCAGTGCTGTAAAGTATTACGTATTTTAGAAGTTTATTTTATGGTGTGTTTAAAACATTATAGGTGACTTTCCCTCTGAAGAAGACACTTAGTGGTATTGAAATCTGGTCAAGGGTTATAAACTAAACTTATGCAACTGGTTGACTGTAAAGTTTATATATTGAAAGAAAAATAAATAAATAAATAAAAACTGATAGATATGTACTTCCTCTAGAGGAAAGAGTATTCAAAGGAGAGGACAGTACCTGTGGTACCTTTGGTATCTCCAGTATGTATTCTCGATCTCCCTCTCACCACATCCACTGACAACAGCTTTCAATCATTAGACAGCAGTCAGGGCGATTGCTAGCAGCATATGAACAGCAACAACTCATCTCTTGTTAGAGAATAGCATTTACAGTGGGTCCAAATTGTGACTGCTGCAATGTTTTACAGAACAGCAGAAAAAAACTTTAAACCAAGTCTAATTCTGAGTTTGGGAAAAGATGTCAAAATGTAAATCTCGATCTGGTGTGGTGTGACAAAGCCTTAGACAGAGTGACATTCAAAAAATTGCTGGGGATCCATGTGGATGAAAACTTAAATTTTAATGACCACATAATAAAACTTGCACAGAAACTTAATTCAGCCTGTTTTGCCCTCAGAATTATTGCAAATGTTTGTACCTCAGAGGTTGCCAGAATGGCATATTTCAGCTATTTTCAATCTCTTGCCACATACGGAATAATATTTTGGGGTTCCACAACAGGGCGCCTAAAACAAATTTTTTGTCACAGTCATCCACAGACACACTGCAAACCCATATTCAAAAAGCTTAGAATACTTACTATACCATCATTATACATATACAAATGTGTATTGTATGTCAGGACCCACATTGCAGATTTTCAGACAAATGCCGACTTCCATAACTATAATACCCGTAATAGCGCAGCACTCCATACTCAGCGAACAAAAAGAATGAATACACAAAGGCATGTGAGCCATATCGGTGCAAAACTGTACAATGCACTGCCAGTCAACATCAGGCAGTTAGAAGATGATAACAAATTTAAAACAGAATTTAAAAAATTTCTAGTACAACAATGTTTTTATTCTGTAAATGACTATGTAGGTCAAAAAATTTTTTCTGATGATATTTATAAAGGCAAAGTGGAAAATACTCTATCTGTACCTAATCATTCATTACATTTACATACTTAAAGGACAGCTGTTGTGTGATGTAAATATATACCTAAGCAGTGTTGTGTATATAAGGACTTGCTGTTTATGGAGGACAGAACTAAAGCCTTACAAAAAACAGACTATGCATTTAAAATAACAGGCAGGGATGTATTAATTTTATTGTATTATTATTAACTTCATTGTATTATTTTGTTTTGTACCTTTTTATGTATATATAGTTTGTGTCCCATTTCTTTGAAATGGCTTACATGTACCCTTGACAACATCCATACAATATTTATTGTCAAATGATGGATAAATAAAATAATAATAATAATAAATAATACAAAGTTCTGCAGACTCAGAATACAAGAAATTTTTATTATTTAAATTTTACAATAAGGCTGCCTTTTTCATCCTCTACCTTACTGCTACTGTGACAACAATTGTCCAGTTCAAACCAGAATAGGCTGAATTGTAATCAGCAAAGTCACCTTCTCAATAAAGTCATGCAGCAGGGTCTCAGAGCAATAGCCATATAACTGAGTTCCCTTGTCTTCCGAATCACCATAAGAGCAGTCACTAATTGTCTTAGTCGCAGTCACCAATTGTCTTAGTCTTCCTTATCTTTAAACTTCCTGCTGGACAGGTCTGAGACTAAAGAGTTAACATTCTCTCGCCCTCCCTCCCCCTGGCAATCATAACATGCAATCCTCATAAGAAAACAGATTGATACAATTTCTTTTTTCCAAATATGAGTATGTTCCAGAATGAGATTTTCACTCTGCAGCGGAGTGTGCGCTGATATGAAACTTCCTGGCAGATTAAAACTGTGTGCCCGACCGAGACTCGAACTCGGGACCTTTGCCTTTCGCGGGCAAGTGCTCTACCAACTGAGCTACCGAAGCATGACTTGCACCCGGTACTCACAGCTTTACTTCTGCCAGTACCTCGTCTCCTACCTTCCAAACTTTACAGAAGCTCTCCTGCGAACCTTGCAGAACTAGCACTCCTGAAAGAAAGGATATTGCGGAGACATGGCTTAGCCACAGCCTGGGGGATGTATCCAGAATGTGAGGACGGGGCGTGAGTCGTGCTTGGGTAGCTCAGTTGATAGAGCACTTGCCCGCGAAAGGCAAAGGTCCCGAGTTCGAGTCTCGGTCCGGCACACAGTTTTAATCTGCCAGGAAGTTTCATATGAGTATGTTGTTTGCAGGTCAACACTCCTTTTAAAATCAGCCTACAGCCCTACTCACCATGTGAGACTACAAACTGGCATTATAAAAGGTGTCATTTTAGTAACCTGTTTTTGGCATTGTGGTGCTGTCTTCAATTTACTAAGCCATGGACGGGTGTATTAAACAGCCATGTGGAGCCACCCAACTCTGAGCTCAGGTGAACGAGGTGAGAGCTCAGCACAGTCAATCTGGGCTACACATCACAGTCTACCCAGTGTAGCCACTGCTGCTGCTGCTGCTGCTGCATCTGCACGAAGCTGCTCAAGCACCACCACAATGCTGGGTGATGCCACAATGCCAGTGCATGAGACTGCCACATTGACTGATGACCAGCAGACATAAGTCATGAGCTTTACTTTCAGTGAGAAGATACTGCCAAGGTGAGGTCACCAGAGACGTGTAGCGGGAACTGCCATGAAGACTTTTTGTTTGTTTTGAGGTGTATTAGTTTAAAAGGATGCCACGATCAGGTCAAGGGAGAGCTGGAGATGGATGCACAATTGCAACCAAGGGTGTAGCAGCTCCAGGTGGAGAATGAAGATCTGCAAAAGGCTCTTCAATGAGTTATTATTGAATGTGACACTATAACCCCCTATGTATTGCTCACACAGGGATTGTGAGGATAAGATTAGAATAATTACTGCTTGCACGGAGGCATTCAAACATTCATTTTTTCCACGTTCCATATGTGAATGGAACAGAAAGAAACCCTAATAACTGGTACAATGGGATATACCCTCTGCCATGTACCTCACACTGGTTTGCTGAGTATAGATGTAGATAAATGAGATATGATACAATCAGCATGAAAATCACATTTAAATTTTATGTAAAGTTTTAAGATTTAGGTATTCAAAGTGAATTCATGCGACACAGGACTTTAATTAGGCAGCAAAGAAGTACTGCAAGTTTCCTTATATTTGTATGGGCCTATGTTAATAACTGTGCACAATGCATGGATTTTGCTTGTAGCTTGTGTCATGACACCTTCTACACTAGCATGCCAAAGATGAACACCAACAGTTTATCACATTAAAAACAACTAAAATTGTGGAGCCCCATTAAGCACATCTTTCGTATGAGGCAGCTAACAATGCCACACAGCCACAGTATCTCGTGAACCAGTTCAGGATATTTACAAAAACACAATAGAATACTTTTTGGCACTGTTTTGCTTTTCCTTCAATCATGGCTTCTCATGCCAATCACCTCTTGATAATAGGTTTTCACAAATTCTTGCTATTGTTTGTCCTTACACAGGTCATTCTGTCCAGAGCTAAATGTTTAAAATCCTTCTTGAGATATGACAGTACTATAATTTTATTTGGTTTACAGATAATTTTTTCTGCCTATTTTAACTGTCCTTTGTCCATTAGTAATCATGGTTACTACAACACCATAGTCACTGATGCCAGTTGTAATGTGAATATATAAAAAGAGGTCATGTCTATTTGTTGCCATTAGATCTAATATATTTCCATCATGAGGCGACTTCCATACTATTCTAAGTAGTTATTATTCTGCAGACAGGTTAATTTTACAGTTTGAACAGAATAATTTCACATTTTATTGGAGAGTTAGATGTAGAGGGAGAGTTCATAAACAGAGCTGTATTTGATTTATTGCAATGAAGCCCATTAAATAATACACACACACACACACACACACACACACACACACACACACACACAGTGCAACTGGGTACAAGTCTGTGTGTGTATTCATAGCCTAGCTCATCATGCAATTTCTTCCAAAAGCTATCAATGCTTTCATCCTCTTTTGGGTGTGTCTGACAACCACATAATGCTTCTGAAATCTGGTAAGTAGTCTAATTTTCTCCCAAATTATCTACATTCCACCAGAACTTTCCTTACTATACATAAAAAACAACATACTATGAGACAAAACTATCACACTGCACATATTGGTAACTTCCACAATTAAATATGGTACCTTCCATCAATGTCTAATGCTAAGCATCACATCCTTCCGTTTGGGGTTCTCCATTAAACTTTAACCCTTTGGAAATATAGCTATTGTTATCTACATCAGAAACAGATCCAGAAATCCTTCCATCTAGTGTCATCCATCTTCTTATGGAGCATAATAATCTCACATTTGTTAAATGTGTTCTTTGATAATGTGTAAAAAAAACTTGCCTACCTTCAAAATGTCTGAATTCTGTGAGTTTCATATTTAGATGTATGTAAGTTTTACATATTATAAATCTACACACACACACACACACACACACACACACACACACACACACACACAATAGTGATCTCCTCTTCTCATACTGTTGTTAGAGATAATGTTTATCATTTCCCTGCACCACTTCTGAGCATGATCACACACACACTGCTGTAGAGGCAGCAGTGTAAAAAGAAGAAGAGATGAAGACAGTGAAAAATTGTCACTAGTCTAGTGTAAACACATACATTAAATCATCATCTTCTGTAGATTCAGTGAGGAAGGAGAACCTTTAGGGACATGGATACAGTAACAGAAGACAAGAAAATCTCAAATAATACAGCTAGAAATAATAATGAAATAGAATCTAATGCTGTGATGCACATTACTAATATATGATTCCTTGTTTTTTATTGTTTGATGAAGAGTGCTCTGCATATATTGGATATTTTT
Organism: Schistocerca americana; assembly: GCF_021461395.2. Classification (NCBI taxonomy): domain Eukaryota; kingdom Metazoa; phylum Arthropoda; class Insecta; order Orthoptera; family Acrididae; genus Schistocerca; species Schistocerca americana. The sequence continues at coordinate 597,451,373 of NC_060125.1, read as the reverse complement.
TAGGCTAGAGAAATCCCTCCATAGGCCTGACAAGGTGTCTTCTGAGCTCAGACAGAGTAGCATCTGTCACAGCAGATTGGAGAAAGAAAATGATAAAATATTATTGGTTAACTGCAGAAGTGTCTATGTAAAGGTCCTGGAACTAATTTCACTTATAAAAGGTAACAAAGCCTGCACAGTGTTGCGGACAGAGAGCTGGCAGGAACCAGAGTCTAATAGCAATGAAATTTTAAACTCTGATTGGAATGTTTATAGCAAAGATAGGTTGAATGCTGGGAGTGCAGGTATGTTTGCAGCAATAAAAATATATAATAACATCTAGTGAGACTAGTACAGGTTCAGAACGCAAAATAATTTGTGTGAAGATAAAAGTTAAAAGTGAATCAAACAGGGTCATTGGATGCTTATATAGACCCCCACCTCACAACACAGTTGAGGGAAAACTTAGAGAACACTACATGTAAATATTGTGGTCATATTACAGTTTTAAGTGGAGATTTCTATTTAGCAGCTGTAGACTGGAAGACTCCAGTGATTAGGTTGGGTAGTAGGGGCAGAGAATCATGTTTAATTATTCTAAATGCCTTCCCCAAAAATTACATTGAGCAGGTTAGTCAGAGAACTGACTTCTGAAGATATACCTCAGACCTGCTATTGACAAACAGACCAAACTTTTTGACTCAGTTGTCATAGAAGAGGAAATCAGTGACCATAATGCCATAACAGAACCACTGAACATGGCTGTAAACAGGAACACAAAGAAAGCAGGAAGAGCTTTCCGTTTAGCAAGAATGACAGGAAAGATATTTCAGATTACTTGACAGGTCATCATAAAAATTTAATCTCCAGCACTGATATTGCTGAGCATTAATGGACAATGTTCAAGAGCATCATTCAATGTGGCCCAACCATAATTGTGAGGGATGGAGAAGTCCTAGTGTGGTTTGAAAACCATTTTGGAAGCTGCTATAAGAGCAAAATGAGCCTTACTACAAACTTAAATGTAGCCAAAGCCTCAAAGACAAACAAAAGCTCAATGAAGTGAAAATTAGTCTAAGGAGGGCTAGGCATGAAGAGTTCAATGAATAAAAAAGTAAAACTCTATCTAACTACTGCATAGAAAATCCAATGAAGTTCTGGTCTTAGGTTTAATCAGTAAGTGGATTTTTCATTTGTTTTGAATATTTAGTTTATTGTTGATAGTCAAAAAGATTATATGTATTTTCAAGTGTTCAGTGAATTTTTACTTTTGAAAAAGATGTATCAAAGAATTTGCATTAAATTTTGCTTGAAAAATGGAATAAAGTGCATTACCACATTCATGTGCTTGACTGTGGCTTTTGGTGAATCAACTGTCAGTAAGAAAAGAGTTTATGAGTAGTATAAATGTTTCAAAGAGCGATGAGAAGATGTTGAAGATGATGACTATCCTGGATGCCCTAGCACATAGATTACCGATGACAATGTGGAAGAAGTAAAGAAAATAGTTCTGGAAAATTGCCAAATCACAATCAGAGAAGTTGCTGACAATGTTGGCATATCCTTCTGCTCATGGCAAGCATTTTTCAGATGTTTTGGGCTTGAAACACTTAGCAGAAAGGTTTGTTCTGAAATTGTTGAATTTCAACCAAAAACTACATCATGTAAAAATCGCTCGGGAATTGCTGAATGAAATCAACAATGATTTAGAACTTTCAAAGAGTGTTATAACAGCTGGGAAAACATGGATATATGGCTATGATGTTGAAGCCAAGGCCCAATAATCCCAATGGAAACAGCCTGAAGAGCCAAGTCTGAAAAACATTTATCAATTTTGTTCACATGTATAGATTCTTCTCACTGTTTTGATTACTGTTTTCTTTGATTACAGTGGCATAGTACATCATGAGTTCCTGCCTTAGGTTCATATGGCCAATAATGAATACTACTTGAAAGTTATGCTTTGTGTGTGTGAAGCATCCTAAGACAATGACCAGAATTATGGCAAAACCAGTTGTGAAAATTGGGTCCCGATAATGCTCCCGCTCTCACCTAAATGCTTGATCATGATTTTTTGGCAAAAGCGAAACTCTTATGTTGCATCAGCTACCATAAGCACTGGACATGGCCCCCTACAACTTCTTTCCATTCCCAAGGCCGAAGAGAACCGTGAAAGGATGTTGTTTTGCCACCACTGATGATATAAAAACAGAATCGCTGAAGGAGACAAACACCATGCAAAAAAGTGAGTTCCAGAAGAGCTTCCAGTACTGAAAAAAGCACTAGCACAAGTTTATTATATTTGAGGGCGATTACTTTGAAGTGGTCAAAGTTGATGTTGTTGAAGATTCTTGAAGAAAAAAAAAACACCCAGTACTTTTTGATCACCTCTCATATATTACTTGCACTTACATATCTCTCATGAAAAGACCATCAAGACATAATTAGAGAGATTCGAGCCCACATGGAGGCTTACCAGCAATTGTTCTTCCTAAAAATCATATGTGACTGGAACAGGAAAAAGGGAAAGGGACACTGGTACACAAAGTGCTCTCAATTGCTCTCAGTTATAAACTGTAAAGTGGCTTGATGAGTATAGACATAGATGTAGATATAAACTAATATTAAATAAATAAGTTACATTTTAATTTTTAAAACAGCATTATATTTAAATTTCATCACTACTTACTGTCACTGCACATCAAGCCTTGAGCATTCTGAGCAACCAAAGAGTTCATTATAGTGAGAAGCAACAGCGGCTGCACAAACATTGTTATATGCATTCACAACCTGAAAGCAGTCCAAAAAGGTACAGTATTGGTAACTGCATTATATCTGAAAAAACTGATTGACTACATCCATACAAAGTGAACTAAAAACTACATGGAAAATATTAACAGCATTTATATTCCAAGGGGTTAAAAGCATAACATTATCATTCTCTGTTACTAATTCATGCAATGAAATTATCTTAAAGAATTAATACAACAATGAGACAACTTTTGAATTCTAGTTTTGTGCACAAGTTAACAGAAAATTCAGATTTCAATAGTGGATATCAGAAAAGTTGTGCACTGTACCAAGTTCCTTCAACCACTGACATATTGAGTTCTACTGATCGCATGATGAGGAGAGATCAGGAATGAATAAAAACATAAAGGAAGGCGAGGGTACAGGTTTGATTCCTGGTTCATTACACAGAAAGTTTCGTATACACAGAGAAAGGTTCATTTTGGAGTCAAAACATATGGTTACCATAACTGTGAGTATGTGCTTTTATGGGCAACATTATTAATTAATTGTTGTTGTTGTGGTCTTCAGTCCTGAGACTGGTTTGATGCAGCTCTCCATGCTACTCTATCCTGTGCAAGCTTCTTCATCTCCAAGTACCTACTGCAACCTACATCCTTCTGAATGTGCTTAGTGTCTTCATCTCTTGGTCTCCCTCTACGATTTTTACCCTCCACGCTGCCCTCCAATACTAAATTGGTGATCCCTTGATGCCTCAGAACATGTCCTGCTAACCGATCCCTTCTTCTGGTCAAGTTGTGCCACAAACTTCTCTTCTCCCCAATCCTATTCAATACTTCCTCATTAGTTATGTGATCTACCCATCTAATCTTCAGCATTCTTCTGTAGCACCACATTTCGAAAGCTTCCATTCTACTCTTGTCCAAACTATTTATCGTCCATGTTTCACTTCCATACATGGCTACACTCCATACAAATACTTTCAGAAACGACTTCCTGACACTTAAATCTATACTCAATGTTAACAAATTTCTCTTCTTCAGAAACACTTTCCTTGCCATTGCCAGTCTACATTTTATATCCTCTCTACTTCGACCATCATCAGTTATTTTGCTCCCCAAATAGCAAAACTCCTTTACTACTTTAAGTGTCTCATTTCCTAATCTAATTCCCTCAGCATCACCCGACTTAATTTGACTACATTCCATTATCCTCATTTTGCTTTTGTTGATGTTCATCTTATATCCTCCTTTCAAGACACTGTCCATTCGATTCAACTGCTCTTCCAAGTCCTTTCCGGTCTCTGACAGAATTACAATGTCATCGGCGAACCTCAAAGTTTTTATTTCTTCTCCATGGATTTTAATACCTACTCCGAACTTTTCTTTTGTTTCCTTTACTGCTTGCTCAAATACAGATTGAATAACATTGGGGAGAGGCTACAACCCTGTCTTACTCCCTTCCCAACCACTGCTTCCCTTTCATGCCCCTCGACTCTTATAACTGCCATCTGGCTTCTGTACAAATTGTAAATAGCCTTTCGCTCCCTGTATTTTACCCCTGCCACCTTTAGAATTTGAAAGAGAGTATTCCTGTCAACATTGTCAAAAGCTTTCTCTATGTCTACAAATGCTAGAAACGTAGGTTTGCCTTTCCTTAATCTTTCTTCTAAGATAAGTCGTAAGGTCAGTATTGCCTCACGTGTTCCAATATTTCTACGGAATCCAAACTGATCTTCCCCGAGGTCGGCTTCTACTAGTTTTTCCATTTGTCTGTAAAGAATTCATGTTAGTATTTTGCAGCTGTGGCTTATTAAACTGATTGTTCAGTAATTTTCACATCTGTCAACACCTGCTTTCTTTGGGATTGGAATTATTATATTCTTCTTAAAGTCTGAGGGTATTTCGCCTGTTTCACACATCTTGCTCACCAGATGGTAGAGTTTTGACATGACTGGCTCTCCCAAGGCCGTCAGTAGTTCCAATGGAATGTTGTCTACTCTGGGGCCCTTGTTCCGACTCAGGTCTTTCAGTGCTCTGTCAAACTCTTCACGAAGTATCATATCTCCCATTTCATCTTCATCTACATCCTCTCCCATTTCCATAATAACGTCCTCAAGTACATCGTCCTTGTATAGACCCTCTATATACTCCCTCCACCTTTCTGCTTTCCCTTCTTGGCTTAGAACTGGGTTTCCATCTGAGCTCTTGATGTTCATACAAGTGGTTCTCTTATCTCCAAAGGTCTCTTTAATTTTCCTGTAGGCAGTATCTATCTTACCCCTAGTGAGATAAGCCTCTACATCCTTACATTTGTCCTCTAGCCATGCCTGCTTAGCCATTTTGCACTTCCCGTCAATCTCATTTTTGAGACGTTTGTATTCCTTTTTGCCTGCTTCATTTACTGCATTTTTATATTTTCTCCTTTCATCAATTAAATTCAATATTTCTTCTGTTACCCAAGGATTTCTACTAGCCCTCATCTTTTTACCTACTTGATCCTCTGCTGCCTTCATTACTTCATCCCTCAAACCTACCCATTCTACTTCTACTGTATTTCTTTCCCCCATTCCTGTCAATTGTTCCCTTATGCTCTCCCTGAAACTCTGTACAACCTCTGGTTCTTTTAGTTTATCCAGGTCCCATCTCCTTAAATTCCCACCTTTTTGCAGTTTCTTCAGTTTTAATCTACAGGTCATAGCCAATAGATTCTGGCCAGAGTCCACATCTCCCCCTGGAAATATCTTACAATTTAAAACCTAGTTCCAAAATCTCTGTCTTACCATTATACACTCCTGGAAATGGAAAAAAGAACACATTGACACCGGTGTGTCAGACCCACCATACTTGCTCCGGACACTGCGAGAGGGCTGTACAAGCAATGATCACACGCACGGCACAGCGGACACACCAGGAACCGCGGTGATGGCCGTCGAATGGCGCTAGCTGCGCAGCATTTGTGCACCGCCGCCGTCAGTGTCAGCCAGTTTGCCGCGGCATACGGAGCTCCATCGCAGTCTTTAACACTGGTACCATGCCGCGACAGCGTGGACGTGAACCGTATGTGCAGTTGACGGACTTTGAGCGAGGGCGTATAGTGGGCATGCGGGAGGCCGGGTGGACGTACTGCCGAATTGCTCAACACGTGGGGCGTGAGGTCTCCACAGTACATCGATGTTGTCGCCAGTGGTCGGCGGAAGGTGCACGTGCCCGTCGACCTGGGACCGGACCGCAGCGACGCACGGATGCACGCCAAGACCGTAGGATCCTACGCAGTGCCGTAGGGGACCGCACCGCCACTTCCCAGCAAATTAGGGACACTGTTGCTCCTGGGGTATCGGCGAGGACCATTCGCAACCGTCTCCATGAAGCTGGGCTACGGTCCCGCACACCGTTAGGCCGTCTTCCGCTCACGCCCCAACATCGTGCAGCCCGCCTCCAGTGGTGTCGCGACAGGCGTGAATGGAGGGACGAATGGAGACGTGCCGTCTTCAGCAATGAGAGTCGCTTCTGCCTCGGTGCCAATGACGGTCGTATGCGTGTTTGGCGCCGTGCAGGTGAGCGCCACAATCAGGACTGCATACGACCGAGGCACACAGGGCCAACACCCGGCATCATGGTGTGGGGAGCGATCTCCTACACTGGCCGTACACCACTGGTGATCGTCGAGGGGACACTGAATAGTGCACGGTACATCCAAACCGTCATCGAACCCATCGTTCTACCATTCCTAGACCGGCAAGGGAACTTGCTGTTCCAACAGGACAATGCACGTCCGCATGTATCCCGTGCCACCCAACGTGCTCTAGAAGGTGTAAGTCAACTACCCTGGCCAGCAAGATCTCCGGATCTGTCCCCCATTGAGCATGTTTGGGACTGGATGAAGCGTCGTCTCACGCGGTCTGCACGTCCAGCACGAACGCTGGTCCAACTGAGGTGCCAGGTGGAAATGGCATGGCAAGCTGTTCCACAGGACTACATCCAGCATCTCTACGATCGTCTCCATGGGAGAATAGCAGCCTGCATTGCTGCGAAAGGTGGATATGCACTGTACTAGTGCCGACATTGTGCATGCTCTGTTGCCTGTGTCTATGTGCCTGTGGTTCTGTCAGTGTGATCATGTGATGTATCTGACCCCAGGAATGTGTCAATAAAGTTTCCCCTTCCTGGGACAATGAATTCACGGTGTTCTTATTTCAATTTCCAGGAGTGTATAATCTATCTGATACCTTTTAGTATCTCCAGGGTTCTTCCATGTATACAACCTTCTTTCATGATTCTTAAACCAAGTGTTAGCTATGATTATGTTGTGCTCTGTGCAAAATTCTACCAAGCGGCTTCCTCTTTCATTTCTTAGCCCCAATCCATATTCACCTACTATGTTTCCTTCTCTCCCTTTTCCTACACTCGAATTCCAGTCACCCATGACTATTAAATTTTCGTCTCCCTTCACTATCTGAATAATTTCTTTTATTTCATCAAACATTTCATCAATTTCTTCATCATCTGCAGAGCTAGTTGGCATATAAACTCGTACTACTGTAGTAGGTGTGGGCTTCGTATCTATCTTGGCCACAATAATGCGTTCACTATGCTGTTTGTAGTAGCTTACCCACACTCCTATTTTTTTATTCATTATTAAACCTACTCCTGCATTACCCCTATTTGATTTTGTATTTATAATCCTGTATTCGCCTGGCCCAAAGTCTTGTTCTTCCTGCCTCTGAACTTCACTAATTCCCACTATATCTAACTTTAAGCTATCCATTTCCCTTTTTAAATTTTCTAACCTACCTGCCCGATTAAGGGATCTGACATTCCACGCTCCAATCTGTAGAACGCCAGTTTTCTTTCTCCTGATTACGACATCCTCTTGAGTAGTCCCCGCCCGGAGATCCGAATGGGGGACTATTTTACCTCCGGAATATTTTACCCAAGAGGACGCCATCATCATTTAATCATACAGTAAAGCTGCATGCCCTTGGGAAAAATTACGGCTGTAGTTTCCCCTTGGTTTCAGTCGTTCGCAGTACCAGCACAGCAAGGCTGTTTTGGTTATTGTTACAAGGCCAGATCAGTCAATCATCCAGACTGTTGCCCATGCAACTACTGAAAAGGCTGCTGCCCCTCTTCAGGAACCACACGTTTGTCTGGCCTCTCAACAGATACCCCTCCGTTGTGGTTGTACCTACGGTACGGCTATCTGTATCGCTGAGGCACGCAAGCCTCCCCACCAACGGCAAGGTCCATGGTTCATGGGGGGGATTAATTAAATAATAACTATTATTTATTATTACTATTATTATTAAATAAGTCTTATTAAACTACAATAACAGTAATTCCAGAATGGAAACATTCAATAAAAAGGACAAAAGACAACCACTCACCTATAGCTTAGAAATTTGTAACAACAAACAAACTTCAATAATTTTGGAGTTACTGCTCTTTTTCTAGTGGAAGCATGATGTCTCTCTATCCCCCTCCCCTCTCCTCAGCCGCCTCCCCCCCCCCCCCACCCCACCCCACACCCCACCACACATACACAGTCACAGGTACACAAGTACACTACTGCTGTGATACAGATTGAGTGGTTGCTCAGGTTCACATATGTGAGAGGTAGGGGTAACTGAGAAGGGGCACATCACGCGATACTTGGGGTGGAGGGAGCAGGTGGTTCTCTATTAAAGTAATGACATGAGGCCTGGAAAGAAATATGGGAGAGGAAAGGTTCAGGAGTGGGAAGGAGTCTAGCAGAGGTTTGGACCAGAGTACTGTGAGAACAAAAGATTTACTGGAGGGCAGTTCCCACCTACACAGGCATTTGCAACAACAGAAACCACATATATAAATATATGCACCTTGATAGCAATTAAAGATCTTTCAGTACAGATGCACTCTTCATCCAACCTCTTGAGAGAATCAGCATGTGGCTGTGAGCAAAGAGGACAATGGACAGGGGACACTAAGTATGAAGTGAGTGACAAGTTGGGAATTTGGCTTGGGCATGGCATAGCTGAAACAGTTAAGGCGACCACTTACATAAAGAAGGAAATCCACATTAGAGTCCTGGTCTGGCACAAATTGACACTTGTTGCCACTGAATTTGTTTCAATGCCAGATTGCAGCTAGGTCAGAATTTCAACTTCGTCATGCATACATACAGCTGTGGGATCAAAACAAATAGTGTCTGCTCTTTCAGACATGTGTAGCAGCAAGACAATGAATTAATTGTTAACACATCTCCTTTGTCAGAAGTTATAACTAATAAGTCTATTTGAGAAAGATTATCTGCCTTTGATGCACAATTATAATTACATTATTGACAGATTCTTGTCAATAATTTAAAAGTGATTGTATGGATTTTTGTAGTCCCATGGTATTTGGTATTTTTAAAAAGGGAAATGGATAGGTTAAAGTTAGATATAGTGGGAATTAGTGAAATTCAGTGGCAGGAGGAACAAGACTTTCGGTCAGGTGAATACAGGGTTATAAATACAAAATCAAATAGGGGTAATGCAGGAGTAGGTTTAGTAATGAATAAAAAAATTGGAGTGTGGGTAAGCTACTACAAACAGCATAGTGAACACATTATTGTGGCCAAGATAGACATGAAGCCTAGACCTACTACAATAGTACAAGTTTATATGCCAACCAGCTCTGCAGATGATGAAGAAATTGATGAAATGTATGATGAAATAAAAGAAATTATTCAGATAGTGAAGGGAGACGAAAATTTAATAGTCATGGGTGACTGGAATTCGAGTGTAGGAAAAGGGAGAGCAGGAAACATAGTAGGTGAATATGGATTGGGGCTAAGAAATGAAAGAGGAAGCCGCTTGGTAGAATTTTGCACAGAGCACAACATAATCATAGCTAACACTTGGTTTAAGAATCATGAAAGAAGGTTGTATACATGGAAGAACCCTGGAGATACTAAAAGGTATCAGATAGATTATATAATGGTAAGACAGAGATTTTGGAACTAGGTTTTAAATTGTAAGATATTTCCAGGGGGAGATGTGGACTCTGGCCAGAATCTATTGGCTATGACCTGTAGATTAAAACTGAAGAAACTGCAAAAAGGTGGGAATTTAAGGAGATGGGACCTGGATAAACTGAAAGAACCAGAGGTTGTACAGAGTTTCAGGGAGAGCATAAGGGAACAATTGACAGGAATGAGGGAAAGAAATACAGTAGAAGAAGAATGGGTAGGTTTGAGGGATGAAGTAATGAAGGCAGCAGAGGATCAAGTAGGTAAAAAGATGAGGGCTAGTAGAAATCCTTGGGTAACAGAAGAAATATTGAATTTAATTGATGAAAGGAGGAAACATAAAAATGCAGTAAATGAAGCAGGCAAAAAGGAATACAAACGTCTCAAAAATGAGATTGACGGGAAGTGCAAAATGGCTAAGCAGGGATGGCTAGAGGACAAATGTAAGGATGTAGAGGCTTATCTCACTAGGGGTAAGATAGATACTGCCTACAGGGTCTATACAAGGGCAATGTACTTGAGGACAATATTATAGAAATGGAAGAGAATGTAGCTGAAGATGAAATGGGACATACGATACTGCGTGAAGAGTTTGACAGAGCACTGAAAGACCTGAGCCGAAAGAAGCTCCCAGTAGTAGACAACATTCCATTAGAACTACTGACGGCCTTGGGAGAGCCAGTCCTGTCAAAACTCTAGCATCTGGTGAGCAAGATGTATGAGACAGACGAAGTACCCTCAGACTTCAAGAAGAATATAATAATTCCAATCCCAAAGAAAGCAGGTGTTGACAGATGTGAAAATTACTGAACAATCAGTTTAATAAGCCACAGCTGCAAAATACTAACATGAATTCTTTACAGACGAATGGAAAAACAAGTAGAAGCCGACCTCGGGGAAGATCAGTTTGGATTCCGTAGAAATATTGGAACACGTGAGGCAATACTGACCTTACGACTTATCTTAGAAGAAAGATTAAGGAAAGGCAAACCTACGTTTCTAGCATTTGTAGACTTAGAGAAAGCTTTTGACGATGTTGACAGGAATACTCTCTTTCAAATTCTAAAGGTGCCAGGGGTAAAATACAGGGAGCGAAAGGCTATTTACAATTTGTACAGAAGCCAGATGACAGTTATAAGAGTCGAGGGGCATGAAAGGGAAGCAGTGGTTGGGAAGGGAGTAAGACAGGGTTGTAGCCTCTCCCCAATGTTATTCAATCTGTATTTGAGCAAGCAGTAAAGGAAACAAAAGAAAAGTTCAGAGTAGGTATTAAAAACCATGGAGAAGAAATAAAAACTTTGAGGTTCGCCGATGACATTGTAATTCTGTCAGAGACCGGAAAGGACTTGGAAGAGCAGTTGAATGGAATGGACAGTGTCTGGAAAGAAGGATATAAGATGAACATCAACAAAAGCAAAACGAGGATAATGGAATGTAGTCAAATTAAGTCGGGTGATGCTGAAGGAATTAGATTAGGAAATGAGACACTTAAAGTAGGAAAGGAGTTTTGCTATTTGGGGAGCAAAATAACTGATGATGGTCGAAGTAGAGAGGATATAAAATGTAGACTGGCAATGGCAAGGAAAGAGTTTCTGAAGAAGAGAAATTTGTTAACATCGAGTATAGATTTAAGTGTCAGGAAGTCGTTTCTGAAAGTATTTGTATGGAGTGTAGCCATTTATGGAAGTGAAACATGGACAATAAATAGTTTGGACAGGAAGAGAATAGAAGCTTTCGAAATGTGGTGCTACAGAAGAATGCTGAAGATTAGATGGGTAGATCACATAACTAATGAGGAGATATTGAATAGAATTGGGGAGAAGAGGAGTTTGTGGCACAACTTGATGAGAAGAAGGGACCGGTTGGTAGGACATGTTCTGAGGCATCAAGGGATCACAAATTTAGTATTGGAGGGCAGCGTGGAGGGTAAAAATCGTAGAGGGAGACCAAGAGATGAATACACTAAGCAGATTCAGAAGGATGTAGGTTGCAGTAGGTACTGGGAGATGAAGATACTTGCACAGGATAGGGTAACATGGAGAGATGCATCAAACCAGTCTCGGGACTGAAGACCACAACAACAACAACAACAACAACAACATGGTGTTTGTTTTCTGGCGTCTCTGATGTTTACACAACATTATATACTGATATGCTGCAAGACTAAGTACAAATGAATTGGTGTTAATGTTTAGTAAATTGATTACTTACGAAAAGGATGGAGTCAAGCACAGCTAAACATTCATATTTAAACTTTATGTTATGCAAAGACCAATTTTAAATGCTTATGGAGAGTTAAAAGAAGACAAAGAAGTGTATTTTTTAATAAAGGCACACGCCTTCATGCACATGCTAAGCAAACTGGGGTGTGTAGGTCGACTGATGTATCAAGGGTATCTTCTCGTGTGGCGTTTTCGATGTCACAGTCACACAGGAATGATGCTAAGTGCCATTAATGCCAGTGGGTTCATGTCCTGTATGAACAATGCAAAGTGATGCCCACACAAGGTTGTCCGTTATACTTCTTCTTATTCTGATATCCATATGACAGTCTTCTCCTTATACTATACTCTAATCCTTAAAGTTAATTTTTCTTTTGCTATCCTATTTGTATTAGTTTGATGAAGAATGCTGGCTACTATTTCACTGATTGCACTTATGTGGTCTGGATCACAGGTGTTTCCTATCACTGTGCGTACAAGTAGGATAAAATACAGAGCAATGATGGCGCAACCATATTTATTGTTGGTTATCTTCCTCCGTATTTCCATTGTCAGCAGAAATAACTAATGCATAATACACAATTAAAGACTACTCGAGACTCAGAGTAGTGGGTAATAGTGAAAGGGGTTGACTACAACATCCTGTCACATTCCAATTAATGATCATGATTTACAGCTTTTGCAAGAAAGTCCTGTGTCAGGATAAAGTGCATGGTAGTAATATCTCACTGATGCATTTTATTTTCCAGGTAAGTCATCAGCGGGTGTTCTTAATGTATGGCGCAATAAAGAGCAAAACTATGTTTTTATATTATTAGCTGTCAGAAGATATTTGTGTGTAAATCAAAGAATGTTATATAACAGGGACCAACTGAATGAGGTGGTGTAACTGTTAAGGCATTAACCCCATATTCAGGAGGACATGGTCCACTCTCTCTGGCCATCCTGATTTGGGTTTTGCTACATCACTTCAGACAAATGCAAGACTGGTTCCTTCATCAAGGCCATGGCCAACCACCTGTCCTATCCTTATAGAGCACACTTAGCTATCCTGTGTATATCTATATTTTGAGCTACTGATTTTTATTGTATTATAATGACAACTCCCATATCATTATTAGATGTTCCTGGGATGAAATAAATAAATAATAAACACCCCCCCTGAAACTCCATTATTTCTGCAGAGGCCAAACAACAAGCATTTAAAATAATGTAACAAACATAATCCATATGTTAAAACTGTGAATTCTCTGATCCTACCTTTTTGGAGTGTGAATGTCCTGGAAAAAAAGCACCCACATGTGACATGGACACAATTACCTGAGAGCATTAACCAATGTGAAGCACCAAAGCCACTTGTGTCTAATTTGCAGAAATTACGTAAAAATGGCACAAGTTATAAATAATAAAAGGTGAAGATGTTTTATGTGTATTTGATGCGGTAGCTAATAGACGACTATGCTTAAGAGGATGTGTGTTCCAAATATTAAATATTAATATAAATATTGTTTAGAATGTTACACAAATCTGTATCACATGGCATGAGATTGCGCTATAATCTATCCTATCTATACTGATTAGAGGATCAGGGCTACAAATGATGTATTAACTGTCTACCAGATCTCTGTAGCAGGTGCTTCCTACAAACTACACCTACAGATAAGAAGTAGCGAGCAGTAACTAATCATGGGTACTTTCAATATACTTAGCACCTTCACACTCATGTCACATATATATTGTGCTTATTGAAGTGACATTAATGTTGAATGATTAAACAACATGCTTAAAATGTCATATTTATTAATGAAACAATGGAAAATCCAGGATGAATTCAGCTGCCAGAGACTGTGGTCATGTGTGTGTGAGTAGCATTTGTGTGCGTGAGCATATGTGTGTGTGTGTGTGTGTGTGTGTGTGTGTGTGTGTGGGATCTAATTTCAATGAAACCCTTTTTGGTTGAGAGCTCACTTTCTGACAGTCTTTTGGTTGTGCCTATCTGCAACTCAGCATCTCTGATAGATATTAATGGTATATTACCTAAGTGCAAATGTTATTTCAGTAATACAGGGTGTTTATAAATGAATGTTGGGGTTTTAACGCTTTATAATATTTATTATATTAAACTTACAGTTATTAATGATATATCAAATGAAAGAGCAATTCAAACAGTTTTACCAAGAATGTGAGCACCATTTGTCACACGGCACACATCAAGTCTACAGCCGAATTCTTCCCAAATGTTGACAAGTGTGTCTTCAGTGATTGTAGCGAAAGCAGCTTCAATCTGGTTCCTTAATTCAGGAAGGTCTGCTGGTAGCAGAGGCACGTACACACGATCCTTGCTGAAGCCCCAAAGAAGAAAATCACATGGTGTTAGGTCAGGTGAACGTGGAGGCCATGCAAAGCACGCCCTGTCATTGGGCCCCTTGCAGGCTATCCAACACTTGGGTACAGTGAAGTTCAACCAATGGCGTACTTCGCAATGCCAGTGCTCACATTGAACATTTATAAGGTTCTTGGTAAAAATGTTTGAGTTGCTCTTTCATTTGACATATCATTTATATCTGTAAGTTTAATGTAATAAATATAAAAAAGAGTTAAAATCCCTATATTCATTTATAAACACCCTGTATAACCATAATAAGATCTACGTAATGTTATGATAACAATATGGCAATTACCTTCTTTCTCTCTCGCAGGCATTCTAAGAACATAATGATCATAAATACAGAATAAAACCACACAAGGAGTTTGTATTTATCTGGAAGATTGTCTAGCCAGATACAATACTAATAGTCCCTTTTTGGAGTGTCTCATAAGTACATTGAGGGAATATAGTATAGTTGTAGGTAAACAACTAGAATTCTTTCATATACAGATTTATTCACACTTAGCGTCTACACAGATACAAGTCCGGAGGCTAACTGCCGTTAGCGTCCAACATGCTCTCCAAAGCCCTCTCCTCAAAGATATCACACTTACGCACAGAACAAATATCGATTTTTATGGCGCTCTACGCCACTATGGAGTACATCCCTGTGAATGGGGGGGGGGGGGGGTGTGAGAAGTTAGGAAGGTAACGCACAGTTCTTCTGCGTCAGGCGGAAGCGGTCGACTGGTAGGAGAGACCGGGGGGTGAAGCCCGGTACGTCGACGGTGAAGTCAGCAAGCGACGCCGGTGGCTGAAGACGACGTCCCGTCCTGGAGTGAAGGTGTAGCACTTCGTCAGCTGGCAGGCGGAGAATCACCTTGCCAGAAGGCCTAACAAAGGCACGCAAATTGCCACACGCACCACTTCTGCTCAATTTAAAGCGGCGCACCACACGAGATTCTGCACTTCCTCCCTCAATATTGTCACACGCGAGTACCACACACACTGTATCGCCATCTACGACAGCAGATAATTTATGTATGTCATCAGGGTGCACATGTGTTGTGAATTCTTGGATGGCACCTGTACGAGCAATGGTAGGGAGGCAGGGAGGTGTGGGAAAGCCATGGCAGGGGGAAGCATCTGCTAAGAGGGGGGTGGCAGGTGCACTAAACTGTGCAGGAGACAACCTCGGGCGATCAGCTGACAGACGAGGGAGCGTGACCAAAGGCAACGAGGAGCCAGCGTGGGTTGAACGGCATGACAAAGAGCTGTCACACGAAGATGGTAACACAATGGTAGAATCCGAGTGGTTGGCTGTTCGACTGCGAGGGCTGTGAGGAGTGAAGCCCCAAAAAGATTGGCCACTCGAATTAGATAAACGCGGAGAAGGAGCAGTGCTCGGCAGAGAAACACGCTGTGGAAAATCAATACCCAAATGCATGGTGCGGGAAGATGGATGGCCGCTCGAAGCAGGAGTGGGAGAAATAGGGGCAGAATCAGGGGGGTTCACCTGAGGCTCAATGAAAGCTGGTTTCACTCGGTTGAGTGAGACCGTGGTTACAGTGTCTTTTATGAGGAGATCCATGTTATTCTCAGAGCGTTTGATGACCTTGTAAGGACCTGTGTAGGGCAACTGAAGCGGGGCTTTGACTGAGTCGTCTCTGAGAAACACGTACTCACAAGAGTCTAGCGTGCGTGGTACGTACACGCGCGGAGGTGTATGAGCAGCCGGAGGTGGCGGCTGAATTTTGCTGCAGTGCAAGCGCACCCGCTCGAGAAGTGAAGGGAGTTCAGAGGGCCGTGGAAGTGGGGTCAGAGTGACTAATTCTCCAGGCAAAACCAGAGGTTGGCCATATACAAACTCAGCTACGGACCCCTTGAGGTCTTCCTTGAAAGTCGCACGAAGGCCAAGAAGCACGAAGGGCAGTGCCTCTGTCCATAGTGAGTCATGACAATGCAGGGCAGACTTCAGGGTGCGATGCCATCGCTCAACAAGCCCATTGCTTTGGGGGTGGTATGCAGAAGTATGAATTTTGACAATACCACACATTTTACATAAGTCAGAGAAAACTGAAGACTCGAATTGTCGCCCCTGGTCAGTGGTGAGGTAAACAGGTGAGCCAAATCTAGAGATCCACGAATCTAAGAATGCTCGACTTACTGTCTCAGAGGTAATGTTCAGAATAGGCACAGCCTCAGCCCACTGAGTCATCCTGTCAATAGCTGTAAACAAGTAACGGAAACCCTCGGAGGGGGGCAAAGGGCCTACGAGGTCGACATGAACATGGTGAAACCGGCCTGAAGGTTGGGCAAAACAGCCAAGGGGTGGAGAAGTGTGCCTGGAAACTTTGTTCTGTTGACACACCATGCATGCCCTTGCTCAAGACTGACAGTCATGGCGCATGTTTCTCCAGACAAACCGTTCAGCTACCAGACGGGTGGAGGCTTTGACACCGATGTGTGCTAATGTGTGTAATTTGTCAAAGACCTGGCGTTGAAGGGGCTTAGGAATGAATGGCCGCAATGTACCAGTCGATTCATCACACCACACTAAGTCAGTTATGCTAGGGAAAGTAGAGCGTACCGGTTGGAGAGAGGAGCTGTGGTCTGAAATTAACTGCATGGTATCGGGGTCTGCCGATTGCAACCGAGGTAGGTCCGTTAAGTCAATTAAGGTTGTGACAGCACCAACACGCGAGAGAAAATCAGCGACCACATTGTCCGCTCCTCAGATGTAGCGAATGTCATTTGTAAATTGCAAGATGTAATCGATGTGACGAAAGCGTCGTGGGGGCGGATCAGCCGCAGGATTTTTTTATGGCAGGAACCAACGGCTTGTGATCAGTGAGCACACAGAAATCTCGTCCCTCAACATCAGTTCTGAAGTGTCTTATGGCCTCATAAACTGCAAGTAGTTCTCTGTCGAATGCTGAGTATTTCTTCTGCGCGTTGTTTAGCTTTTTTGAGAAAAACTGCAGGGGGGTCGTAACATCGTTGTATGTCTGACTCAGTACTGCGCCGATAGCATTGTCACTAGCGTCAGTAGTGATAAACATTGTGGCGTCCGCCCGTGGGTGAGCAATAGTGACAGTGGAGGTCAACAGCTGTTTGAGTTCATTAAATGCCTTGTCCATGTCTGGTGTCCATGGTACCTGGCGGGTGCCAGAAGTTTGTGGGCCAGCGAGAGCATCTGTGAGAGGAGCCTGCACCGCAGAAGCGGCTGGCAAATGTTTCCGGTAATAATTAACTGTTCCGATAAACCTGCATAATTCCCTGTAGGTCTGAGGGCGTAGCATCTCGAGAACAGGCTTGATCTTGTCCTGTGATGGTGTCAGACCGTCCGATGACACAACATAACTTAGGAATGTGACGGATGACTGGTGCAATTGAGTCTTTTTATTGTTCAGTTCAATACCAGCGGCTGCTAAAATATCTGTCACGACTTGAACACGCTCCTCACTCTGTTCTAAAGTAGAAGCAAAAACCAATATGTCGTCCATATATACGAAACAAAAGTCTAGATGGGAAAAAGTTTGATTGATGAAACGCTGCCACGTTTGGGGTGCATTTTTCGACCCAAACGGCATAAATTTGTATTGGAACAGCCCGAAGGGAGTGGTTATGGCAGTCTTTTCAATGTCCTCCGGAGCCATAGGAATCTGATGAAATGCATGCTTACAGTCCAAAACAGAGAAGTACTTTGCACCTGCGAGCGCACGATTGAAGTCTGCGATGTGTGGGACCGGATATTTATCAATGATGGTGCGGGCATTTAAACGCCTATAGTCTCCGACCATACGCTAAGTACCATCTTTCTTTTGGTCAGACAGGATAGGACTAGCCCAGCAACCGGAAGAAGGTTCAATTATTCCCTTTTGTAACAGATCGTCCAATTGTTCTTTTGCAATTTTCATAAATTCCGGCTTGAGGCGGCGTGGACGTTGCGATATGGGCGGCCCATTGGTTAGACGTAACCGATGAACTATGCCGTTAGTGACTACTGCAATACACGGCGCGGCACGATAGTCAGATGTCCGTGAAGCGGAGCAGGCAGTGGCGGACGGGCCAAGCTGTGGTGCTGAGGGAACGGAAGTACAGGTGTGCCACCCACTCGTAGGCTGCGTAAAGGCCGCACACATGTTAACATGGGCGAGGTTGGTACACTGGTTCTTGGTAGCGGGCCGTGCCGCTACGAGCGTTGTAGGCACGAGTGGGCATGGCCAGACAGCAGATGGCCGTACTTCATTGCCACAAGCTTGGCAAGTTAATTTTCCATTCGGAATGGTAGGAGCATGAGCACTCGGGCATACCCTATCATTACAAAAGGGGGTGCTGACACTGCGTCACTGCAGAGGTGCGCCTATTACTTTGGACGGAAGTAGAGCATGCAGAAGATTGCGAGTCAGGATTATTGGCATCCTGTAATGCGGGAATTGCGAAATTCACTTGACGCCGGGGGGGCGGCTGAGAAGCGACGGACGCTCGAACGGTGTGAGGATCGTAGTCAAAATGTGCATTCTCATTGACGTGGTAGCTCGGAGAGAAGCCACAAGTGCTTAAGTACGCCGGTGAATGTCCGTTATGCACACAGTATTGTGGAGACATGGCTTAGCCACAGCCTGGGGGATGATTCCAGAATGAGATTTTCACTCTGCAGTGGAGTGTGCGCTGATATGAAACTTCCTGGCAGATTAAAACTGTGTGCCAGACTGAGACTCGAACTCGGGACATTTGCCTTTCGCAGGCAAGTGCTCTACCAACTGAGCTACCCAAGCACGACTCACGCCCCGTCCTCACATTCTGGATACATCCCCCAGGCTGTGGCTAAGCCATGTCTCCGCAATATCCTTTCTTTCAGGAGTGCTAGTTCTGCATGGTTCGCAGGAGAGCTTCTGTTAAGTTTGGAAGGTAGGAGACGAGGTACTGGCAGAAGTAAAGCTGTGAGGACGGGGCGTGAGTCATGCTTGGGTAGCTCAGTTGGTAAAGCACTTGCCCGCGAAAGGCAAAGGTCCCGAGTTCAAGTCTCGGCTCGGCACACAGTTTTAATCTGCCAGGAAGTTTCATAACAGCGCACACTCCGCTGCAGAGTGAAAATCTCATTCAGGACTGTGGTGTTTGGAGATATGTATGCTCTTCTCTCAAACTGTACCCCATTTTGGTCATTGTTCAATATTGTTGTGTCATCTGCACACAGTTTCTTCTTCCTTCTCTTCATGCAGCCAATGGCCTAGCCGCAGTGGTAACACTGGTTCCTGTCAGCTCACCGAAGTTAAGCACTGTCAGGCTGTGCTAGCACTTGGTTGGGTGACCATCCAGTCTGCTGAGCACTGTTGGCAAGCGGGGTGCACTCAGCCCTTGTGAAGCAAACTGAGGAGCTACTTGGTTGAGAAGTAGTGGCTCTGCTCTCGGCAACTGACATACGGCTGGAAGAGCGGTGTGCTGGTCACATGCCCCTCCATATCCGCATCCAGTGAGGCCTATGGGCTGAGGATGTCAGGGCAGCTGGTCAGTACCGTTGGGCCTTCATGGCCTGTTCGGGAGGAGGTTAGTTTAGTTTACTTCTCTTTAGGCAATAGATTAAACAGCAATGGCCCCATTATGGATCTCTGTGGCACTCCATATTTGATGTCTTTGGTTTCTGACTGATATGCACTCCCTACAGGTACATATTGTTACCTGTTGATAAGTATGATTCTATCCACTCACCTGCTTGCACTCAAATACCATAGTTTTCCAATTTTCTTATCAGTATATCATGGCCAGTAGTGTCAAATGCTTGAGAGAGACCCAGAAACATTGCAGATACAACTTGTTTTTCATCTAAGGACTGTATATTATATATTATAGCCTGTCAGACTGTCAACCACTGGTTCTGTAGATTTACTCATTCTGAAACCATTCTGTGATGGTATAAGAATGTTGCATTTGTCCAGATAATCAACTAATCTATTATACACACATCGAAAAAAGTTTTGCTTCACCCTGGTTCCCACAACTCCTGAAGATAGACATTGATTGTGGATATTTATCATGGACACAGTCCTTTTGACTGTTCAGAGGTGTCACTAAACCCACCCAAAGATGTAAATGACCATGCATGAGCAGCACCTATTAGATGGAGGGGGTCTGACAGCCATTCAGTTCCAGTCATTCCACCAGGCAGGAGGTACACGGCTCGTATTGTCTGCAGTTCAAACATGCCTAGATGGTCAATACCGCACTTCAATTGTGTCCACATTGTTACTTTGTGCCAGGAAGGGCTCTCAACAAGGGAAGTGTCCAGGCATCTTGCAGTGAATCAAAGCGATGCTGTTCGGACATGGAGGAAAACCAGAGAGACAGGAACTGTCGATGACATGTCTCGCTCAGGCTGCCCCAGGGCTACTACTGTGGCAGACGACTGCTATCTACGGATTATGGCTCAGAGGAACCCTCACAGCAACACCACCATATTGAATAATGCTTTTTGTGCAGCCACAGGACGTTGTGTTATGACTAAAACTGAGCGCAATAGGCTGCATGATGCATAACATCACTCCCGACATCCATGGCTAGGTCCATCTTTGCAACCACCACACCATGCAATACGGTAAAGATTGGCCCAACAACAAGCCGAATGGATCGCTCAGGTTTGGCATCATGTTCTCTTCACTGATCAGTATCACATATGCCTTCAACCAGACAATCGACAGAGATGTGTTTGGAGGCAGACAGGTCAGACTGAATGCCTTCAACACACTGTCCAGTGAAGGTAGTAAGCTGGAGGTTCCCTGATGTTTTGGGGTGGCATTATGCGGGGCCAAAGTATGCCGCTGGTGGTCATGGAAGGTGCCGTAATGGCTGTACAATATGTGAATGCCATCCTCCGACTGATAGTGCAACCATATTAGCAGCATATTGGCAAGGTATTTGTCTTCATGGACGACAATTTGTGCCCCCATTGTGCACATCTTGTAAATGACTTCCTTCGGCATAACATCACTCCACTAGAGTGGCCAGCATGTTCTCTGGACATGAACCCTATTGAACATGCCTGGGATAAATTGAAAAGGGCTATTTATGGATTTCAAGACCCACCAACCTTTCTGAGGGATCTACACCAAATTGCCATTGAGGAATGGGACAATCTGGACCAACAGTGCCTCAATGAACTTGTGGACAGTATGCCACGATGAATACAGGCATGCACCAATGCAAGAGGACATGTTACTTGGTACTAGAGGTACCAATGCATACAGCAGTCTGGACCACCACCCCTGAAGGTCTTGCTGTATGGTGGTACAACATGCAATGTGTGGTTTTCATAAGCAATAAAAAGGGCGGAAATAATATTTATGTTGATCTCTATTCCAGTTTTCTGTACATGTTCCGGAACTCTCAGAACCAAGGTGATGCAAAACTTTTGTTGGTGTGTGTATGTAAGCATTTACAGGATTATTGGGAAATGTGATATCAGTGAAAGCAGCCTCTAGTTCTTGGGGTCATCCTTATCCCCTTTCTTGTACACTGGCACTACCCTGCTTATCTTCAGTTTTTCTACAAAAATTGCATCTCTGAAAGAGATGAATGGTGGGATTACTTGCTCACATACTTGCTTTATTATATGATTCAATATTTGATCATTACCAGCCAATTTCTTGGACTTCAGTTTTTGTATAGTATTCCTCAGTTCATCTTCTGTGACTGGTTTCAAGAACATGGTTAGCTTAGTAACTCTTTTTTCCCCTGTTTTAAGTTGCCTACCACATTTACATAGTCATCATTGAGTATGTTAGCTATTTCCCTACCATCTGTAACCACTGTGTTGTCTATTTTCATTGATTTGATATCTGTTTCTTTGTTCGATCCAGCATTTTTATTTCTTTCACTATTAATTGCATTGCAAGCTGCGTAGTTCATTGTGGTGGCATTCATTGCTCTTGCTGTTGTTTCTTTTATTATTTTTCTATGCTGCTTTCACAGCAATTTATAATTTTGAGCTTCAGCCCTCTGTCTCTAGTCCTGCAGCTTCCCGCACAATGTTATTATTTCACTGGTAATCTACTTTGTCTGATCCTGCGGCTTTCCTTGTCTCTTTACTTTGGGGAATGCTACATTAAAATGGTGTTTGATTGGTGAATGATACTTTTTGTTTATATTCTGCACTTGTAGGGTTTCATTCCAAGTTTCCCTGCTTAATAATATTCTAAAAATGTTAATATTTTGTTCACTGATGTTCTTGATTTCTATGGTTGTTTGTATTGGTTCTGATATTATGTTCTTACTTCTGCCGAAGCAGATCAGCTGTCCATGATGATAAGATACTTCTGTTCAGACTACATCTGACTCATAGTTATACCTATTAATATTAGTAAAGACGAAGTCAATAACTGTGTGACTTTGAGAAGTCATTCTTGTTGGTGCAGATATTGTTGCCTCCATATTGTACTGTATTCACAATTCTTCAAAATTTTGTATTGTTTTTGATTCCTTTCCCATATCGGTATTGAAATATCCACATATAACAATGTTTTTCTTAGTATTCATTCTTAGTAAGTTGGCAGTTTTTTTCAGAAAGATGCTAATTTTGCCACTTGGTGGTCTGTACACACATAACAATCTAAAGTCATCAGTCACTACACCAGTAATTTCAGTCTTTTTTTCTAGCTATTCGTAATCTCGCTCCTTTACTGTTTGCAGTCTTTAGGGCTTTTCTGTTTTAATATGTATGGAAACTCCACCACCTTTATGTTTAGATCCACAGAAGTAACTGGATAAGATATAATCCTTTATCGTCAATTTGGCTATCTGACTTTCAGCATATTCTGTGGTCCCTCCTTTCTTGTGTGGTGCTTATACAGGGTGACAATTACTGAACTATATGAAGAAAACAACTTTATTCAACATGCAAATGTCACTACAGATATTCAGATTCAGGTTATGAGATGTTCAATATGCCTGCCATCCAGCCGGCCACTGTGGCCGAGCGGTTGTAGGCGCTTCAGTTCGGAACCGCGCTGCTGCTACGGTAGCAGGTTCAAACCCTGTCTCAGGCATGTGTGTGATATCCTTAGTTAGTTAGGTTTAAGTAGTTCTAAGTCTAGGGGACTGATGACCTCATATGTTAAGTCCCATAGTGCTTAGAGCTATTTTAGAGCCTGCCATAATTGGCAATGATGTGGCACAGATGAATAGTGAAGTTCTGCATGACCCGCTGAAGTTTTGGAATATAGATGCTGTTGATGACCTCCTGAATGGCTGTTTTCAGCTCAGCAATGGTTTTGGGGTTATTTCTGTATACCTTGTCTTTAATACAACCCCACAAAAAAGAGTTGCACATGTTCATCTGGAGAATATGGTGGGCAATCAAGGCCAATGCCAGTGGCCTCTGGGTGCCCCAGAGTCAGAATGCTGTCCCCAAAGTCCTCCTCCAGGACACCAAACACTCATCTGCTAGACTGTACTCTAGTTATTTACAGACCAGAAGGATCTACAGAAAGGAAGTAGAAAAAGCAAACAAGGAAAGAAGTGCCAGATTTATTGAAGAAGCTCACAATCCTTGCAAAGCAGCATGGGATCTGCTTAATGAGCACAGGAAAAACCACAACTCTTGCTCTAATTCTTGCAGTCCAGATGAGTTCAATGACTATTTTATAAAAATAGTGGAAAACACAGTAGATGAAATTCCTGACTTTCGAATAGATACTACAGCTGCTGTGAAATTTGAGAATAAATGCGCCGTGGTAATGTGGAAGAGAGTGTATCCAAAAGAAATAATAAAAATTGTAAAAAGCTACAAATCTTCAGGGAGCCCTGATATTTATGACATGTCTTTTACTATGTTAAAAACTATAATAATTGAAATTGCACAGCCATTAAAAGTAGTAATAAATAAAAGCCTCCGTGCAGGGGAATTTCCAGACTTCCTGAAAGTAGCATGCACAGTGCCTGTTTACAAAAAAGGCAGTCCACATGATGTGTCAAGCTACAGGCCCATATCTATAATACCAGCACTAGTGAAGGCAATGAAATCAATAATGAAAGAACAACTGTTAAGTTACTTTGAAGGAAATAGTCTCTTTTATGATGTGCAACATGGCTTTTGGAAGGGCAGGTCAACAACAACAGCTGTACTTGACTTAGTTACAAACATAAGTAAGGGTTTTGAAGGCAAAGAGTCTATAGCACTAGTATTCTGAGACCTTAGTAAGGCATTTGACTGCATTTGACATAAGGCCCTGCTCAGAAAGCTAAAAACATATTGTATAGGGGGATCTGTCCTGCAAACTCTTGAATCCTACCTAAGAAACAGACGACAGATTGTCCCTGTGCAAGGAGCTGATTCAGGTGAGAAGAAGCTACAGCACGGTGTGCCACAGGGATCAGTAATAGGGCCCCTGCTGTTCCTTATCTTCTGCCACACACTGTCAGGTGGCTTGCGGAGTATGGATCTAGATGTATATGTCGAAATGACATAGGCTCCAATGGGCACACCTTGCAGTTTGCGGATGATACAACCTTGTTCTCAAAACGAGAGAATGTTGTACAGGCAATCCAACAAGCGAAAGTCTTGTTCAACAAAGCTAAGGCCTAGTTTATCATGAACAAAATGAAAATTAATGAAGAAAAAACTCAGAGAATGATATGCAGCCCCAGCAATACAGGAACACTGGGTAACACAGCAGATGTTAAACTTCTTGGCTTTCTCATTGATAACAAATTAACCTGGCAACAGCACACCAAACATGAATGTTCCAAACTTTCATGGGTCCTGTACCTCTTGAGGAAGCTGAAAAGTATAGTACAAGAACAGTACCTGCTAACTGTGTACTATGCAATGTTCCACAGCCACATCAGTTATGGGCTGTTCTTTTGGGGCCATTCTGCAGGCTGCAAGAATGTGCTTTTACTGCAAAAGAAAGCAATGAGGATCATTACTTCAAGCAAAAAAACAGACCACTGTAAACC
Source organism: Schistocerca americana (assembly GCF_021461395.2). NCBI lineage: Eukaryota > Metazoa > Arthropoda > Insecta > Orthoptera > Acrididae > Schistocerca > Schistocerca americana. Next base: position 597,426,110 of record NC_060125.1, on the reverse strand, counting down.
AATTTTAACCAGGTTAGGAGTTCTGACTGTTTACAGCCAGCATGTATTGAACTGCCTCTTCCACATAAAGAGGAACCATGATATCTACAGAAAGTGAAATGAAGTTCACAAATATAGCACTCGCAACAAAGACAGTATCGACATGCCAAGGTGTCGATTAGCAAAGACACAAAACAGCTTCCCAATGGTGGCCCTAAAATTGTTTAATGCTCTACCTGATGACATTCAGTCTTTACCATGGGAGCAGTTTAAAACTACTATTTTGTGTAAGCTAAAAGAGCAACCCTTCTACAACACTGAAGAATTCTTCTCTAGTAATAGCATAGTGTATACTTGAACTGCAGCTCAGTTCCATGACTCCAACAGCATCCGTTATATTTAATTTCATTAAACACTTGTATCTATTTTATTGTTGTGATATTACTGTAATCTAATTTATAACTCAAATATGTCTTGTGGAATTAAATTACTATCATAGTAGAGCTGTATTCACGTATTTTGATAATGTGGTATCTTGATGCTGTCTGTCCAGCTGTGGCTGGTGAATGACATAGAATTGGTAATAAAGGTTGAGGGTGAAGAGACTTCTCTATAGCAAAATGCAGATTCTCAGACCCTGAAATGCGCTAATTTTGTGTTCATTCAAATGAAAGTGGGCTCCATCGCTAAATCACACAACACTGTGCATACTAATTCCCATCATAACATGCGGCAAAACGTGCAGTTTGAATAGTCTAATGCAAACCATTCAGAATTTATGATAATTTTATTTCATATAGTTCAATAATTGTCACCCTGTATTTTATTTTCCCCACTGCAGCAATTGATTTTTCATGCTCATCAGCCCACATGGTTTTCTCTTGCCTCTGGTTATTCTGCAGACATTTGTAAACACTACTGAATTTTACTGACCCTGATCAGTTTAAATGAATACCATTCTTTCCTAGGCAAATTTGACAGAAATTTGTTTGGGTTTACGAAAACTACCCCAAGACAATCATATTGTTCTTCGAGAGTATAATTTATTTTTGAGGTATGTTTGTCACTGACTGACCTCCTTTTTATGATTCTGCTAAGTATCAGCTGGGATCCTGCATAGACACTTCTTGCTGAATGACTCACATTTCTTGTTTCGTTAATAGTTTCATCTTCGCTGCTGCTTCTTAACGAATTTGTTCCAAAGTGTTTAAAGACACAACTGTAATTAGTCTTGGTTTCAGGATCTGGTTTTCTATTTGCCTGTTTGAATTTACCAATTTTCAAAATGTTTACTGAGTTGTTACATCCTAATTCCTGTTCAGCAGCAAATTGCCAATTATTAGAAACTCATTTTCATCCCCTGCATAGTTGTGGTCTTTTCTTTTCTTTCACTGTATGTCGCCATCTTCCATATATATTTATCTACAGGGTTTTGGCTTGCTGAGTTTATCATGACATCAGAAGCACTAGATGTGTTGTTGTTTTTAGGGTTTGTTGGTGCCTGTGTATTTTTGCGATCTTGCTTTTCCGTTTGATTTATTTCATATACACGGGACTGCTTTTCATGTATTAATCTACTATTTTCTTTCTTTATAGCCAATATTTCTGTTTTTTGTGTTTCAATGTCACTTTGTAGGTGCTTCATAATTTTGTTTTTTAAGTCCATTACACTTAAAAGATCAGCCATTTTGTCACGTAAACAGCCATGGCATGTCCATGGAAAATCATCACTGATGAATTTCAGATTTACTTTTGTGCACTTTGAGATCAAATACATGGCCATGATCTGTGGTTGCTGATACTTTGTGGGTAGTCCACCAGTAATAGTTAAGTAATTGTATGATGATGTCATGATTAAAGGAGTTAAAATGGAATTATATGAAATAATTCTTAGTACCAAACACTATATGTTAATGGTTTTTAATTTATTTTTGTTAGCTTACGTAGTAGAGTTGTGGCGATATCATTTGGCTAAGAGCGGGGATATGTTGTGTAATGTGTTGCTTTGGTAAAGTGATGTGTTACACATCTGCTTGGCTGACAAATGATCATTGACACACTGAAAATATTTTTATTAATTATTCAATTTAGTTCCACAAACTGTTGGAAAGTTTATTATTATTTGTGCATGTGCTGATGGACACTGTGGCTCATCAAGTTGGTGTGATGACGGCAGGTTTTGCCAAGCACTGGTGGGGCACTTACTCTATGCAGTCAAGTCCCAGCTCAAAGAAGTGAACTGCACCATGGAATGGCACCTTCTGTGACAATGAGAGTGATATCACAGAAGAAAAGAAGTTTTGATTCTACCTGTTGGATCAGAACTGAACTGTCAAATATCAACCTCATACAGAAAGCATATAATGTCATTGTTCACACATGAATTCATGTTCTTAAAGAGTGTTATCTCACTGTACTTGAACGAGTAATATAATTGGACTTAATACAAATTGCTTTTATTACTTGCAGGAAGTTCAAAATAAATAAGAGTTTGAGATTTCCAGCACTGATGCAGCTTCCATGGAGAAATCCTCGATAAGATGACTACCTAGTTAGCCTGAACATTAAATCAGAAAGAAACAATTCAAAACTGAAAAGTAATGGTGATCGTAATCTAACCACAGTGTACTCAGATCAGGGAATACTTCAATGTTTACGACTGATGCCGTGATGCGGCAAGGTGTGATAATCAAGAATCGGATAGTGACAATGCATGATATGATTCTGAGTACCGTATTTACTCGAATCTAAGCCGCACTTTTTTTCAGTTTTTGTAATCCAGAAACCCGCCTGTGGCTTAGAATCGAATGCAAAGTAAGCGGCAGTTTTGAAAAATGTTGGTAGGTGCCGCCACAACTAATTTCTTCCGTCGAATTATGTAGCGCTACACAGGTATGCTTTGCAGGCACAAAGATAAATACTGGCAACAAAACCTCTGCGTCAGTAAATTAAAAAAAAAAAAAGAAAAAAAAAGTGGAAGACGAGCTTATTTTCACCGCCCCGAGTTTCGACCACTGCATTTTCATACATTATCCAACGAAGTAAATACAAATTACGTATTTTCATCTTCGAATGTAGCAGCATTTCAGCGTACTACGAAAATCCGACTGGCAAGATTGTTTGTCTGAATTTTTTCCTACCTGGGACAAGAGATCATTGCTAATAAGAACTTTTATGAATTGTGAATCATATGCAGTATTCTCTTCACCATAAGAATAATACGAATATAAACATTTTGCCATGTATTCTTTCGTGTTTGCTGCTATCTCATTTAAATCCTGTCTGCCTAATAAACTACGAAACTAGAGTGAGACAACAGCAAACGCGGAATAATATACATATCATGTCATGTTTATATTCGTATTGTTCTTATGCCTAATAGTGATACAGTCAGAAATGAAGCACGGCAATTGATAAGATGTTTAAATCTAAGATGACTAATTTCTGTACAGAATGTGATGTACTACAGAGGTGTCTGCAAAGATTTTCAACCGGAGAAAAATTTTCGCTAAACTCTCGTTCAGAACATCTTCTATCATACGCAGTCTATTATTTGGTTCTTGTTGATCATTATCAAAGAAAGCACCAGTGTAAGTAACAGCAAATAGCAAGCAGTCTCTTGCCATTGTTCCACTAATGAGACGATTCCTCTTTTTTTTTTAAGCGTCGGTTGCACGCACAAAAGCAAGCCATGCCGCGAGCGGCGGCAGGTCGTAAACACTCATTATCAGAATGCGACAAACAATGCGTGACACAATACAGTACTGCATTTTCAGCTTAGAATGACGTAAACACCTATAACAGAGAGAACGGCACTTGCCAGATCAAAGAAAAATAAGCAATCAATTCAAACCAGACGAAGCACGTGATAAAAAAATGGTACCCGTATAAATACGGACGTAGCACCTGACCCATAGCAATGGCTACATGGTAAAGCTTAACTGCTAAGCTTAAAACTCGAACCAAACTACTGTAGCTGTATCGTCATTCATTCGACCTAAATTGTATTACAATGGACCAACTTTGTTTCGATTTGGATGTGCGGCCTAAAACTCTTCTCTCCCTTGGAATTTCGAGTCTCGAATTTCAGGTGCGGCTTAGATTCGGGAAAAATTTTTTTCCTTGATTTCGAGTCTCATTTTGCAGGTGCGGCTTAGATTCGAGTAAATACGGTATTAGTTAACACGGGTGCATTCAGAAGGAAGAGAGATCAGGTTTAATGCCCTTTTAATTACAGAGTCATTGCAGAGAGACATCTTTAGTTAACTTTTTGTAATACCCAATGACTCTCATGACAGGGAGAAAAAGACAAATCAGTGAAACTTCTAAATTGGGTTCAACAGGTATTCTGTAATTATTTGTTATTATAATTTCTCATGTCAAATCATATATCTAGAACATAGGGCTCCTGCCCTATAAAAATACTGATGTAATGTTAGTTCACTACACATACGTCAGCAACAGTCTTCTCTAGAGAACTACATTGTTTCTTAAAACTTAAGTGCTATGGACCATATATCAAATAGCTTCAGTTTTTTTCTCATGATATTTCACCCATTCTTGTGACAAAAAGTGAACTCTGTCAAGTACCTCTCTATTGGATGACTAGCAACATGCAAAGTTGTGCCACATATGGAGAGCCGTATCCTCTGCTTCTAATAGCAGAGCACTGGCCAATCTTGAAGGCACTGCTCCCATACAGATTCTAATGCAAAGGTACTGTATTTTGTCTAATTTTGTGAGGGCTTAGTTGGTGCACTTTTCATAATCAAACTGAGGCTTCATTAACTATCAACACAGTACACTGTAGCAAATGGAGTCAAGGTGGCGGCGAACATGGGTGTGCGCGATTTTGCTGCTAAAATGAATTATAGCGATGCAGCTAAAAAGATAGCATTTGTGAAGTGAAAAAGTGAAATTGCTAAATATAATGAATGTATTTCAACTTTACAATGTGTAATCAATGGCCACAGAAGAGAAAACAACTGCCTGAAGTACGAAAATATGCAACTGAAATCGAAGCAAAACATGTATGATCTACCGAAATAGAATGCCGACAATTTGGCAGAATGGAAGAAAGTATCCAACAAATGGAATGCATTAGATGCAAGGCTGCCACCGACAGTAAATGATACAAAGATTGAGAATGTAAACAAATTTAATATACTCTGTTCTAGTAACAGTTTTCCAGTGAGTGACTCAGAACTAAAGCTGAATTCGAATGTTAAAGCGATCTTGGCAAATGTTCCAAAAAGTGTAAATTGTCATTAAAAAGTTACGTTTGATTTGCCAAAGCCTGAACTTCCGGCGTTGAGAAGAGAAATTTCTGCTGTGAAAAAACAAAAATGCGCGTTCATATTTTTGCAGACAGTCATGGAAGAGGTATGGCCAAAATGGTAAAAAACAGTTTTAATAGTGCTGATGTTTGTGGAATCATGAAACATGGTGCAAAAATTCAGGAAGTCATAGCAGGCTGCGATCTTGAAAGAGTAAGATACGATTATGTTGTGGCATCGATAGGTCACATTGACCACACAAATTTCAACCTTTGGAATATGAACTGCTCTGACAAGCCGCCATGTTTAATTCAGTCTGCCTTTGTACTTCATACAGTGTTCCTGTGTATCAGTCTCTATGGTAAAATATATTTGTAAATAGAAAACTTGGGAACTGTTTCTTATGTATATTACGATCAGTATCCAAAATCCCATATTGGTGACCCTGGACAAAAAAGTTCTATGTCTTTCGTGACTTCCGCACCAGTCGTATAGAATCAACAGGTTTCACGTATGATGCCATGGCTACATCACCGAACATTCTTTACGAAGATTTTGAGGCCTAGCTCTTACGACCAGGCCAACATAACCTTCAGCCATTGGTTATTTCGCAGCTAACAGACAATGATCTACGATCTTCGACAAGGTTAACCTCTACTTTAGCAACTCCACAATGACCGAGTGTTACACAGTTACCTCAAACAATGGACTCAGGCTTTGTTTCACTGGATTACGCACAACAACAGGTGAAAAGTGAAGTGGACGATCTACTAAATAGTGTGATGATCGATCACTCATACGAAGTTCAAAGGGACCGAAATTTGCACACATGCTTTGATCCTCTACGTGCCACGATGTCGGTTACAGTAGTGTTGTGTGCAACACCACCATTTGTGCAAAACGCACACGCAGTCAACTATTACCAAGCTACACCAGCCTCACCTTCCTCACAAATCAGTAACAGACATTTTTATGCATCCAGTCGCCACAACAAACCACTGGATTGGCGGCCCAGTTTCGTGACCATGTGGGTACAAGTGCACCCAAAATAGCCTCTTCACCCAGCAATGTTGTACTATAACAGTGTGACTGCCAACAGGTTTCACCAGTGTTTTATGGTCCTACCACGAAGGGTGCGTGGCCAGGGGGCATGAAAAACTCTTGTTGTTGCCACTTTAAGCTCCAGGCCACCCCCTCCCTTCCCCCCCCCCCCCCCCCCCTCCCTCACCCATGGGGGGCCTCGATTCTGACCATACAACTGCTCATCCTCCCGCAGTACCGTCTGCGTCAGCCGTGCCGGCCTTCCATGTCATTTCTGAGTTGGACAATGTCAGTGCTATTCCTGCAATTTCTGGTCCAATTTTCAGGCCCTCATCACGCACCGCTCGCCCGTTCGCTCCCACGGTACCGACCGTGCCTACCGCATTGTGTTTTCAGGCATCTTCAGACACATTACAACCAGCCATTGTTCTCAACGTGTGTGCTAGTAACACTCCCACTCCAGTGATGCCAGATCCCGGCATGAACTCTTGTGCAGCAGGACCGCAGGCCTTCCAAGACACGCCGAAGCCACCTTCATCTCCACCTCCAGGCCACCTACTCAAGCTACCTCCCCTACACAAGGACAATCCAGTTTCATGGTTCACACTGGTGGAGCACCTCTTCGAGCTGCATCAAGTGACTAATGACAACTCCAAGTTCCTAGGTTTGGTCACATACCTTCACGACCACTTGGATTTAATTTGTGATCTCATACTTTCCCCTCCACCACCACCGAAGTACGAGTTCACTAAGAAAACGATATTGGACCAAATTTCCTGCTCACCACATGAATTGATAATTAAGATTCTGTACGAGGAGCACCTGGGGGACCTCACTCCGTCTCAACTTTGGCACTGCCTCAGGTTACTTGTGAGTGAACACACAATGCCTGATGTCACTCTGTGGGCAGTATGGTCTGTCAAGTTACCTACCGACTTACAGATACACCTACTGCCGCACTCTTTTGAATCTATCGGTTCTCACCTATGTATCACAGATAAGCTGTATGCGTTCCTGTGCCAGAAACATCCAGCTCATCCCTCATCGCTGTGTGACACTACACCTCCTGTTTACCGGCCATCTGCAGGCAGGGGCAGGGCTCATTCCACTTCCACACCTTCTATGCCACCAGGCAGTACTCGTTCACTCTCTCCTCTTATGAGCACTCAAGACTCGCCCACGCTCCATACATCCCGGTTTACATATCAGAACAGATCAACGAGGACAAGCCTCCTCCGCTATCACAGTCACCCCCACATCAATACTGTTGGTAGCACAAGATTTTTGGGGCTGAGGCCAAGAAGTGCAGGTTACCTTGCCAACAACCAACTGCACGAACTAAATGATGCCGAGTCCTGCGGGGAACTTCACAGGCATCCCCTAACATTGCACTCCGTCCACTTGTCCCCTCAGCCGAGTAGTCATTTATACGTGACAGACATTTCTTCGCAGTTTGTCTACCTAATTGACACTGGTGCTGATGTGTCTATCATACCTCGATCGTTGACTCCTACCAACTTTTCACCACCGAAGTCTCTCCTATGAGCTGTCAATGCATCAATGTTACAAACTGTCGGTTCTGTGAAAGTGATGGTACCCTATCCCCTTCTCTCCATTTCCTGTGGACCAAATACATCGCCGACATCGACGAACCAATTCTTGGTTTGGATTTTTTGTCCCATTACAAGCTCTCCCCAAAAACATAGTACAGTGTTCTGTGTAACACCACCCGTCTAACACTCAGATAATGTGCTCCGGCACTCATACTCCTCGTGCCGTTTCTGCCGCAACGTGGGATTTAGTTTGCGAGTGTTCTGCTCTCGTGGGCAAGATTGTGACCTGCATCACTAACCTACTTTCAGAATACGACTCAGCGGTACACCTCCATCGGGAGTACGACAAGCTGAAATAACGCATTGCTCACACTTACAACGAGCTCGCTGCGGCCCACACTTCACTGTTGCAACTGCAATCCGCAGTTCCTTCACCAGATCGAACTTCATTGTCAAGCATCAGTTCGAACACTCATCAGGTTACTTCAAAAACATTCATTGCCTGTGACAATTCGCATTCAGTGACCTCCGCACTGCCCAAGCGCCCACTACGCGCAGTGCCTCGTGTTTCAAACAGTGTCTCTAATAACAGTCGCTTACGCAACACGACCACGCCCACCACACAGGCAGCTGCCCCACTTGTTAATGAACATTCCCCCTCTCTCGCATGCCAGCCCAGCAACCCGGCAGCCATCACTGGTCCTCGCGCGACACCAGTGCCTCTCTCGCCCACGCCGGTTACCCAAGGCAAAGTTAACAACAGACAGTCGCTGCGCGCCACACTCTGTTCCGAGCTGCGTGTGCAGCCGACCTCTACAAACGAGCGCACGCCATGCTTGCATAATAGGCATGTGACTTTCGTGCTGCCTTTTCCCATTCATGCTACCGCCTACGCCTCATTGCACCCCACTCATCCCAAAACTCCACGTCAGAATGTTACTCAGCCTCGTGTGCAGTTCTCAGTCTCTTACATCACTGACGAAATGACACACAAGATAATTACCACTGCCGGCCCTCCTATTAGACACAAGGTTAGACACCTCAATCCCATTAAGTTGCGCACAGCCCGACAGCAAATTAACGAACTTCTGGAGGCAGGCATTCTACAGCCATTGGACAGCAATAGTCTTCATCATTTCACCTCGTCACCAAGCACAACTATTCTTTTCAAATGTGTGGTGATTACAGACATTTAAATCCTCGCATTGTCATGGACAATTACCCCATGCCAAACATAAATGATTTCACTCATATGTTATCGGGCGCCACACTTTTCAGTGTGATTGACTGCAAACGTGGTTATCACCAGATTCCTGTAGCGCCAGAAGACACTCCAAAGACTGAGATCATCACACCGCTCGGTTTGTTCCAGTACAACATCATGCCATTCAGTTTAAAGAACGTGGCACAAACGTGGCAACGTTTCATTGACTCTTACAACGATTCGAGTTCTGCTTCGCATACCTGAATGACATACTCATTTTCAGCAAATCGATTGAAGACCATGAAGATAATTTATTCCAAGTCCTCCAGACTTTGGCATCCAACAGTGTAGAGGTCATCAAAGCAAAATTACAATTGCGTCAGTCTTCTGTGACATTTATGGGTTACACTGTCTCTGCAGACGGAATACAGCCTCCCAAATCCCACGTGCAGGCTATCACATCACTGCCACCCCCAGCTACGTACAAAGAGCTCAAAAGTTTCCTAGGTACTATAAATTATTACTTCCATCATCTACCTTCCGCCGCTGCTGTGCAGGCTCCACTGATGGACTCACTCTCTGACAAACAAATTTCGGGCATTAAACCAGTTCGTTGGACTGAACCCATGCTAGAAGCTTTCAGTGCTCTTAAAACAACTTTAGCTCACGCAGTCGTACTCGCCCACCCTGATCCGTCTGCTGATTTGTTCATCACTACGGACGCCAGTGACATCGCGGTCGGACCAGTATTACAACAGAGTAAAGGTACGTTTACACTGGGATACATGTATCGCGACATGTATGAGCGACACGTCAATTTGACATGTCGCGATACATGACCTCATACAAAAATTCACGGAACTTGTATGCGGACCCTCGAGCTCATACATGTCGCGTATACATTTTGTATATCGCTTTTTGGCCATATACGCGACATGTATGAGCGACATTTGAAGAACTCGCGCATGCGCAGTACTATCATTTCCTGTTGTCTTGTCGACTGCCGCTTATTTCGATGATTAGCGCATGCGTAGTACCAGGCTCTTTGGCGGCTGTTTGAGTTTTGAAGGTGCCGACTGTCGTTTCGACGTTAATGTATCTGCATAAAATATCAAAAAGTGCCATATGCAACATTATTCTTCGTGTTTGCGAGGCCATTGTGCAAGTTTTATCCCAAGAAGTGAAGGTAAAAGTTTTATATATATCAGAGTATGTCATACATTAAATAATTTTTTCATGCTTCTGGCACGTATGTCAATGTTTTGCTGTTATTCCAGCGGCCTCGCGTGATAATGTTGACAACGGATGCCGACAATTGTGTGTGAGACGTCGGCATTAGCAATCGCGCGACAATGCAAATGTTTTGTCATGAAATCTTCGTTTTACGAGGAATCCCCAGTGGCTAAAAAACGGAGTGTTACTGCCAACTGATCCTCTGGTGGAATCGCTTCCCGAAAGTTTGTGTTGGTTTTGGACACAAGAAGAGCCACAAGTGATAACAAACCGCGGAAATCCTCCATACTCATCCTAACATAATTTCTAAAATATGGCGTTAATTCGCGAGAAACTCTCTGTGCCACCATCTACGCTTCCTCCGCCTTTTCTTCCTATCATCTTCCAAAAGAGCAAGTGTATCAGCACATAAAAATGTGAAAACTTCAAAATCGTCGTCGGAAGCTATCGCACAGTGATACCAGTGTAAACGCACGCTCATACATGTATGAGGTTGATACTTGTCAACTCATACAAGTCGCGATACATGTCGCAAAGTCGTACATACATGTATCTCATACATGTGCCGATACAAATCGCAGTGTAAACGCACCTTTACGGCGACACAGTTTCACCACTTCATTTCTTCTCCAAAAAACTGTCTACAGCACAGTAGAAATATTCTGCTTTTGATAGAGAGCTTCTGGCAGTGTATGAGGCCGTCAAACATTTCCGCACTGACATCGAGGGCTGTCCTTTCTTCATTCTGACTGATCACAAACTACTGGCAGATGCCTTCTGCAACCCCCCAGAGGATCCTCCCCCCCCCCCCCGATGTTTCCACTACTTTGACCTGGTCTCTCAATTTACTATGGACGTACGCTACATCAAAGGCACAGAGAACATCCCCGCTGATTTCCTCTTGTGGATCAGTGTCATTTTAAGTATCATCGATTTATCCCACCTCACCACCCTACAGGCTTCGGACGAGGACGCTCAGGTTCCGCTCACAGACCTGCAGTCTTCGCTCGTGTTTACCAAGGCTAAGTTACCAGGCATTTCGGATGAAGTGTGGTGCAACTCTTCTATGGGCATTCTGCAGCCTTTGCTCCCGCCCACGCTGTGCCAACAGCCTAAACTTCTCTGGTCCTTCACCCTCTTCCTTCCCCATCAACTCTTCTGTCAGAAGAAAGAGCAAGTGCCTCCAAAAGCTTGCAAAAGTTAAACCTTTTTGTGCATGTGTTCTCCTGCTGCTTGCTGAGTAGATTTTTTATCTATTAATTTGAATTGAATTTAATAATTCATACAACAAATTAATCAGTGAATTCCACACAATAATTCTGGATAAATAAAATTAAAATTTTCAACAAACTGACCACTTATACTCCCATTAATGACCACCTTCAGTTCAGCCAGCTCTCATTGTCATTCGGCAGAAGACAAGTGCATATCATCTTTGTGGCTGGTGTTGTAATGAGGTTCCAATATGTGCTTTTCTAGGTCATAATAGTGTGTTGGCATATTAAGAATGACCTTCAAATGATACAAAAACAAAAGCAATTTCCATTTGGCATTCAGTGATGTGGCTTCATCACTTTATGTTTTTTGGACAAGTGCACAGACACCATAGTATTCCTAATGCAAAATGTAAATCTAATTTAACACAATTAGTACTGTCAGCAGACTGCTTGCCAGCTGACAAGGTGACTGCTTCGCTCTAGAGGCATCTGGCTACAGCCTTCCTTTTCCTCTTCCATTTTGCCCTCAGTCCCACTTGCTGCTGTGCTGTGCTGTGTGGGAGTGCTAGGCAGGAGAATGGCCAGAAGGATCATGGAGTGCTGTTTGACCAGCTCTGTTTTGTAACATGACAGAAGGTGTTGTGGACAGTCTCGGACAAATGTGCAGAGCTTATTCGTGAAGTCACCAAACGAGATCGAACAACATCGTGTTTGGCCATTTTCTTCATGTTAGTTGGTACTGCTTGTTGTGTGAACTCTAATGTGACACATTTGGCTTATTCAAAGGTAGAAGTAATGATGGGACTGATTTTTGTGATGACTCTGGCATGAAACATGGTTGACCCTCATCTGAAAAGTATATTTTCCATTGTATGCTCGCCACAAAGAGTTCAGCGACACCTTCAGAAGAATGGTACACATGTAAGTTGAGCCCCAGACACAGCAAGAGACCCATATCAATTGTGTGATGTTAGAAATTTTCCAAGTAGATATACACGAAAATGATACAGATTGAAATATAAATGAGGACCATCAACTTGGATAATGTTAGCCCATTTTTCTGTCAGTAACTGCTATATGACAGAACCAATTAGTGTTATCATATTTTAGAAATTGTTTGTGGCATAATATTTTTTTCAAATGATACAAGTACAAACACTACTTGCCAACATTCAAATGAACTGCATAGCTGGTGAGCAGTTGAAAGATGGAATGACATTATTTTATATCAATTGCAGGTCTGTCATGTAAATATCACTGCAGTAGTTGTTACCTATCCTTTAATGAGAGAAGTGTAGATATCAGCTGCTTGCTTACAAATTGCAAAGTAATGCTGTCATCAATATGAAGACAGGTTTGAACACCAACAGTACAGTAGTTAAGGCATTAATATTCAGGTGGTAATATTTTTGTACTGTTTTTGATTGATAGCACATGGAAAGTCGAACATCAATCTAGTTTGTTTGTCACAACTTTATATGAACAACAATGAGCCACTCCTGAATAGGGTGCAAGAACATCATACTGATATGGGCAAACGTTATGTTAGTTGCCTGTCCAGAATTACATGTCAATCTGCATGCACTGCTCAGACATTCTATGACACCAGTACCTACTCATTTATAACATTGAATTTTCAGTAGTTGACTTTAACTGAAAATACTGTGGTAAACACTATTGTATAGCACAGTAGGGATACTATAATGTGGCAGCCAGCCATGAGTGTAAAAAAAAATGGGGGTGAACAAGTCCTGCCTTCTTCTCACATGGTTGGCAGTTTACACCCATGTTCTGTGCTTATGCAGAAACAGAACTGACATGTGGTTATAGGAATTGCCAATCCCTTCTGGTCATAGTAATAACAGTAACGGTTTCATTTGTCTGTGGGCCATTCTGTACGATGGTGTTGGACATGTCATCTTTACATGGTGTTTGAAGATAAAACAATTATAAGTTTAAAAATTACACAGTTACATACATGACAAAATCAATAAAATGAATGATTATCTTAATATTAGGATCTAGGAACACTGATATACATACAGTTATAGTGTGTTTCAAGGAGTTGCACAGATATACATCTATAGAAGACATGCTTATTTCTCGTAAAATAACTGCTTATAAGCAATGTGTGTGTATCACAGACAGAAGTCACTTTATGCGACTTGAAAAAATTACATATTTTTACAGTTAACAGTACATACAAACAAATGAGTTAAACTTTTAGCTTCAAGGTATTCTTTAACAATGTTTGGATTAGTTTTACCACATAACATTTCATTTTACTTTTGAAAACAGACATCTCTGGTATTTTTATATAGTGTGCCAAACTGTTGTATGGAAAGCCTCCTATTTTTACAGGCTCTTTGTCAGTTAATTTGAGTCCATTTCTTCAACATGATAATCATTTTCATTTTTGTGTTATAATTACGGATATCTGTTTAGCAATGCAGCATGGTTAGTTGTCATATACACAATTATTTCATATATGTGCATAGTGAGATCTTGTTAATATGGTTAACTCCCTGAATTTACTTCTGTAGTAATCTCTAGGAGAAAATTTTGCTGTGCATCTTACAGCTTTCTTTTGTAGCTTTAGTACTCTTTGCGAGTGCACATTTGCTGCATTTCCCCAGATCAGTATAACATGATATTTGTGAATGGACTAGTCCACAGTACATTGCTAGTAGTGTTTAAAAGTTTATTGTCCTCAACATTTTTCTCATCAGTACTAAAATAAACTCTCTTTATAACAAATATTGTTTCTCTGATTCTACCTATCCACCATCACACTCAGTAATTTGTAACTTTCTATCTCCACAAAATCAATGTCTCTCAAGATTGACAATAGCATTGTTCAACTTATACATTTTGTTGGCATGTATTTCAATATATGCATTCCAGTCTGAGCTGCTGGTCTTGTGTACATGAGGTGTGCTTGCTAGTGTGAAAGAGTGTGTATGTGTGTTTCCTTTTCTGAAGAAGGCTTTGGCCGAAAGCTAAATGTGTAACAGTCTCTTGGTTGTGCTTGTCGGCAACTCAATGTGCCATCTTTATGGTGAGTAGCTGTCTGTCATTTTCCTTATACTGTTTGTATATGTGCTTTTGTTAACGTTTATAAGAAGCTTATTTTTGCTGAAATAATTATTTCTATTTGTATATTTAGAAAAGCTTTCTTTTGTAAGCTATGTGTAAAAACACTACTTACAGCAAACGAAGTGTCATCAGCATACATGGCACCATTTCCACACACTATGTTGTGCAAATCATATAGGCTATGTACAAAAATAAAAGCAGCGGGCCAAGCTCTGATCCTTGATGCACACCATTTTTAACAAATCCAAAATCTGAATATACACTTGTAGTAGTATTATTAACTTTTATGTTTCATTTCTACTTCTCCATTTTCCATGAATGTTTTTATGATGTCGTCTGAATGCCCCTTATACCATAAAATTGAAGATTTTCTAATATATTGAGGCATACACAATCAAATGCTTTTCAAAAGTCATGAAAAGTAGCACAAACTTTCTTCTATTCATCTAGTGCCTTAGTTACAAATGCCAAAAACTCAGATGTTGCAGTTTGGTGCATCAAACCTTTCTAAACTTATCCCGTACATTATTCAAAGTGTTGCATTTTCCTACAAAATTTACTGTTCTGTCTTTTCAATTATTTAACATAAGAGGGTTGAGGGTTAGTGTTTAACGTCCCGTCGACAACGAGGTCATGAGAGACGGAGCGCAAGCTCGGGTTAGGGAAGGATTGGAAAGGAAATCGGCCGTGCCCTTTCGAAGGAACCATCCCGGCATTTGCCTGAAACGCTTTAGGGAAATCACGGAAAACCTAAATCAGGATGGCCGGAGACGGGATTGAACCGTCGTCCTCCCGAATGCGAGTCCAGTGTGCTAACCACTGCGCCACCTCGCTCGGTTTTAACATAAGACAAGTGTAATAGTTATTCGTCTTTAACTTCCTGGGTCTTCCTTGGTGCCTTTTTCTAAATAGGAATCAAATTCACTCTTTTTTTAAAATGTGTTGTAAATATTCCTTCTATCATAGCTAAGTTTATATAAAAACTCAGACGCTTTCCCACCTACTGCATGACGCATTTAATTAATTCTGCAACACATTAGTGGACCCGGATTCGTCTCTTCACTCATTCCTGAATAAGAAAACAAAGAGCAACGCAGTACATACAGGGTGTTTCAAAAATGACCGGTATATTTGAAACGGCAATAAAAACTAAACGAGCAGCGATAGAAATACATCGTTTGTTGCAATATGCTTGGGTCAACAGTACATTTTCAGGCGGACAAACTTTCGAAATTACAGTAGTTACAATTTTCAACAACAGATGGCGCTGCATGTGATGTGAAAGATATAGAAGACAACGCAGTCTGTGGGTGCGCCATTCTGTACGTCGTCTTTCTGCTGTAAGCGTGTGCTGTTCACAACGTGCAAGTGTGCTGTAGACAATTGGTTTATTCCTTAGAACAGAGAATTTTCTGGTGTTGGAATTCCACCGCCTAGAACACAGTGTTGTTGCAACAAGACGAAGTTGTCAACGGAGGTTTAATGTAACCAAAGGACCGAAAAGCGATACAATAAAGGATCTGTTTGAAAAATTTCAACGGACTGGGAACGTGACGGATGAATGTGCTGGAAAGATAGGGCGACCGCGTACGGCAACCACAGAGGGCAACACGCAGCTAGTGCAGCAGGTGATCCAACAGCGGCCTCGGGTTTCCATTCGCCGTGTTGCAGCTGCGGTCCAAATGACGCCAACGTCCACGTATCATCTCATGCGCCATAGTTTACACCTCTATCCATACAAAATTCAAACGTGGCAACCCCTCAGCGCCGCTACCATTGCTGCACAAGAGACATTCGCTAACGATATAGTGCACAAGATTGATGACGGCGATAGGCATGTGGGCAGCATTTGGTTTACTGACGAAGCTTATTTTTACCTGGACGGCTTCGACAATAAACAGAACTGGCGCATATGGGGAACCGAAAAGCCCCATGTTGCAGTCCCATCGTCCCTGCATCCTAAAAAAGTACTGGTCTGGGCCGCCATTTCTTCCAAAGGAATCACTGGCCCATTTTTCAGATCCGAAACGATTACTGCATCACGCTATCTGGACATTCTTCGTGAATTTGTGGCGGTACAAACTGCCTTAGATGACACTGTGAACACCTCGTGGTTTATGCAAGATGGTGCCTGGCCACATCGCACGGCCGACGTCTTTAATTTCCTGAATGAATATTTCGATGATCGTGTGATAGCTTTGGGCTATCCGAAACATACAGGAGGCAGCGTGGATTGGCCTTCCTATTCGCCAGACATGAATCCCTGTGACTTCTTTCTGTGGGGACACTTGAAAGACCAGGTGTACCGCCAGAATCCAGAAACAATTGCACAGCTGAAGCAGTACATCTCATCTGCATGTGAAGCCATTCCGCCAGACACGTTGTCAAAGGTTTCGGGTAATTTCATTCAGAGACTACGCCATATTATTGCTACGCATGGTAGATATGTGGAAAATATCGTACTATAGAGTTTCCCAGACCGCAGCGCCATCTGTTGTTGAAAATTGTAACTACTGTAATTTCGAAAGTTTGTCCGCCTGAAAATGTACTGTTGTCCCAAGCATATTGCAACAAACGGTGTATTTCTATCGCTGTTCGTTTAGTTTTTATTGCCGTTTCAAATATACCGGTCATTTTTGAAACACCCTGTACAACACACAGCGAAACGGAATAAACAAAGCATTAAGGTAACGTTTCTTCGCAGACGTTCGCACTTCAGGCAGCAGTGCCTACTGCCTTTAAAATAGGTACATCACACGAAATATATGCCGGGTCGTAAAGGTAGTTCACAACACCCCTACCAACATTGCCACGTTAAAGAGTCTACGTCATAGTGGTTGTATAATGTGGTTTGCTGTTATGAGTTACTGTATGGTAGTCACGAGAAAATTATTACTTTTTTATTATCATTTATCATACCGTAATGGGTTTAGAAACTGCCATTAAAATCCAGGAATTATGGTAAAATTGAGATGAAATACATGACCATGCAATGAATGTTTTACATTAATCCGTCTCTCTAGGGTATAAACAGCGGGATTTCTTAATAAAAAAAAAAAAAACAATCGGACATACGGTAACTTAAGCTCAATCAAGGTGGGACAAAGTGTGTTCCCTAAAACACACACACACAAACACACACACACACACGCACACATAAAGAGAGACAGAGAGAGAGAGAGCCGCCCGTGGGTACTCACTTGCGTTAATATGGGACTTTAAAACAAAACTGCAACAAACAGTCGGAAAGGGAACAGGAAGAATCTCGCTAGCCAGATTCAAGAAATGAACTGCTACCGGTAATTGCTCTCTTATTATTATTCTTTTGAGAAAGTCTTAATAGCATTTTTACTATTGAAAACGATCCTTCCAGTTGAAAAGTAACGAAAACATATCAACGACATGGAACATCTAAATGAAACAACTGTTTTTTCGTCTCAGTTCAAGTGTTGCTCACAGGTGATATTTAATATGGTACGGCAGTATTCCATTAACAGAGAGACATAGACCTAGTGTGGTAGAAAATCTGTGGCCATCGTCGAAGTTAACAATGTATTTGACTAGCATTGAATAACTAAATTATTTTCGCACAATTTGATGACTTTGCTTTGGAATTGACGACTTTATCGCGTAAGGAACAGCGGTAGGAAGCATGTGGTGAGTATTAGCATTATCACAAAGAAAAATACCTGTACAAAAAGATGACTTTTGGATTGTAATGTGAAGATTTATTTGAAACCTAGTGTATGGTATTTATCTTGCTAATTACGCATTTTGGGGTTGAAATAATATATTTAAATGGGGTGGAACCTTGAGTCCTCAAATTACAGCAGTATCTCGAGTGCCGGTTTATATTGTCATTCGTACGTCTTTTTAAACACTAAAGCTTCTACTGATTAGCGAGGGAAAAATTCAGTGTCATTACATTATAAGAAACAATTTTTAACTCTCCTCCGAAGCTGTATCAGTAGCATCGTATAGTACAATATTAGTGACAGCCATTTACCTTGGAATACGCGGCGTGGACGATCCAGGCAACAACGACGATATGTCGCTCGTAAATGATCCTGGTGCTTAACTTGCTTGGCGGAAACTGTACTCTGTCACGCCTTCCATTAACTGGTCTACAGTACCGGTAAGTCAAGCTCTGTTTATAATCTCACTCGTTCTAATTAGCGATGCGGAATTTACATGGCGCGGCCCCTGCTTTTGCTCATTTCCTGTGCTTACAGTTGAATTATTACAACCTTGTCGTGAAATTTGACATTCTTTTGGAAGTCCTCGCAAAAGTTATTTAGTGTATTGTCATGAACTCCTATACAACATTTTTTTTTTTTTTTTTTTTTTTTAGTGCGCAGATGAAGTTACAGTCTTAACAAGCCCAACAGATCAGTGTACTTTCAAGAACAATGCATCGCCAGCCGAAAACACTACTGTAGTGACTGCTACCTTACAGGACCGTACCTACGTGGCGGAATTCATTCTACGTAACGAAAAGAGTATGAAATCGTTGAACCAAGCAAGCTTTTCACTAAGAGGAAAAGTTTATTGACATCATTTCCATTCCACACACAGTATCAAGCTTTCATAAAAATATAGCCAAACGGTACGCAGTTTTTAACGCAGTTTTTAACGCAGTTGTGATGACAGATGGCGCTGGAAACAATAAATATAACAAGAACTGTAACTTGATTGTTTTACTTACAAGGAATCATTTCCCACTTGTCTTAACGGTGTGAAATTATGCAGCGAAAGTTGAATATAAACCA
Source organism: Schistocerca americana (assembly GCF_021461395.2). Taxonomy (NCBI): domain Eukaryota; kingdom Metazoa; phylum Arthropoda; class Insecta; order Orthoptera; family Acrididae; genus Schistocerca; species Schistocerca americana. The sequence continues at coordinate 597,406,742 of NC_060125.1, read as the reverse complement.
ACTGTGAATTTCCGAAAGCACATTACCAATTTCGTATGTTCCTAATATTTTTTGTAGAAGTTGCCACTTAAATCAAGGTTTTCCTGGATTGCCTTTTATTAATTAGATTTAAAGACAAACACTTCGATTTTTAATACTATTATTCAAAACAATTGAAAAACAAACTTGTCGGACTACATTTTTTTCAGGTTTGATTTTTAAGATTGAATAAAAACCTTGCTTTGTACAGTGAACCTTCAGGTACCAGTTTTTTCGGTCAGTATATATTGCTTTCTTTAGAAAATAGATGGGGAGAGCGTTCATTACAGTGATTTGGAAAGCCACCAGCTCTATGTAATTGCCAAAAATCTCCACACACCTTATTGTTGTACTTGTGAACAAGTTCTGGGCTTATTTATATTTCACCGCCATCACTCATTTTCCTCCAAGTTTCTCTCTTTCTATTGTAAGTTCTTCATTTTGTCAGTCTTCACTTTTTGCAGTGTGTTCTCGAATAGTTGAATTTGTTTGTCCAAATATTTTTTCCTCCTTGAACAGTCCCAATTCTTCATTGTAAATTGCATGATATGCAGCTATAAGACTTGGTATTTACCATATCTGAATTTCTTCTTATGAGTTAGCATCAGGAAAAAAAATTTAGGTCTGTTTACCTACTCATTCCCCATCCAGGAAGGAGGTAAAAATAGTGATGAACAAGGCTTGAAAACATCAAACACTAACACTGATACGGGGCTTGGATGGTTGCGTCATCTGTAATGGCATCACAAAGGTCAAAGTTGACCACATTAAATCAAATAGAAATACTTTTTTGTAACAATTTGTAGGGATATGGTGGAGTCACACAGACTCAGTCGTATGTAAAGCCTGTTGTAGACTTTGGTTCATAGATAGGATACTAGATAAATGCAATTAGTCTTCAAAGAAGATAGCTTACAAATACACATCTGAAACACACTAGAATGTAGTTGAAGCATGTGGGTTGCGTAACGAATAGGACTAACAAGGGATGTTGAATGTGTACAAATAAGGGCAGCATGAATGATCATAGGTTTGTTTGACCAGTGGGAGAGCTTCACATAAATTCCGAAAAAACTGAACGGGCAGACACTAGAAGATATATGCAAACTATCATGTGCAAACATACTTTTATTGTTTCAAGAATCAGCTTTAAATAGGTAATCCAAGAAGTATATAACCTCTAACCTATTGTCCCCGTAAGGATTGTGAAGACAAGACAAGAGTGGTTAAAGTACATAGGGAGGCAGCTGAGCAATCATTGTTCCTGCCCCCCATACATGAATGGATCTGGGAAAAGCTTTACTGACTGGCACAACGGGAAGTACCCAATACCCTGAGCTTAACAGTGACTTGCAGATGTATGTGTAGTTTTTGATAACAGATCATAATAACACATCATAGTAAGTGGCGGCACAATTCTTTTAGGTTGTAAAAGATAAAAGGTAAAGACCCACCAGTTTGCTGTGAAATGATACTGCAGTATTATTCTTCTGGTCATACAATGGTTCCATAAGCAGGTGTAGTTATAGCACTACTGTCTTGACAGTCCATGCAATGGTACAAAGGCTCTCTCCTAGCAAATAGAGTCAGTTACATTGGATATTACAGTCTCTTAAACATGACAATTCTGTACGTTGTGTTTTCTGACGTGATGTTAGTAATAATAGCTGAGACAGCATAAGAAGAACCCTGACAACTGGAACTTCTGTTGTCAACCTTCCAGCTACAAAAAGCTAAAAGATGCAGGCAAAAACAGTAGCTATCTACAAAGCTGTGAATAGTTTGTCATGTTGCCACAGATACGTTCACAAAATCACATTACATTATGAGTCGAGGCAGACGTACAAAACCACCACACCCAGTCCACCGTGATCGTCAGGGATCACCTTACACTGACTCAACTACAGTACGGTAATTGTTGCATATACTACTTAGTGTCTTGCACATAATGACTTGTTGTTTACAGTACTACTCACATGAAAAGGATATGTGGTTTAAATCACCTTCTGATGTTGAATTGTATGAACAAGGTGGAGAGTCTCTGGTATTTATCCTCCAATGTGAATCAGAAAGTTTTGATGAGTTTGAGTTTGAGCTCATTGGTAGGATACTGGCAAAAGGCAGCCTGTTTACAAAGGAGATGGCTTACAAAACACTAGTGGAGGCCATTCCACACTAGTGTCAGGGGGCAATTTTTCTGGAAAAGCTGAAATTCTCAAGGAATTGCATGTGAAAAAATTAGCAAGATCTCAGAGAATATCATAAAATGGTAGGGAATTCTGTGTTTTTAACCTAGCATTGTAATGTATTTCTATTGAGCTTTATCAATCATGAATTTTAAAATATTTGGCATTTCAAAGTGTGTTACTTGATGACTATTATTCCTTATAAATTATTGATTTTTAAAAACTACAGTTGAAGAACTGCTTATTGGCTAGTATGTCTCAGACGTAAGGAAAGAAAAGTTGTTACTGTCATCATCAACCAAGAATTCTTGGGGAATTTTTTTGTTAAAGTTTGGGTAGCCACCATGGGTGTGCAAGATATAAGGACGAAAGTAACTTTCGCATGATGTGTCACTGCCAAGCAACATAACTCCATGAAACTTGGACCATACATAGAATGAACCGATACAGTATAGTGCAGAAGGTAACTGAAAGAAATACGCAATGAAACAAGCAGAAATGAAACATTTATTCGTGGACAATAATTTCATCAAAGTCATCATGATTTAAAAGGTCCTCTGGATAATACAGAAAGAGGGACATTGTTCTTAGTATGATATATTATGGTGTATGATCAACTCTTGACAGCAGTGCATGCTCTGCAATGTACTCTCATGCTGGTGACAAGGTTGGTAAGGAGTTCTTGTAGTAGGACATTCAATTACCATATCAGCTCCATTGACAACTGCTGAATGGTCATTATGGCTTGTGGACATTTGATTTGATTTGATTTATTGAGCACTCATTTTATCATGTACAATGATATGGGATTTGTCATGTTACATAGAGAAAAAATATGAATAACAACATATTATGTAAAAAATATCAGTCAACAAATCTGAATTAAATATAAAGGCAAAACAATTATAGCTTACATGATCTAAATTTGTAACAATATAGGACACAAATAAGTTACATATATTCTGTGTATAATGGACAGCAACAAGAAACAATGATTATAACACTCTATATTGACAAATTAATTAATTTTGTGTGTACATAAAAGAGTCTACCCCACGACACAAGTTTGTATATGAGTGAATTATAAGATAGGTGAAGGCACGTCATCTTTCTGAAGAACTCATGTATTCACTAACACTGTAAAAACTATTACTAATTAACATTCTTTTGAGTTCAATTTTAAAACCACTCAGCTTCTGAATCCTTTTTTGAGGCTGGTGTATTGCACTCTTGTTGTACTGGGCTTTCTTATGCACTTCTCTATGAAAGTCATTACTCTGTCTTGTTGTATAGTCATGGAACTCATTGTTTATAGAAGAAAACTGGGGGTGAGACTTCAGAAAACATATACTTTCATAGATGTAAATGGATGGAAGTCATGATTTTATATTCCTTGAAAAATTCCCTACATGAATCTCTAGGTGCAGCTCCTTTTATGATCCTTATCGCTCGTTTTTGAATAATAAAAAGAGCGTTTTGCCTGACTTGAATTGCCCCAAAATATGACACCATATCGCAAAAGACTATGCATAAATGCATAATATGTACACAATGCTGTTTGATCACTGCAGCAATTTTTGAGTATTCTCAAAACATAGCAACATTTACTTAATTTTTTATTGAGCACATCTATATGCTTGTCCCACTTTAGATGCTCATCTAACCAAATCCCTAAGAATTTTGTATTTGGCATTTGTAGTATATTATGTTGGCCTAGCTTCACAGTTATATTGGGCTTCACATTATTTGACACATGTCTGTAATTCATCCATAATGTTTTTTTCTCATTCACAAATAAACTGTTGTCCCTGAACCATTTACTTGCTTCAACTGTTGTTGTTTCAATTTCCCTGTTAAGGTCAGTCTCATTCTGAGCTTTAATAAAGAGACTTGTATCATCAGCAAAAAGTACACAATCAGCTTGTGTTAAATAGTTTGGCAAGTCATTTATAAAGATCAAGAACAACAGGGGTCCCAACACGGAACCTTGGGACACCCCGTAACTAACTTCCTCACAACCAGAAAAGTATGACTTTCCATCATGAACTATTTCTACTTTCTGGCATCTGTCAGATAAGTATGACTTAAACCATGCATGAGAAGTACCACGGACTCCGTAGCAACTAAGTTTTTCGAGCAGTAGTTTATGATCAATAACGTCAAAGGCCTTTGATAAATCTAAAAAGACCACACAATTTACTTCATTATTATCAATGGAATTTAGGACAAGTTTTAGAAAGTTGTATATAGCTGTTTCAGTTGATCTATTCTTCCGAAAGCCACTTTGTTCATTGACCAATATTTCACTTTTTTTTTGTGAGGAAAGTAGAGGGTCTTCCATACATTACTCTTTCTATAATTTTTGAAAAACAAGATAACATTGATAAAGACCTGTAGTTTTTTACATCATAATGATCCCCATTTTTGTATAATGGTTTTATAATTAATTGTTTCAGCTTTCTAGGGAGAGTGCCAGTACTGAAAGATGCATTAATTATATCTACAAGAAGAGGAGTAATATATCTGCTGTGTTTAATGATTTTATCTGGAATGCCATCGGTGCCACAGGGTAATTTATTTTTTAGTTTGCTGGTAGCATTCTCTACCTCATGTACTGTTACAGGATACAAAAACACATGGTGCATTATGTCTCTGCAATGCATTCTACACATACTCAATGGGATTTAAGTCATGGGAACGCCAAATATCCTCTAGTTTCAAGAGTTCCTCCACTTGCACTGTACAGTGCATTTACACATTGTCATTTATAACCAGTGAAGTTAGGGCTAAATGCACACCTGAGGAGATGCTCAGTTTGAAGGTATACTGTGTCACAATAACGTTGACTTATGAGTGTACAATGTTCAAAGATTTGTAAGTAAATGATGTAACATTTGACCGTCCCACACCATAACTGCTGGACTATGGAAATAATAATATTCAACAGAGTTCCTGGGTACATCACATTTTCCCACCTCTCGCCATTTGAGGATACATCCAGAATCACTACTCAGACTGAACCCATCCTCATCCAAGAAGAGGATATGACCCTACTCCTCGTTGGTCCAGTTCCTATGCCCTTAGCATCATCAAATATCTTTGAACACAGTACACTCACTGGTCAGTTTTATTGTGACACTGTACTCCTTCTCTACGTGTGTCTTTTCAGGAGTAAATTTGGCACTGACGTCATTCTTTTGGATGAAAATGCATGACTGCCTTGAAAGGATAGATGGAGGAAATGTCAAATGCAATTGGCAAATGGACTGACCTATCCACCTCCCCAACTTAAGTCCCATGAACCACATGTTGATGCATTGGTGAGACATATTGCTGCATGTCCATATGCACCAATGATCATCTACCAGTTATCGACTGTGCTACTAGGGGAATTGTATGTCTTATCATAAGAAGTCCTTACCAACCTAGTGGCCACCATTTGGTTGCATCGCAGAGCATGCATTGCTGTCCATGGTGATCACACAACTATGTTCTGCTTTTCATGTTGTCATGGGGACCATCATAAATTACAGTGACTTCATTGTAATTATTGTCTTTGAATAGAGGTGGCATTTCTGTTCACCTCATTTCCTGTTTCCTTGAGTTATCTTCTTTACTATACTGTAGCAGTTCTTTTTATCTATGATCAAATTTTCATCAAGCTATTTTACTTCATGGTGACACATCATGTGGAAGTTACTTTGTTGTTAAATTTTACACACCAGTGTAAAATATTGCTAAAGTCTCTCAGACCCATACAAAATAGGGCTAATAGGGGATATTAATGAATACAAAGGAGGACAGCATGAATGGTCACGTTTTTTTTTTTTTTCTCACAGGGGAGCCTCACACAACTACTGAATAACCTGAATTGGTAGACAGTGTCCTGCAAAAACCTACTGAAAAATTTTCAAGAGCAGGTATTAACAGAGGAATATAGGAATATTCTACAATCTCCTAAATTCTCTCATACCATTCACTCCACAGTGGTTTTGAAAGAATGACTGTAATCAGGTGATTGTCTACCACATATCACAATCTTCTGGAAGAGCGGGTTTCAGATTATAGTACTGCTGGCCTCTCTGTCACCGTGTTTCTTTCCACTTTACTTTCCAAGCATTATAAGCCCTTGCATGAAGTTCTTGTTATGTGCTTAGATGCATTGAAAAAAAGATTAGGTATATTTCCATCGTATGTTGCAAGTTTTGTGAGAAAGTCTACATACTTGTTCTGTTGGAGGCCTTGGCACAGTGGAATGCAGAACAAGTTCAATGAAGTTCCACACCACCGTACCTCAGTCACTTTCTGCAATATATTTATAAGATTAACATTGTCTGTATGTATTGCTGGGATATTGAGAGCTTATGATATGCAGCACTTAATGAGTCAAATGTGATCAAGATCTTGTTCATTTCAAGCAGCCTGATGAATACGATGCCTTGCATCATGGCTGCTACCCCTGCACCAAACACCGACATGTTCTGAGGGAGGGAGTATGATGATTTTGCTTTGGAGGTCAGGCCAAAGGACTAAAGAAAGTGCTATCCGAGTGTACAGATTTGCTAAAGGATGTGGGGGGGGGGGGGGAGAGGGGGGGTTGTTTCTCTATGTGTGTGTGTGTGTGTGTGTGTGTGTGTGTGTGTGTGTCACAGTTACTTGTATATTCCGTCATATTCATTTTATTTAACAAATACAACCATCTGTTTATACAGAAATGCTATTTACACAATTTGATGTGAAGTGAGACACTCTGTAGCAATTGTCTCCATATTTGGCTCAAGTGTTTTTGTAACCAAGCTCAGAATTAATTCTAAAATGTCATTGGTCAAGTAGTTCCTATTTTTTGATTTGTTAGGATTTATTATAGAAAAGCTTTTTGACAGATTATATTTTGATCTGAAGAGATTAGTACATTTTATAGATTAACAGCTATGCCCGGCGAACTTCGTTCCGCCTCTGAAAATCTTAAAATGTTATAGCTGACCCGGCAAATGTTGTTTTGCTATATAAATTATATCTAGTCTATAAGAATAATGTATACGTGTAACACAATGTATACCGAGTGAACTTCGTTCCGCCTGTGAAAATGTTTATATGTTATAGCTGAGCCAGCAAATGTTGTTTTGGCGTATAAATTACCTCTAGTCTATAAGAATAATGTATTCATGTAACACAATGTATACATGTAACACAATAGCCATTGTTGGTGGGAGCTCGTGACATAAACAATAATAATGGCCAAAAACTGTGTAGGCTTTGGGGGAAGTCCAGCAGTATCGGCCACTATTAGTTCTATCGTTTCTACAGTAGATTGCGCAGATTTAACAATTGCAGCCAATACACGGCTCGTCCATGAGCATACAAACATAGCGGCAATTTCATGTCGAAACGTCTTTGCCAGCATTATGAATAAGGCCAAGTGCACATGCATCGATTTTTATCATACGTAAAAATATTGTACAATTAAATTCTTTTAGAGGAACAAAGGAGTGCGTAGGAACTTCTTTGTTCCACTAAAAGAACTTGATTGTACGATAAAAATCGATGCGTGTGCACTAGGCGTAAAAATATTGTACAATTAAATTCTTTTAGAGGAACAAAGGAGTGCGTAGGAACTTCTTTGTTCCACTAAAAGAACTTGATTGTACGATAAAAATCGATGCGTGTGCACTAGGCGTAAATGACAGTTTGGCAAATGACGCGTGCTACCTAGTTAAACTTCTCAGTCTAGTTATGTCGATTCAAAGAGGGATATTCGAGTCATTGCTTTTGGTATGTTTTTTTCAATTACCTATCTGTGAAAGATCATCACCGGTAAACACCTGGCGGGGATAACTGATCAAGTGATAATTGATCAGTTATCAGCCGGGGTTGAAAATTGTTAACTTACTAAAATCGCTATTAAAAAATAGGGGTTGGTGGTAGCAGGGTAAAATTTAGGGTTGTATGTATTTTGTAATGCCACATAATAAAAAAATAAAAAGTTCTGTCCAAAAAATAAGAAAATTTTTTTTGGGGTGGACCACCCTTATCATGTAGGGGTATGAAAAATAGATTACGACCAATTCTCAGACCTACCGAATATACGGGTAAAATTTCATCAGAATCGATCATATCGTTTCGGAGGAGTATGGCAACTAACACTGTGACACGAGATTTTTATATATAAGGATAAAGATCTAGCTGTGAATTGTAATTATGTCCATCAAAACAATGGTTGAAGTTCAACAGATTTGCTTCTTAGAATTTATTGTGCAATGTCTCATCATATTGCATGTTGGTGGGTTCAAGCTGCACCCACTCCAGTACATTTTCAGGCAAAATACTAAAGGAATTGCTATATAAGTCTAGCTATAGCTCAGAAAGACTCTCTCTTCTCACAGTGAAATACAAAATAAACAGTATACGATGCTCCAATTAATTATGACAATTAGAAAAACCTGAGTAAAGTAGAAGCATTCTGGGAACTGTTGGAAGATAAAATATCAGAAATTCCAAAATCAAATGTTGTGATACTACTGGGGGATTTTCATGCACAAATAGGGAGGGAAAAACTTTTGGAAAAGTGATAGGATAGTATCCAGCCTACAAAAGAACAAACAAAAATGGCACAAGATTAATTAATCTTTGTGAAACATTTCAGTTGAAGTTAGTGTGAACTTCCTTCAAAAGTTGCCAAGAAAAGCAAAGACACGGGTTTCTCAAAATATATTATTAGGGGAGTTGCAATTAGATCTTGTGGCTATTTCTCAGAGCAGTATTACAGAAATCATGAATGTAAAAATAAAAAGAAACGTGGAATTTAACTCTGATCATTACCTGACTAAAATTGAACTGAAACTACTTCGTAATAAAAACCAAAAGAGAAAGTAAAAATGGGTTAAATGTGACACAAACAGGCTCTAGGTCACAAATAAGGCAAAAAAACATTTTCAAGAAGAAATTAAAATAGCTAAATCAGGTAAATGGGAAGAATTATCCAAAGAAATCAACAGGGCAGAGAATAATGTGTTTGGATCAACAAAAATGAAGAAGAAAGTTTGGTGGAATGAAACCTGTGGGAAAGCAGTTGCAGTAAAAAGAAAACAATGAAAAAATGGAAATGTTCTGGAAAGACTGAGCACCTTGATGAATTTAAAATTTCGTAGGAATGAAACAGTAAATATAATAAAGAGTGCTAAACAATCTTTTGAGAAGTCTCAACTTCTTGACATACAAAACAGCTTTGTTAAAAATAACTCCTGGAATTTCTATCAGATGTTTAACAATCATCTAAAGGGCTGCCAAGTATTTGCATCAGAGATGAAAATGGTAAAATAGGCCTAAGCAATACCCAGTACTGTGAAATACTAAGGAAGTACTTTGAACAACTCTTGAACTGTGAAGAAGCGAATGGTGAGCTTGAATCCCCAGATCTTCATGAAAACACAGGTCCATGACCTATAAATGAAGAAATAAAAAAAGCAATAAATACATTTAAAAAAAGCCAAAGCCAATGGAAAAGACGGTATTACAGTTAAACTTAGAAAACAGCCTCACCAAAAATTATAACCAACCCTCAGATCTTGGTTGAAGAAGTATGGGAAACTAAAAGATTCTTGAAGACTGGAAAGTGGTTCTTATCCACCCTTTGCACAAGAAATGTCATAAGTATGATGTAAATAACTACAGAGGCATATTTCTGTTGCCAATGAGTTATAGAATATTTTCAACAATATTACTAATCAAGGTAGAAGCAACTGTAGCTAGCCATTTGGGAGACTGTCAGGGTGGATTTATAAAGGGCAGATCTTGCTCAAGAACAGATTTTCAACCTGAAGTCCATAATCTGTACTGACTTACAAACTCTAAAGACATAGTTGTAACATTTATAGATGTTAAAAAGGATTTTTATTCAGTTGATAGGGAAACACTTAGATAAAGTGAGCTGAGAATTTGGCATTAAATTGAAATTAACAAACTTTAGTCATCAAACGCTCATAGATGCCAAACCAAAAGTAAAGTTTCAGGTTGAAATATCAAAGTTTTATTCAGAATAAAAACAGATGTAAGAGAAGGTGATGGCGTATCTCCTCTCCTCTTCAATTACATCCTAGAGAAATTAGTAAGAGACTAGAAACAAAAACGAAGAACATAAGCTATCACCAATAAGACTGGGGATTAACAGCAAAGGTACTGAAATTCACTGTCTAGCATTTGTGGATGATTATGCCATTATTTCTGAAAACCTGTCAAATGCAGAAATACAAATCAGTCTCGTAGAAGAAATAGCCGACAAAGGAAGTTTAAGAATTTCTGTAGAAGAAAAAAAAAAAAAAAATTATGACAGTCATGAAAAAATGCTCCAGAAAGCCTAGTAACAGATATTGGATATATAAAGAGGATTAATACATTTAAATATTTGGGAGAAATGATTCAAGAAAAAACTGAGGCTGTTCAGAAGCCCAGTACGGCCATTACCACTCCCACGTCGGCTCCACCAAAGCCCACCAAACCGCAAAAAGCTCCTATAAAGCAGCAACAATGGGTCAAATCACTTGGTAAACCATCTGACCATGTTGATGTCATTTTACATGATGCTTCATCTGACTCTTCCCCAGAGCTGATGGAGTATGACATATGTGTGGAGCAATCATTTCACCCCATGACTGCCCTTCCACATGCTGCAGTCTCTCGACCCCATCCGAAAGACAGGATGAAGGTGCTACCCGTCATAGATGGCTCCCATACTTCAGTGGAACTTGCAGGGGTTTGGGATGCATGTGGAGGAACTTTGTCTACTCTCTCAGGGTCGACCAGTGTGTCTGTGTCACCAGGAGACTTATTTCCATCCATCATATACCCCTGAGGTACAAGGCTATACACTCCACAAAAAGGACGACCTGCGTGGAGAGAGAGCTAGAGGAGGCATAGGTATTTCCGTCAGGACGCACTACCCGCCTCTCTCACTTACGATGACTTTACAAGCTGTTGCTATGTCCGTGCACGTGCGTCATCGATTGACTATATGTTCCCTTTATTTGACCCCACATGATGCACTTGATGAAGAGGCCCTCACCAACCTTGATACAGAGCTCCCCCACCCGTTCATCATCTGTGGTGATTTTAATGCCCACAATGTGCTTTGGGGCTCTGCAATTACCTGTCGCAGGGGTAGAGCAATTCGGAGGCTTCTCCTGTCATCTTGTGCATACTTGCTACATGCGGGACAGAGCACTCACTTCTGCACAGCGACTGGGTCATTCTCTACCATTGATCTCTCGTGGTCGATGACTTGCATGGATGTAATCACTTCCTGATCTGGATTCACCTGCCAGATGGCATGGGCCCCGAAAGGAAACTTCCACAATGGGTGCTCAGTAGAGCCAACTGGACACTTTATAGCCAGTTGGCCCAGTTCGAACATTGTGCGAATGTCGAGGCATGGGTGGTCCACCACACCGTTGCAGCATCCATTCCACAGTCCATGGGCCACCAGAAGAGGCAACCTGTTCCTTGGTGGAGTGCCGAATGCCACTCTGCAATCAGGACAAGGCGTGCGGCTCTGTGTAGGTTCCAGTGTCAGCCAACTGCTGAGAATCTTGCAGCCTTTCGGGTGGTGAGGGCAAAATGTTGCCGAATTATTCGAGGGAGCAAGAAGAGGTCATGGCAACAGTTCCTGAGCACCATTAATCGTTCTACCAAAAGTTCCATTGTGTAGGAGACCACGAGGAGAATTTCTGGGAGAGGAGGGAGGTGCCCCATGGCTGCTGTAATGAATAACGGCACTCTCCACACAGATCTGGGAGACATTGCCCAGACTATGGCGGCGTATTTTGCCACAGTTACTGCAACAGCCAGTCAGGATCTGGATTCCCAGCACCATAGAGCAGTTGCTGAGAGGTGTAGTTTGGACTCCCAATCCACCTCTAATGAAGTTTACAACTGCCCATTCTCCATGTGGGAGCTGGCTTGTGCATTGTCTACGGCTCGTGACACATCCCCTGGTCACGACAGGGTCCATTACAGTATGCTACAGCACCTCACAAGGCACAACAAAGATATCCTCCTCACACTTTTAATACCATTTGGGCATCAGGTAGCTTTCCTGACTCGTGGCGTGAGGCAGTTTTAATTCCTCTTTTAAAACCTGGAAAAGACCGCACAAGCCCAAGTAGTTACCATAGTGTTGCCCTCACTAGTTGCATGGGGAAGATCTTGGAGCAGATGGTCAACTGCTGCCTTCTCTGGATCTTAGAATCCTGGCAATGTCTTAGTTTCTTTCAGTGTGGGTTCAGGAGGTCTCGTTCCATCTTTGATAACCTTGCTTTCCTGGAGGCGGCTATACAACAAGCTTTCCTACACTGTCATCACCTTCTAGGAGTATTTTTTGACACTGAGAAGGCCTACGATATTACTTGGAGGCGTCTCATCCTGGAGCAGCTTCGCGAATGGGGTTTTTGTGGTTATCTTCCCATTTTTATTCAGTTTTTCCTCTCGCCATGATATTTTATATACCGAGTTGGTGACATCTGGTCTGATCGCTTTGAGCAGGAGAACAGTGTCCCTCAAGATAGCGTTTTAAGTGTGACTGTCTTTGCCATAGCTATTAATAGTATTACGTCAGCAGTGCAGAGTCCTGTCCCATGTTCTTTGTTTGTGGATGACTTCTCTGTGTTTTTCTCCTCATCTAGCCTTGCCACGACAACACGTCAGTGCAACTCACTCTTCAATGTTTGGATGAATGGGTGCAGAAGAGTGATTTTAAGTTTTCCACCAAGAAGCCCGTGTGTGGTCTTTTTCATTGTTCTCATTTGATTTTAACCTTTCCTTGCTTTTAAAGATAAAGTGACATTTCTAGGGTTAAATTTTGACTCTAAGCTTCCATGGTTACCACATCTTAGAGACCCGAAACAACGGTTACATAAGGCTTTAAGAATTTTAAAATATCTTAGCCACAGTACATGGGGAGCAGACAGGACTTGTCTCGGCTTGATCATGGGTGCCCAGTGTATGGGTCTGCAAGACCTTATTTAAAGATGTTGGACATTGTGCATCATGAAGGGTTAGGTTGGCCACTGGGGCATTCAGAACAAGCCCCATACAAAGCCTCTGTGCAGAGGCTGGTGAACCGCCCCTTCATATGCAGCTACAGCTACTTATGGTGCGTCAGGCATATAAAACTATGTCCACACCATACACACTTGCAAACTATACCATTGCACAGCTTCGTCTGGCATGGCTTTATCATAACCGGCATCGAGCAACGAGGCCCTATGGGATTCACACACAGTGTTACCTTTCTGAGATGGACATCAAGGTTGGAGCAGATTTCCACCTTGGCTCCTCCAGAGACCCTGACTTATTTTAGATTTGACTAATTTTAAGAAAGATAGTAGGCCAGATTTTACATTCCAATCTCTGTTTTTTAACATTTTAGATGTGCATCACAGTTTTACCACCGTTAACACTGATGGCTCCAAATAAGGGAATTTCCATGGCTGTTCTGTAGTGTTCCCTAATCATGTCACCAGGATTCGCCAGCTTGTTGAATACACTGTTTTCGCAGCGGAGCTCCACGTGATCCTGAAGGCACTGGAGCAGATGAATCATATTCGGGGCAATCGGTTTCTCATCTGCTCCGATTCCCCTAGTGCCTTACAATCATTGCAGAAGCTGTACCCAGCTGAGGGGTTGGTTCAGCTGATATATGACCAACTGCACTTGATCCAACGGTGGGGTAAGCAGGTATCATTCTACTAGGTGCCAGGTCATGTCAGAATATGGGCAATGAAAAGGCCGATTGGGCTGCCAAGGAGGCCTGCAGAGAGCAGGATGTGGCACAGTGTCCTGTTCCCTTGCAGTCTGTCATTTCAGCACTCCACAGGAAGTACATGCATTTGTGGAAGGAAGAACAGCTGGTGGTGACGGCCAGTAAGCTGCGATTGGTGAAGATTAGATTAGATTAGGTTAGTGCTTGTTCCATAGATCATGAATATGACACTTCGTAATGATGTGGAACGTGTCAACAACTTGGCTGTGGCGTTTCTCCTGCTGCTTGCTCAGGCGGGATGAAGTGACTCCCACGCATCTTCAGAGGGGCCACTGTCCTCTCACACGTAGCTTTCTCTTATGGCGGGAGGATCCCCCGTTTTGTGATGCTCGTGGTGTGCACATCTCTGTCTGCCACATTTTAACGAAATGCATTTTATACTGTGATGCAAGGGCAGAAGCAACAATTGGTGGGAATCTGCCCTCTATTTTAGCTGATGATGAGATGAGGGTAACTAGGGTTTTAAAATTTTGCGATGTGTCTGGACTCTGGCCTAAACTTTTAGGCTGGAGATTTTAGTATATTGCAGAGTGGCTGGCTCCTCCTTTTTTTTCCTTGCGGTCAGCCAGCCACTACCATCTGCTATATTGTTTTAGCTCCTTCTACTAGTTTCTTCCCATGTTGTCCATGCTTTACTGCTGACGCCATGCTTCGGTGTGGGTATGCACATAGTTTTCCAACCTTTGTTACCTGTGTTTTACTTTCTGTTTTATCTTAATGTTCTGGGTATTTTCTTGACACCCATCTCAATCTGTTTTTGAGCTGGCACTGAAGACCTTGCTGTTATGCGCCCATACAAACCTCTCCATCCATCCATCCATCCGATTCAAGAAAATGGCTTAGAAAAATCTGCTGTAGAAGAGAGAGTACACAAAATGGAGAGCATATGGTATAACCAGGAACATTTACGACTAAACAACTCTGCCTAAAAATTTGAGAATAAAGCACTACAATACAGTAGTGGTAGCGAGGGAATGTTTAGTGTCGAATCACTAATTACACAAACTTGAAGTCCTAGAAAGAATCATTTGAAAAATACTCAATCTGCTAAGAAATACAGAGGTGTGGAAATTAAGAAGTAATGAAGAAGTATATCACAACATAGAAAATATAACTTAAATGGTACAGAAGAATGACTGCTATTTTTTGGACATTTATACAGGACGAACAGAACCAGTTAACCACACAGGTTTTTAAACATCTTTGGGACAAGAAGTCAACAGTAGCCTGAATTCAAGAAGTTGGAAAGATTTGGAAAGAAATGACATAAGTAAAAAAGATGCAACAGAAAGAAAGATTTTTAAGAAGAAAGTGTTAAAAATGGAGGGATTCAAGGCAGGTGGGAGAAGAAGACAGGGTCCGAATGGTCTGAGGAGACATAAAGGATACATGGTTAGAAGAGGAAAGAATGGCTTAGTACCTAATGAGCCAGAAGGCTAACAGGGAAAGCTAGCTTGCAGGTTGGTCAGAGGCGAGGGGAAGCTAAGACTAGTCCACAATGAATAAGAGGGTATCTCCTACAAGACATCCTGCAGCTCCAAGGGTGGAGAAAGAGTGGTGGGAAGCTCCCAACAGCCAAGGAGGCGACAAAGGGTCCCAGCTCAGGGTTACGAGTGAAGCCCACAATGGAATCTACAGTGGAGAAGATGGACTTTGGAATGGTGGAGATTGCGGACAGGGCAGCCCATTACTGAGGAAATAGTATGAGTGCATTAGTAATCAGCAGCGTCTGTTCTCCATGTAAGGGGCGGCTGCAAGGGCATCTGTTCCCCATGTAAGGGGCTGCCTGAATAATTGCTGGCAGTAGCTCTAAAATGCCTTTGGGAATGGTGACCCCATTGTAATAAAAGCTCCTGAATAAGATTCGGAGTAACCAATCCTAAAGGCTTTCAGCCTTCACCTGTAGTAAATCTCTTTACTCATTCACACACGATGATAAACAATGACGCAGATGTCACTACCCCAGAGGGTATCCAATCTCCTGTCACCAATGGTGGTGGATCCAGGCCTTCGGATTCTGGGGAGCCGGACCTCATCATGCGGGGAATGCTGGAGTACCATAAAACCACCAACTGATTGAGACCCTAAAGTGCCACATACTTTGAAACTATTAATATTCAGACCCTCTGTAAGACCGGAAAACTCAAGCAATTGACTGGTATCCCGAATAAATGCAAAATTTCAATAACGGCTATCCAAGAAAACAGATTCACTGATGATGTGGCTTTTGAGTCGGAAAGTTATACAGTAATTAAAGGGAAGCCGGCATCTAAAAACACTCATGGTTCCAACATTTTTGGAACTGCCTTTTTAATAGGATGTGATATGTTGGAGTCTGTCATCAGTTTCACATCAGCTAGCGAACACCTCTCTGTGTTATACCTAAGATGCAGCACCAAGGGATATTCTATTGTAAATGCACATGCTCCAGTTAATGGTGACATAAAAAAGAAACCTGAAAAGGTCCAAAGTTTCTGGCAGATGCTAGAAGACGAGGTCAGTAAGACCCCTGATCACCACGTCAAACTACTGTAGGTGATTTCAACAATCATCTGGAGAAAGAATGACAGTACCAAGACATACTGGGGCATTACGCAGCACATAGACGAACAAATGCTAACAGCAAATGCTTAATTGAACTGTGTAGGTTGCATCAGTTGAAGATCACGTCCACAGTATTCCCTAGAAAGGCAAGACGCCAGACCACTTGGCAGCCACAAACCATTGCTATTGGATCATTTCAAATCAGTCATGTTGCAATCAGTGTAAAGAGTAGGAAAGAGATCATGAATGTCAGAGTACGCAAAGGCTGGAATGTTGACTCTGACCATTTCTTCACACAAATAAAGACCAGACTACTACCTAATCGAAAGGTACCTCCTACCACAATTCCACCAAGGATTGATCCCCAATTCTTTACAGAGAATAAAGAACGCTTTAAAACTGACATCATGCAAAAAGAAATGAAAGACTGGAACCAACTGAGGTCCATTGTAAGCGAGGTGACCAATAACCTCGGACACATTCAAAGGAAGCAACATCATAGATGGTGGAGTTCTGAATATGACCTTGCAGTTGATGAGTGTGCCACAGCCTGGAGGAAGTGGAACTTGACTAAACAACAAGAAGACTGGGAGAATTTCACAATGGTGCTAAACTGACAGGCAAGACCATCGGGTGTGTGAAGAGATCTTATGATTGATCAAGACCTGAAAAGTTGGATGAAGAATTTAAAATGTACAACACAAGAAACTTTTATCAGGACTCTTAGGGTATAAACCACAATGCTTTCACTTTAAGAATATGGCTGGGGAGCTGGTCACTAATAACCGTGAGAAGGTGGAACTTTTGGCAAACTATTTTGAGCAATTGCTTAATTGTGAAGAGCCCACGGAAAGACTGCCTGTTGAAGATCATCAAGAGATACACCTACCATCTGACCCACCAACTATACAGCAAGTTGTTAATGCCATCAACCATATTAATAACTGCAAGGCATCCAGGGAAGATGGCATCATTGCAGAAGCTTTGAAAGCAGGTGGAAATACAATCACAGTGGCTCTACACTGGATGTTGGTCGACTGTTGGGAGACTGACAGGATCCCTGATGGCTGGAAATCAGCTATCATACACCCTTTACATAAGAAAGGTGATCACAGAAATGTCAACAACTACCAGGGGATTTCTCTGCTGCCTGTAGGTTACAAAGTGCTCACCAAGATTTTACTGGGCGATGTAGGAAGTCAATGTGATCAAATAATGGGTGAATATCAAGGAGGATTTTGATGTGGAAGGCCCTGTACCAAGCAGATCTTCAATCTGGAAACAATTCTTCAACGAAAACAAAAAATGAGTATGAACATCACTGTGGTTTTTGTTGACTTTACGAATGCTAATGATTCCATTGACCGCCAAACACTCTTCTTAGTACCCCAAGAAAAAGGTGTGGATTACAACACATACACACACTCATCAAACAGGCTCTCACAGATACAACCTCTAAGGTGAAGTTCAGAGGAGAACTATCTCGGAGTTTCAACATCAAAACGGGATTATGACAGGGTGATTGTCTATCACCCATTCTGTTTAATCTGGTGCTTGTGGTGCTTGATATAGTCATCAAAATCTGGGAATGTACACTGAGAAATCTAGGAATCAAACCAGTTACCATTGGAGCCAGGACCCACAAAATTGAGATAAAGTGCCTTGCTTTCTCTGATTACATTGCAATCTTAACCATGACTCTAAGGATGCTGTCATTGTTGTCCAAGCATTGCATGAGATAGTGGTGAAGTCAGGGTTACAAATATTGTATGACAAGACCAGATACTTTGAGAACCGGCACTCCGGTAACACCTCTTTGAGGAATATATGTGGAGCAATTGGGAGGATCAGTCGCTTTCGCTCTCTTGGTGAATGGCTCCACCCCAATGGTAGAGATGGCACCTTCATCTTAGAAAAGTGTAACAAACTCAACGCAGCCTACCATCTGTCCCACAATCTGTACAACAAGAAGTGCATTTTGAAGAATGCTAAGGTCTGTCATTACAGAACTGCTGTCAGACCACAGTTTCTGTATGCCGCAGATATCCTCTTGATGAACAGAAAAGCCACGATGGATGACCTAGAGAAAGCCAAAAGACATATTCTCAGAAAAATTCATGGCCCAAGGTTGCTCCAAGATGGAACCTACTGTATCAACAGTCAGAATCAGCCAACACCAGTATGCGACATAGGAGGCTCAAGTTATGTGGGCACCAACAATGAATGGACAACAATAGGCTTACCAAGAAGATCTTATCATCAGTTTAAAGCTACAAGACTGGAAGCCTGTGGTTTAATGAAGTACTAAAGGACTTGGATTCGGCTGGGATCTCTGATCTTGAGGTAAGGTAGAAGATCGTTCGAAATTTTGTGCTATGGTAGATTCTTGGACCCCACAATCTAGAGTCCCTAAACGTCAGAAGCCCCTTTCACAGGGGAGGAAGGAGAAATTATCAGTATGGCTCAAGAGATATTGGGAACGGAAGAGAGCATTGAAGAAGAACTAGTCATAAGCACCCCTTAATGGGCTTAAATCAATAATAATAAATGAAAGAATACTGGAGGAAGAAGAAAGAAGAACAACAGATGAAGCATTGAAATTGGCGCACCATCCTTAGACGACCCAAACAAAAAAAGAAGAAGAAATAAGCTTGAGTAATCAATTTATATTTCCCTTAAAAGTTGGGTATTTAATGTATTTGAATGATTAGTCAGAAATGCCATGTCATACAACCAATCCTGGATTTTAAATTTAGTGCAGTTTCTGTTGTTTTCAGTCATGAAAATTTCAGTTTTATCAATTTCAGAAATTGCTACAACATTCTACTGCGACTTGGCCGTCTTATTTCTGTGTGAAAAATTAAATCACAGTGTTTGCTGTTGATACACTGTCTGTGACTGATACCATGAAGTAAGTAAACTACCTGTTGATACTTCTACTGTTGTTGATGCTGTGATCTTCAGTTCAAAGATTGCTTTGATTCATTCATCTGAACCTGTGTTTTGTATTCACACCTTGGTCCCCCTCTGCTTTTAATGACATGTTCAAAACCTGGGGACCTTGAGGACCAAGTATCCTGTCACTAATGATGTTAATCCAGAATTAATTCCTAGTGTGGAAGACATGCTGTCAGTCAAAATGCCTAGTAATTTGGCCAAATCTAAATCACTGTTGGGACAGATACAATTCTCCACACAAGTCTGTCAGGTGCAAGTCTCTTCACCTCTGAATAACTACTGCAACATGCATCAATTTGAAACTGCTTCCTTGTTCTCAAGCTGTGGTCTCACACTGCAGCTTTTATCTTCCTGAACCCACTAAGCAGCCAACAGAAGACTTATGGGATCTTTATCAATCCAAGGCATTTGAATGCTTGAATTACACCAATGTAGTGGATAAACTATATGAATATGTGATAAACGTTACAAGTGTAGTTGTTTTCCATGAAGAAGAAAGCTTTGTGTGTGTGTGTGTGCAAACTTGGTTCATTGTTCTCTCTCACTCACTGTCATTCCCCTCTTGCTTTCTGCTGGTACTCAAGAAGGCATAAGAAGAGCCCTGACAGCTCCCAGCACTATAGCCAGTTTTCAATTGGGGAGTGGTACTGGCTACAGGTGAAAATAGTATCCATCTACATAGCTATGATCAAAATGAGGCCTTGACATAGAGACATTGACAAAATCTTTTACGTTAGTTGTTGGTTGATGTAGGCTCATGAAGCTGCTGCCCCCCCCCTCCAGCCGACTCAACTATAATTTGGTTGCTATAGAAGAAGAACAAGTGTTTCATGTTTGTCTAGCATAATGTTGAGGGTCGAGTGTGTACAGAATAATATGGACAGTAGATACACAATCTGCAGAGCACTCTTGGGGCGAGTTGTAGTGGAGGGGTTGCGGGCAGCCATTGTAGGGGAAATTCTGAGTGCTGTAGGGGAAGTGACATCTTAAACTGAAGCTTACGTCATCTTTTTTGAAAATGTTAAGTGGAACCCCTCCAACCCCACTCATGCGTGGTGGTCATTCGAAAATATCTACTGTCACTTCTACTTAATTAAGCATCTAGAAAGAATTCTGCTGAAAATGCAACAAAGCAGCGATTTCTTTTCACCTGGCTCCTTAACTGTTTGCAACTTTCAGACAAGCATCATAAGTAGAGAATTTTGAGTAAAACATACTTTTCTCTTGTTGTCATGTTAAACTATGCACAGTGGAGTTTATACAATGTCACTTCATTAACATGATGTGCAGGTACAGTTGCGAGAGAATTCTGAAATGGGGGCTTATTAAGTTTATTAAATTAGGAACTGAGGAAAAGTAAGGTCAGTTCCTTAATAAAAAGCATGTCCTGAATACAAAAATAAACTTGTAGTGTCTTTAGTTACGTTACCCCAAAATCCACAGTATTTCTCATTTCACCAGCTATCAGTGGCCCTTAAAAATTAATTCTCTCATCAGAAAAGTCTGTAGTGGAATAACATAGTAGATAATGAAGTTCTGCTTAGTAACTATATCTCAAAATACCCTCCTCTTTGCATACTGTCATTTTCCAAAATCTCATTTCGATATCTCAAACCATTTATGAAATATGAGGAATGTTGTGGATGTTTCATTCTGCATTTATCGCTGGCATGCACGACTGCAAGTGATCAATTTTCTAAGTATCGGTGACAGATAGAGACCTTCGCCCAGTCTAAAGAAAAATTCAGTATACTGGCTAAATTTCATATGCAGCAACATATTATGTAACAATACCAGAGAAGTAAAGGTATTACTCACCATATAATGGAGTTGCTGACTCAACGGTAGGCACAACGAGAAGATTCACACAATTATAGCTTTTGGCCATAAAGGCCTTTGTCAGCAGTAGACACACACACACACACACACACACACACACACACACACACACACACACTCATGCAAACACAACTTGCACATTCATCTGCAGTCTCAGAGCTGAAACTACACTGTGAGCAGCAGCACCAGTGCATGATGGGAGTGGTGACTGGGTGGGGGTAAGAAGGAGGCTGTGGCAGGGAGGGGAGGGATAGTATGGTGGAAGTGGCGGGCAGTGAAGTGTTGCAGTTTAGATGGAGGGCAGGAGAGAAGGTGGGGAGGGGGGAGGGGGTAAGTAGCGGAAAGGGGAGAAATAAAAAGAAAGTAAAAGACTGGGTGTGGCGGTGAAACGACGGCTGTGTAGTGCTGGAATGGGAACAGGGAGGGGGCTGGATGGGTGAGGGCAGTGACTAACAAAGGTTGAGGTCACTGCTCAATTCAGAAAAGCTGGTGTTGGTGGGAAGGGTCCATATGCCATAGGCTGTGAAGCAGTCATTGAGATGAGGGATATCATGTGTGGCAGCGTGTTCAGCAACAGGGTGGTCCACTTGTTTTTTGGCCGCAGTTTGTCGGTGGCCATTCATACGGATGGACAGCTTGTTGGTTGTCATGCTTACATAGATTGCAGCACAGTGGTTGCAGCTTAGCTTGTAAATCACATGACTGGTTACACAGGTGGCCCTGACTTTGATGGGATAGGTGATGTTAGTGACTGGTCTGGGGTAGGTGGTGGTAGGAGGATGTATGGTACAGGTCTTGCATCTAGGTCTAATACAGGGGTATGAGCCATGAGGTAAGGGGTTGGGAGCAGGGGTTGTGTAAGGATGGACGAGTATATTGTGTAGGTTTGGTGGACGGCAGAATACCACGCTAGGAGGGGTGGGAAGGATAGTGAGCAGGACATTTCTCATTTCAGAGCACAACGAGAGGTAATCGAACCCCTGGCAGAGAATGTAATTCAGTTGCTCCAGTCCTGGATGGTTCTGAGTTATGAGGGGAATGCCCCTCTGTGGCCGGACTGTGGGACTTTTGGAGGCGGTGGGAGACTGGAAACATAAGGCACGGGAGACTTGTTTTTGTACAAGGATGGGAGCATAATTATGGTCAGTGAAGGCTTCAGTGAGACCCTCGGTAAATTTAGTAAGGGACTGCTCGTCACTGCAGATGGTGGCTAGGCTGTATGGAAGGGACTTCTTGGTGTGGAATGGGTGGCAGCTGTCGAAGTGGAGGTATTGCTGGTGGTTAGTAGGTTTGATATGGACAAAGGTACTGATGTAGCCATCTCTGAGGTGGAGGTCAACTTCTAGAAAGGTGGCTTGTTGGATTGAGTAGGACCAGGTGAAGCAAATGGGGGAGAAGTTATTGAGGTTCTGGAGGAATGTGAATAAGGTGTCCTCACCTTCAATCCAGATAGCAAAGATGTCATCAATGAATCTGAACCAGGTGAGGGGTTTAGGATTCTGTGTTTTTAGGAAGGTTCCTCTAGATGGCCCATTGAATAGGTTAGCATAGGATGATACCATGCGGGTGCCCGTAGCCATACCGTGGATTTGTTTGTAGGTAATGCCTTCAAAGGAGAAGTAATTGTGGGTGAGGATATAGTTGGTTATGGAGACTAGGAAGGAGGTTGTTGGTTTGGAATCCATAGGGTATCTGGAAAGGTAGTGTTGGATAGCAGTAAGGCCATAGGCATTAGCAATGTTAGTGTACAGGGAGGTGGCATCAACAGTGACGAGCAGGGCACCGTGTGGTAAAGGGACAGGAACTGTGGAGAGTTGGTCGAGGAAATGGTTGGTACCTTTTATAAGATGCCAACCATTTCCTTGAACACGCTGCCAAACTTGATATCACTCGTCTCAATGACTGCTTCACAGCGTGTTCCATGTGGATCCTTCCCACCAACACCAGCTTTTCTGAATTGAATAGTGGCCTCAACCTTCGTTAGTCACTACCCTCACCCATCCAGCCCCCTCCCTGTTCCCATCCCAGCACTACACAGCCGTCATTTCACCGCCACACCCAGTCTTTTAATTTCTTTTTATTTCTCTCCTTTCCGCTACTTACCCCCTCCTTTCCTTCTCTGGTATTGTTACATTCCATCCTGGATTTAACATGTTATGTAATATACATCAAACGCAAAATTTTAGCAACCCCTTTTCTCATTGCAAACTTTTTCAAATTTCGTGCAGTGTCTTACTTAAGTGCAAATATCGCAATATATATGACGATTAATGAAATGATGGGCATGTCATCATGAAGTTGACATATAAAGCTGTAAGTAATGCAAAAATGAAAATTTGTTTACTGAATAGTTTCTGTACAGTTGTTTTAGAAAGAGTGCAAGGCATGTACCTTGATACTGTCATCTCAGCACATCGCTGACCAGCCAAAAGTGGGAAAACAATGTCAGCCTCCCCTTCCAAACAAACGAATTACCTCAACCAGTGCTTTGGACAAAAATTGGTCACTGTGCAGCACTCACAGTATCCCGCATAAACTCTAACTGGTTTTCTCAGTTTGTCTAGCTTAATGTTGATTGTGAGAAGTAGTAGCACGTGCCAAGAAAAGAAAAGCTGGTTGTCTGGAGAGATAATACACTAAAGAATAAACTGAATGTGTATTATGAACCTTCTACACAAAAGAAGACTGTACAAAATAAAAAGGAAAATGTGTTACAGATTCATAAAAGACATCTATAGATACAGCAGAAAACTATTGAAAATATTTAAGGTCCTTCATGAATGAAGGAAGAGGAAACGTGACAAAACAGATAGATGACATCTACCCATTGGAAGCAGTGTAGATCTGCTAGAAATAGCAAACACTTTCAACAGATGTTTTGTAACTGTTGCAGATAAATTGATAATCATTCATTTCAGCAATTTATACAGAAGCTTCAAATACGATAAAGTAACTAAAACTCAAAAATTCGTCTATCTTAGATGGCGTTACATCACATTCACAAAGGAATGCAGGGAAAGTCTACTAAAATTCATAATGTTTGTGTTGAACGCTGTAATCAAGGAAGGTATTTTTCAAGAATCACTGAAAATGAGTCAAGTAAAGCCAGTATTTAAGGAAGGGTGCACAGTTGAATTAGGAAACTGCAGTTCAATATAGCTGATTTTCAATGCTGCAAAAATCTGTGAAACAATAATAAAGAATGAACTGAAAATTTGTGTAGCAAAATTTAACAGTATGGGTTCTGAATAGGGAAGTCAATGATAAAAGCATCACTGTCGTTTGTTAAACATGTTCTGAGTCATTGAACAAGCAACAAAAGACTTTTGGGAACTTTTTGGACCTACAGAGTTTGACTGTGAGAATCATTCCAATGTCATGGAGGAACTGAGTCAATGTATGATTCGGGGGAAATGCTGACATAATAAAATCGTATATTAACTGTGCACAGTAATCAAACATACTAGTGAGAGAAATACAATCGAATACAGATCTAAGCTACAAACTGTCGTAGGATGGTGTGTCACAAGGTGTGGTACGCATGTCAATGCTATTAGTATTTATTCTCTATGTAAATGATTTCCCAGGCAATAAAAGTTAGGGACTTGCTGGTTTTGCTGATATGACAATTATTTTTGAGCAGTTAAGAAAAAGGACTAACTTGAAAAGATAGCAGTTCTTAATACTGAAAATACAGGTAAGTTGCTACTGCAAAACAAACTTTTTGAAAATGAGTCTAAAACAATACATGTTAAGTTTCAAACCAAATAGAGTGAAGGATGTAATGTAAATATTAAAATAAATAAAAGGTAATAAAGAAATAAGCAGCACAATTTTTGGGAACTGTTACAGAAATGCATTGACATTGAGAGAAGGGCATAGTTGCGCTATGTAAAAAAATAAGGACACAGTTCTTTCTCATACACAAGTGCTGTGGATGGCATAGTAGTCATGACAATATAATATGGACTCATATTCCGACATGTGTCTACTTAAAGGTACAGAAAAGAACAGTGAGGTGAGTAGCAAAAATACTACATAGATAGGCTTGTAGGAAAGGTTTTATCCAACTTAATGTTATTACAGCGTACTCACTGTAAGCATATCAGAATATTATGGAACTGAGAGCAAGTGGTGATGACCTTGCAACAGGAGGAACAGAAAATTATTGAGACACAAGATAGTGAAATCTCAAACTGGCAATGAATGCTCCAGGTGAAGCAGGCAAATGGTTTTTTAATAAGTTACCTAACTCAGTTAAGGAAATAAAAGTAGCCTAATTAAAATAATTATAATTGGTTTATTCTATTAGTGTATAAATTGTGTGATATACCCAATACTCACAGCTTCAACCTACATGCAAATAATAAATAAATAAAGTCGTTCAACAGTGTATTTCTTTGGTGGAGTGATTTGGGGAATCATAGGAGTATTAAATTCTGTAGTTATCATCTCTGCATATATTTATTAAGTTTCTTCCATGCAACAAATTACAGTAATATTTAATTCTTACAGTTCTCAATAAAACTTAAAAAGTCAATACAAGCTGAAATAAGAAAGCAGGCTGATAGCTGCAATCTTGTGGCATGATTCCATTAACACAGTTTCAAAAACTGAAAAGTTAAATGATATCATACAAAACTTGTTCTTCTTTATGAAATACATAGACAGTTTCAAAAAATGCGTATGTTGCACTTTCAAAGTAACAATTATTAATATAAGAAATTAGGATGGAAATAAATACACTATTTAGCGATTGGTTACTCTTCTGAATTTGTCTTCAGCTAATGGCACAAGGTATTTTATAAGTGCCAGGGAATAGTTATATGAAAATTTTAATTCTGTACTGCTTACTTGCACTCATTTTTATATTCCATTTCATCTCTTTTCATTCTGGCATCAAATGCATTGAAAGTGTGCCAGTCATGCATAGCTTCATGGCTGAACTAGCTGTTGTGTGAAGATAAAATGTCGATTCACAGTACTGGAAGTACACATGCTCTGGTACTGATGTAAGGTGATACTTTAAATCCACCCATCTTTGGGAACTCGTTTAATAGTGTTAACATCTTCAATCCTCTTGCCCGGCCTCAAGGGCTCTGGTGAGCTGTGTGTTGAGCCCAGAAGCTGCTCCGTACTGCATCCTGGTACCAAATTACTTCCTGATGCAGAACACGCTGCATTGGTGCTGTTTTCGGTCTGTGCCAGTGTTACTTCAAACTTTGGAAGTGCTGAAGGTGCTAATGGTTGTTGCTGCGGCTGCTGACGCTGTTTGGCTGGCTGTGCCTACATATATATGGAAACAAAAATCATGAAAAATGAATAAATACAACAAATAAAGAGATTCAAAATAAGTAACTAATAAGTAACTGTTGATTTTATTTTGTCAGCATAACTGCAATGCAATACATGATGTGTGTATAACATTGTGTGTGTGTGCATATTACTATGCAATAAGCAGTTTGGACCATGTATATTCACTGAATTTACGATTGTATTCTTTTTTCAATCTCATTTGAAATGTTTTAAACTCCGAATGTATAATATGTCGTTCTAACACAGTTAACCCCTGTAAATGTGTGGGTGGCAGGAAGGAAGGAAGGAGAAATGTAAAGTTTTCAGGAGTTGCGTAGAAATGGAATGTATTTCACTGAGTGAACATTGTAAATTTATGGTAGCAAGGCATCTAGGAGTATTAAATATGAAAATTACGTACGAATCAGGTTTGTTGTCTACATTATTCTACAAACACATCAACCTGTAGGGCTTCCAGACAGAAGAAGTTCAAGCTATGGATTTAAGGAGATCCTGAAGAAACAAGATGAGTATTTTTTCTTTTAAACTACCACTAGACTTGGCAAACAATATTGAATTACTCCGTGAACAATTATTACAATTAACAGTCATCCAATGTGCATAACAAAGGGGGTCGTTAAAGTGTATTACCTTTAAGTGCTGTATATCTTTGGATAACGCTGTATTAATGTAAATGTAAATCTAAATGAGACAGTACCTTCATTCGAAGGCTTGTATACACGAGAGAAGTTTTCAGTGGATGATTTGTATTTTAGTAATTTTTGTCATACAAAACATCAAGTTAGAATTATAACAGTGAGATTACGCTGCAAGTAGTTATACTTTCAGCAAACAAAAGTATTACGTACCTGTAATTAGTTACTTTGATGACAATGTTCATTTTTAGGGTTCCATGTCTCAGTCAGTAAAAACATAACCCTTATAGAATCATTTTGTTGCCCATCTGTCTGTACTAGAGTTAAAAACCCTTTTTCTTGGGAGTGGGTAGCTGTAGCTATTTGAAATTATTGTCACATACTGAGGTCTACAGTCCCTTGGCATTGTAAAAAATGAAGCTTCTAAGTCAGCACAGTCAAAAGATAATGGCCATTTATATAACATATTTTGATACTTGCAAACTCACTCACCTGTAGAGTACTTCCATTGATGTAAAATCATGAAATTTGCCAAGAAGCAAGGTTTTACGGAACATTTAAAGAAAAAAAGGAATATGTTAATCTTCAAATATATCACATCAAAACAATATTTCTTTTGTAATTAGTTATTTGATTTCAAACTTGAAATTAAAATGTTGTCAAAAGTCTTGGAATCCCTGGGACAAATATCTTACCAGTATCAATGTCGATAACAGGCAAAACTCATTGAGATTCTCGATTTCCAGAATGGAAAAACTGTCTATGTAGATTATTGAGTTCATATGGAATCTTCAGTTTGCGAGTCCTACTCGTACCTAGCTAATTTTTGTGTTACTGGTGATCACTCATTGTGGCAGTTTATTCTGACATATTTGAACAGGTTTCTTGTAAGAGAACCTACAAACTTCTTGATTCCATAACAGTTCACCATTTGCAAAGATGCTCAGCATTAGAAAGATTTATTGGCCTCATCAACAAGGTTTGGCCCTTAGATGTTTGCTGCGTTACTCCTACTCTGGCAACACATAGTATATGAGTAAATTGTTACCTTCTGCCATAGATCATTTCAGCATTAAGCAATAGGTTTGCTTCATATTTGACCAAGCAAACCAAATCAGAGGAAGGTAAGGGTGATACCTGAGGGAGTTACATTTGCCACGTCCATCACGTTCAGCTTGGCCAACAAAAATGCAAGGTGAGGAGTTGGTCACCTTTCTCACCATTGGTCACCTTTTGTAAAATTGTCACCTTTTGTCAGCTTTTTAAATTTTTGTCATTTTTTTCAACCTTTTCTATTCTTTTAGGAAGAAAAATTATTTACTTTTTGTTTCCAAATTTATGTATTCATGTTCATTTTTTGAATGCTCCGGTGGTAAAAGTAGATAAAGTATAATTTGAGGGGCTCTGAAATTTGAGATTGTTCCTTTTTTGAGTTTTTGAATGTTTTTGTTTTTTGTGCAACTGTTATTAATTTCAAATATTCTATTTCTGTTCCAGAGTCTTAATTTTTGCTGTAGTGGCAAAGCTGCTGTTGTGATACACTGTTCAGTATTGAAAATAAACTTTTCAAGGTTATAAAATGCAAATTCCATAGGGACTGACTTGAAAAGACATAGTTTGAAAATCAAGGCCCATGCATTGAGGAAAAAGTTAGTGAAACTGAACTGTTCTACAATGTATGTTCTTATTCAATTACATTTTAGCCAAAAGCTTTTCAGACACTTTTTAACCATTCACTTTCAAAAAAACGTAAGTGTAACTTTGAAATTAAGTGTGAACCACATCACTTACATTTAGAGCTTTCAGATCAGACACCCTACAATTTTTGTAAGTGCACCAACAAAATGAATATTATGTGTCAAGGAGAGTTTCACCTCCATCAAATTGATTTGGACAATGAAACCAGTGATTTACAATTACTGTGTCGATTTGTCAAATGATATTTGTAACGTGTTAAGAAGATATCCCCTACCAGCATTTCTGAAGATTTTTCAGCTTCATCTAAGAAAATGAGATACCTAATAACTGTAGGACTGGCACCATATTTCAGTGAATCTATGTTAGAAGAAGAAGCATTCTCATCGCATAACGCATTGAGTTTAGATGAAACAATCAATTTCAAAGATGAAGTAGAATTACAAACAACCTTTACTTTAGGTCAAAGAGTAAGTTTTGCATAACAGCGCATCACCTAAGAACTTTCTTTATCGGTGGCAAAGCAGATGATGAAACGTTACATCAGAAATTTTGTGAAGGACTTTCAGAACCCAACTTGTCCCAAAATAAATGCCTTATGCTGGGATTATCATTATTTTAATGGTTGGCCTATTTTATGGGAAGAATTTGAAGAAATTCAAATTAAGTTTAACATTCCACATCACAAGTTTTTGGGGCATACAACCACAAGGTGGCTTTCTTTAGGATCTTTAGCTGATAGGATTTTGGAACAAAGGGGTGGTATTTAGTATTACTTTGTAAAGCATATACCTCTAAAAAGAATTCTGCTGTTGTTCAATCAGAATCCTACAATACCATTGGGAATGCTTTAAAAAAATCTTCTATGAAAGCAGAATTTCATTACATAATTTCATCTATAGAACTATTCAGTAAGTTCACACATTTTTTTCCAAACCTGAATGTCTGGAATGGTTACTCATTAGATGAATGGAGGGTTCTAGCATTTTAAAAAGACAACTGAGCTTTAGCTCATGAAGCTGTTGACTATTACTGGCCACAGCACATCTCAAAAAGACTCATCATACATAGTGTTAAAGTATCCCAAGATTTTGAAAGTTGCTACAGTCAATCTTATGCTGTCCTATGGAAATGTGGACATAGAGGAAAAATAATTCATTTTGAACCACAAATTAGGATAAGACAAGGCAGTGATGACCAAAATAATTGAAAACAGTGTTTTGACTGTGAGGTATGCTTTGAGAAAATACCATCATTTTCTTTCTTTGTTCATTGACTCACATCTCATTGCTATTCATCATATAACTGAAATTGTGAGCCGTAGGCAGGCCCAACAAAAAACTGCTGAATAAGTAATCTTATGGTCAAACAACCTTTTTCTGAATTAGAAAAAAACACACACACACATTCATCCAAATGGAATAGTCATACAGATCAGTACTGTTTCTGAGTGCCGAGGTCAGGCATGCAGCAAGTGCACATGATGGGAGAAGCAATCTGGGTGGTGGCGGTAAGGAGGTGGCTGGGAGGGGGAGGCATAGCAGGGTAGGGGTGGGGTATGGCAGAATGCTGCTTGTGTGAGCATACAGGGATGAGGTGGAGGGAGGTTAGTGTAGCTAGTTACAGTTGGGAGGTGGGAACTCTCCCTGCTATATATCCTACATTCCCATAACCCTCCTGGCCTCAATCTTCAGTAGTCATTGTCCTTTACTCACCTATCCCCATCCCTGTTACCATTCCAGCACTACACAGCTACACAGGCTTCTATTGCACCAACACACCCACAGTCTTTTTACTTCTCTACTTTTTTCGCTACCCCCCGCCCGCCAATGTCTCACCTCCGAGCTGCACCTAGTTGCCCTACCCTCTCTCCCACAAGCAGCACTTTGCTGTCCTCCACTTTTACCCTGCTATCTAGAGATGGTACATACAAATATTATACAGCCTTATCAGCACCTGACTGAGTTTGAAAAGGATCTCATTGTGGGTGTCCATTTGGAGATGGTCAAATCATGCAGTATTCAGATTTGTGGGGAATTTGCATGTGACAGTGGCTTGATGGTGGATTGCAGGAATACTCTTAAAGCTTTGATCAGCCACATCTGACCACCATAAGGGGGGGCCACTGTGTTGTACACAAGCGCATCGCAACCCTTTCATGTCTGCCATCCACGAACATCGAATGGATGCCCTGCAACAATCTATCTCATTCAGAACCACTGGTCAGAGACTAGCAGTAGCTGGACATGGGAATTATCATCTTGTGTTCAGCGATGTATTGTGGTTCTGCACTACCCCTGATGACCATTGTCAGCAAGTATTGTGGTGACCTGGACGGAGGACCCATTCTTCATTATTTTGAAGAGGCACAGTTGTGTTATTCCTGATGTTATCATGTGGTGTATCATGGTGTGGGTGAAATCATGGTACGGGTGACTTCAGGTTGCAGCTATTAGTGGTTGAGGGAATCCGACAGCACAATGGTATGCCATGGACATCCTACATCCTGTGTGTTACCTTGCTCATGTGGCAGTATTGTGGCGTCATTTTCAACAGGAGAATGCTTGTTAACACATTACACCCGAGTCTGTGAACTGTCTGCTGATGTTGAGGTACTCCCATGGGCAGTAGGGCCTGAAGATCTGTCCCCAATAAAACATGGATCTAGTTAAGATGTCAACTCCATCACAGTGCCACTACCCAGGATATCAAGGAGCAGTTACAACAGTTGCGGGTCAGTGTGTGTCAACACTTGTGTATGTGAACTGTCTGCAGATATTGAGGTACTCGCATGGCCTCAAGATCTGTCCCTGATAGAACATGGATCTTGCTAAGGCGTCAATTCCGTCCCAGTGTCAGCATCCAGGATATCGAGGAGGAATTACAACAGTTGTGGGGCAGTGTGTGTCAGTTGAGGAAGCAACAGCTTTTGATCCCTTTCCCAACCAAGTTAGTTCATGCATCTAGGCTATAAGGGGTGCATGATGTTCTGTTAAGTAAGCATCATAATCTTTGTAAATTTGACTTAATTTTGTAATCACTATTATAATGTTATGTTCCCTCTCAGCCTGTGAAGTTTCAGTTTGTTTTCTCCTCCTCTCCTGGATGCTTCAGTATTGTTTATCAGGAAACATAAACTTTCAGTACCTTGAATTTCAGCAAGGATTTTTTTAAAGAATGAACATTTAAGAATTAAAGAATGAATGGGAAGAAGAAGGCACAACAATGTAAAAATATCTTGAAGAGGGCAAATAGTGTGTTAGAACAGCTGCATTTATACCTGTTTTAACTAGTTTTGCCATAGGACTGGTTTCCTCACACTGTAAGTATGACCCTTTGTACCCAATGTGCAGAAATTAACATTCTTTGTGTGTGACATGCTAAGGTACTACAAATATCAGCAATAAGGAGATTGATTACAAATCAGTCGTGCAAGCATTTCTAGAATATTGATCAAGTGTGTGGGATGCATACCAAATAGGACTAACAGGGAATATTGAATGTATACAAAGAAGAGCAGCATAAATGGTCACAGGTTTGTTTGATCCATGGAAGAGTGTCACAGAGATACTGAAGAAACTGAACTGGCGGACTCTTGAAGATAGATGTAAACTATCCCAAGAAAATCTAAAGTTTAAAGAACCAGCTTTAAATGATGACTCAGTATACTACAACTCCCTATGTATAGCTGGCATAGGAATCTTGAGGATAAGATTGGAATAATTACCACACACACCAAGGCATTCAAACAATAATTCTTGCCGCACTCCACACACGAATGGAGTCTCAGAGAGACATAACGAAAAGACTGCTGTACATTTGAGCATATAACCAAAAGGGGTTCTTCTGAAGTAGAAAACACACACACACACACACACACACACACATTCACAAGAGCACAACTGACAAACACATGACTACTGTCTCTGGCCACTATTACCCATGATCTACCCTCCCATACAAAAGATCCCACCCATTTTCTCCATCGTTCTTGTTCCTTTACTACATGGTGCCCAGCTCATCACTATTTATACGGTCTCCCTCTGCACTAACATCCCTAACGCCCGTAGCCTTGCCGCTGTTGAGCAGTACTTTTGCCAATATCTAATGTCTAACATCATGGGTATTAGGGATGTTAGTGTTGAGGGAGGTGGCAGCAGTAATGATGAGCAGGATGTCCTTTTGTGAATATGTGCTTTTTCTACTTCAGTTCAGATGAGTAGCATACTTTTTGTTGTGCCTGTCTTAATTAACACTTCCTCTATATGGTGAGTAGTAATCTACAGTTTTCATAATATTGTAGTCAAAGCGAACACTTATAGCTGTAAAGGGGCCCTCACAGGTCCAATGTTTATTGCACAGTAATGATTCCTGCGCAGTAATATCGACTGTCTGAGATCTGTATTTATACGAATATTGAAGGAATTTGGAGAGCTTTAAAAGTACTGAAGCTTATTCAGTGTTATTGTGCTGTATGTTGTACCATGCGAGGTTGGTATTGTACAATACAAGTCAGTTTCTGATTAGACAGAAAGAAATTTAATTATCTCTCGACAAATTTACACAAGGAACTGTAAGTGAATGACAAAAGATGAGGAAGTGGGTAGGAAGACGTGTATGAAAGTACTGTATAGTACTTTGAAGAAATGAACTTCCTGATTGATCAGGAGACATTAGATACAGTGTTGTCCACAATTGCAGAGGAAACTGAAGATCATGGTGTCATGATAGTACACATAAATGTTTATTTTACATGTATCAACTCTCAGAATTGGCTAATAACATGAGCTCAGCTGACCAGTGAGCAGACCTATGTGTTTATATTTATTGTCACAGTACACACATAAAATTACATGAGCTGTCAGTCAGCATGTTTTTTTTCCCCATTTGTAACTGTAGTTAATGTAGAGAAATACATAGAAAACGGCCCATGTAGACAATAAATACAGTTCACTTGTTTCATTTGTAATTTGTTATTATTGTGGTTTACAAATCTGTGCTGCTATGAAAGAGCCTCTGGCCATTGACACATTCACAGAAAGCTTCTTGGAAGACCATTTTTCACATCATGATCAGCTGATTTGTGTGATGTGCAATTTTCAGGAGCTTCTTTTATTGTTGTAATTTTACACTGTCATCCTGTGTAAGTGTATAAAATGTGCATCTGTCATTTAAATATGTAATCGCTGTCATAATGCACTTGAGCAAGAGCG
The DNA here is from genome assembly GCF_021461395.2 of Schistocerca americana. NCBI lineage: Eukaryota > Metazoa > Arthropoda > Insecta > Orthoptera > Acrididae > Schistocerca > Schistocerca americana. The sequence continues at coordinate 597,372,526 of NC_060125.1, read as the reverse complement.
GTGTTTCACACTTGTCAACAATTTAAAATAATGAGTATGGAACAAGACGTTAGTTCCACAGTGCTGAGCACTGACATGTTCACTATGAAGGCAGAGTTTTAATGGTCACATTCTGGGCATAAACATTGTGCAATAATGTTGTGCCATTTTTGGCCTTGCACTTCTGTGCAATATATTGACACAGTATTATTGTACCAGTATTATTGAGTGTGTGAGGGATGCTTAAGTTCTCTTCCAAATTCTTGCTTACTGTTGAATCGACTTTTCTGTGGATGCCAGAAGATATGAAAGATAAAGGTAATGTGGTAGCCAAGCTACAATTTTATACCAGCAGGCAAGTAATGGATTATTAACTGGTATGCAACCAACTGTTAAAAACTTTGTCTGCACCAATGAAAGAGAAACACTTCTGTGAAAATTGCATATCCTGAAAAACGAGCCCATAACTATCACGCAGGACCTCATTGGTTTTGACTAATGAAGTAGGAGAGGGACATACAGCCTAGCTGTTCATTACATCACAAATCACTGTTGTTTCTACAGCTTGGCAGAAGACAAAGAAAAGGATTATCACTAAAATGACTCCCATACTACATTGGAATATAAATGGATTCAGTTCACATGTAGAGAAATTGAGATACACAGCACAACAAAAGACCCTTTGTTTCTGACTCTAGAGAGGTATTTTAAAGACTAGTAACCTTCTGCTCAGGAGCTGTGGCCATATAGTACAGAACAGTGGGAAAAGGATAAATGGGAAGTTGCCATCTTCTCTAGCCTTCTGTAGAGTGTGTCAGTTATTTGCCAATAGTCAGCAGCAGTGATGCATTTTCATTAGTGGTTTTCCTTCTCCAAATCCATTCATTATTTTGTGCTTCAGTATTGGAATGACTGCTCTATCAATGAGATCATGCTGATTACTCAATTCGATACATCGAGCCCATTTCATTTTAGTAGTACATTTATTTGGATGTAACATCATTTGCAAGAAGTGCAACTACTAGAATGTAATTTTTTGTTGTTTTCAAATTGTTTAATCATTTGTTACAATGTTGTGAATATTGAGTATAAAACAATACAGTTTGTCTAATTTTATAGTGGTTATATACTTGATCATGGCAGATTATAGCAAGGTGTTTACTCTCCTTGATGGAAAACATGTTTGAGAAATGCCAAAGGTGTAAAATATGTTTGAAATTGGAATTATTTTCAAATTTCCCATTTCACGGGTCAGAGCTCATTGTCTCTCCTTGTTTGTGAAAGGGCACCATGTTTCAAGTACTTGTCTTTGGATTTTCCTCTATGTGACGGAGGACATTCTCTTGGAAGTCAGATTGCAGTGCATCCGTGGAGACAAGACTCATCCCTCCTATTTGCAAACATACTAAATTTTCACAGCCATTGCTGTAGTTTGATAAAAATGGAATGTGGTGTCATAATTACAACAGAGACTGATGAAGGCACTCTCTCAATTTTCTTGCATTTTCATAACATGCAAGATATCAGAGTGATCCAGTCTTCCACAACGTATCAGAGTGATCCAAGCTTCAAACTTCTTTTGTATCCAAAGTACATTTCAGGACACGGTTTCCATATCAAAACTTTATCTACAGGGTCAGTATACAAGTAATTTATTTTGGCAACAATGAAAATTAGATGGTTTCCTTATCAAAACTTTATCTGCAAGGTCAGTATACAAGCAATTTATTTTGGCAACAATGAAAATTAGACCAGAAGAAAAGCATTCCTGAAACCTCAGGAATTCATATGGGTTTTGAGCAGAGGCTAAAACATATTAGGCTAACACTTGAAGAAGAAGTAAAAGATGAGGACGGAAAAAAGGAAAATGGATCTGGGAGTCAAGAGGAAAATGTTTAATACCTGTACTGGAAAAATATTGTTGAAAAGTGTGCAGTGAAACATTTTCCTCTGACTGCAGCAGTTTTTTTTATTTGTTACCAAAGCCCAACAGTGATGATGGGCCAGTTTAGTGATTCATATTTATTTTGTTGTTGTGCTCTTATGTCACTGTAGTTTTTCTGTAAACATATTTGTCATTTACAATGTGTCTTAATTGTTAATGAAATTTGATGAAAAAGAGCAAGTGTATAAGTGCTGTGATACAATGCTCCTGATCTCATTGCAGAGGACATCATGTCAGATGGAAAGTTAATGTTTTGTGCCACTTCCTGCCACCCAAATTTCCAGGTAGTTGCTATCATGGTACACATGCCAACTAAAAATACTGTATGTTCTCCCTGTCTATCACTGGCTGGTGTGGCCGAGCAGTTCTAAGTGCTTCAGTCTGGAACCACATGACCACTACGGTCGCAGATTCGAATCCTGCCTTGGGCATGGATGTGTGTGATGTCCTCAGGTTAGTTAGGTTTGAGTAGTTCAAAGTTCTAGGGGACTGATGACCTCAGATGTTAAGTCTTATAGTGCTCAGAGCCATTTGGACGCTGTCTACCAGCACACAATTCCCCAGACATTATTGTTCTATTTGACCATCTAACACGGCTGTCTGCCTCTGTAGCCGAGGTCACTAATGTGTGCCTGTGCAGTAGCACATAACTTTGTGGTAAACTAGTTCAGGTTCTGATGGTGGATGAAGTGTGCTAACCTAGTGAGTGAACATAAGCAAACTGTTCAGGGTAATGACCCTGAAATCTGTGAAAGTTTATGCGTGAAGCTGTCCCAAAGGAACAGTAGAAGAAGTGAGGAGAACCAGAAATAAAGGACTGGATTCTAATTTTCCGTCATGGTCACAGAATAGTACAAAACATTGCGAGAATTAGAGACAACTTTACAGCTTTGGCTCACATCTTTCTGCTGTGGTGAAGCCATGTATGCAATACAGTGAATCTTCCTCAGCAAATGATTGAACCATATCATTTGAGGTACAAATAGCATAGCCAAAAACCAGGCAAATGAAGCCATTAGCCACAAGAAAGTGACACTTCGTAAGTACATTGGGACTAAAGTAGTTGTTAACATTCCACACAAACATAATCTGATGGAACAATTGATTATGAACTTGAAAGTGTATAAAACAGATGAGGCTTAAGGCAACATGTAATAAATTTCATAGTGTGTCTCTGGTAAATGTCAGCAATTTAGAAAGAGATCTGTGCACAACTCATGATATGCACATGAGTAAAAGAGGTAAAAAGACGGTAAGTAAATTAATTATTGAAGAAATGAGATGAAATTTTACATTAAGTGGTGTAAATAAATGTATTGCCATGGAACTACCCACTCAGGCAGAATCTTCCACAAAACAGCCATCTGGTAAGCCACAGAAACCTTTAAAGCCTGATGGACAGTCTGGTAGTCCTAAATCACCCTTGATGGTCCAGCAGGAGAAACTCAGTCCTAATATCTGGAATTTTTGTAGTCTTAAAAGCAAACAGTCTGTGGAGTGACGCCTACAGCCAGTGTCAGCAATCCAAACTGATTCTGATTAGTTCAACAAAACTTTCAGAGTCTTAGCAATAAGTACAGTGAGTTGGATACCATTGCAGGGACTGATAACTGTGATGTTTGAGTTATAAGTGAACATATATACAGATGAGCTAATTAGTGTATGTCAGCCAACCTCTATGATCTTTTGCTCAGCCTTCAGCAGAAACGTGGTGGTGTGGTAGATATATCTTTGCAGCAAGAGGTAGTAACTGTGATATAACAGATATGAGTATTTTCAGCACAGGGGGTATAATAGAACTAACTACAAGTGGCAGAAAGAAAATTTAATTGTTATAGGCCTATACAGACCTCCTTGTGGTAGCCTAGATATTTTCTTTGAAGCTCTTAATGGCCTGCTTGTTGATATAGCTACTAAACACTGCATTAAAACTGGCTTGACTGTTTGGGGAGTTACAACAGAGTATCATCAAATGCCAATATCAGATCACAGATGTTTTAATGAATACTTTCCTTCTATAGTTCAGGAAGTTGTGCCCTGCAACTCATGTATTTGAAAAACGTCATATTACTTTTGTGAGATGCTGGTAAAATACTTTATTTGTACATCCAGTTTCAGTCGTCTGACCATCATCAGGTTCATGAAAGTGTTCACAGCATCATGTTAGGTAAAATCATCATCAGGTGATTAATCCATGAATAATGCACTGTTAGCATATCATAATATAAATTATTTCATCTGTCTGTAAAAGCTGTGCTAGGGAGTGTATACATTCACGTTAAAACTGTACTCGGTGTTAATCTAGTGAACAAGTTCATACGTTGCAGAAGTGAGTGAACAGCTGATCTCTGTTTACTGATAGAACCAAAGATTAGCTGTTCAGTTGCCTCTTTGTGGTAGGAATCTGTTCACAGTGTTAGTGCCAATTACAGTTTTAATATGAATGTGTACACTTCCTAGCACAGTTTATTATAGATTGACAATGTCGTTTATATTGCAATATGATAACAGTGTATTATTAATGGTTTTATCACTTGAGGATAATGATTGTATGTTTCGCCTAACATGATGCTGCAGATACTTGTATGAACCTGATGATGGCCAGATAACTGAAATTGGTTGTGTAAATAAAGTATTTTTCCAGAATCTCAAGGCAGTAATGTGTTACTTTCCTTCTGTTGGAAAATTCATCTATGACCATTTCAGCTATCTTTAGTATAGATACAAGGGCATTACATTTAAACAAAGCATATACCTGTCTCCACCTAACAGCAGAGAAATAAAATACATAGTAAGGTCACAAAAAAATATGAAATCAGTAGTCTGTGATGATGGATTGTCTATCAACACATTAAAAATGTGCATAGCCAACATATCTGGTGCCATGGTGGCAGAAATAAATGATTGTATCAGGTAGTTTCCCTGACAGTCTAAAGATAGCACAAGTAATACCAATTCACAAGGAAAGTGATAGATCTAAAATGAAAACTGCTGCCCCAGCTCAATCTTATCTGCATTTTCTAAGGTACTTGAGAAAGTTGTTTATACTAGACTAGTGACATTCCTGAGCCATCACAATGTAATATTAGAAAATCAGAATGGTTTTATGAAAAACAAGTGATCTTCAGTAGCCACAGCACAATTAATAGACGAAATAACTGCCATAGAGAACAAGGGGTATGTTACTACAGTGTTCTTTGAAAAAGCTTTTCATTTTGGCAGCATCACCATATTACTCAGCAAGCTGTGGGATCTGTGTATATTAGAGAATCTGGCTATGAGTTAATAAAATCATATGTCAGCAAAAGTAAATTTGTGTTGCTCTAAATAAGCATTGGGTCTTCCAGATCCATAATTACTGATATCAGATATGGAGTAGCTCAAGGTTCTGTGTTGGGACCCATTCTTTTCTTGATTTATGTTAACAGTGTGTACCACTGTTCTCCTAACTCTTAAAAAGAAAAAAAAGTGTATGCAGATGATGCATCAACTGTTTGAAAACACAAAACTTATGACAGTCTGGAGATACTGTGCAACAGTGTAACCAATGAAATAGTCAAAATATTTCAACAAAAGCCATCCAAATGTAAATACTGCAAAGACTGACCTTCAAAAGTGAAATAATTGTGGGTCAGGTTGTTGTTGGTCAGGAGGATGAGGAAAGATGTGTTCCTTTTGGTATCGGGAGTACACAGGAAAGGTAGTGTTCCACAGCTGCAAAACCGTGGGCATGGAGGTACGGCCATACGAGAACTGCACATCCACAGTGAACAACAAGCAATCTGTTGGTGATGAGAGAAACTGTAAGGAAGTGAGTGTTTCTTGGCTGTAACTTGAGAGGTTGTGGATAATAGTTTGGAGATGTTGTTCAACAAAGGCAGAGGTTTGTTCTATGGGACCATTGTAACCAGCCAGGATGGGACGACTGGTAGGGAGACTTACGGGGTTGGATTTGTGGATTTTGGGGAGTAGTTAGAAGGCAGGAGTGTGTGTGTGTGTGTGTGTATGGGGGGGGGGGGAGTGTTCATTCAAGAGGGTGATAGATTCAGATGTCAGGTTTTGGAATGGACCAAAGGCCTTGAGCTGCTGGAGGGCATGTTGGACTCCTGGGATGGGATCATGATTGTAAGGTTGTATGCAGAGATGATGGAAAATTGGCAGCCAGCAACATAGTCACTACAATTCATGACTACAGTTTTGGAATCTTTGTCCACAGTGAGGATGATAAGGTCTGGATTAGTTCTCAGGTTATGGATGGCTGTCTGTTCAATAGGAGCGAAGTTAGACTCAGTAGAGAGGGATTTAGGAAAGACAAGTGAGGCCAAGTTAGATGTGAAGAGCTCTTGAAAGATTAGTGAAGGATGAATGGGTGGAAGATTAGAACCATCACGGTCGGAGGTAGGTTAGAACTGTTTTAAACAAGGGGCTGTGTGGGGTATTTTTGGCTGTTGTCAGAGGAGTGCACGGCAAATAAATATTTCCACTGTAGAGAATGAGTGAAGGAAAGAAGGTCCTTTACAAGTCCTGCATGATTGAACATAGGTTTTGGGCTAAAGGAAAATACTGAGACTTCTGCAGGGGTCAGGGTTTTGGCAGAACAGTTGATAGCAGTGGGTGTTCTGGAGCAGTGTGTTTATGGAGGGTGAGGAAGCTTTTGGGTATGTGGAAGACAGAATAAGTCAACAAGGCATCGTTGGGGAGCTCTGAGGTATTGACAGGAATGTTGGATTGGAGGGGTAGATTATTTCTTAGCTGTAAGTGATCCCACGTGGATATAAGACAGGTGTAGTTGGGACAGCTTCCCATATATTGCTGGGAATGCTGTTCTGACTGTTGTAGAACAGTCTGAGACATCAGTTTCAATTGTAAGCCCGAAAGAAGATGTATGATTGGAGTTTTGGTAGGGCAAAGTAGAATTGGCAAAGATGAAATAAGCAGGGATTCATGGTTGGGAGACAAAAGGAATGACCGAAAAAATAGTTTAAAAAGGTTAAGGATAAGAAAGTGAGAACTTTGGTCAAAATGATGTGATGAAAATAAATTGTAATTACTATATAGAGAGTTATGCAGAAAGTTAGAAAGAAGGTCACCAAATGTTTTTATGTAAGGAAGAAGTAGTAAGCTCACTAGTAAATGAATAAGTTCAATTATAAATTGTTGTATGTGAAAGCAAGTAAAAATGCAGTGAAATGTAGTATGGCTCTTAATAATGTCATTGGCTGTTGCATCAGCAGATATTCAAACTGCACAACAGAGAGTGAGAGGTGTGTGTATTAAAGACAGATACTGTAGAGATTAAGAAAGTATAGAAATATTAAGGAATAAAGACTGGATAATTGAGTTTTGGAGAAATAAGGAATGCCAGTAATGAAGGTACAAGAGTGTGGGATGGAAGAAAGCCGAAACAGCAGTGTATAGCAATAATGGAAATGCTTGGATAAGACAGTATGTAAAATGAGGGGAAGGCAAACATTAATTGACACATACCAATGTTTGGTGAATAGACGCACATAATAGAACAATGTGTTCCTTAGCTTTGAAGCTCTAGCTCTTTTTCTAGAAGAAAGTACACATATTCACATATACAACCACACAGTCAGCCAGAGACACACTACCACAGCCATGGCAACACTGATTACTGATTATTAACTTTACTCTCTCTTTTATTTAATATTAATTACTAGGTCGTTTTGTCTGAAGACGCTCTGCTAGTAAGTAACTGCATGCAATGTTGAATCAGACAGCAATAATTAAAAAATAGATTCTTTATTTTTTGATGCTTTGCGGAGAAGAAGAAAAAGTGAAACATACCCTGTACATAGGAGTAAATATTTTTCAGTTGCATTTCTTGTTATCTTTAATAAGGCTGTCTCATTGGATGTTTTCATAAGATGGTTCAACAAATTATTTTTTACTGTGTATATATAAAACATTAGGCATGTATTTTCTGTGTTGTTTGGTTAGTGTCATTGGTGGTGTGGGTGGTGGTAGTAGTAGTAGTAGTAGTAGTAGTAGTTCATGTTGTTGTTGTTGCAATACATTACAGTTCAACTTCTTGTTGTCACTGATGTTAACAGAGATGATTCACTAGCTCTCTTGTGTAGGTAAGGGGAAGGACACAGTCTGCTAATCCAGTTGCTATGATTTTAAGAGAGCATTTCTTTAATTCGGTCACTTTAAGGGATTAAACTCAGCATACTAGTGCAGTAACTAAGACACTGGACTCCTCATCTGTCTGTTAAGATTTAGATTTGCTGTGATTTCCCAAAATCAATCAAGGCAAATTCTAGGAGCTTTGAAAGGAGCACATTTTTCCCTGATCTGAGCTTGTGTTTCACCTCTCTTGTCAGTAGCATAGTAACCTTAATCTTCCTTTTTTAATTCAGTGATATGGTTAGTTTAGCCTAAAGCATACCGAATATGACTGCTGCTCCTTGTTTCTTGGAGGCTGCTGTGAAGGTGGAGGAATTGATGGAATGTTTGCTGCCTTCTGCTCTGGTTCTCCTGGCTGGCTTTCCTTGTCATCTGGAGTAGAGCATGGTGGTGGTGCTTTCCTCTTGACAACTTTTGGAGGAGTGTCTCCAGGAGCCCTACGCGGTGCCACAAGGGGACTTGGATCTTCTGGAGAACTCTTTCCTGTTGCAGCTATTTCTTGTTGTTGCTGTGACAGCTGCTGCTTCTGGGCAGCCTATATAAACCAAAAATCTCAGGTTAGTAACTGTTATGAATACTTTATTTGTGTAACATCATACTTTATCTTTGGAAATCAAAATTATATGTTGTCACTGAGGAACTATGGTTACTACAGTATGTGAAGCAAAGGAGGCAATTGGGGCAGCGAGGCTGCAGACTTAAATCTGACAGATATTTAAATTTTTGTATACTAACCATTGCTCACAAACAGATAATTATGTAGCATATGAAATAAACATTACATTTTAAATTACCTTCACAGAAGTGACTAAAGTTCACCAAGAAAAATAACATATAGCACGGTTTCAACAGATATGTGTCAAAGGTGAATCTCTGACTTTTGAACCAAAAGCCTTTAATCTTGATATGAAACTGCAATGTCATAGTGAAACACAAACAATGTAAAGAGTAAAGTAACCACTCACTATAAAGTTGAGGCATCATGCAGTTGACAGACACATAAATTAGACAAACATAGCAAAGCTTTTAAAGTGTTACTTCCTCAGCTCATTGCTAGATGATATCCCTCTGTATGTGACAGTGCCATCTGCGGTATACATCGCACTCATGGTCTTTTACCATGCCCAATGTTGGTGGCCTCCCCCAGAGGATATGGCAGGTGGCAAAGCTACTTTGTCATGCTCTCCTCAAAAGCCAATCAAACATTGGATGACGACATCTCATGCAACAAGCCAATTAGCAAGCAGCTTGGCAGCAGACAATCATGCAGACTGCATGTGTCCCTCCACATGATATTTACAGCTGGCTCTGCTGGGCCTCTATGGCAGTCTTCAGCAAGCTTGTAGCAGGAGTTCAGCTAGCGTCACCACTGATGATCTTTGGATGGCTGCTCTGAAGTTTGCTTGTAACTTCCTTTGTATTCTGTTCTTACGAGGTTGAGTGTTCAGATAGAGGACTCTTAATTTGGACTGGTTTTTGTGTAGTTGTTCCTGACAATGCACTGATGCAGTTTTGTTGAGCTGACGAGCTACTTGTCAACTAGCTACATCACAACAGTGATGCAGTCAGCACTGATTTGAATCATATACTACTTATGCTCCCTTTCTGGTGATGGAGTGTGGTCTGTTGTCTATTATTTGTTGCTGTTGTCATTGTGGATGTTTGAGTACTTCAGGCTCCATCTTGCATTCTATGATTCCAGTTCTGGCAGTGGGTATTCTTCTGGTTTTGGCATCTTGTGGACATTGTTGCTTGTCGCTTGATCATTTGCATACCCTCTTAATGGTACAACTACCAGATCTCTCCCATGTCCTTACAGTTGTCACTGCTGTTCTCAACTCAGGAACACCTCTTGTGATGACTTGGGGGATCAAGATCATTTTTAATGTCAATGTTCGGCATCCGTCTCCAGTATTCCACCCTTTTAACCTGACCTAGGAATATTGGGCAACTTACGTTGACTGCTGAAACATTTCGAGACCCATGGGATCCTTGGTGATGTTACAAAATGTGCTTTTTTGTTGGCTAACGCCAGAGCTTCAGTATAGGAGCTGATGAAGTAGCTTTTCCCGACAGGGTATCTGGTGACTTGAGCTACTCAGACATTAAGAACAGGCATGGGACCTACTTCCGGCATCTGCTTTTGATTTCCACCATCCAATGTACCTTTCATTGCACTTCCAAGAAGCTTGGACAGTCATATAAAAATTAGTGGCTACTCTGCAGGGCCTGACTTGCAAATGTCACTTTCAGTGCAAAAACAGAAACTGTGGAATTCCTTATGCCGATGTAGCTGTTTGTGACATGTTACTTGGCCACAGTCTAGATGCCGAACTCTGTGAAGATATCCTTCATCTCCCCACTCAGATGTTGGATGAATGTTTCCTCTTTTCCATGCATTGGAGCAATCCCAGGCCTTGGGACGGGCACTCAAGAGTGCTGACTTTGCTGTGTTTCAGGCAGATGGTTGCCATTCCACAGGCCCTGCCATCATGCCCACAGCTGTGCCCACTGCAGCAAGCCACAGGGGCCTTGAGTGACCCCTAGGTTGTGAGACATGTTTTCCAGTGCACCTTGGAGGCAATCTTGCTCCCTGTGCTGGGTGACACACAGCAGGACATCTTGTAACCATCGCCACACAACATGTTCCTTTTGCCACAACTCAGGCCACATTGCCAAGGTATGCTTACAATGCCTCCGTCATACCATCTCGCTTCCTGTACTCACTTGGTTAGCTTAGGGTTGGCAGCCATCTCACCTTCTGTGGGTTTGAAAGAGGTAGGGTGCAGTGCACTGTCACATAGCCATTGGGCAGTACTCTTGGAAGTCATTGTCCATGGTCACCCCCTTTGATTCCACCTGGACATGAGCTCTTCCAAAACCATCACCAATAGTGCTGTATATTCATTGATCGGGTCCTTGTGGCTGTCTCCATTTTCCAGGACTGACTGGCTGCAATGAACAGGTTATTTGCAGTAAGGGTTATTGCTCTGTCCAAGTCCAGTACAAGTCAGCACAGGCAGTGACCATGATCTTGGTAACCCATTCCCTCACAGCCACTAATAGCCACAGTTTTAAATCTTGTGGGGCTGGCGGTCCATGATGAAGATCACCGTGTTTGCTTGTGTGATCAACTCTGTTCAAAGTATTGCCACCTATTCTCCAGTTCCCAGGGTGGCATCAAGGGCTTCTTTTTTGACCTTCAGTCATCAGGTTGGTTAGCAGCAGTTTGCAACGCATTTCTGTCTTTGCCCTTTAGAGCAGTAGTGGTGGTGCAGCTGGTATTCTCCATGATCTGGTTGATGTATTCTAGTCTCAGTCTGTCTCTTGTACTTTTCCCTTCTGCTGTCCTTTCAATGATACTTTTAATGATACCATCATTTCTCAGCAGATGGCCAGCCCATGTGTCCTTTGTGCATTGGGTTACCATCAGGAGACAAGGCTTATCTTTCTCCACTCTGTAGAGTACCTCTTTGTTAGATACCTTATCTACCCTGGAAATCTTGAGCATTCTGCAGTAGCATCACATCTCAAAGGCTACTATTTATGTTTTTGTGCTTCTACAAGTGTCTATGTTTCACTTCTGCACAGCAGCACTCTCCACACAGACATCTTTGTGAGGTTTTCCTGAGTTGGTTGTCTATGCTGCTAGATGTGCAAAGTTTCTTCTCTCGTTAAAAGCAGCTTTTGCCCAGTGGATTTGGCTTGCAATATCCCACTTTGACCTTCCATCTGATGCAATTTTGTACCCTATGTAGGCAGAGAATTCAACGGTCTCCAGTCACTCATTGTTAAGTGAGCATTGGGCAACAGTATTTTGTCTGCTCATGACTAAGATTTTTGTTTTACCTTAAGTAATTTTTATATTATAGGAAGAGTTGAGGGTGGTTTCCATCTGGACCAGCATGGTTTGTAATTGTTCTGCATCTTCATTTAACACTGCAGTGTCATCAGCAAATCTCAGCATGTCTGTGTTCTTACTATGAATTTTAATTACTTCTATAGTCCCTAGTTTTTCCCTTGCTTCATCTACTGCCCTCTGAATGTACCCACTGAACAATACAAGAGAGTGTGTGCAGCCCTGTATAACCTGATTAATAGTAGCTTCTTCTTGATGTTCTCCACACGTTATCACAGCCACGTCTTCTCAGTACAGTCTCTGTATTACTCTTCCGTCCATATACTATCTGCCAGTCTCTCTCAGCACCTTGCCAGTGTACCCTGTCAAATGCTTTTTCTAACTTCATGAGAGCAATGTATATTTTATTGACTCTTCTTTAGTCTTTTCTCAAGAATTAATCATAAGCTGAGTATTGTGTGCCTACACCTCTTCTGAGCCCAACCTTGTCATCTGTGATCAAGCCTGTCCTGACCTCTCTCCATCTGAGAATGATAGAGGTCAAGATCCTCAAGGTTTGTGTTACTAATTTAGGGTCCTACATTGTTCACATCTGATTTCAGATGCTTTCTTTGGTATTGGCACTGTGATATACTTTTTAAAGTCTTTTGGGAGCTCCCCTGTTATATAACTTGTATGAGATGGAACTGTTATTCACATAGCTGTTCTCTGGCGGCCACAGAAGTTGATGTACCAGTAGAACTCTTGATTGGTATATCATCAACTCCTGTGGCTTTCCCAGGTTTTGGCTGCATGACTGCTAGGCCAAACTCATCACACAAGATATAGTCTCCCGCTTCTTCCAGATCAATTTCCTCATCATTCTCCAGTTCCAGATCCTCATTATTTCATGCATACAGTATTTCAAGATATTGTTTCCACCTTTCTACTATGTCTTTCTGCTCGTGTAATACTATTCCATCTTCAATTTGGGCTCCACTGCATTTTATTTGAATCTTTCCAAATAATTGTTTAATTGATTCAAGGGGTCTGATTCCAGCCATCCTACGATCATTTCTCAGACATCTTTGCATTGGTCCTCCAAGAATTGTTGTTAAGACTTTTTTAACCCTCAGTTGATTTCATTCCTCAGTGCTCTATATTACCTTAGTCACTCCTTAGTGCAATCTTGTTTCAGGTTACATCTTACAATTATTTTTGTTACTATGCTTTCTGTAATCCATTCTTTTTTATGCTTTGCCTTCTGCCTCCCAACTGCTTTGTTTGCTGCTCATAGGATATTGCTTTTCAAGGGCTCCCATCTTTCTTCAACATTTCTGGTATTGTTCATAACTGTTGCCATGTTTCTCCTCAAGTTACCTTCTAGTAGGAATGTGAGTGCATGCAACGACTGTGATATGACTTTCAAATGATAGAGCACAGCAATCAGTCATCCTTTTCTTTCAGGTTTTATAAGGCAAATTTAGATTTCAGCTAGTGCATAGTCTTTATCAATGCACTATTTCATGGTATCAATGCATGTCCTAATATGTCGGTCCTTTGTTGTTTGGGCTTCTGTCACAGTTCATTCAAGATTACTAATAGTAGTCTAGGCACTATGTGGAATCTAGATTTGCCTAATAAAACCCGAAAGAAAAGGATTACTGATTGCTGTGCTCTATCATTTGAATGTTGCCATGTTTGTTTGTTCCTCATATGTCGACCTCATGATATCATTCTTTATTCTATTCAGATCCCATTCCTTACAATTTCTTTTCTTTAACATTTTTGAATTTCAGATCATGTGCTCCTATCACTGTGTTATGGTCACTATCAATGTCTGGGTAGCTCCTATAGTCTCTCATTTGATTCCAGAACCCTTGTGCAACAGGAATGAAGATGTTCTGTCCTCCTACCTCCAGCATCTTTCCTTGTATACCTTCTCCATGGATGGTGTTGAAACCACATCATGTTCTGCACAGATTTCTTCTAATTTATCTCCCCGTTAATTTCTATCTTCAAGCCAAAAGGTCCATCTCTTCCTTTTCCCACTGATGCATTCAGGTGTTCCATACTGATCCGATTGTCTCATCCTTTGACCATGTTTACAGCCTCTTTTATCTCACTGTACACTCTTTCCATCTCTTCTTCATCATAGGTTGATGTTTGCATGTACAGTTGGATTATCACTGTCTTATTCAGCTTTGTGTTCAAGGGCTTCACCCCCAGTATTACTCCCCACCTGGATGCAGGGAGTTTTGCAAGGTGCATACCTCCCACTTGCCATGTGGGACAGGATGAAGAAGGAGTTGGACTGCCTAGAGGCAGGTAGTATTGTGGAACTAATTTCCAACAGTTTGTGGGCTACACCATTGGTCACTGTAGAGAAGTACGATGGCACCGTCTGCCTGTGTGGCAACTTTAAGGGAATGGTGAACCTCGATACCTATCCTCTTCCACAGCTGGATGAATTCATGGCAAAGCTAGGCCACAGGATTATCATCCCCCAAAATTGACCTGGCGGATACCTATCTATAGTTACCCTCCACAAAACCAGCCAGCAAATAGTGGTGGTCAATATGCCTTCTGGATGCTGTAAATACAAAAAACTCACCTTTGGTGTTAGTTTGACTCCAGATTTGTTACAGCATTACCTCAGACCCCGGCTCTGCGATGCCCTTGGATCAATAAACTACCTCAATGACATTTTTGTCACTGCATTCTCAGCTGATGAGCACCTGTGTAACTTGACATACTGTTTTACATCCTCCTTCAGGCTGGGCTCACTGTCTATTTGGACAAGTGCTCCTTCCAAACTGAGATCGAGTATCTATGTCATGCCTTGTCAGCATTTGGTGCCTGCCCACAACCAAGCACAACAAGCACAAGTGCACCATCGTTAAGCTCCCACTTTTGGCAGTTCCTACAGACACAGAGTCTATCCTGTAGCTCTCACATTTCTCCTTTATTGTCATCACTGGGGCATTGTCATGACCAAGCACATGGCCCAACAACATATATACTGGAAGGGATCTAGAAGGACATTGAGTTGCTCCTTTGTGCGTGGACTCTTTGCCTTATAAGGTTGCTCCTCCTTGATCTCATTTTCCCTGGCCAAAGCTGTTGGAGCCATGGAGCTGATTCACCTGGATTTTGCAGGGGCCTTTCTTGGGGACAGTTGGCTCACCAGTCCTACACAATCCACATGCTGCTGCAGCTTTTTTCAGTGGAAGGCCTTTCCTTTGAATTTGTCATGGAAAATGGCATGCAGCAAGACAGTCCTAACATAAAAAGGAAGCTGAAAGGTGGAAGGAATATACAGAGAGGCTATGCAAGGAAAATATACTTGGAAACAATATTATAGAATGTGATAAAGAAATGTTTCCAAGGGAGTGAGACAGGATTGTGGCCTATCCTGAGACAGCAATGGAATTGTTAATTTGGTAATAGATGGAACTTGCAGTAATAAGTGTAGAGGGAGACCAAGGCCTGAACATAGTAAGCAGGTTTGTACAAATATATATTGCAATAGATATGTAGAAATAAAGAGACTTTCACAGGACAGAATAGTGTGGAGAAGTGAATCAAAGCAGTCTTTTTGGAATGAAGAACAAAATGAGAGTATAATGGCCTGAAACTGATAATGGCACTGAAAAGTATCAATGACTGGTTGCAGTCTCCTTTGAAAATTGGCCACTGAACAACAGCGACCAAGTTCAATAAGATTGATTGGGGATAAAATAACAGTTCCCATTTTGATGTGATAGATAGTACCATAAATTAATATGCATTGCACCCACTGACTTTGGTCACAGGAGGAGACAGCACTTTATTCATTGCCTTATCAGTTGTATCTTACCATCATCTCCTTGATGTGATGCTGCATAAAACCCATCCCACACTCAAAAGAAGAATACAGATGTATTTCTTACACTTAGTTTGCTTGCCAGTTCCTCAAATAATGGAGACTAAGTACAAATAAAGCTTGAAATTTCATCCAAAGTTAATTAAATTATGCTTTATACCAAAGTGTTGCCATAAAAGTCTTAATATCCACTCTGCAACTCCACAAAAACCAAAGCACAAATTACCTAGATCTCACTGAGAGGGTCTCCATGATTTGTATTTCATTTCAGTGATGCACAGTAGAATGATTGCCATGTGCATGGCACATGTGTGTATGTGTGTGTGTGTGTGTGTGTGTGAGAGAGAGAGAGAGAGAGAGAGAGAGAAGCCTGTAGCCTTGTAACAATTGTGCCAGTGTATTGTCAGGAGCAACTACATAAGGAGTTCAAATTACAAGCCACTTATTCAAACACCGTGTCATAAGAAATTACTCCAAAGAAAGTTACAAGAAGGCTTCCAAGCAGCTGCTTCTCTTTTCTTCAAAGGTCTTTTTAATTATCCTGTAGGTGACATGTATATTTCCCTAGTCAAGTATGCTTATCCGGCCTCGCATATGTTGTCTTGCCATTCCAGTGTCGCAGCTCTGCACTTTTTGTCACTCATTTTTTATACAGTTGTACTCTCCTTTGCCTGTTTCATTTCCTGTACTTTTATATTTTCACCATACATGAATTAAATTGAGTATCTTGTGTGTTATCCAAGGATTGCAAGTAGACTTTTGCCTTTTTGTCTTATTGATCCTCTACTGCCTTCAGTATTGCATCTCAAAAAGTTACATTTTTTTAAAAGTCCATTCTCCTGTTTTAGTCAATTATTGCATAGTGCTTCATTTGAAACTGTCAACATCATTTAATCCCTCTACTTTATAAGAGTCTCATTTCCTTAATTTCTTACCTTTCTGAAATTTATTTAGTTTTAATCTGCAGTTTATAACCTATAAATAATGATCAGAGTCCACACTAGCCCCTGGTATTGTTTTGCAATTTACAATGTCTCAAAATCTCTGTCTTACTATTGCATATTTACCAGAAACCTTTGTCTGTAGGTCAGTTCCACATATACAAGCTTTTTCTTCATAGTTCAAAAACCAATGTTTACATAATTAAATTATGTTCTGTGCAAAATTCTATCTGGTGGCTCCCCCTTTCATTCCTGTCTGCCAGCCCACATTTCTCCTGATATTTTTCCCTCTCTTCCTTTTCCTGCTGTCAAATTCCATCCCTTCATCACAATTACAGTGTGGGAAAAATAACTGCTGTAGTTTCCTTTTGTTACAAAATCAGATCAGTCAATCATCCATGCTGCAACTACTGAAAAGGCTGCTGCCCCTCTTCAGGGCCTCTCCATATGTACGTCTCTGTTGTGGTTAACCAACAGTTTGGCTACATGTATTGTTGAGGCATGCAGGCCATCCAAGCCACTCCACCTTGGCAAGGTTCACAGGGCCTACACTTGTTTCATTACACAGTTCGTATTATCAGCAAGAGCAGATAACATGTTGCTGGCGATACTGGCAGTGTATTAAAAATAGTGTAGCCATCTGAAGATGGGCATAGTAGCCTGAAACCAGCCATGGCAATGAAATAAAGCATAAGGTATTTATGGCTTATAGCAGTCTCCATCAGTAATCTTTTTAGAATGTAAAACGGTGGTAATACAACATCTGTGAACACACTACAAAGTGTTCACTTTCACATCACACTGAATTAATAGTCCTTGTATTCATTGTAACTGCCATTGCACACTCTTATCTTGGTGGCCATTTTATTAATGGAGTCTCACAAATTGGAGGCATGGGCTAGAATATTCATTTGGTTGAATATTATTTTGTGGTTTTTGTAAAGAACTGCTTGGCTGGCACTAATTTAACTAGCTTCTGTGTTTTGCATTACATCAACATTCAATACTTAATTTATAATAAAGATCTAGTGAACTGACCTGCATAGCTGCTGCAACATTAGTTGGGAATGTACCTACTTGTTACACTGACACTATCATCAATATGTAATTGTCAGTACTAATGAAATTCTCCAACAGCTGTGTAATTAAGATGTTATTTTATTTAATTTTGATGACAACCAGTTTTAGCATTCCCCTATGCCATCTTCATACCCCATATGCATCTCTCAAAATAACGATAATGCCATACAGTGCTGTATATCCCTTGGTTTTGTGAATTCAAACTGTTTCACAAGTGCCTCACTAGAAGAGTTGATAGGGTTGCTGTCAAGTCTTCAAGTGAAGCACTTGTGAATTTGTGAAGCCCAGGGATAAGTGGCATTGTATGGCATTTCGTTTATTTTGAGATATGCATATGGGGCCAGAAGATGACATAGTGGAATGCCAAACCTGGTTGTCATCAAAATAAAACAACACCTTAGTTACACAGCTGTTGGAGAATTTCATTAATATTGACAATTACTTAACCAGCTTATGTCTGGAGTCCATGATGAAGCAACAGAGATCATCAATATGGATCAGCATCTCTTTCATTCTCCAAGTCAGTGTAGAGCCTGCTGATTGTACTCAATGATGTTCAGTATATACATGCAGAGTGGTCTTAAATCCTCATTTTTGGAAGGTAGCTATTTTTCTAAACACAGTCACCAGGTAATCAATTTCAGGACTGTATTGAAAATGGTTTCCATTCTCTATATTGGAGTATTCAGCATTACTCTCTTCTGGGTAAAATTATGAAAACTTCCCCAATGAGGTATGGTTCTGCATTTGTTGTCTTTTATGAACAGAACTGCCTGATTTAAGTTGAATCCACAGATCTAAGAATGGTAATCTTCTTTCCTCACTTTGGAGCAGTGTGGTTTAGTACTGCTTTGAATTTCGGATTATGGGACAGCATCCACAGCTTAGCACTAGCAAGCATTATATTCCAGTAAGAAGATTACTTGGTATACTGAACACTAAACAACTTCTTTTTGGTGTGCCGGAAAACCATTCTTCTGTAGCTTGCTTGACTTGCATGTACCACATATGTGGCATGTGGTCAGTTGGTATATTGGCTTGTTAGGATCTTTCCATCAAGGTTCTTCTGAACTTAGTACCAAAGGAATGGAAAATTTGATTCAAAGATCCTGGTAGGAAATACTATAGAGACACAAATGATTCTTTGTTCAGTGTTGTGTTTTAAGACAATCTTATTTGAACTCTTAAAAGCTGCCAAAATTTTGTTTGTGGTGTACTGCCTTCATTGTATTGCTCCTAAACTATACCTTTACCTCTATTACTATTAGTTGTAAGTAGCAGACTGTTCTTACTTCCCTGTATCATAAATTTACTGTGCATGCTGTCAGTGTGTTTACATCATGGTGGTGTATTTTTCATGAGAAGAATAGATTGCTACTCACCACATAGAGGAGGTGTTGAATTGCAGACAGGCACAGCAAAAATACTGCTAAACATGTGAGCTTTCAGCCAAATGGCCTTCTTATTTTTATGATGTATATAGGTGTTTTCATAAGTTTACTATAGAAGTTTTAGAATGCTGAAGTGAGATTGAATACAGACAAAATGGAAATCATGTTCTGTTCATTGAACAGTATATAAGCTGTAATTTAACTGTTTAGTACCTGATTAGTTTTATATACATCTCAGCACTGTGACTGTATTTTTGCCTAGTTTGGACCTACTTTTTTCCCATGTTAAGTATACTTCTCTTTGCAAAGGATATCCCCTTTTATTTATCTGCCAGAACAAATATAACATTTTAATTTAGACACCTTAGAGCCTTAGATCTGTGTCAGATCTTTAAAGGGTTGAGTTTAATATGATACTTGAAAATCCTGGGTGGAATACAGCTGGTGTTATGGGAAAACAACCGTACATAGTTTGGATACTTTACAGAAGTAGTCTGCAGTGGCTCTTGCTGCCTGCTAATATACAAATTGTCATGTTCCATCTACCTGAAGGTACTCTGATGGTATTTATAGAACACAATGTGTGAATGAATAAATTTAAAAAATAAGTTTATATAGCAGGTGATGAAGATAGTATCTCATATTTTGAAACTTACTACAGGGTGTACACAAAGTCCAGGAACACTTTCAATTATTTATTTCACAAGAACCAAACATTGTACAGATATCCTACTTATGTCATTTTGAAGAGAAAACCTGAAAGTTTTTTTTTTCATGTATATCGGCACAGCATAGTTTGGTAATTTGCCAACAGTCAGCAGTAGTTGCAAACATGGTGAATTCAGGTGCGGAGTGAGCTTTCTGTGTGTTGGGGTTCAACAAAAACAAGCGTGATATGGCTGTTCAATGGATATTTAGAAGCAAGTATGGTAAGAAGCCACCAACAAGGAAGGACATTTACCACTGGCACTACAAATTTGTTGCGACGGGTTGCTTGTGCTCGGAAAAGAGAAGAGGATGTCCGAGTGTGAGTGAAGTGAATGTGGAGCACGTATGAGAGACATTCATGTGGAGTCCAAAGCAATCGTTGTGTTATGCATCCCGTGAACTCAAAATGGCTTGAATGACAGTGTAGAAAGTCCTGCGACAGAAGCTGTCTATGAAACCATTCAAATTGGAATTAGTGCAGAAGCTCAATGACGACGACAAAGACAAGCATTTTGAGTTTTGTTTGCAGTTGCAACAATTGAATGAGGATGAGATAGTGTTGTTGATTACCTAATTTTTAGTGATGAAGCCACTTTTCACACTAATGGGAAAGTGAACAGGCATAATTGTTGAATCTGGGGTACAAAGTATCCACACGAATGCATTGAATTTGAGCGTTCTTCGCCGAGAGCACTGTCAGTGGATATTCCTACTTGAACGTGTTGCAGCTATGGCTGATGCCTCAAATGCAATCGGACTCTCCATTCATCTTTCAGCAGGATGGGGCTCCACCCCATTTCCAACATGAAGTTTGTGGGTACCTGAACACGGAGCTGCCACATCGATGGATCGGCTGTGCTACAGAAAGGGGCAGCTGTTTCACTAAATGGCCTCCCTGGTCACCAAATCTCACTCCGTGTAGCTCTTTTTCTAAGGGGACACATCTGGTGTATGTACCGCCTCTACCATGTGATGTTGCAGAGCTCCGGGAGAGAATATGAGAAGTGACTGCCACAGTCGGTGATGTCATGCTGGGACGGGTATGGCAAGAATTCGATTACCGTATTGATGTCTGCCGGGTCACTCATGGTTCGCACATCGAATGTTTGTAAAAAAAAATTTTCAGACTTTCTCTTCAAAATGCAATATGTATGACGTCTGTACAATGTTTAGTTCTTGTAATATAAATAATTGAAAGTGTTCCCGGACTTTATGTACACCGTGTATTTCACTCTACAATTCTGATAGACTGTGGCCATGTCTGTGAATCTCTGTGCCATATTTGTGTTTTCTGAATATGAAGCCATATGTGAAAAGTGAACAGTGCTGTTTATAGTGTTGTTCCTGTGCCTGTCTGTTGTTTAATACCTGTCTTATATTCTGAATAGTTATTTTTTCTCAAACAGCTTTAGAATTTAAATTGATCGAGGAGAGAGAATGTTTGCTGACACAATATTAATTAAATTATTTAGATTTAGTTATTGCTGTTTCTTATTACCTGCTGGCACTGTTTCTGCTGCTGTTGCTGGTGTTGTTGCTGGTGCATTTGCTGCTGCTGCTTCTGTTGCATTTGCTGCTGCTGTTGCTTCTGTTGCATTTGCTGCTGTTGAAGTTGTTGTTGATGATTAGATGTTTGTTGTCTGTTTTGAACATTTGCTGCTTCACATGAGTTCTCTTTCTTTGGATCAGAATGTGTTGATACACGCTTGGTGTTTTCATCAGTGCTTGCACTCGATTTTGGTTGCTTTGCTGCTTGTTGTTGTTGCTGTTCTTTTTGAAGTGGTTGTTGAGGTTGCTGCTGCTGCTGCTGTTGCATTGTCTTTACCAGTGTTGACACAGGAGTGACATTACGAGATGTTTGTGACTGCTGATTGGTTACTTGTAGGAAGTTTCCAGTACCTCCGCTGCTTCCATTGTTCTTCTTGTTGTTGCCTGAAGTAAAATACTGAATATTTAACAGGCTCGAAGAAATTACACTTCTATAAGAACATTTAGCAGAAAAGCTTGCCTGTTATTCATTTAAATTGATCAAATATGTATCAGCAGGGCTACTGGAGGACTCTTGAAAAAACAGTTATGTTTGTAGATGATAGAAGTATGTTCATAAAGGGTTCAAACACTTCCATATGCAACAGCTTGTAGAATAGCGGAACAGACTTACAGCTGCTTCACAGCAAACACCTTAATCTTACAAAAACGTACACAATTTCAACCAGAAACCAGAAATAGAGATCAGTGGCAACCACTATATGAAACTGAATGTGAAATTACTAAACATCCAGTTGGATAACAAACTAAGATAGCACAAGCACGTTGATAAGTGAACGGAAACATTTCTTTAGACTTATCTCTCTCACTGTTTGATATCTCCTGCATTGTTCCAAATGACAAACACCTCAGGGAGCTGTCTTTTTTGGTGTCTATGGCATCTGGTGAACATTAGCTGGGTCTGTGTGTGATGAACCTGGTGTTCCTGAGCTGAGGCTGGTGAGTACAGCCAGTCGTGTATAACCATAAGCTTTGGCCATGCTTCAGTGACCTGTGTGTTGTGTGGTAGTAGAACATTGGATGTCTGTGGGAATGGGGATCTTGGCTTAACCACCTGCATGATTGGGATGGATGGATTTTGGGGGGGGGGGGGGGGGAACTTTCAAATGACAAGGGTGATGGGCACCAATGGGATGGAAGGCTGCTTAGTGTTCAGGCATAACGGTCAGCAGCAGGCTAGCAGGCAATATCTGTAGGACTTGACTACACTTCAGTTGTATATGGCTTACCTAGAAAAGTGTAGTTCTGCCTGAGTAGACTGTATACGACCTTAGCTGTTTCGTGGGCATGACATGGAATTACACAAATACAAATCTCTAAATGATATAGGTTGGCCACAGAGATCACCAACACCCAGACAACTACAATGGCTTGACAGATTACACCCCATGTTTTGTAAAGGTGGGCTACACATGAGATAGTAGTGTTTCGCCCTCATTTATTTACAACAAGAGCTAAATCCAGGATGCTCCTGGGAACAGTGCAAGTTGCCTTAAGCTCCCATTCTAAAGCAAAGTTCAGTCCAGAGCCCACGGCATTAGCCTCTAAGCTGAACCAGTAGCACACTTACATGCACGCTACAGATCTCATCATAACATAAATCGCTCACTGACACAGACGAAACTTCACAGGGTGAAAGAAGGGATAAAATTAAGGCTCCTTTTTTGGCTTAGGTGCCAATACTCACTAATTTCTCAGAAAATAATGGCTACAATTTTGACGCCACTTTATCTGTCTCCTTGTGGATGATGGATGTAAATGTGTTGGTAGTGTGGTGGCTATGAGTACAGGTTCTAATTTTTGTGACCCATTTTCAAATCCATTTTTTTTTTTTTTTTTTTTTTTTTTTTTTTTTTTTTTTTTTTTTAGTGGAAGTTCTTGATATCCATATTTTCTGTGACATCATGAAATACAAAGAAATTATTGACACAAGAAAATAGATTTTCTCATAAAAAATCTTACACAACTTTGTATTAATTAACAGTGATTTGAAATGAAGAACATAAAAATTCTATTATTTCCATTTCCTTACACAATGTGTTGTTTGTCAATGAAATCAGAATACTGAGATGTTCATTAAAAGTAATTTTGCTAAAATGTATGCCACTCTTGAGAATGCTGAGATGTATGAGTTTACTGACAGGTGAAGAATTACATTTGCTGATGACAGAAGTGACATGTTCTCATCACTGACACTGCAGAGGGGAATAACAAGTAATGCATAGTGGTTTACCATGAAATTAACGCCAGATTGTTAAATATTTAGCACTGTTAATGAGGTTGCTTTTTGTAATGATATTCACAATAATAAATATGACTGTTGCATATGTGATTTCACTTGTTGTTTCTGGTGCTCCAGATTTGTATGCTTTGAATGTTTTATAATAGATGTCATCATGAGGGTTGAAGGCTCTGGTTCTTGTGAAGTGTAAAACAGAAATGTGGACAAAACTTGAAATAGTAGAATTCATATGCTTTTCAGTTACTGTTCAGTGATACAAGATGATAGACATTTTCTGATCATAAAGTCTGTTTTTAGTTAGATTTGAAAAATTTAGTTTTGTCAATAATTCCTTTGCATTTTATGATTTCACAAAAAGTATTGATGTCACGTACATCTGCAGCAACAGAAGATAAAAAAAAACTAAGATTGGATTTTGAGCCTGGGGTGTAAAACACAAACCTGTGCTCTTATCTGCTGTGTTGCCAAGCAATTTACTCTGACGTTGCCTAATAGACTGTTAAATTAGTGTTGAAACTTCATCATTTCTTCAGAAATTATTGAGTGTTGACAACTGAGCCTTTATTTTTACTCTTCTTTCACCCACGAACTTTCCTCTGTGTCGGAAAGCAATCTCTGGAGGGTTTTCCATGTCAAACAGGCCTTAGGCTAACTTACATGGTGGATCTAGCATTGTCACATCAGTGGCATCTGAGTAGTAGTGGCATCTGGCAGACAACAGTAATATTGTGCCAACTATTCAGTTCCCACAGTAATCTTATGCCACTACTACCCCATCCCCTCCCCCCTCAGCAGTCACTGCTGGGGGAGAAGAACGTTGGTGGTGTTTTGTCCCGAAGAGCCATCATTGGGAAAGGCAGTGGACTGATACCCATGGGCATCACTACGAAAGACAGTCTCAGAATGAGGCCCAATGGAATTTTTTTGAGTCACTACAGGATTGGTGAGTCCACCGGGCATGGAGAAACAGGTTACTGCTGATCAGGAGGGAGTAATCAAAGTTGATTTCATGTGGCATCACAGAAGTCCATATGAGGAGGCCACAGGTTACATCACAGACCTACGGTAGGGGGAGATTGTTACACAGATCCAGGTTGGGTAGTGTCTGAGTTCATGAGCCCACACCAGAGTGCCCACCCAGAAGGGAGAGGCCTCACCAATGAAATGCATTGGCAACTGTTACAACATGTCGATGGGTGGCTATGAAGCCACTCTGCTGGGCTACGGCCTTCATTTAGTTTGTCCCTGTAATGCAAATTTATCATACACAAGTGCAGGAATGCTTAGGAAAGTACACTTGTGCATGCATGCTTGTCAAGCATGCAATTACTTGTGTTGCCACCTTTTATACATCATTTCCTTATATGTGATGGCAGCGAAATAGACCTTTGTTGATACAGTGCTGTTAGCCAAAGGTTTGAGGCTCAAATGTGTCAAGGATGGTTGCATGAAAGAACACTTGTGCAGGATGTATTTGAGTCGTTTTGTTTTTTCATGAATCGTAAATCCAAAAGTGTAAAATAATGTTCTCCGAAAACATAGTCCATTTTGAACTAAGCTACCAGCAGAAAACTTACTGTATGAGTGACATGGTTGTGAATTGAACTGAAAACCTTCCTCGCAAAGGCACATTATGGCGTCCACAGGCCCACATATTTGTCTCAGTTGCTTTCAAAGTGGTGACCCACAAGGTAAGTTAGTAGATCGGTTTAGCAACAACACAGAAGAATTAGTGTCCAGGAGTAACTACACTGGCTGCTTGCCTATGAATGCATCTAAGTATATTTTCTGGGATGCATTTTGAGAGGTCTGCACTTCTGTAGATTTATCAGTCACTTGTCTGCGGATTTATCAGTCACTTGATACACTTCTTCAGATTGGGGCATATTTGTATAGGAACTCCAACCACATTCCTCCTGCAACTACCCCATTTTGCTGCACTTGTTGCATGCCACATGCCAGTGGAGCACTTGCTGCATTTGTGAAAAAAGAGGCAAAGGTTATGGCTGGGCCACTACATTGCCACTAGTGTGGCTCATTGCCACAGATGTGGTTGTTTATGAGATCATTGGGGGCCATAGAATAGTCAGGGCCGTGACAGAGGTTGCATGATATCCCATGTGATATAAGTGCCAGGGAGATGACTGCTTCAGTGTCTCTACCATTGTAAACAAACACTGGGCTGCATAAACATTTTCATAGGCTTGAGTTATTCACATTTCTTCCATCAGAGGCAGATCTGATTTCATCAGTATGGATTCCTCACTTCCCAGTTGGGCCTAAGTTGCACTATAATGTCCCTGATTAAGAGTCTGTAATTCTGCCCATGCAAACATTTAAAGTTGCAATTCCTACTTAATCCCTCCAAGTCAATGGCCCAATCTGCGTATGATTGTTGGGAGCTCTTTTTCTGCTGCCAAAATGTTAATCTGGCTGCAATAATATGTTTCTTCATTGAAAAATGTTCTAGTAGTAAAGAAAATAATGTTGAGAACTCTAGTTCCACCAGATTCTTTAGCAGCTCCAGTTTTTATTAGATGATACAGTTAAGGATGTCCTGAGGCAGAAATTTGACAGACCAAGAAATATAACTGCAGTCATTGGCAGAAAAACAACTCTCTCTACATATTGTTCATTAAATGGTGAAAAGCTGTTAACTTGGGTGGTGGGGGATGTGTTCTGCTACATTCACTAACACATGCACTGCCTGTGATATAACATTTGTTAACTCCTGATAACTGGGCACAGTCTGCATTAGTATCATCTGACTAAAATTACATGATAGTTGACACTTCAGCTGTTGTAGCTGGTTTCCTCCCGTGAGAGTGCTCAGTGTCATGCCCAAACAGTTTGCTGTTGCTAACAGTTTGTCAGTTATTTCATAATTCTGTTATTTCGTATTTCATGCACTGCACTAACCAAACGACTGGATTCTTCTGCACAACATGTGACTCATCATTATATATGTAGTTACTATAAACAAAGATATCAACTTCCATTAGATAAGCTTCATGCGATATTGTGTGAAGCCAAATTTTTGTATTAATCTGACCTGTGGAAGGTCCTTGGTTCGAATCTCATCCCATAAAGTGAAAATTTTTATTTTTCTAAATTTATTCAAAAGACTTTGATTATTATTTTTAGTCAATTAATTGCTTAAATGTAATTTCTTTTATTTGTAATACTTTGCCACATCATTTGCAATATCATGTTGACTTTTTCATTTGATCTTACTTTCCTTCTTTTCTTCCTATCATTCTTTATTTGTTTGAAATCTGCTTGTGTGATCTATAATCTGCAAGCAAGTGCCAACCAGTATTGATCATTGCTAGATACTGCGGCAGCCCATGTAGCCAGTTGAGGATGGTTTCAGGTAACCAGTGACAGTGAGAAATTAGTTTGATTATACTGCTGAAACTGAAATTTTTCTGTCTTGAGTTTGTTCATAGAGGTTAGCCTTAAATACATTGAACAAAGCAATCATGATTTTAGTTCTGAGGCAGATCTTTGATTGCTGTTTTCTCAGATATGTTGCACTTCATGAGGTTGTGGATAGGTTAGGACATGAGTTTAAATTCAGGGCTAGAAAACTTGTCTCTGCTGCAGTTCAGTCATTGATCACTTAAAATCAGCTGTGGATAGAGCATCTCACATTTCCATCATACCTCACGATGCCTGCTTCCAACATTTCTCCACATTACACATTAACAGCATTTTTGAAGTGATCCACCATGTTTGTCACTTATAAGCAAGCAGTAGCCAGCACTGGACGTGACAACACTGTAGCATCGAGTGACATATGTCAACCATCAAGTAATTTTAATTGGACTATAATCGTAGTTTCTCCATGGTTGAAAAACCAACACTCTCGCCATATCACAGAAATTATTGTTTGATTTGTACATGTCATGGATCCAAAGTTGTTGCCACTTTTCTAAAGGCAATTTACTCAAGAACAGTGCAAGGAAATTCAAATCCATATTCCATAACAAAGCCCAGTCTGTGCTGCTGTGTCAGATTTCCGCATGTACCAAAAAGGGTCCACAAATTAGACCTAAGCTGAATCGATAACACACTCGTCTCACACTCCGCAGATTGCATCAGAACTGACTCGGATCAGCCCTGGGCTAACTCATATGCTGGATTCTGTTGTGGTCCTGTCAGAGGGTGCTCCTGACAACAAGTGCAATCTGAGTAGTGGCACCATGGTGGTTCACAGTAATGTTGCAGAAACTACTAGGTTTCCATAGGAACATAGGATGGCACCATTATACTCTGGAATTGCGTTAGGATCTTGTTGCATTGTTACCCTTGTTGTTGAGATGAAGAGTGACATATCTCTGGTAGAATGTGAGACTGAAACTACAAGGCTGCTGAAGCCACAGTTTTGTTGTTGTGAACACTCACTCACGCAGATATCAAGAAGTGGGGTTAATATAAGTGGGGAGTGGTTAGTATAACTGCATTGTGAAGCCTAGTGCAGGGTTGGCTCAGGTGATTAACAGCATAGGGGAGTTACGTAGGAATTTTACGAAGGAGGATCAGGTAGTGGTAGTGGGTGGAGCAGGGAACAGTCTTGATAGGGACGGGGAATATGATGTAGGTGGTGACCTGGTAAAGATAGCTACTCAAACTGGTGGCACAAATGTGCATTCTGTGCAACTGTTTCATCGTCAAGAGCGGCCTTATCTTAATGAGGCTGTGAGGTTTGTTAATATGGGGCTGGAGAGGGCGCTGATGGCAGAGGGGAGAAAGGGATAATGTAGACAATATTAGACATATTTCAGTGGTGCCAGTTGGGTCTATCATTAGATCGAGTTTCACTAGGCTGGCAAAGCTTATAGGTGACAGTGTAGTGGGTGGTGGTTGGATCACTCATGGAAAAATTCCTGTAATAGTTGGTGTTAGAGCTGCACCTTTTTTAGATTGAAGTCAGCTGATAGGTATACCTGCATAAAGGAAGTCCCCCCTACTAAGGGCTCACCTTCAGAGGACAACATGTTTCCAAGCACAGAAGGAATTAGCGTATTTCATCA
Organism: Schistocerca americana; assembly: GCF_021461395.2. NCBI lineage: Eukaryota > Metazoa > Arthropoda > Insecta > Orthoptera > Acrididae > Schistocerca > Schistocerca americana. Next base: position 597,343,800 of record NC_060125.1, on the reverse strand, counting down.
AAATATAAGAGTTATTAACCAGGATACAGATTAGCTGGCTGTTTTTCAAGGAGTTCCTTGTGGGGTGGGGGAGTGGCTATGTCCGTAAAAAACAGTATTCCATTTGAGCCCATAGATGTATCATGGCACTGCACTGAACAGATATTTGAATGTTGGGCAGAGGCAGTTGAATTTGGTGAAACTAAACTTCTAATTGTTGTTCTTTATTGGTCCCCTAACTCTGACTTCAGAGAATTTCTGCTCAAGCTTGAGAGAGTTCTTCATTCACTTTGTAGGAAGTACCAGAAATTAGTTATATGTGGTGACTTCAATATAAATTTTGTATATGATGGTGCAACAAAAAGGATGTTGGTAATCTCCTAAATTCATATGATCTGTTGCAGACTGCGTTTTTTCCAACTAGGGTGCAGGGGAACAGTAGCACAGCCATAGACAATATTTTTATTCATTCTTCATTACTAGATGGGCATTCTGTTAGTGTGAATGGCCTTTCAGATCATGATGCACAAATTTTTACAATAAAAGGCTTTTGTACTCAACCAAATATCACATGTAACTATACAGGAAAGTTACTCCAACAGCAATAGAGAGTAAACTTTGTCAAGGAACGAGAGTGGCAGGATGTTTGTAGTGTCAATAACATAGATGATAAATATAATGCTTTCCTTAAAACATTTCTCATGCTCTTTGAGAGTTGCTTTCCATTAGAATTTTCTAAACAGGTTACTGGCAGTAATAGGCAACCCAGATGGCTTTCCATTAGAATTTTCTAAACAGGTTACTGGCAGTAATAGGCAACCCAGATGGCTGACTAATTGGATAAGGACATCATGTAGAACAAAGTGGGAATTATATCAAAATGTTAGAAGTAGTGACAATCAGGCTATAGTAGCCCATTACAAACAGTATTGTAAGATGCTTGAAAATGTTATTAGGATAGCAAAGAGTATGTTGTATGGAAATAGAATAGCTAATTCTTCACCAGATAAAATTAAAACCATATGGTCAGTTGTGAAGGAAATGTCTGGTCAGCAGCACAAGGTCGACAATATAAAGTCAGTTTGTAGTAAAAATATTTCTGTTACTGATAAATCAGATGTATGCATAGTATTTAACAATCATTTTCTGAGCATTGCTGGTGAGTTAAATAAAAATTCAGTTTCTACAGGGAATCATACAACTTACTTGGCAAATACCTTTCCGAGATTGATGTCTGAAATACTCCTCTATGATATAGACAAGGGGGAGATTGAGTCAATAATTAAATCACTGAAGTCTAAGGACTCTCATGGATATGATGGAGTGCCTAGCAGAAAATTGAAGTACTGTGCTGCACAGGTTAGCCCTCTATTTAGCCAAAATTGTAATTTGTCCTTTAGGAATCGTCAGCTACCTGAACGATTAGAGTACTCAGTAGTAAAGCCACTTTATAAAAAGGGAGAAAGAGATAATGTAGACAATATTAGACATATTTCTATGCCATCAGTGTTTGCTAAAGTTATTGAAAAGGCTGTGTATGTAAGGATAATGGATCATTTTATATCCCATGATTTGCTATCAAATCTACAGTTTGGCTTTATAAGTCACTTATCAACTGAAAATGCTACATTCTCTTTTCTCTGTGAGGTACTGGATGGGTTAAACAAAAGGTTTCAAACGCTAGGCATATTTTTTGATTTAACGAAGGCATTTGATAGTGTTGATCGCAAAATATTGCTCCAGAAGTTGGACCATTGCGGAATATGAGGAGTAGCTCATAATTGGTTCACCTCTTACTTTAGCAACAGATAGCAAAAGGTCATTATTCACAGTGTTGAAAATGGCTGTGATGTTGGGTCTGAGTGGGGTACGGTCAAGTGGGGGGTGCCCCAGGGATCAATGTTGGGGCCACGTCTGTTCCTTATTTATATAAATGATATGCCCTCTCGTATTACAGGTAACTCTAAAATATTTCTGTAAAGGGTGTTGTGTGCAACATTGACTCGGTTTCAAATGGTGGAGTGCATGACCTAAGTTCATGGCTTGTAGAAAATAAACTAACGCCAAATCACAGCAAGACTCAGTTTCTACTTTTTCTAACGCACATTTCAACAAAACCTAACTTTTAATTTCACAGAATGGGCACATGATTACTGAAATTGAACAGTTCAAATTTCTAGGTGTTCAAATAGATAGTAAACTGTCATGGGGAAAGCTCATGTTCAGGATTTTGTTCAAAGACTTAATGCTGGCATTTTTACTATTCAAACGGTGTCTGAAGTGAGTGATCATTCGACATGGAAATTGGTCTACTTTGCTTATTTTCATTTGCTTGTGTCATTTGGTATTATATTTTGGGGTAACTCTTCCCATTCTAAAAGGATATTTTTGGCTCAGAAATGGGTGGTTCGGGCAGTAAGTGGTGTAACTTCACGAACCTCTTGTCGACACCTGTTCACGAGTCTGGGTATTTTGACATTGGCCGCTCCATATATGTGTTCCTTACTGTCATTTCTTGTTAACAAGCAGCTTTCACTCAGTTAATACTTGTCAGAAATCAAACCTGCATTTGGATCGGACTTCCTTAACTCTTGTGCAGAAAGGTGTACAGTATATTGCTGCATCCATTTTTAGTCAGTTACCACTCAAATTCAAAAATCTTAGCAGTAACCTACATGTTTCCTCATGGGTCACTCCTTCTGTTCTGTCGAGGAATTCCTTGAAAAATTAAGCTGATTCTTCTTGTATTGTTGATTGAGTTTACTTGAACTTGTGGCTTGACTGTTTTTGGGTTCATAAACATTTTATTGTTATCTGTTACTACTTTTATGTTGTAATTTCATGTGCTGACACGTTCCATGATCTTAGAGATTTGCTCCTCAATTTGGTCCTAAGGAACTTGACATGTAAATAAAAATAAATAAATAAATAAAATAAAATAGAAAAGAGGGCACTGTCCTCTGACATGTTGGCACCTCGTCTGGCAAAAAGACTGACCAGCATGTGACGTACCTGTGCCGGTGCGCGATATTTTACTTGGCTGCATTTTATATTCTGACAAGAAGACAGTAATTTTTCTTCATGAGAATTTGTACACTGTACAATAACAATGAGAGGCACATGAGTGTTTCAAGATTTATGTACTGACAGGATTCCTGCTGAAATTGTCGGGTAAGTTACTTTAATGTTTCTCAGAGTTTCTGGTTCACTGTGTTTATCTGAATAAGTTTTCCAGTTTTAATTGCATGTCCATTTGCCTCTTAATGTATATTGTTAAACTAGAATCAGGTTTTTATTTAAGCATTTCTTACAGCCATGTATAGAAAAGCTATGCAATATTTACTTGTTCTCATAGTGGCTGTCAGCCAGTCACATGTACCAGGAAATAACTTTTAGCTCTTTCTTCAGCTGATTCTCATTTTATTTAGTATTTCATGTCATGACTGTATTATAGCTTTATTAAACATGAGGAAATGGTCTGAACATGCATGCAGATATGTGACTCCATTTTAATATGTTGACAAGAAACATCTGCCTCAGCAATCAGTGCCAGACAGTCTTTCAGGTGTCAATATGTGTGTGTGAGCCATTGTCTCAGGAAGTTTGCTTGCAGGGAAAGATTATTTTCACTAAGCACTTAGTTCATATTCTGCAAGAGCATTGATAACCAACATCATTATCATCACCATAACCCTTTATAATTTGTGCTCTCCTCTCACATTCCCTTCCACTACCAAATTATCTTTTCCTTGATTATCAGTATTTATGCAACCAACCAACTGTTATTTTAGTCAAGTTGTACCATAAATTTCTTTCCACCCCAACTTGATTAAATACCTTCTCATTAGTTATTGATTTACCCATCTAGTCTTCAGCATTCTCCTGTAGTACTACATTTCAAAAGCTCCTATTCTTTGTTGTGTGAACTGTTTATTATCAACATTTCACTTCTGTACAGCACTACACTCCAGATAGAGAGCTTTAGTAAGTACTTCCTGATATTTAAATGTATATTCAAGCTCAATGAATTTCTCTTTTTCGGAAACTTTCTCCTGTAACCAACCTGAATTTTGTATCATCTCTAAATCAGTTATTGTCAGGTTATTTTATTGCACAAACAGCAATTCTCATCTACTACTTTCAGTATCTCATTTCCTAAGTGAATTCTCTCAGCTTCTCCTGATTTAAATCAGCTTTATTCCATTACCCTTGTTTTACTTTTGTTGATATTAATCTTATAACCTGTTTTTTACACACTACCCATTCCAGGGAAATGGATCATTTGAAATTATATATAATGGGAGTTAGTGAAGTTCAGTTTCAGGAGGAACAGGACTTCTGGTCAAGTGAATACATGGTTATAAATACAAAATTAAATGGGGTAACGCAGGAGTCAGCGTAATAATGAATAAGAAAATAGGAATGTGGGTAAGCTACTATGAACAGCATAGAGAATGCATTATTGTAGCCAAGATAGACATGAGGCCCACACCCACCACAGTAGTACAGATTTATATGCCAGCTAGCTCCAGAGGTGATGAAGAGATTGAAGAAATATATGACGCAATAAAAGAAATTATTCAGATAGTTGAGGAAGATGAAAATAATGGGTGTGTGGAATTGGGGAAAGGAATGAAAAACAAAACCACTTGATAGAGTTTTGCACAGAGCATAATGTAATCATCGCTAAAACTTGGTTTAAGAATCATATATAGAGGTTGTATACATGGAAGAGACGTGGAGACGCTGGTAGGTTTCAGATTGATTATATAATGAATGATACGGCATAGATTTAGGAACCAGACTGTAAACCGTAAAACATTTCCTTGGGCTGATGTGGACTCTGACCACAGTTTATTGATTATGAGCTGTAGATTGAAACTGAAGAAATTGGAAAAGTGTAGGAAATTAAGGAGATGGGACCTGGGTAAGCTGAAAGAAACAGAAGCTGCTGAGAGTTTCAGAGGGAGCATTAAGCAACAGTTGACTAGAACAGGGAAAAGGAATACAGTAGAAGATAAATGGGTAGCTTTAAGAAATGGAATGGTGAAGGCAGCAAGGCGTCAAGTTGTAGAAATCCTTGGATAACGCAAGAGATATTGAATTTAATTAATGAAAGGAGAAAATATAAAAATATAGTAAGAGAAAGGGGATACAAATGTTTAAAAAGCAAAATTGACTGGAAGTGCAAAATGGCTAAGCAGGAATGGCTAGAGTACAAGTTCAAGGATTTAGAAGCATATTTCACAAGGGGAAAGGCTACCACTTACAGGAAAACTGAAGAGACCTTTGGAGAAAAGAGAAGCAGCTGTATGAATATCAAGATCTCAGATGGAAAACCAGTCCTAAGCAAAGAAGGGAAAGCTGAAAGGTGGAAGGAGTATATAGAGGGTCTGTACAAAGGAGATGTACTTGATAGCAATATTTAAGACAGGGAACTGGATGTAAATGAAGATGAGATGGGAGATATGGTACTGCAAGAAGAATTTGACAGAGCTCTGAGAGTCAAAACAAGGCCCCCGAAGTAGACGATATTCCATCAGAGCTACTGATCGCCTCGGGAGAGCCAGCCATAACAAAACTCTTCCATCTGGTGTGCAAAATGTGTGAGGCAGGCAAAATAACCCCTGACTTCAAAAATAATGTAATAATTACAATCCTAAAGAAAGCAGTTGCTGACAAGATGTGAAATTACCAAACCATCTGTTTAATAAGTCATGGTTGCAAAACACTAACACGAATTCTGTACAGAAGAATGGAAAAACTCGTAGAAGCTGACCTCGGGGAAGGTCAGTTTGAATTCCGGAGAAATGAAGGAACACATGAGGCAGTACTGATCCTACAGCTTATCTCAGAAACTAGATTAAGGAAAGACAAACCCACGTTTATAGCATTTGTAGACTTAGAGAAAGCTTTTTACAGTGTTGAGTGAAATACTCTCTTTGAAATTCTGAAGGTAGCAGGGGCAAAATATGGGGATTGAAAGACTATTTACAACCTGTATAGAAACCAGACACCAGTTATAAGAGTCAAGGGAAGGGACATGAAAGAAAAAAGCAATGGTTGAGAAGGGAGTGAGACAGGTTTATAGCCCATCCCAGATGCTATTCAATCTGTACATTGAGCAAGTAGTAAAGGAAACAAAAGAAAAAATTGGAATAGGAATTAAAGTTCAGAAAAAAGAAATAAAAACTTTGGGGCTTGCTAATGAAATTGTAATTTTGTCAGAGACAATAAAGGACTTGGGTGAGCAGTTGAATGGAATAGACATTGTCTTGAAAGGAGGAATAAGATGAACACATTGACAAAAGCAAAATGAGGATAATGGAATGTAGTCAAATTAAATCAGATTATACTGAGGGAGTTAGAGTAAGAAATGAGACACATAAATTAGTAGATGAGTTTTACTATTTGGACAGCAAAATAATTGATGATGTCTGAAGTAGAGAGGATATAAAATGTCTGCTAGCAATGGGAAGAAATGCATTTACGTAGAAGAGAAATTTATTAATGCTGAATGTAGATTTAAGTGTTAGGAGATGTTTTGTGAAATTATTTGTCTAGAGTGTAGCCATGTATGGAAGTGAAACATGGTCAATAAACAATTTAGACAAGAAGAGAATAGAAACTTTTGAAATGTGGTGCTACAGAAGAATGTTGAAGATTAGATGGATAGATCACATAACTAATGAGCAGGTACTGAACAGAATTGCAGATATAAAAAAGATTGACAGAAAGAAGGGATCTGTTGATAGGACACATTCTGAGGCATCACCAGTTCAGCATTAGGGAGAAGTGTGGAGGGTAAAAATCGTAGAGGGAGACAGAGAGATGAATACGGTAAGCAGATTCAGAAACGTGTAGGTTGCCACAGTTTTTCGGAGGTGAAGAGGCTCATACAGGATAGAGCAGCATGGAGAGCTGCATCAAACCAGTCTTTGAACTGAAGATCACAACAACAACATACATTCCAGTCTCCAGTCAAATGATCTTTCAAGACCTTGTTGTGCCCATCTTTTGAAAATGTAATCTAGTCAGATACTTTAAATTTTAAAATTTTGAGTGAAAATAGTTATTGTGTTTAATGAAGTCTAAACCAGATTCCAGGAATGTTTTAAAGTTTTCAGTTTAACTTATCCCATCAATTGAAGTCTCTTTAGTAGATATGACTTTTCGCAATGAATGTCATATTCGGTATTTCCAGGTTCAGGACCCTACTTCCACCCCAACATCTTTTTAAAAAGTATGTTATAAGTAAAGTAGTTGCCAAAGTCCACCATCGACTATCTACAGCAACATCAAGGTGTCACAATGCAGAACTTGTTAGGTTCGACACTGTAATTCATTTGTATACTTACACATCAAAGATCTCTCAGAAATATATTGTTTTTCGCTGTGTCTCATTTCCTAATTGTTTTTTACTGTGTCTCATTTTTCTAAAGTGCTGGGAAGTTCTATGCTGGTGTATAAAACGTTACCATCGAAGGATTTATGCTCTTTACAGCTGTGAGGAAAAGTATATTGTTACTTAACATAGAAAAAAATGTACTTCTGCTTGTGTATAGTGTATTTTCACCTGGAATAAACTGCATTTGTAACTGGGAAATTCGGGAATTTTTTTTCTTGTCCACATATATATCACATAGAAACATCAGATGGGAGAAATGTAAGTTATGTAAATTATTTGTTACTGACATGAATTGCAGCTCAATGATAAATTAACAGTAAGGAGTAGAATATGGAAGGAAAATTATTGAGGGGAAGAAACGGAAGTAACAAAAAATAAGGAATGTGGCGGTGTTTAAAAATCAAATGCACTGCAAAGTGTATGCTGACAATTGCATACTACAGTTAACTTCAGTGAAAGTACATTCCTTGCAGTGTACTATTTTTTGTAATGTATCACAGTAATTAAGCAACATTTTGTGCAAAATGTTCATTTTGGGTAATGGAGAAAGAATAAGTATAGTTGCAAATACCTGATAGCAGATACTACAAAACAGTGGTGTTACCTGCTCGTGGTGGTTTCCAGCTTCCAGGCTGGCTGCCAGCTGGAGACCCACCAACTTCTTCTGAAATGTCTTTAAGTAGTTCCATTATTGACTCCCCTGTTGTCTCAGGTAATGGAATGGGTGATGCTGCACGTGAGAGTCCAGGTACAGGACAGCGTGAGACCAACTTCTGAGCCTGTTCCATAGCCTTCTGCAGACTCTGTTGATTTTTGAATGACTCACGATTATTGCATCTGCCGATCTGGGATCTGAAATTGAATCATTTAACTTACGCTAGCAATTTATCATAATACATCTTTCTAAATAACCAATTTACTACTGGAGGGAAGCATGGAGGGTAAAAATCATTGACGGAGTCCAAGAGATGAATACATTAAGCATATTCAGAAAGATGTAGGTTGCAGTAGTTACTCAGAGATGAAGAGGCTTGCACAAGATAGAGAAGCATGGAGAGCTGCATCAAATCAGTCTTTGGACTGAAGAACACCACAACAACAAATAGCTAGTTTCCTACTTTAATTATATTTTTAATGGACCTACTTGAGATACATCAGCTTGTCCTAATGTACTATAAATTTGTGGTGTATAACTAACTTATTAATTGAAGATGGTGTAATTATTTAGCAAGATGCTTTCTTTCAGTTGAAATCCAAGTATGTGTACATATTCACACATGAGAGGAAGAAAGAGGGGGCATCAGAGGTGAAGTAATGAAGTGTAATGAATTCTATAGAATGATCAGTTACAGTGTATCAGTTTGATGATCATCAGGGAAAAAGAAAACAACATCAAAATATGGAAAACATGTACATAAGTAATAGGTAATGCCATATTATACAATAAATATGTACACTAGGCTTTACATTATCTGTGCTTCATTTGCCCATGCGAGGTTTCAGATACAGCTTATAACATCCTAAATACACCAGGGTAAAATATAAAGAAAACCTTTCATTTATGAAAGACAGAGGAAGAAAAATTTATACAAAGAATGGAGTTTATCCACAAAAAGACTTACGTCCAGTCCAGTCCAGGCCATATTGGAGTGCCATCTATTACAAATAGAGTCTACCAGAATGACAATGTGGCCAATGTGATAGCACTCATGATGTGCACACCGCTGATTGTATCAACCCACACAGAGGAGAGTGTCAGATTGGTGCTGCTGTGGCTTATATCCCTGCATTGGCATGATCTTTTCAGAGGGCATACCTGAGAACCTGTGCCATCGGAGTAGTGGCATCATAGTGGTTGATAGTAATGTTGTGCCAGCTTCTTGATTTCCATGTTAATGGCTGGTGGTGCCACTACACAAACAATCTGGATTCTTGTATCCACCTGGTATCCATTGTTACACAGTAAAAGTGTGTACTGTGAGCTGGCCCATCTCCAGGCCACTTTGGGAGATGTTGCTGCAATCAGCACTGCTGTCACAGACACTTATTCCTCTCCTGCACTGAATATCATGGCAGTAGTCTTCTGCCAGGTGGCTATAAAAGATGCCACCCAGCCAGAAGAACCAGTTCACATTGGGATTTGCTGTGGGACGATTCTCGACCACATCCTGCTGGTCCCTCAGTGGGAGCTCCCTTTGCCCAAGTGCAGGCGTTTGCCCTGAGCCATGTCCAAGTCTTCATTTTGTGTGTTATCCAAGTTCGCAACACTGGCCACCAATGCCTTCGCTCCGAGCTGTGTCCAAATCTTCATGCCACATCTCCACACTGGTCAACAATGCATTTGCTCTGAGCTGCATCTGAGTCATCACTCCACGTTTTGTCACTCTGGGGCTTACGCCAGCGGCACCCATTACCTGTCAGTGGGCAACTCATCATTGCTCCCATGTTAATGCCAGCTGCAATTGTAGTTCAACCATCAGTGGCCATCACTCAGCATCATTCACAACTGCCCTGCTACCTTAATCCAGCTAAGTGCTTCCGTCTCGGCAGGACCTCTCTCCTGAACCACCCTCGAGCCCTACCACTTGGCATGGACCACACCAACATCACCCTCATAAGAACTCTACTAGTGAAATGTCAGTGACTATTGATGGAATGTAACCGAGTAGTGCTGATTCAATCCGAATGTCTTGTTGTATTCAATTTACAACTGTAAATAAAGTTCATTTGTTGTTGCTATCTGGGTATGGGAATTGGCTTGACTCTCTCAGCCATGACACAGAAATATAAATTACATGTCTAATTAACCTGAGGTTCTTCTTGATGAACTGTTTGTAGTATGTACTTTTGGTTTTGTTTAGGTTTTAGCCTTGCACATTTGTGTTATTATCAATTGTTTATGGAACTGTTCACAGAAAAAAGATGCACAGTTACTTTCAGTTTTTGTGTAAGTACTTCTTTGGAAATCATGTAATTTCCTCAGATTTACATATACATTTATCATATATCATATTTTCTTATTTTTTCTGTTTTTTACTTTTTATGCAGACACCTGACTATAGCCAAATTGTAAGACTGAAACGAATTGTAAAATAAAAGTTTCTTGATAGCTGAGTGATTGTGCATTGTGCACATCAGAGTATTCTAGTCTTTTACTGAGTATTTAAATTAATGAGTATCTTTCTTTGCATTTATTAGGGAAGTCACGCATTACATTTCCTGTTAACTGCAAGTAATCTCACTTTTGCCTCCTGTGTAAACATCATTGCCATTGGATTAGTCACTGCTAAGCAGAGACAACATTGAAACTTCCTGGCAGATTAAAACTGTGTGCCCGACCGAGACTCGAACTCGGGACCTTTGCCTTTCGCGGGCAAGTGCTCTACCATCTGAGTATCTCGTCTCCTACCTTCCAAACTTTACAGAAGCTCTCCTGCGAACCTTGCAGAACTAGCACTCCTGAAAGAAAGGATACTGCGGAGACATGGCTTAGCCACAGCGTGGGGGATGTTTCCAGAATGAGATTTTCACTCTGCAGCGGAGTGTGCGCTGATATGAAACTTCCTAGCAGATTAAAACTGTGTGCCCGACTGAGACTTCAACTCGGGACCTTTGCCTTTCGCGGGCAAGTGCTCTGCCATCTGAGCTACCGAAGCATGACTCACGCCCGGTCCTCACAGCTTTACTTTTGCCAGTATCTTGTGTCCTACCTTCCAAACTTTACAGAAGCTTTCCTGCGAACCTTGCAGAACTAGCACTCCTGAAAGAAAGGATACTGCAGAGACATGGCTTAGCCACAGCCTGGGGGATGTTTCCAGAATGAGATTTTCACTCTGCAGCAGAGTGTGCACTGATATGAAACTTCCTGGCAGATTAAAACTGTGCGCCCGACTGAGCCTCGAACTCGGGACATTTGCCTTTCACGGGCAAGTGCTCTACCATCTGAGCCGAGAAGTAAAGCTCTGAGGACCGGGCGTGAGTCGTGCTTCGGTAGCTCAGATGGCAGAGCACTTGCCCGCGAAAGGCAAAGGTCCCGAGTTGAAGTCTCGGTCGGGCACACAGTTTTAATCTGCCAGGAAGTTTCATATCAGCGCACACTCCGCTGCAGAGTGAAAATCTCATTCTGGAAACATCCCCCACGCTGTGGCTAAGCCATGTCTCCGCAGTATCCTTTCTTTCAGGAGTGCTAGTTCTGCAAGGTTCGCAGGAGAGCTTCTGTAAAGTTTGGAAGGTAGGAGACGAGATACTCAGATGGTAGAGCACTTGCCCGTGAAAGGCAAAGGTCCCGAGTTCAGTTGACATGATGTTGCCACCATCGTTTCTTATGTTATACTAAATTTTTCTTCCCTATATAACTACTACACCCAGTGTCTTAGGTAATCTGTTTTTCATCTTCTAATCTTCGTCTGTCCGCTATTTTTTACCCTTTCCCATCTAATACTGCTTCCAGCGTAGTGCGCACTCTACATGGATGCTGTGGCTGGTCCTGCAATAATCTGTTTCTGGTAAGTGCTTTCTCCTTTCCTCATCTATTTGATTGTAATACTTCTGTGTTTTGTACTTTATCTGCCCAAGCAGTTTTTAACATTTGTCAATAGTACCACATTTCAAATGCTTCTCTTTTCTTCTTCTCCAGATTTCTGATGGTTCACTTTTTGTTTCCATACAAGTCTGTGCTCCAAGCGTGTACTTTCAGAAACTGCTTCCTCAGTTCCACATCGGTATCTGAAAATAGTATTTACGAGGGTCACTCCAAAAGAAATGCACACTATTTTTGTAAAAATACAGTTTTCATTCTGCATGCGTGAAAGTTTTATAGTGTGTAGATACATCCTTCCCACTTGTTTTCAAACTTAGTTCTACCTGTTCCTGTGACTGGCGCTGTCACAGCATGTCTTCAAGATGGCTGCTACACTGGACGTTCATCAGAAGCAACTTGCTGTCGTAGAATTCCTGTGCTGTGAAAACGGGACAGTGGGAAACATCCACAAGAGGTTGAACAAGGTGTGTGGAGATGCTACTGTCGATCACAGTACAGTTAGTCAGTGGGCAAGCAGGTTATGTGATGAAAGTGGGCACGGCAATATTGAGGAATGTCCTCACAGCGGCAGGCCTCATACTGCACACACTCCAGACAATGTGCGGACAGTTAACGAATTGGTGACTGCTGACAGACGCATCACAGTGAACAAATTGTCACGCTATGTTGGGGAAGGAAGTGTTTGCAGAATACTGAAAATGTTGGCGATTAAAAAGGTTTGTGCCAGGTGGGTTCCCAGGATGTTGACAGTGGCTCACAAAGAAACAAGAAAAACGGTATGCAGCAAACTTTTGGAACAGTAAGAGAACGGTGGAGATGAATTTCTTGGAAGAATTGTGACAGGTGATGAAACATAGCTTCATCATTTTTCACCACAGACAAAGAGGCAATCAATGGAGTGGCATCATGCAAATTCACCCAAGAAAAAAATTCAAAACCACACCTTCTGCTGGAGAAGTTATGGCTATGGTGTTTTTTGATTCTGAAGGACTCTTGCTTGTGGACATCATGCCATACATATGTGATGACACTGAAGAAACTTCAAGCTCGACTGAGTCGTATTCGACCACATCGGCAAAAGCAGGATGTTTTGCTGTTGCGCGACAATGCACGGCCACATGTCAGTCAAAAAACCATGAACGCGATCACAAAACTCAGATGGACAACACTGAAACACCTGCCTTACAGTGCTAACCGGGCTCCATGTGACTATCATCTCTTTAGGAAACTGAAAGACTCTCTTCGTGGAACAAGGTTTGAAGATGATGACTCTCTTGTGCACGCTGCCAAACAGTGGCTCCATCAAGTTGGTCCAGAATTTTACCATGCAAGTATACAGGCGCTGGTTCCAAGATGGCGTAAGGCAGTTGAGAGGGATGAAAATTATGTGGAGAAATGAAAATATTGTTCCTAAAGGATGTATCTACACACTGTAAAACTTTCAAACATGTAGAATAAAAGATGGATTTAAAAAAAAATAGTGTGCATTTCTTTTGGAGTGACCCTCGTCTTTGCAAAAGCTTTCCTCATCTGTGCCAATGTACTTCCGATATCTTATTTTCTTTGACCATTCTTCTTAATCTTGCTTCCTAGAAAGGACATACTCCCATTGCCTTCTGCATCTGCATGCCATTGATCATTGGTGATTCTTCTGCCTTAAGGGCAAAATGGTGCCCTTTTGCTGCCATTTTTATTCAAAATGTAAACAACACATGCGATCAATCCCAGTACCCAGGAAATTATGATTAGTAAGCAAAGATGCTACTCATAACTATTACGTTAGATGCTGTTTTGTGGCTTCCTATTGGCCCATTTCATTTCATATTGTTATTATTCTCCCTCCTCCCTATGAACCATAGACCTTGCCGTTGGTGGGGAGGCTTGCGTGCCTCAGCGACACAGATAGCCGTACCGTAGGTGCAACCACAACGGAGGGGTATCTGTTGAGAGGCTAGACAAACGTATGGTTCCTGAAGAGGGGCAGCAGCCTTTTCAGTAGTTGCAGGGGCAACAGTCTGGATGATTGACTGATCTGGCCTTGTAACATTAACCAAAACGGCCTTGCTGTGCTGGTACTGCGAACGGCTGAAAGCAAGGGGAAACTACGGTCGTAATTTTTCCTGAGGGCGTGCAGCTTTACTGTATGGATAAATGATGATGGCGTCCTCTTGGGTAAAATATTCCAGAGGTAAAATAGTCCCCCATTCGGATCTCTGGGCGGGGACTACTCAGGAGGACGTCGTTATCAGGAGAAATAAAACTGGCGTTAAACGGATAGGAGCGTGGAATGTCTGATCCCTTAATCGGGTAGGTAGATTAGAAAATTTCAAAAGGGAAATGGATAGGTTAAAGTTAGATATAGTGGGAATTAGCGAAGTTCGGTGGCAGGAGGAACAAGACTTTTGGTCAGGTGAATACAGGGTTATAAATACAAAATCAAATAGGGGTGAATAAAAAAATAGGAGTTCGGGTAAGCTACTACAAACAACATAGTTAACGCATTATTGTGGCCAAGATAGACACGTGGCCCATGCCTACAACTGTAGTACAAGTCTATATGCCAACTAGCTCTGCAGATGGCGAATAAATTGGAGAAATGTATGATGAGATAAAAGAAATTATTCAGATAGTGAAGGGAGACGAAAATTTAATAGTCATGGGTGACTGGAATTCGATAGTAGAAGAAGGAAGAGAAGGAAACGTAGTAGGTGAATATGGATTGGGGGTAAGAAATGAGAGAGGAAGCTGCCTGGTAGAATTTTGCACAGAGCACAACTTAATCATAGCTAACACTTGGTTCAAGAATCATAAAAGGAGGTTGTATACATGGAAGAAGCCTGGAGATACTGGAAGGTGTCAGATAGGTTATATAATGGTAAGACAGAGATTTAGGAACCAGGTTTTGAATTGTAGGACATTTCCAGGGGCAGATGTGGACTCTGACCACAATCTATTGGTTATGAACTGTAGATTAAAACTGAAGAAACTGCAAAAAGGTGGGAATTTGAGGAGATGGGACCTGGATAAACTGAAAGAACCAGAGGTTGTAGAGACTTTCAGGAAGAGCATAAAGGAACAATTGACAAGAATGGGGGAAAGAAATACAGTAGAAGAAGAATGAATAGCTTTGAGGGATGAAGTGGTGAAGGCAGCAGAGGATCAAGTAGGTAAAAAGACGAGGGCTAGTAGAAATCCTTGGGTGACAGAAGTAATACTGAATTTAATAGATGAAAGGAGAAAATATAAAAATGCAGTAAATGAAGCAGGCAAAAAGGAATACAAATGTCTCAACAATGACATCGACAGGAAGTGCAAAATGGCTAAGCAGGCATGGCTAGAGGACAAATGTAAGGATGTAGAGGCTTACCTCACTAGGGGTAAGATAGATACTGCCTACAGGAGAATTAAAGAGACCTTTGGAGAAAAGAGAACCTCTTGTATGAATATCAAGGGCTCAGATGGAAACCCAGTTCTAAGCAAAGAAGGGAAAGCAGAAAGGTGGAAGGAGTATATAGAGGGACTATACAAGGGCGATGTTCTTGAGGACAATATTATGGAAACAGAAGGGGATGTAGATGAAGATGAAATGGGAGATATGATACTGCGTGAAGAATTTGATAGAGCACTGAAAGACCTAAGTCGAAACAAGGCCCCGGGAGTTGATAACATTCCATTAGAACTACTGACAGCCTTGGGAGAGCCAGTCCTGACAAAACTCTACCATTTGGTGAGCAAAATGTATGAGACAGACGAAATACCCTCAGACTTCAAGAAGAATATAATAATTCCAATTCCAAAGAAAGCAGGTGTTGACAGGTGTGAAAATTACCGAACTATCAGTTTAATAAGTCACGGCTGCAAAATACTAACGCGAATTCTGTAGAGACGAATGGAAAAACTGGTAGAAGCCTACCTTGGGGAAGATCAGTTTGGATTCCGTAGAAATATGGGAACACGTGAGGCAATACTGACCCTACGAGTTATCTTAGAAGCTAGATTAAGAAAAGGCAAACCTACGTTTCTAGCATTTGTAGACTTGGGGAAAGCTTTTGACAATGTTGACTGGAATAATCTCTTTCAAATTCTGAAGGTGGCAGGGGTAAAATACAGGGAACGAAAGGCTATTTACAATTTGTACAGAAACCAGAGGGCAGTTTTAAGAGTCGAGGGATGTGAAAGGGAAGCAGTGGTTGGGAAGGAGTGAGACAAGGTTGTAGCCTCTCCCCGATGTTATTCAATCTGTATATTGAACAAGCAGTAAAGGAAACAAAAGAAAAATTCGGAGTAGGTATTAAAATCCATGGAGAAGAAATAAAAACTTTAAGGTTCGCCGATGACATTGTAATTCTGTCAGAGACAGCAAAGGACTTGGAAGAGCAGTTGAACAGAATGGACAGTGTCTTGAAGGGAGGATATAAGATGAACATCAACAAAAGCAAAACGAGGATAATGGAATGTAGTCGAATTAAGTCAGATGATGCTGAGGGAATTAGATTAGGAAATGAGACACTTAAAGAAGTAAAGGAGTTTTGCTATTTGGGGAGCAAAGTAACTGATGATGGTCAAAGTAGAGAGGATATAAAATGTAGACTGGCAATAGCAAGGAAAGCGTTTCTGAAGAAGAGAAATTTGTTAACATTGAGTATAGATTTAAATGTCAGGAAGCCGTTTCTGAAAGTATTTGTATGGAGTGTAGCCATGTATGGAAGTGAAACATGGACGATAAATAGTTTGGACAAGAAGAGAATCAAAGCCTTTGAAATGTGGTGCTACAGAAGAAGCTGAAGATTAGATGGGTAGATCATGTAACTAATGAGGAAGTATTGAATAGGCTTGGGGAGACAAGGAGTTTGTGGCACAACTTGACAAGAAGAAGGGATCGGTTGGTAGGACATGTTCTGAGGCATGAAGGGTTCACCAGTTTAGTATTGGACGGCAGCATGGAGGGTAAAAATCATAGAGGGAGACCAAGAGATGAATACACTAAACAGATTCAGAAGGATGTAAGCTGCAGTACATATTGGGAGATGAAGAAGCTTGCACAGGATAGAGTAGCATGGAGAGCTGCATCAAACCAGTCTCAGGACTGAAGACCACAACAACAACAAACAATTATTCTCCCTATTAATGTTCTTTTGGATATGTAGCTGTTTGGGAGTTATTATTTCCCTTTAGTTCTCCTCTTGTTCTCTACTTTTAACCTCCTGTCTTCCTTATTTATGTTAATTGCATTCCAGACACATTAATATTACACTGTTGATGTTGACAATAAATTAAACTTTAACAATCTTTTCTGCTAATATTTTTCCTTTTTACTTACATGTTTTACATTCATTGTACTTTCGTATTTTTGTGAGCCATTGGTACCAATGCTCCAGAATACCATCTCAACCAGCAGTTAAGCTCTGCAATTATAGGAAGATGATACATGTTTGCTGTGCTACTAATCTTGTGTAATATACTAATGATTCTGGAACCTCAACTGTCCTGATGTCTGTTCATCAAAACAGCAGACAGCTGGGCTGTGCTCGATATTTTTGGTTGAAAAATTGAATTGAAGATGTGACAAAAGTAAATGTCAAAAGGTGAGAGAGTTATTAGTAATAAAAGTTGGGAGTAGAACTGAATTTAATACATGGTGTGTCCCAGTTCCTTTAGGGCTGCCTGTGAGAAATTCCAAATTGCAACACTATCTTAGTGCGAATTACAGCATTATGACCCTTGAAGTTTCAACAGATGCCATGTACGAGATCAAAGAGTTAGCATCACTGCAGCAGGCACCCTGGCCATGAATATCTGACACTCATTGGAAAATGGTGGTAGAGCACCAAGGCAACATCAATTTTTGGGCTAAATTTTGTGTTAGTGGGTGATTGACCCAAATACTTAGAGGTAGGTTCATGATCACTCCTCCACAACAATGTCTGAGCCCACAAAGTGAATATGTGGGTGAGTTTTTGGCCAGCAAACTGATCACAGACTGTAATTGGCCTCCTCAACTTCTGGTTGTTCCAGACATTGAAGTTGCCAGTGACACAATTAAGGACATGCAAGAAAATTGTGCTACAGTACTAAATGCAGCTTGACAAAAGGACTGCAGTGACTGTGTTTCAAAACACTTTTAAAGTGATTTCAGCTGTTAATTGCTTCATGGGAAGACTATTGTGAATAAATACAGTGCTTTTGTGGACATAATACATGACTTTTTATTTTTTATAGCTACAGTCCTAACGAGACTTGGACATAATGTGTAAGATTGTCCTGCACTGCTCTCTCCACTTCAAAATCTACTCATTGTTGTCACCATAATACTGTATTTACCCAATTATAAGATGGGGTTCATTGTATTTGCAAACTGATCTACTGCTGCTGAAGTCAATATTTTTATTGTTGTGTAATAGATTAATACAGGGGTCATCTCACATTTACATGTAAAACATCAGTAGTTGAAGTCACTGGTCATTTGCAGATTTAATTTGAAGAATTTAGAAGGGTTGGGTGGGATTGGGAGGAGGGACAACTTGATTGAGCACTAAGGTGAATGTGGGGAGGGGAGTGGATAGTAAGCAGCAAATTTCATTGTGTTTACCAACTATGGGAATTTAGACTGCGTACCTTTGCTTTTTGTGGAAATGTACCATGTTTAAATTGCATTTTGCCTGAATCCATTATTAGTCGGACTTGAATTACCTTTAAAATTGGCAGATACTCAAAGTTGCACAAACAGTCAACAGTAGTGTAAATAAAACAGTAAATTAAGCACTCTAGACAGTATATTAACAAATATGGCTTTAGAAAATAGAGTAATAACACATCCAAAACTTAAAAAAAGTAACAAAAGCGAATATTCATCACAATGATGTATTAAATTATACATTATTTGAAAGAATGTAATGTATGCATGAGCATAGGTCACTCGCTACTCACAAAATATAATTCTGAGAAGTAGAAAGACACAAAGAAATGATCAAAATTTCCATAGTTTTGGACAAAGTCATTCACAGCCAGTGAACACACAGCACTCTTACATACATATCTGCATTTGTCTCTTGTTACTGGAGTCTGACTGAGCAAGTAGGTAACCAACGTCTGGCAACAGTGCCTATGTGTCTTGACATAGACTGCTGCAGCTGCAGGAATAGTTTTGAAGAAAATGTCAGCACTATTTGTGGCTTTCTTATTATTTTAAACTATGTTTGGTTTCTGCTCCCAGGACATTATCGAGTGGTATATGCCAAGTGTGCTGAAGGAACATAATTGTTGTAGATTAAATTAAAAACAAAAGTGCAAATTAAGTTGGCATCTTCTTTAATAGATAATAATAATAATAATAATAATAATAATAATAATAATGGACCAGAAAAGCAGAAGGTGTCATTTATGGTCTGTCAGTATAATTATCCTAACATTTGTGTGAAATTATTTGCGAAAACCATGGCAACCTAGAGTCAGGATGTCTAGATTAGGTAAACAAGCATCCATGCTTTTTACTGACCATACAACGAGAGCTTTTAACAGCCATTACTTACTTACTTCATGCGTATGTTAGTGTTGCTTTTGATGATAGTCTCAGACATGTTTTTCTGTCATAATTTTCATCTCTTGCTGTAGGAGACATCTTCAGATACTATGGGTCTAGGTGACAACATTGTATAATGTTCAATATCAACATCTATGCCCATCTTATGCAACTGCAATCACTGTGAAATGTGTGGCACAGGATACCTCGCATTGCACTGTGCATTATGGTTTCTTTGTAGTCCGTTTCAGTATGAAGACAAAAATTGCTTAAATATCTCTTATGGTCCCTAACAGGATGTGGTATATTCCTATATTTCTCACTTATATCAGCTGTTGAAACTTCATAAGTTAGCTTTCACAGCGTATATGAAGTCTATCTTTGCATAGTAATTAAAGTATTTCAGCAGTTCTGTGACAGTCCATGTGAACCAAACAAATTTGTGTCCATTCCTGCTGCCCTTCTTTGCATACATTCTGTATTATCTGTTGTGTTTGGTATAGGTTCCACACTAGGAAGGATTGCATTTCCTTTGTAAACTTAGTGCATTTTCCCAGTTTCCTATCAGTGGACTGGTGTCTGCCAGTGGCTTCACTCACTATTGAACTTATGCAAACATTCTATTGCATGTCCCCACAAATTGCTTCACCAGTTATTTGTGTGAGTTGACTGACTCCATTTGTGACTCACTGATATTGTATTCATAAGCTACTGCATTTGTGTGTTTTGTGAAGTGCTGATATTTGCACCACTTTGACATTTTTGTGAAGTTCTGGCTGGATATTTGTGTCACATTTTAGATAGAACTTCATTATAGATAACTGTATCATAAGAGAAAAGTTTGTGGTTACTATGAATAGTGGCTAACTTTTCATTAATGTACTACATGAATGACAAGGGAACAAAGCTGATTACTTGGAGCATGCCCGAAGTTATTTGTACACCTGCCAGTGACTCTTCATCCATGATTTTTTTTTTGTAAATTGTTATTTAATAGTCTTTTAATGTTCATAATCACACTCTAGGAATACGCTACAACCAACTACATATTGTTGTCACAGGGATCATGAGGATAAGATAAGAATAATTACAGCGCTCACAGAGACATTCAGAAAATCATTCTTCCTGCACTTCATATGTGAATGGAACTGGAAGAAACCCTAATAACTCTTACAAATGGACATACCCAGAGCAACTGATTCTAAAAAACAATATCTTAATTATGATATAGTTTTTTAAATGTACCAAGGTACCCCTTGCTCAAATCATAATTTCATCCTTCATGAAATCTACTGAATAGTAGTTTGTCTCCTACATAATCTGTTGCAACCTTATTTTTATAGTATCTAGCTTCATATGACGTATGTTTTTGCCTGTTGATTTATTATAAGGTTTCATCATCATATATTGTGAGGTCTGTGCATATAATTTCAATTGGCTTGTGGGAAGCATAAAATTCTCTTTGTTTATTGTGTTGAAAATCTGACAAAAATCATTCACCCCAATAATTTTTGTCTGCCATGTCCCCCCAATTGAGAAATCTTCAATCTAGTAACAAATTATACTTCATACCCCATATAACAGTACTTTTGATAAAAAGTATTGGTGTGTTACTGAGGCAAATGCTTTTTGGAAGTAAGAAATACTGCATCCATGTGGTTGCTTTGCTCCATGGATTTCACATGATCAGTATTTACTGGGTCCATGCTGGTTGGTGTGGAGGAGGTGACTGTGTTTAAGATACCTCATTATGTTTCTACAATAGTTGAATGTCAGTAATATTGGACAGTAGATTTTGTTGATCCATTATGCTACCCTCACAGACAAGTGTGATCTGTGCTTTCTCCCAACCGCTGAACAGTTTCTTGTTTGAGAGTTCTATGGAATGTTATCATTGTTATTACTATTTCTGTATGAAAATTTATGGTTCAGAAATGGGCAGCCCAGTTGCAAATCCTAATTGACTCTTGACATATTTCATTACTTCCTAGGGCGTTGTTCAGCTAAGCAATTTCTGCTCTTTTACAGCGTCTCTGACACTAATACAGACAAGTATCATTCAGTTTTGCAATGATTCAGTAATGGCACTGGGACAGTACTTCTGGATCATCCTCCATAACGAGACATTGGAAAACAGAGTTCAGCACTTCTGCACTTTATTTGCTGCCCTCAGTTTCAGTTCTTGTGTCACATATGAGTATCTGGGCACTAATTTGCTACCACTAACAGCCTTACAATATTAGGAGAATTCATACAGTTTTTGTGAGAGGTGCTGGTTCTGCTATAATGGTTGTTAAAGACTTCATGTATTGACCTTTTGATAGCCAAACATCTTGTATTTAACATCTCTGTACACACACACACACACACACCACACACACACACCATATGTAAAGCTTGGTTACATTTGAAAGTCAGTCTGGTGATCATATTGTGGGTCTTGAGTTTCTTGCCTAGTGCTATGAATACTCCACATCCATTTCCAATTAGCCTATTCTATTGATGAACTGTTACTTTTACTTCAAAAATCTAACTGTTGTCTATTACAGGTTTTTGTGATGTTTCTGTATCTAGTATTATATGAGCTCAATTGTTAATTAGTATTGGTTCAAACTATGGGACTTTTTACTGAATACTTGAGCAGTTAATCACTAGTGGTGCACCATTTCAGCTCTGGAAGCATTTGTTTTACGGGTTATATAAATACATTGGTGTTTGGTACAGCTATTAATATTTGGACTGGATGGAGAGTCACATAATCTAAAAAAGCTGTGTGTGTACCTAACACTCTGTTATCGACTTGGGAAACAGCCTTGAAAGGTCTACATTATTTCCTGTAATGAGCTGTTGTTAATGGCCCATGATTGTCTGTAAGCTTTGATTCAATTCCTTCTGACCTTCAAACGAGATTCTGATGTCTTGTGCTGCCCACATGGGCTGCCTGTCACTACTGGAATTGTGTTTTATGTGTGTCAGTGCTTTCATAAAATGTGATTCATGCATTGTATTAAGATCTGTGCTGTTTGTATTGTAATCCAGCTACCATTAATAGTCCATGTTTTCAATAAATGATCCTTCTGCAAGGGGTTAGTGATTAAAATTATTACACATCCATGTACACCACATTCCTATCTTTATAGCTCCCCGCATTGTTATTAATGTCTGATGATACAACAGACCAGAGGTAACAGTTTCCGAATTAATTCTGTCAACTACAGGGATGTAAATGAATATGTGAGTTTGTGAGTTGTTTGCTTCCCTGTATCTTATTAAATGAAACACAACTGAAAGTAAATGAAATGATTAAAATAGATGTCTCTTTTGTTTCTTTTCTGTCGAATTCATTATAAAGTCGCCACATAGTAAAGTGTGAGGATTTTTAGTAGTAGTTGACATAGCTTCAGATGTGCTTGGGAAGCTCATTAAGTTAGAATGAGAGCTCTGTAAATCAGTTTCATTTTAAGATTTGTTTCCAATAAATTCAAACATCTTTTCACAGCACCTACCAGTCACTCACAACAAAATTTTGAAACATCCATCTCTCTGAAGGGAATGCTGTATCCGGCATACATGGTTAACTTCTCACATCCACAAAGAATATCAGGAGAATAAGTCTTGCGATCACTTAACTTAGAAGATGTTATTCTGAGAAACATGATACAGTAGATTTAGTACCTACTTCTAGTTCATTGACTTCATCCTGTAGGACACTAAGGTTTTAATAAAATAAAAAAATAAATGCAGTGTTAAACTGTTTGTTTTCCCTGTCACAGCAGAAAGAATTTTCTTTAATTACAGATATCTCCAGCAAGCAGAAATACCTGTTAACCCAATTCACCTTCTTCTCCTTCCACAGTGGAAACTTGACAACATGTGACTTATATCCCACACATTACAACCTGAGGAACAAGTTCAACCAGCCTCTCCTTCCAACTTATGTAATTGGGCAAAAGAGAATTAACAAATGAACACAAATCAGTTACTTTGTCAATAACATTTGTAACATTCGTCAGTTAATTCACCACATGTTCCATGGCTGATTGTGCAGTCTAAATGCATCACAACCTAAACCAAAACAGGGCTCCTGGAGTAGATGTCATTCCTTCAGAATTATTGTGATCTGTGGGAGAGCAAGCCTTGACAGAACTATTCCATCTGCTATATGAAACAGGCGAAATACCCTCAGATTTTTAGAGGAATGTAATAATTCCAACTCCAAAGAAGGCAGGTGCTGACAGATGAGAGTTTTGTCAGTCTATAAGCTTAGTAAATTACAGTTGTAAAGTACTGACTCAAATTATTTACAGAAGAATTGAAAAACTACTAAAAGCCTATTTCAGGGATGGTAAGTTTTGGTTTTGGAGAAATGTAGAAACATGCAAGGCAGTACTGACCATACGACTTATCTTAGAAGATAAACCTGAATAAAGGCAAAATTACATTTACAGATTTAGAGAACTCTTGTGAAAGTGTCTGAGATGAATTCTTCGACATTCTGAAGATAGGAGGGATAAAATACCAAAGAGTTATTCATAACATGTACAGAAACCAGACTGCAGTTATAAGAGGTGAAGGACACAAAAGAGAAGCAGTAGTTGCAGATGTAGTGAGACATGGTTGTAGCCTCTTCCTGATGTTATTTAATCTGTACATTGAGTAAGCAATAAAGGAAACCAAAGAGAAATGTAGAAGGGATTATATTTCCGGAGGAAGAAATAACTTTAAGGTTTGCCGATGACATTGTAATTTTGTCAGAAATAGCAAAAGATTTGGAAGATCAGTTGAATGGAACTGGTAGTGTCTTGAAAAAGGTTCTAAGATGAACGCGAACAGAAGTAAAAGAAAGACATTAGAATGTAGCTGAATCAGTTGAAGTTAATACAATTGTATTAGGAAATATGACTCCAAAAGCAATCAGTGAGTTTTTCTATACAAGTAGCAAAATAATTCATGATAACCAAAGTAAAGAAGATATAAAATGTATGCTGGTCATCCTCTTTGTCATATATTTTTATTACTGCCTAAGTACTTCAGATATTGTCACAATCACATCTGTTATTTTTGAGTTCACTGAAGTAGCTACTGTTTGCTAGAAATCTTAATTTTATGGAATATAGTGCTATGTAAGAATGACAAACTATTTTGACTGATTTCTCATACTTACGATTGGCACACTCCTTGAACAACCTGTCCCCATTTATGGGAAGATGAATTGAGTACAGCTAATTTTGCAATACGTCGGAATCTTGCCAAAGAGTCTTCAGTCTCAGGTGGTGGTTCCATCAACTGATCTATTTCCTCCTCAGCTGCTACTGGTGCTACATGGAAATCTTTCATCAGACGCCTTTCCCACATACGCATCTTTTTCCCAAGAATGGCTGCAAACAGAAATTAAATAATATGGAAAATTATGATAGTTGCTTGCTCCTTCAGACTGTTTGTACTGACATGTCATCTGAAATTAAAGACATTAAATTTGAAAGTTTCATTTAAATGACTTAATTTGTTTATACAAAATTACGGGAAATTTTTATTGGTGTGAATTTTGAAACTTTGATTCCGATAGTGCTGTGAACACGTGCACCACCAAAGTAAACTATTAACTCATGAATGAGAAACAGACTGCAGGGTTGGATGAATAGGTCTGTAGCCCAAATAAAGTAGCCTGTAACATACAGGGAGACCAAAAATCAGTTAACATTTGAATTCAATAATTCAAGGAATAATGTAGGTAAAGAGTTAAAATTTGATACACATGCATAAAATACATGAGTTTTATTGAAACCAAAAAAGAGCACAAAATGACCAACAGATATGATAAAAAACAATAATCAGCATTTTTTAGCAAAGACAATGTTCTTTACAACATAACTCAACTTGTCCACCATCATTCATCAACTGTACCTGTAGACAAGGTACAATGTTGTGAACAGCACTGTACAAGATACCAGTATGTATGGTGAGAAATTGCTATCAGATGTTGTCTTTTAGCATCCCAATGAGGTTGTATGATCACAATAGACTTGCGATTTCAGGTAACCCCACAGCCTGATAATCAAACACATTGAGGTGTGGGGCCCAGGGAGGCCAAGCACGATGGAAGCGGTGGCTCAGCACGCGATCCTCACCAAATGATGCACAGAAGAGATCTTTCACGTATGTAGTAATATGGGGTGGAACACCATCCTGCATAAAAGTCATACCTTCCAGTACATGTTTATCAGCCAGGCTAGGGATGATGCAATTTTGTAACATGTGGTGTACCTCACACCTGTCATCCTGACAATTTAAAAAGCAGCACCCCACATTTCCTTAAAGAAAAATGGTCCAATCACAATTGATGTGGTAAAGTCACACCACACCATGACTTTCTTGTCATGCAACAGGATTTCCACGGCAAGTCTGGGATTTCTGTAGCCATTGTTCTGCAGTTGTGGGTGTTGACAAACCCTTGGGTTGTGAAATGGGCTTTGGGGATCCACAACACTTTAGACAACCCATGCCGCAAATTCTCTCGGTGTCACAAAATCCAGTTACACTGGATTTTGTACGTATAGCATGGGAGGACATGGCTTAGTCCTCTCCAAACAGTAGTGTGTGGAGTGTCGGTGTGACATATGACTTTAGGAGTGCTGACTTTACCATGTGGAAGTAAGCCCACTAACGTCTGCATTTCTTTGTGAACTGTCTGAGCTACAGTAGTTCTAGTACTTGGTCACCCACTACACAGGGCTGATCATCTAAATTACACTTGGCTCTTGAACTTCATGAAAATTTTTTTCACAGCAACACTTATTATAGAACCTTTACCTGTTCAACTATCCTTCTTCTGGTAGGTGGTTTGTAAAGCTGCAGTAGTGGATTCTCCATCTGATCGTACAATTTCACGTAAGTGCCATTGCTGGTAAAGTCATCTTTCAATGATTTCAGGTCCATCTGACTCACTCTTTCGCCACAGCTCATTTTATACAAAATTCTCATACAGCATCATTGATACATTGCTGTCCAGTGCCATCTGTTAGCCGGTTTTTGCACTCATTTTTGGTTTCAATAAAACCCGATGTCATTTCAGGCATGTGTGTCAAGTTTTTCCTCTCTGCCTATGTCTGCCTGCTTATCTGAGTCGTAACGTGCTTGCCTGCCATGCAGCAGGCCCGGGTTCAATACCACTTGGGTTTGAGATTTTCTCTGCTCATGGACTGGATGTTGTGCTGTCATCATCTCACCATCACCAACACGCAAGTCGCCGAATGCAGCATCATTTGAAATCGTAACCAACACACAAGTTGCCCAATGCAGCATCGACTGAAATAAGATTTTCAACTCGACGGCTGAACTTCCCTGGATTGGGCCTCCTGGCCATCAGTTCCACACGATCATTTCATTTTCTCTACGGACGTCATTCTGTGCATTAGTGCATTTTCAAAAGTCAAAGGACTTTTGGGTGACAATGTATTATAGAAAAGCAGTTGCTTAACATATCAGTAAGAAGTCTCAACACATGTATTTAATAAAAATTGCTGTAATTGGTATTTCCAGTGGAAATTCCACAATAATTTACATTCTACTAATGCATCAATTAAAAAGCTACTTTAATATGCTTTGGATAAAATATTAGAAAGGTTTTGTCTAGGCTTTACCTGACCTGGGCTAATGAAGTTCGTTTCAGGTTTTATCTTTTTTTGTGTAAAGTTTTGTCAGTTTTTTGTGTGATGCAGCAATGTTGTGGGTATATGAAATGCTGTAACAACAGTTTTAGATGCCAATAGTAAGTAAATTACTTTCAGTTAGCTGCCAAATGGGATGAGGATGCAGTTGAGTTCTAATTTTATTTTTCTGACTTGTAAATCGACACAATCTCTTCATCTCTGTCCCTCTCCCTTCAAGCCTTCTGTCAGAAGAAGGGGCCAGTGGCTCCAAAACATTGAACATTTCCATATCATTTATACGTGTTTTCTCCTGCTGTTGCATGATGAATAGATTTTTTATCTACCCATATTATATAGCCACTTTGTTTGATTCCCCACATGATAGGACGTCATTTGAGAATATTACATGTTAGGTTTCACATAGTAAAATCACTGCTGAGTGCTCAAAATCCACAAATAAATGCATACTCTGTGGGTTTCTGTTGTCCAAGTTTTTGGAATTGATGTTGATTGGAATGGAGTACGTCATTCTGTTCAAGACATCTACAGTCTGGAAGCCACCTTACAGTGTGTGTCATAGGGCACTTCTGGTAACACAATATTTTCCTTCCTTTCCTTGTTCCAGTAGTGAATGGTGCTCAGGAAGATTGATTTTCAGTAAACCTCAATAGACTCTTCTCTGTCACTGGAGTTTGTTGAGCATCTCCACAATGCTCATGTGGCAACTTTATGGTTCCATGAGCAAATATGCCACTCTTTGATGGATCTTCCCTATCTCTTTTACTAATATAATTTGGTAAGGGTGCTAGACTGATGATTAATATTAAAAAATTGGTTGAACAAGTATTTCATAAGTCATTTCTATGATGGATGAACTACATCGTCTCAATGAATATCAGCTTAGCATCTGCTTTCTCTGCAATTTTTTGTTATGTGAGCATTCAACTTTAGGTCACTCTTGATTGTTATTCCTGGGTATGATACAGGAACTGATGTTTCCAATGATTTGTTCTCGATGATGTAACCAAACAGCAGTGAGTCTCTTTGCCTATTTATAAACAGCATGTTACATTTATTTACATTTAGGACCCTAACCATCAGTGGAAGAAATGGAGAAGTCTCCTGTTGAAATTATTAGGGAATACATTCCAAGAGGATTTGGGTGGTATGTTACTTCCTCCCAAATACATTTTGTAATATGACCATGCCAAGAAAATCAGAAACATGTTTGCTCCTTAGAAGTTTAACAACAATCAGTCTTTTCATGTTCCATTTGCCTACAGAACATGGATGCCAATGTAACATGGAAGGGAGGAAAAGATAGTGGTGTTAGAATTATCCTCTGCTGCATTCACTGTAATGTGGCTTGTGGAGTAAAGATGTCAAGCAGAATTATGTCCTCCATGTCAACTGCCATTCCTTACACCAGTCGCCAGTCTCCTGCAGTTTCTCCTGTCTTTCACTACAGTCTTTTGGTGTAAATTCACCACAGACAAGAACAGTGGAGTATACTCAAAATTATTCTTATGCTTGTCAGTTTTGCTCTATTAAGAATGACGCAATGGATTTTATTTGCAAAGAAGTCCTGAATTCAGTCACGAGATTGATATGATTCTTCATAACTTCTTGATTTGTTCACTAAATGACAGCACAGAACTATATTGAATATTTTCAAGAAGTCAAGTAAAACGTCATCAACTTGGGTTTCTTTACCTTTGGGATTCTGGATCTCACTTACAAATACTGCAAGCTGAGTTTTGGATATATCTGTTAGAAGAAAACATGTTTATTATAGAACAGATTTTTGTCCTCCTTAAAAATCATTAATGCATGAGCCTAAAACTTTTTCCATAGTTCTACAACAGATTTACATCCCTGATATAGGTCTACAATTATAGGCATCTATCTGGAACCCTTCTTGAAAGTGGGAATAGCATGCATTTTTTTTCAATTTTAGGCACCCTTTGTTGCTCCAGTCATCTACGATAAAATACTGCTAGAAGGGAGCAAGTTCATTTGCATAACCTCTGTAGAATCTGTCAGGTATTTCATCTACTCCAGACACGTTGCAGTTGAATTTCTATTCTGCAATCACTTATCTGTATAACTATCATTCTGATGTTTGTGTAATGACTGAAAGGAGTAACAGTATTATGATGATCTGCATTGAAACAATTGTAGAAGAACACATTTTGTATTTCAGTCATCTCTCTGTCATCCACTGTTTTTGTGCCAGTATGATCATTGAGCATCTGAGTAAATATTTTTGGTCCACTTACTAACTTTATGTAAGACCAAAACTTGGTAGGTTTTTTTTTTTTTTTTTTTTTTTTTTTTTTTTTTTTTTTTTTTTTGTAAAATTGGTTGACAAAATTTTACATTTGAGTTTGTAGAAACCTTCTCACAGTGCTTTTGTTAGACTTATTTTGGCTGCATTCAGTTAATGTCTGTCATCTAGGCTTTGACTTCTCTTAAATCTGTGACTAAACTCTCTTTGCATTTTTCTGACATGATTATTGAACAATGGTGGGTCTTCTCATATCGTTCCAATTCTGCTAGGCGTGCATTGGTCTAAGGTGAATTGTTCAGTACTTTTTATTTTTATTGATTTGTGCTGTACATCTTTGTTCTCAGAATGGAATAAAATGATATAGTCTACTCAGATACTCTGCAATTTGTATTTGCCACCTTTGCTAAGCAACAATATTTTGCTATCTTGCTTAATGTTCCTTGCACCATTATTAGTCATCAGTGCCATCATACCCTTATGATCACTGAAGTGCTCCTCTACTTTAATTAATAGGAGATGTTTGGGCCAGTTGGTTACTAGGAGGTCTAAGACATTGCCCTCATGAATATATTGTCTATCTCTTCTTTAAGTAATTTTCAGACAAGACATTCAGAGTAATCACATACAAATCCCTGTCTCTGGCTCCAATTTAAATCGCATGACTTTCCCATTCTAAAGTTGTAGTCTCACCCTATTACAGTAGCAAGAGTAGGAAACTTACAATCTTTTCCAAGTTCTCTCTGAAATGTTCTGTCACTTCAGACCATGGGGGAGGCAGTCTACTACCATGTTTGATCCATCTTTGATCTTATGCTCACTTAAATCATTTCACATTTGGATCTGTAATAAACTAACTAGTTGTTACAGAGTTCCTTACTGCAATAAATACATTCCATGATTGGCATCTACTATATTCTTGTGATATATTTTAATATGAATTTAGGAGTTGATTACTATTCCCTTTCGAATTACTTTCTGTTCCTAATACTGTGTGGGCGTTATTACCTTTAGTAAACAGTTTTAATTCTGGGTCCTTTACGTTTGATGCCCCTGCAGTTTACTAGAAAGGGCAATCAAAAAGTTTCCATTTGAGGGCATTGCAGCAATGTATATACAACATAGTGTGACTCTGAAGTGGGTATATAAGCACTAACTTATAGGAAAGGGACTAGTGTGACATTCTTGTATGAGTGTTGAAACTTTAATAGTGGCAACTATTTATTTATAGCTCATACAAAATAGATAAGTGTTTCAAAGTTTTACTGGCCTCCAAAGTAGTTACCAGCATTGCATATAACCCATTGCCAGTGATGTGGAAGTCGTAGGATACTCCTAGCAGCGCCAGCTGTGTTGACAGTTTGAGCGGCGCGGTCTATTACCCGACAAATTTGTAGCAGTTCTGAGGTGAAGGCCATGAAATGTTTCCTTTAGTTTAGAAATCGAGCTGAACTTACGAGGGCTTAATTCAGGTGAGTGCAGTAGGTGGTATAGCACGTAGCAGCCCGATCAGTCAAACAAATCAGTAACAGCTTCCACTGTACATGCTTGAGCATTGTCCTGCAAGATGATGGTCAGGTCCTGCGGAAAGTGTCATCACTTCTGTCTCTATGCTGGTTGTAGGTTGTGTTCCAAAAATGAACAGCATAGAGACAGAAGTGATAACACTTTCTGCAGCACCTGACCATCATTTTGCAGCACGTACAGTGCAAACTGTTACTTATTTGTTTGACTGATGGGGCTGCTATGTGCTATACCACCTGCTGCACTCCCCTGACTTAAGCCCTCACGAGTTCAACTCAGTTTCTGAACTGAAGGAAACATTTCAAGGCATTCACTTCAGAACTGCTACCAATACGTCAGGCAATAGACCGCACTGCTCAAACTGTCAACACAGCTGGCACTGCTAAGAGTATCCTATGACTTCCACATCGCTGGCAATGGGTTATACATAATGCTGGTGACTACTTTGAAGGTCAGTTAAACTTTGAAACACGTATCAATTTTTTATGAGTTGTAAGTAAATAGTTGCCACTATTAAAGTTCCATCCCTCGTATTTGTGACATGCAGTAAACGATGAAATGTGAATTATGGTGACATTATTACCAGATGCATCCAAACAGGACCAATGTGCTCTTATTGTTTTCTTGGTTGCCAAAGGACAAATACCAATGTGGAATGGACAAATACCGATAGACACCCATCAGAGAATGAAGAACATGTATGGGGCAGCATGACTGTTATCCACTGTCTCTGCTATTCCATGCCTTCACCCTGGCCACTGTCTGCGCATTGAGATGGTTTCACAATCTCTCTCAGAAGGGAAGAGGAGAGGAGTTTCTGGCTGGTGCCTGATGTCCCAGTACACACATCACACGGCATTTTACTGTGGGTTGCCACTCTGCCGTATGCCTACACCTGATGCAGCTCCATTACTCTGCAACATCTGCTGTGGTAACAAGGGAGCTATGATCACCCAACTGGCATTATCTTTCTTCCATGAAACCAAATGACGCCAGTCACTTCCTGGTATCCATACTCCAGACTGCCTTTATAGCATCACTGCCTGCAGCTCTCCGGCATTCTGAAGCTGAGTACGTACCGACCGTGAATCCAAGTGACATTGACAAATCTCTTATACTGCACAGCTGGACCAGGACCACACCAGCTCAACCACCAAATGTTACCATGACCTATTTCAGCCTCGGAGAGTAAACTGTTTTGTTTACGATGTGATGTAAGATCTCTTAATGCTATACAGGTAGGAACATGTGGGCTTCCTAGATCATCGTAGCTGTGCACACCATTTTCTGGTGCTCTCTGACAATAGCTGAAACGAAATCTAACAGATTGTGGGCAAATATTCTGAATGGTGGTTGAAAAGTGTTACTTTCAAAATTAATTTCATTTTATGCAAGATGAATTATGTTATGTGTGCAAACGTGCTTCAAATTTCTTGAATCACAGAGCATTTGATTGCCATTTAAAGCTTCACACTTTGAGGGCCAGCCACATAGAAGAATTTTGAGTCCAGAAGACTATACATTTATGTAATTATTTAAAATTTTTCTGGTACATTTGTGTGATGTGTATTAAAGTGTAACACATGCAAGAAAGACCAACATTATGTGTGAAACCTTAGCTTTTTGTGTAGGTACACTACGTATATTAATTTAAATGATTAACTTTTCCTATTTGTGTATTCGCACTACTAAATAGTGATGTTGCTATTGGCTGACTACATCACATGTCCTATGATCTGAATATCTGCAATCATCGGCTGACAAGATCATGTGACATGAGCTATGACTGGATTACTAAAGCGCATTGCAAACTCGATTTCAATGCTTTCAAAACTAATGTGCTGTGTTTGGTGGAATTCAAATATATATAATACAAAAGTATGCAGCAAATTGTAATAGGAAAATATGCAGTATGCATATTGCTGCACTTCAAAGATCTTTCCAAAACACTTTTTTTTTGCTTGGTTTTGTTTTCTAAAGTGCCGGGAAGTTCTGTGCTGGTGTAGAAAACCTTAACCATTCAAAGGATTGATAAGTTTTATGGATCCAAGGGGAAGTATACTATCATTTAACACAGAAAAAGTGTATTTTTAATCAGGAAATCCAGGAAAAATCAGGAATCTTTTTCCCTGTTTCTCTCACAGCTTTGTGGAACTATATTCAAAGAATGTAAATTTTTCTCATAGATCAGGACAATCTCTTACATTCTTTTTATGGAGAATATGTTTCTTGTTGTTCATGTTTTCTTGTTTGCTTTCTTGTAAAGATAAACTTCCATGGTTAAAGGCTACCTGGACACTTTCTTATTTTTTGTGTGTACCATTTCATCATGAAATAATTTAGTCAGCAATGAGGATAAATTTTTCATGCCACTTGCGTCCTCAGAGCTTTGTTCCTTCTTTCTGTGTTCAACCAGATAGCCCTTTTCTCTGTGCATTTGTGTGCATCCACGAGTTGGATGGCATTCTGTCAGTTGCTCTTTCCCCATGGCTTTTTCTGCACCAGAACTTCAGCTTCTGCAACTTGTCCAGTTGCAGGGTCAGCAGTTGCTTCATTTGAACTAGGGAATTGGTCATTTGCTCCCATGCTGCATGGGGGAGAAGCTCCTGCATGCTACATCTGGGACATCAAGGCTTCTGCTTCGTGATCGGCATTCCTGCACACCTCAGAGCTCCTCCGACGGTGCCTCGCCCATTCCGATGATCTCCTGGCACAGACTGCCTTGCGCACCTGCCACGTATTGCCACACCACTAACCCCACTTCTGATTTTTGACATGGCCTTGGACTTTTGGCTGTCTTCCTGGCTGCACTGGACCTCTCATTTGGAATTGTGCTCTCCAGTGCTGCTCTCCTGCCCTCCTCAGGCCCCACGGCCCGACCTCTGCCCACTTGGCCTCTCACATTCTCGCATCCTGTGCTACCCCCTCAGAATCGTCTGCTACAGCAGTCTGTGGCATGGTGCCATGGACCCTACAGCCCCGGCATCCGCATCTCTTGTGTCCACAGCTCCAGTGTCTGCTGCTCCATTTCCTCCTGACTTTGCACCTCCAACCACAGCATTCCTATTCTTGCTCCCGACTGTGGCTCCTCTGCCCGCTACAGCACTTCCTGATGCGGCACCTACACCTGATGTGGCCTGGTTGCCTGACATGGCACCTCCATCCAACATGGCACTGCTGTCCGATGCAGTGCCCTCACCTGATGTGTTGCCCTTGTGCAATGTGGCACCTCCATGTGACACAGCACCTATAATTCATGCACTTGCAGTACTCTCGCTGCCATGACAGTAGCCATCGCTGCCCCTTGAACATCCTTCCTTGGGGCTCTCTGTGCTGCCTTGCAGATTTCCCTGGATCCTCTGTACATCACTTGTGGAAGTTTAGCCACAAAGCTTGGCCAGGCCTGTATTGCCACCTTCAGCGGCACCTCTTGATGGTAGCTGTGCAGGTCTTTTGTTTTTCCAGGCCTCCTGCTGGACACCCTTTGTCTGCTTTGTTGCTGCACTCCTTGTGGCCCTGCTCCAATGTGGCACCTCCACGTGACACAGCACCTATAATTCTTGCACTTGCAGTACTATCGCTGCCATGACAGTAGCCATCGCTGCCCCTTGAACATCCTTCCTTGGGGTTCTCTGTGCTGCCTTGCAGATTTCCCTGGATCCTCTGTACATCACTTGTGGAAGTTTAGCCACAAAGCTTGGCCAGGCCTATATTGCCACCTTCAATGGCACCTCTTGATGGTAGCTGTGCAGGTCTTTTGTTTTTCCAGGCCTCCTCCTGGACACCCTTTGTCTGCTTGTTGCTGCACTCCTTGTCGCCCTGCTCCAAGCACCTGCTACAGTGCGCCCAGTACACTCGCTGCTGGCCCTGGCACGACCTTCCAAGCCCACTGCCAGCCTGCCTCCATGCCCTGTGCCCATTGCTGATCCTCAGCTCTCTACTCCTGCCCTTGGACATCTGCTTTCTCTCATGCCCTGGGATTTCTTCCCAACAGGCACTTTCAAGGCGCATCATGTGCCCTCATCTCAATGATGCACTGCTGCATCCGGCCCTAGTTGTGGCTCCGGCTATCTCCTCTGTCCTGCGTCTTCTCTTTGCCAGCACTCCTTTTCTCCATTCCATTTCTCTCAGCTGCCTGTGCTGTGTCCTCCAAAAGGAGGAGGAGTGTCGTGTCTGTGTACATCACCTCTGCCAAGGCCACCATATACTCATCAGTATAGTTTTGCTATCTCTGCCTGAAAGGATGAGGAGTGCAGTGTATGGCTGGTGCCCAATGACGCAGCACACGCCACATAGCATTGCCCTGTGGGTTGCTGCCCTGCCAGACACCTGCAGCCAATGCAGTTCCAC
This sequence comes from Schistocerca americana, assembly GCF_021461395.2. Lineage (NCBI taxonomy): Eukaryota > Metazoa > Arthropoda > Insecta > Orthoptera > Acrididae > Schistocerca > Schistocerca americana. Next base: position 597,308,544 of record NC_060125.1, on the reverse strand, counting down.
AGCAGTGTGGCTTCCACTGCAGCAACGAGGTCACTGCAATCATTGGACACAGCTGACACTATCTCGTATCTGTGAAGCCATGTGACCCCAGCCACTTCCTGGTACCTATGCACTGGGTGGCCTATTAAGATTGCTGCCTGCAGCTGTTCACAGTCTGATGCAGATTCTGAAGGTGAATCTGAAACGACCATGAATCCGAGTGACATTGATGAGTCTCCTATACTGCGCACAAGGGCCAGGACTATGCCAGTGCAACCATCGATTGTGACCATGATCAGTTTTGACCTTGCTGATTAACCTATATTGGCAGACTGTCTGCTTTCTATTGCACCTTTGTGGATCTTATTCAGAGAGTAATAATTCTTCTTCTAGATCAGGATGATATGTTATGTTCTTTTCAAGGATAATCTATTTTCTTGTTTTTTGTGTTTTCTGTTTTCATTTCTTGTCAAAATAAACTTCCATTGTTAAATGCTATCTGGGAAACTTCCTGTTTTTTAGGCTATTCCATCCCAAGAAGTTCAAGAACCAGCCATCTGTTGAAAAGGCGATGCTCACCCTATTCTTTGATTACTCAAGTGGGAGGCACTCGAGCACCCACCCTATTATGCTGATTTCTACCCATGCAACTGTCATGCCTTCAATACCTTAAAAGAGGCATTGAAGGGTCAATGATTACTGTCGAATGAGAATGTGCAGCAGGCTGTTACAGATTTCTTCTCCAGTAGGACATGGTATTTCACCAAATGGGTACCTTCAACTTGTTACATTGGTGGAATGATTGCCTCAATGCTCACAGCGATTTTACTTGATTGGCATACCAATTCTGGACTGTACAGTCTTTGAAGGGAAGTTTTTTGATTGCGCCTTATAATATCACAGTAATATTTTCTGTTTATGATGTACAGTGATGAAAGTTCTTCTCTGAGAGTAATGTGGCAGATCCACCTTCTTTTTGTCAGACAATTCAGTATTGACCCTAAAGAGGGCTTCCTCTAACGTAAAAATCACCATGTGCACACCACACACTTTCAGCTACCTAAATAGTACCTTTGTTTGTGTAGTCCATACCTGACCTTACAATTATCCATCCGATAATGAAGATCAAGAAGTTTGCATCTGAGATTGTTGCAGAATTGTCTGAGCCTTTTGATCAAACCTCCCACTTGGCTCCAACCCAGAGTTTCACTACAATTCTGGGTACAATGCTGTAAATAACGAGCCATACGCTGTAAATAATGAGCCATAGTTACACCACAAGTGTGATGATAGCTGCTTTTACCAGTCAAACTAGCTGTCTAAAGGAACAGAGGATTACTTCAGAATCCATGCAGATGTCATCATTTGTGCCATCATGAGCTATGATTTGCAGCTGGATGCATACTGTGCATTGTGTTCAGTAGCTACCAGCAGAGCCTCCACATCTCAAACGGTGCCTCCCAGCAAACCTACTGAGTGCACATGGACCTCCTTTCTCCGGTGTGCCTGCTATTTTCCTCATGGTCTCCGTAGCCCCACTAATGTTGGAGCTCACAACGGCCAATATAACCAACCTCTGCTCTTGTCTTGACCGGACAGGGTCATTAGACAGTGTCCAAACATGTGAGGCGCCCTGTGATGACTCTGATATGTTCCTATTACTAAGGTGTAAGAGGCAAGTGTGTGACCAGGTCCCACATTTGCCTTATGCCCAAAGATATGTAAACTTACCAGTGACTGCCACACACCCCAAGTAAGGACAAACAGGTCAGATGTTGTGTATTGGAAGACACAGCGACATTGAGATTTTCAGCACCATCAGAGGCATAACAGCTTCCATCCATGGTGTCCTAACATATGGTTTCAAATATTTTATTGAATAAACATCTGCATGCTATCTTATTCATATCCAAGGTGTTTCTGAGAGGACAATGCAAGCTTCGAGAGATTACTGAAAAGTTCAAATGTATAAATTTTAGTTAGGAAACCCTGATCTAAAAATGAATGAGTCAAAAGTCATTAGAGAAAATATGAAATTTTCATATTTTTCTACTACTGATTTGATGAAAGTTGAGTAGATACAATTTTGTAGTAATTTTATTTATCAGCTCATCTCCCACACCGTGATATATTCATAATATTTGTTCAATGTGAAGTCCCCCAGCTTCTAAGCCATCATGAAATCATTGCTCATAGTTCTGTTCCTTGAACAATGTCATAAGCAGCAAGAATTTGTGCAAAGAAATGCTCTTCAGTCTTGAAAAGTGTCTCAAACTTAAGATATTTCATATACCTGTACATGAGAAAATCTAGTGGAGGCAGATCATTTGGAAGAGCTGGTCACAAACATGACATATTATTCTTATCAACCTTTCAGGAAACATCAGATGCAAGTACGAGGGTCGGTCAAAAAGTAATGCCTCCCATTTTTTTTCTACTTAAAGAAATTAAGTTAAGTGAAAAATTTGAATTTGGCGCCATTCCTCAAACCTTCTTCTGCAATCCACTGCAGTAGTAACTTTCTGTGTCAACAGGTGGCAGCACAGCAGAAGTTTGTAAGATGGCCGACATCGATGTTCGTTTGAGACAGCGTTGTGTGATTGAATTCTTGAATGCAGAAGGTGGAACGCCCATACGCATTCATGAAAGACTGAAGAAGGTGTATGGTGTTGTGACAGTGGATGTCAGCACTGTTAGACGATGGGTTCGTCGTTGTAAGGAAGCTGAAGGGCAAACACCGTTGACTGACGAAAAGCGGAGCGGCAGGCCGGTGAGTGCAGTGACTCCACACAACATTCAGCAAGTTGATGACATCATTCGTGGTGACCGTCGGGTGACTGCAGATGAAGTGTGTCGCATTATTTCTCTTAGTAAAGGCAGTGTGATCACGATTATTAAACAATTGGGGTACTCAAAAGTTTGTGCACGGTGGGTTCCAAGAATGTTAACCGATCAGAATAAAGAGGCAAGGAAAACAATAGCCTCCCAACACTTGCAGCGCTTCCGTTTGGAGGGAGATGAGTTTCTGAAAAAAATTGTGACCGGGGACGAAACATGGGTGCATTTTTTTGAACCCGAATCAAAGAGGCAGTCAATGGAGTGGCGTCACACAAGCTCGCCGAGGAAGAAAAAATTCAAAACTGTGCGATCGGCAGGGAAAGTTATGGCAACAGTTTTCTGGGATACAGAGGGTGTGATTCTGGTTGATTTTTTGGAGCAGGGATGCACAATAAATTCTGTTCAATACGTCACAACCCTCAACAAACTTAAAGCACGTCTTCAGCGAGTTCGCCCAACAAAATCAATGGCAGATGTTCTTCTTTTGCATGACAATGCAAGACCACACACCAGTCGTCACACCTCTGACGAGATTGTCAAAATTGGATGGGAAGTTTTGCCTCATCCCCCATACAGCCCTGACCTGGCACCATCAGACTTCCATCTGTTCGGGCCACTAAAAGAAGCTCATCGTGGGATTCATTTTGAAGATGAGGAGGCCGTCAAAACATCCGTGCGTCAATGGCTTAGGAAGCAGAGCTGTGATTTTTACCGTGCTGGGATACATGCCCTTGTTCAAAGATGGACCAAAACTGTAGAGATGGGCGGAGATTACATTGAAAAATGACAAAATGATCCTCAATGTTGTGGTTTTCAACCTATGTAATTGCATTTAAATTTCCTGACAATTAAACGTAGAAAAAAAAATAGGAGGCATTACTTTTTGACTGACCCTCGTATTTATGAGGATGATGCTTGAAGTGAGACAATGGTTTGTCATATTGCAAACACATGTATTCAATATTGAAACCACATACATTCACAAACATCAAACCATCTCTAGTGCAGTAGTGGAACTCCCTGTCCCTCATAATATGTGCCTACAATGTTGTAACCATAGTCATAATGGAGTAATTCATTGAATCCTGCAAGAAGCAATTTATAGCCTCTTGTATTCCACTGGATGACTTATCTTACAACAGGAAATAATTAATGGGAAGTGCCCTCCACTATTCACCTCACAATGTTTACAGACAAAAGTTTCTTTTCTCAAATGGATAAACTTGCACTTTTCCATTGTCCCTGGAGGTTATAATCATCATAACCATGGAAAACTCATGTACACATGATGTCCCTCCTAAGGATCGTCAGGTGCATTTTCTTTGGTGTTTTGCTAGATATTTGCAGTTTTGTTATTCAGTGTTTACCTGGTGTCAGCCCAAACAGGTATTGCTCATTACATATTTCATGCAAAGTCTACTTTCAACATAAAGTACCATTTTGTTTCCCATTACAAACAAAATTATTTTTAAAACAAAATCTTACGTGACTATTTGATGGAGAGCCCCCAAATTAGTCTAGTGCGATGTTTGTTTTATCGATATGTAGTAATGGGGACAGTAAAACCTGCAGATCAACCAATACTCCAGAAGGGTCTGAGCAGCCTTGCTGCATGGCGGTAACAATCAGTGCAAGCCACAGTGGTATGCCTGATGACTCTTAGGAGGGATGCTCTGTGTAAGCTCTCTGACCAAATTTTCAGATGAGAATTTAGTTTTACCATTTTTCTCCTGTAGAGCAATTGTACAAACATATGCAAGTAAAAATGTTTACATAATGATACTTTACCTTTCTCTCTTGTGTCAGCGCTAGTGACATCCATTCCATTCTTTCGGAAGACTTCAAGCATCTGGCATTTCATTGCAGAAATTTCTCCTTTAACTTCATTAATATCATCCTCTGTGACAGGATTTTCTTCAGCATGCCTGTGCATAGCAGACACATATCTCCAAACAAGTGATCGCATTACAGCTGTGTAGCGGTAATCACGTTCCTTCTCTTTTCGTTCCTTGCGCTGAAATGTAAATAGCATATGAAGACAACTGAAACACCATGGTAATGTTATTGTCACTCATATTGATAATGCTGATGTTCCTGTTATATGCAGTATAATGATAGTGTGTTTATTGCTTGAGTTGATTTTTTTTTCATTCTGTTTGTTATCAGCATGTCACATTTATATTCATATTATGTGCACAGGCTAGCACATATCCTGAAGTATGATTGGGTGTTTCACTCCCATTTGCAGTTAGGAGTATGCTAGTGTAATTCAGGACATGCATCAGTACAGAATTTGTACACACATTTAGAGAACAACAGAATTAAGATTAAAGCTGTATTTATCCATAACAGTAATTTAGTGTGTTGTCAGACAATGTACACTCATGCTCATAAATTAAGGATAATTGCAGCATGTGGTGCCACACAATGTGACACTGCACAAAACTGGCACTAATAGCATAGGCAAATAGGGAACACACACAACACAGATCTGATAAGTTTGAGAAAACTGTCCCGAAACACATGTGCTACAAAATGCCACTGTTTCCTGTGCATGTGCCCTGACATCAATATAGGATATGATCACCATGCACACATACACAGGCCACACAACGGGTTGGCATACTCTGGATCAGGTGTTCAAGCAGCTGCTGGGGTGTAGCCTCCCATTCTTGCACCAGTGCCTGTCAGAGCTCCTGAAGTGTTGTAGGGGTTTGAAGACGTGCAGTTATACGTCGACCGAGAGCATCCCAGACGTGCTCGATGGGGTTTAGGTCTGGAGAACAGGCAGACCACTCTTTCGCCTGATATCTTCTGTCTCAAGGTACTCCTCCACGATGGCAGCTCGGTGGGGCTGTGTGTTATCATCCATCAGGAGGAAGGTGGGACACACCGCACCCCCGAAAAGGCGGACATACTGGTGCAAAATTACATCTCGACACACCTGACCTGTTACAGTTCCTCTGTCAAAGACATGTAGGGGTGTACATGCACCAATCATAGTCCAACCCCACACCTCAAACTATGACCTCCATACAGCTCCCTTTCAAGGACATTAAGGAGTTGGTATCTGGTTCCTGGTTCATGCCAGTTGAAAACCCAGCAAGTATCGCTGTTCAGACTATACCTGGACTCGTCCGTGAACGTGGAACCACTGTTCCAATGACCATGTACTGTGTTCTTGACACCAAGTTTTATGGGCTCTCTTGTGATCAGGGGTCAGTGGAATGCACCTTGCAGGTCTCCGGGTGAATAAACCATGTCTGTTCAGTCGTCTGTAGACTGTGTGTATGGAGACAACTGTTCCAGTGGCTGCAGTAGGGTCCCGAGCAAGGCTATCTGCAGTACTCTGTGGCCGTCTGAAAGCACTGACGGTGAGATATCGGTTTTCTTGTGGTGTTGCACACTGTGGACATACCGTACTGTAGTGCCTGGACACGTTTCCTGCTGGAATCGTTGCCATAATTTTGAGATTACACTTTGTGGCTCATGGAGGGCCCGTGCTACGACCTGCTGTGTTTGACCAGCCTCCAGTTGCTCTAGTATTCTACCCCTCATAACATCATAAATATGTGTTCTTTGAGCCATTTTCAACACACAGTCACCATGAGCACCTCTGAAAACGTCTGCACACTTACTCACTGCTCTGTACTCTGACATGCACCAACACACCTCTGAATATGTGGACTGTTGCCAGCACCACCGTGCGACGGCCAGAGGTCAAATGCACCGTGTGGTCAAACGGTCATACCCCGAGGTGATTTAAACCCACAAACCACCCACCTAAGCGCTGTTTCACCATGTATCAGCAGTATCCTTAATTTATGAGCATGAGTATAGATAGAAAAATGAGTTAATAAATTGAATTAATTTTCTATTTGTGAATCAGAGTGTTAAAAATAGATACTTCATAGGGTGCTACTTGCTGGAGGTGTTTTTCCAAAGTTTTTAAACAGATTAGTAATGAATGGGGGAATATAAATGTCGAAGTTTGAAAAAGGTCACTAGCAGAGGGCTCGGAAACAGCAAGAGTTTTAGTAAGCAGAACTATTCCAATTAATAACAGTAGCATCATTAAGTGAGAAATACCGCTTTCGTATAATGTCTATCCTGACAAAATGGATAACTCTGAACATTTTAGGGATTTATTGTATTCAGAAGTGCACAAATATTGGAAAGGACTGAAATTTTGTCAATGAGAGAATCAAGAGTATGGACATTAAGGCACTGGCAGTGTACAAATGCAAATAGAATCTTCATAGATTTCTCGCCACATCATTTTGCAGTGTACATGACAATTTCAGAAAGTGTATTACTCCCCTTCCGTCTTTTGGGAAGTGCCTCTGTCTTGCAGTCTATCTCCATATATAGCCATTATCAGTGGTAGACATTTAAAATCCTCATAATAGCTGCTCCGCAAGCATTTAACTACCTTCCAGTCTTGTGTCTATGTGGCTGTCACCTTGCACTAGTTGTCCCAATTCTGCCTGTTGTTACTCCCATATGATTAGGTTGGAAGCTGCTCTGAAATCAAAACCCCTATCATGGTTAATGATATTTGGTGTCACGTTTATTTCAATTTCCTACTGTCCAGAAACCACTTCCTGGACAGATAATGAACATCTTCATGAAATCATATGCTTACTCTTCCATTAATATGTGCTCAGTCAGTGCCAGTTTATGTTTCCGGTTGAGTCTTCTGTCTTACAGAGATAGGTGGATGAGCATATTCGGTTCTTGTCAAGGGTATGAACTCTCATCACCAAAACTTGTCCAAAACTGACATCACAGAGCAGATAGTGACAGTTCTAAATGATACAACTTAAATTGCCACAAGGCATTGTGAAGCATTTTAAATCGGAGGCACCAGTGCCATATTGTTTATATGCTCTACCAAAAATGAACAAGGATGTACCTTGAAGTTCTACAGCTATTTCCATTGGGTAACCAACATAGGCACTAGCAAAATATATAACCCTCAAGATAGATACCCATGTAGGTCACTGTACAACCTTATAACTGTGTAATGAATAGTGTAATGAATGGGCTAAATAAAATGTGTGACTGGCTTCAAATTTCATTAGCATCATTTGCATTCAGATCTCAGCCACACACCTGTTACATTGCCCAGTTTCTCTCCTGACATGTCCAGGAAATTAGTTAAATAGTGCGCATGATATGAGTGGTGCAAAGTAATAGTCCTTGACACGGTGTGGCTATACTTAACTAAACAAAACATTTATTTTACACATTTGTATGAGTTAGGAGTGCAACAAGACAATGATAGGCTTTGTGTATTATCAGTAGTTCAGCACTTATAGTTGCAGTTCTATAATTTAAATTTTTTGTTTGTGTCTTTCCATGAGATAATCACACGACTGTTTAAAAACTAAGAAAAATATTGGAATTCCACAACATCATGCAAGGATTTATGAGTCTTCAACTTCACATTGTAATTAAGAGTTCACAAAATCTAGTGCAGGTATTTTGCCTATGTACTCAAGCATTTGCATACATATTATGAGTCCCTAGATCTGTCTAACAAAATTTTTTAAATGCTTTCAAAAGCAACTTATACTCTGCACTTCCACTGACCATCAAAGACCCGAAGTCAGAAAAAAATGAGCGTATGGCATTGGTGGCCGGGAGACCCCATGCGGGGCGGTTTGGCTGCCGCTCCCCAAGTTCTTTAACGCCACTACAGCGACTTGCGACTAAATGAGGATGAAATGATGATGAAAGACACACAACACCCAGTCATCTCGAGGCAGAGAAAATCCCTAACCCCGTGTCTGCTTGTGTCTGTATGTGTGGATGGATATGTGCGTGTGTGCGAGTGTATACCTGTCCTTTTTTCCCCCTAAGGTAAGTCTTTCCGCTCCCGGGATTGGAATGACTCCTTACCCTCTCCCTTAAAACCCACTTCCTTTCGTCTTCCCCTCTCCTTCCCTCTTTCCTGATGAGGCAACAGTTTGTTGCGAAAGCTTGAATTTTGTGTGTATGTTTGTGTTTGTTTGTGTGTCTATCGACCTGCCAGCGCTATATATATATATATATATATAAAAACAGAAAATGTCTGCTTGTGTCTGTGTATGTGCAGATGGATATGTGTGTGTGTGTGTGTGTGCGAGTGTATACCTGTCCTTTTTTTCCCCAAGGTAAGTCTTTCCGCTTCCAGGATTGGAATGACTCCTTACCCTCTCCCTTAAAACCCACATCCTTTTGTCTTTCCCTCTTTCCTGATGAAGCAACAGTTTGTTGTGAAAGCTTGAATTTCATGTGTATGTTTGCGTTTGTTTGTGTGTCTATCGACCTGGCAGCACTTTCGTTTGGTAAGTCACATCATCTTTGTTTTTATATCTAAAAACAAAGATGATGTGACTTACCGAACGAAAGCGCTGGCAGGTCGATAGACACACAAACAAACACAAACATACACACACAAACACAAACATACACACACAAACACAAACATACACACAAAATTCAAGCTTTCGCAACAAAGGAAGGAAGGGAAGGAGAGGGAAAGACGAAAGGATGTGAGTTTTAAGGGAGAGGGTAAGGAGTCATACCAATCCCGGGAGCGGAAAGACTTACCTTGGGGGAAAAAAGGACGGGTATACACTCGCACACACACACATATCCATCCACACATATACAGACACAAGCTTTAAGTATGTCTGCTTGTGTCTGTATATGTGTGGATGGATATGTGTGTGTGCGAGTGTATACCCGTCCTTTTTTCCCCCAAGGTAAGTCTTTCCGCTCCCGGGATTGGAATGACTCCTTACCCTCCCACTTAAAACCCACATCCTTTCGTCTTTCCCTCTCCTTCCCTCTTTCCTGATGAGGCAACAGTTTGTTGCGAAAGCTTGAATTTTGTGTGTATGTTTGTGTTTGTTTGTGTTCCTATCGACCTGCCAGCACTTTCGTTCGGTAAGTCACATCATCTTTGTTTTTTTATATATGTTTTTTCTGACGTGGAATGTTTCCCTCATTCCCAACAAATGATGTAAACTACTTGTACACCCCCTCCCCCCACCCCTACCCCATCGCAGTGGGGGCTTTGCGGTCCACGGTACTAGCAAGTCTGTAGATCCCTATCCTAACTTGTCTAGCACATGCAACGGACTACCAGGTTGCCAGATCTTATACCATCAGATTTTTGTTTATGGAGTTGGATGTAGTCTGAGGTCTACAAGTGAGAGGTAAGTATGCTAGATGTAATGGTTGGTTGCATCATGGACGCTGCTGCCCTCGTTAAGGAATGTGCAGAGGCACTCAATCACACAACATGTTTTGCAAAGAGTGCACAAATGCATTGAAGTTGACTGTCAGATATTCAAACATTTATGTAATGTGACATGTATGATTACGTGTAGAGGTGATTGTGTTAGAAACAGTTGTAAATGTATAAACATGATGGTATATTGAATAAAACAGAAAATAAATAACAATGTAACTTAAATGTGTTCTATCACAGAAACCATCAGAACAGGGTATATGCCCATGTAATGATTTTTGCTTCAAATGATTGTAACTGTCATGTGCCCTGAACATTGACCTTTTCTTCTGGAATACCATGTATAAGATGACAGAGCCATTATTTTTCCAAAGATAGGACTAGAAAGTGCCTGAAATCTTGTTGAAGGAACCATACTGTCAATCAGCTGAACTGATTAACAGAACCTTTGTAAACATAAATCAGGCAGGTGACACAGACTCAGTTCTGCTGCCCCAAGATATCAGTCCAATTTTTTGCCACTGCTTTATTTGCTTTGCATTTTCTGTACCTAATTCTAGACAGTTGCATTAGCATGAAAGCCATATTGTCCTCATCACTGATTGCTGCTGAGACATGTTAGCACATGTATTCATGAACATACTGAGTTTCCCGCACTGAACAGTGTTGACTTCTGGAGCTCCAATATGTAAGAATTACCACACTTATCAATCATGTGTAACTGATATTGCATGCATATGGGATGATTAAGGCTTTCTCTTCATGTAATAATACTAAACACATATAACAAAATTGTCACAAACACATAATGTATTAGTATACCATGATTGACACTGTATTTTTTTTGGATGTGAATTGTGGAATTTTAAATTTACCTTACCTTTGATGACATTCTACGAAGCTTGTCCTTTTTGCGCAGCCCAATTAACTTAAAAATGAGTTTTGGTGTGGGTAGTATATTGAATGGTGGTGGTAGTGTAGCACTTTCTTCAAAATAGCTCATCCAGAGCCGAGTACGGGCAAATTTCCATTCCGTGTCAGAGTGCTCCTGCAAAATAATAAATAGTCACTATTTGTGTTATTTTTCTGACAGTTAATTTGATCCGACAAAAACAGAAAATGGGTACTCACATCTATCATAGCATATGAATTGGACATCATAGCTATGAGGAGGTTCAGTAAGACAATCACATTGATCACCGAGTATGAACCAAACATTAGTAGTCCCCAGAATCGAGTATATGTTTTGATTCCTGTTAGTTCGAAGCTGTCCAGTCCAATCATGCCAAAGCTGGCCCAGAAGAGTGACTGTGACGATTCAAATAAGCTGCAAAAATATGTTAATTTTAGTTCTTTGGTGAAATAAATAATACTGAATGTTAAATGGACATAAAATTTGCACTTGTTTTTCTTCTGTTAATTTCTGTGTAAAATTGTGTTTAATGTATGTGTAAAGAAAATCTGTATAGACAGTAATTATAAACATTAATGAAGTATGTGTGGTGTATCTATGTCTGAATCTGAACTAACTACTATGAAACATAAGAGTACATCATAGAAGTGGTATAAATTATTATTACTACTTGATTATAGTGAAAATGGCTCTTGTGTGCCAACTGGAGACAAGAAGTATTGTTATGAGAAGTTAGTGTTGAAGATCAGTATCAATAACGATTGCCACATTGTATATGGAGACAAGAAACAGAAAGTGGCAAAAACTGAGTGGAACAATATATACCTTGGAGCAAAAAGCATTAATTAAAAATGTCAGAATGAAGAAAATTGGATTTTAGTATTTTCCTTGAAAAATTGTAACAAAGTCTCAAGGGGGGGGGGGGGGGGAACTGTATTTTGTCAGTTTGTGAAACCACTCTGAAGAAAACAGGATATAGAGCATTTCAAGAAACTTGGGAAAGCCTACTATCAGTTATCATGAATGATATTACCAGGAGACAAGAAATTGCATTATACAAAGTTGTGCAACAACTCATGTAGCAATAAAGGAATACAGTACCTACACACAGCATATACGAAAGCTGATATCAAGCACTAGCCATAACTTTAGACTGAAGAGGAAGAAGACAACAGAAAGTAATATGGAACTGGCAAACACAGCTTGTACACAACTATTGGAGACTAAACTAATTATTTATGCACAGTATGGGAGGGAAAATTATAGTCTAAGAGAAATTAAAAGAAAGGAAGAACAAACAAAGATTAATCTAGTTGAAATAATAATATAGAACAAATCATATACAGAAAACTATTAATTAAGAATGCTACATTTAGTTAGTTCATTTCATATTCCATGGATCATTTTACATGATAATTCGTAGTGCTTGAATAGTAGAAACAGGAATGTTCTTCATGAATGGCAAATAATGGAAGTAATTATATCATATAAAAAGGAAACTGAGACTGATGAAGATAATTATAGAGTACTTCTCAGCCATTTCATTTATGTTATGCATATCAGTGATTAACAATCATTTTGCAGTGTTAATGACACTACTTTTAAAGGATTAAAACTGGTTTAAGATAAGCAGATGTAGGAATTACAGTACCAGAGTAATAAGATGAATTTTAGGTATTAGTAGGAGAGAGAAGGAAACAAATAGATAAGGGAACAGAATGGGGTGGAAGACAAAATCATGGCGATAATGAAAAGCAAATGGTGGTGTGTGTGACATGTAGTGAGGTCAGTTGTTGATAGGTAGATCAGGGGAGATCTTTGTAGAATTACAGGAGCCAAGAAAAGACCCAGATGACAGTGTAATGGAAGGTGTGTAGATAACATTAAAAAACATAAGCACAACAGGGACAAAGGCCATAATGCGTGGAAAAATCTAGAGGCTGTCTTATCCAGAAGTGGAAGTTGAATGGCTGATATTATTTGTAGAAAAAAAGAGAAAAAATATAGAAATATGTATAAACTCTGTCAGGTTTTACAAATTATGTTAAGTGAGAATTTATAGAAAAATGGGACTAGAGAGAAAAATACCACTAAGAATAAAAGAGGAGTAATACAAGGTCATAGTTTGCCATTCAGCATGTGTTTTGAAAATATTTTATGCCAATGGCAGTGAGAAATTAACCCTGGGTTAAGATTAATCCCAGAAAAAATATCACAAACACAATATTCTTTATAGAATGAAGGCTGAGTCTTTGATGATACCAGCTACTCTTGTTGGTAAAGTCATTAAATGATGGCTTAAGATTCCAAGACAAAAGCCAAAAGGAAATTTGTTAACATATCTCCTTGCAAATACCTTGGAATTCGCATGATGTGACCACCCTTTCACATGTACAGTACCACCACAGTGTGTCTTACAGAAGTCAGCTCAAAATTATGACCGTAGAGGAAGTTGTAAAAAGCTTGACTAAGCATTTAAATCTGATATGGAAAGGAAACCAAGAGAATTTTGTCATAGAAAGTTTCCCCAGTTCAAAATGAACAAATTGCATATGCAGTGATAGCAGTGTAGACTCTCTTATTGTTCCAAGATGACTGGTTTCAACAGTCTTAATGCTGCTGTCATCTGATCTTATGGAACTTGCTATAAAATTGTACACATTACATGACATCAAAGCATACAAGACACACTACACATTTGTATATCTTGGAGCAATCAGAGATTGATTGAATTCTGAGAGTAGGTGTTCTGACTAGCTCTGATAGTCCTTGGGGCTCCCCATTCCACATGGCCCATTAAAAGGGTAATTCATGGAGACTATAGAGAACTTAATTCCCTTGCAATTGCAGACTGCTACCCTGTACCCGACATGGTTGTTTTTAATTGCACCATTACCAGTCCAAAATATTCAGTGTTATAAAATGCAACGAGGTGTTTTCTCAAATTCTCCCAACTCCAACTGATATCAAACAGCAGCAGTGATCGCTCCATTCACCTTGTTTCAATACTTCTTTATGTTATATGGGCTTAGAAACACTGCCCAAACTTGGCAGCAGTTTATTGATGAGGTGCTACATGAATTACTGTGCAGATTCTGCTGTATGGATGACATTTTAATATGCTCCACTTCAGTAGAAGAGCATGTTGAACATCTGCGGCAACTTTTCTGTTGCGTACAAGAATATGGCATAATCATTAACATAAAAAACTGCATAAGAGGGAAAGCTGAAGTTAAATTACTGGGATACTTGTCTGTGGGACAGGCTTGTCACTATTGACAGAGTGGATCAAACCAGTACAACAGATGCCCCCTCCCAAAACCTCAGTATGCTGGATTGTTACAACCTCGGTATGCTGAATTGTTATAGATGCCACTTGTCTAATCTAGCTGTGCCCAGGAGCCCCTCGCAGCATTACTCACCCATAAATATAGTACAGGAAATTATAAAATACAGTGGATTCAAGAGGTTGAAGCAGCTTTCCATGACCTAAAGAAACATCTGCCACAGGCAACAATGCTGGGACACCCTATGATGCTTATGGTTGATAATAGCCAAACAGCAGTGAGTGCAGCTCTTCAACAAAAGGTAATGGAAAATGGCAGTCACTCACATTCTTTTCTGGAAACTTGACACAACAGCGGCAAAAATGGAGTGCTATTGGCTGCAAATTGCTCTTAGCTACCAAGCATTTCCAGCCATCTGTCGGAGGGAGACACTTGCAATCTTTATGGAGCACAAGTTGCTAGCAGCTCTCTTTCAGCAAGACAGAGACAGCTCACTGCATCAGTGCTGGCAGGATGAGTATATTAAACAGGTCACAACTGATTTGTGCCATATAGCATGCTGAAACAAACTTGTCTCATATTGTCTCTCATGAAACTGTGCCAAAGCATTGGCACTCAGATGTGTGTCAGCTCCTAATGTGCCTGATGGAATTTGGTATAATGTAGCAACAGAGAAGCAGTGTTGCATGCTATAACAATTTCACCTTGAAGTTTTCAGTGCACAGCATAATCTAGCCCACCCAGGAATCCGAGCCCCAGCCAAAGTAGTCTCCAACAAAGTTATGTGGCCTGGAATACAAAAAGACTATCACACTTGGGCACATGCATGCTTGGTATGCCAGCATAAGAAGAACAGCAGGCACACCATTGTGCCAATTGTCCACATTCCAGTGCCATCAGCAAGATTTTCGCATATACATGTGGACATTGTGGCCCCTCTAATGTATTCTTTGGGACATCACTGTTTAGTTACAGTCATCAGTCATTTTACCAGGTGGGCAAAAATCACCACAGGCCCTGACATAGCTTCTGAGTCGGTTGTGAGAGCACTGGTGCACTTGTGGTTCTCCATGTTTGGTGTTCTACAAACCACTGCTGCAGACTGAGGGAGACAATGTGAAAGCCTACTTTTCCAGGAACTTCTACTACTGTGCAGCTGCACAGCTTGTTTATCTCTCTCTGCAAGTGTACCTAGTGCTAGTGTGAATAAATGTTATTAATTATTACCTGTGCATTTATTTATGACAAAATTACCTTTCCACCTGCAACCACCTCTGCACTACATGCTAGCTTGCCAGCAGTGGGATGGTAGAGCATTTATACCACATGCTTGAAACTGTCCTAATGTGTAGCTGCTCATTATAATCCGAAGCACTGCCTCTGGTCCTGCTTAGATTGAGAATGACAGTGAAGGAACACACAAAATGCTCTACTTCACAATTAATTTATGGCAAATCATGCCAGCTTCTTTATGGCCGGCTGTCCCTGTGTTAAGTACAAAGTTTGTGCAACAATTCAGCACCAGAACGAGGAACAGCCAGTCTTCCAAGTACCAACCCTGTCATACATGGAAATTTAAGAGTGTTTGTGCACAAATATCTGCAGAAAACTTCCTAAGTGTGGCTCAGGGGTAAAGAATTACACCAATGTTTTGTTTTGCCCTCTGGGCCTTGCAGGATAACCTCAGGAGAAAGCCAACATTTTAAAATTGGCAAGAATGGCATATAGGAGACAAGTGTGAATATTGAAAAGCACCTTTCACTATTGCAGACGCAGTTTATGGATCAACATTCTTTGTTGCAACAGGGTTCCATGGTCTCCACGAAATTATTGGAACAATCTTCTTAACAACATGTCTACTTCGACACTCAATAAATCAATTCTCACCAAGACACCACTTTGGATTTGAAGCAGCAGCATGATACTGACACTTTGTAGACATAGTATGACTATTCTTATACATCTCTATTTATTGATGCGGTAGATAGTTGTTTTTCTAGTATAAATAGTACTTGACTTCCAATCAGAAAGCTTGATATAAATCAAGAAAAACAATCCTAATTCTATCTACAAGAGTTTTTATTAGATTTATTATTCCAATAATTGTTATAATCCTTGCAACAACACTATCAAAGAAATTAATCAATGATCGAGAAAAAAGATCCCCATTTGAATGTGGTTTTGATCCAAAAAGATCAGCACAAATACGATTCTCCCTACGATTTTTCCTAATCGCAGTAATTTTTTTAATTTTTGATGTAGAAATTGCACTAATTCTTCAAATTGTAATTATTTTCAAAACCTCAGACGTTATAATCTGAACAGTATCAACAATAT
The DNA here is from genome assembly GCF_021461395.2 of Schistocerca americana. Classification (NCBI taxonomy): domain Eukaryota; kingdom Metazoa; phylum Arthropoda; class Insecta; order Orthoptera; family Acrididae; genus Schistocerca; species Schistocerca americana. The sequence continues at coordinate 597,291,947 of NC_060125.1, read as the reverse complement.
TTTTTATTCTAGTCCTATTAGGAGGACTATACCATGAATGAAATCAAGGAGCCTTACAATGAGCAGAATAAAGGGTTGTAGTTAACTATAACATTTTGGTTGCATTCAAAAAGTATTGATATAATCAATCAACCTTAAATAGAATAAGAAGCGAAATATTGCAGTCAGTTTCGACCTGGAAGATTGGTAAATAAAATACCCTTATTCTTATTAATTGAAGCCAAAAAGAGGTGTATTACTGTTAATAATATAATTGAACTATAAAGTTTCGATTAAGGAAATGTAAAGCCAATATGAAAGCTGCTAACTTTTTATATTAGTGGTTAAACTCCGTTAACATTTCTAAAATTTATATAGTTTAAATAAAACATTACATTTTCACTTAACTCAGAACTGTGTTCACCTGTGAGTGTGCAATCCTTATGCAACCCACAACATTGCACTCCAATGTTCAGACTGACACTTATATGGACAGTTTTGCTCAAACCCTGGCATTGAATGACACTGAAGCAACACCTGCAGAACAGGAGTTGCCCATACCTGCACTGGCTGTTTCCACAAAAACTGGCAGACAAGTCAAGTGCCACTTCCCAATGTAAGGGGGCACCAAGTTTCAAAAAAAGGGGGGCTGATGTGGTGGCATCACAAACTGAATTCATTGGTATTGGCTGCATCAAATAAGCAAACTTATCATTGACAATGAAGACCTTTCATACATAGCTTGTTTATCTCTCTCTGCAAGTGTACCTAGTGCTAGTGTGAATAAATCTTATAAATTATTACCTGTGCATTTATTTATGACAAAGTTACCTTTCCTACTGAATATCCCATAGTATCATTTGTTAATTTGACCCCCTGTTTTCTAGTGTTGAAGTACAACTTCAACTATTCAAGGGATGTGCCTTTAATTCCATAAAACTTGGCAAGGTCACATAAAACGTCAACAGGTACTTTGTTTCTTGTTTAATTCTGCCAGAACCTAGTTTATGAGATCATAAATTGTTTCCTCTTTAGAGAATCATCTACAGAAACCAAACTCACTGATTATTAAAAATTTATTGTTAAAAAAACCAGTTTAATATTCTCTTATAAGATATATATTTTCCCAAAAATGTTTGAACTGAAAAGAGATGGGAGTTAATTATGTACAGTAATTTTGTTTGTTGCTCTCATTATGTTGCTCATTGAGTCTGCTATGCCACTGCAATAGTCAGAACATTCTTCCTGTTTGCAGGCTATACGAAAGTAAAGAATTTTTTTTACACTGCTTGCAGTGTCATTCAGCATTCCTGATGTGGTTTTGTGCTGGTAATCTTCTTGCTTTGAATAGCTGGGCCTATAATGAAGATAGGTTCCCTCACTGTGATAAATAACAAATTTTTATTTAATAAGTATTTAACTAGCAGGCTACTTAGAGATGTAGCAACAAGTTAGTTATAAATCCAGCAATCTGTTTCTCATAAAAAAATGTGTGTCTACATAGCTTTTAAATGTCAGGCAGAGCATTAATGTCCCATTTAACTCAAGGTATGTCAAATATTTATGAGAAAATTAGTCTTTGAGACAGATGAAAGCATTCTTCAGATTTTGTTTGGAAAATGCATTTACTTACATTGAACAATTAAAAAGTTTTCAGCATTTCACAAGCTCAGTCGTGTTATCAGAAAATGTATTAATATAAACTTCTCCTATATAATCTTACGCATTACAACAGGAAATAAACATAAAATGAAAAAAAGAACATTGCACATCTATCAAAATGCTTAATACAAGCTATGTCTTTGTTCTCTCAATGATGCAAAGTTTTTATCAAGTTGAATGAAATGAAAGATTAAGAGAATGTTTTGTGTGCAGTCTGACAACTCTGCACTCATACTCCTGCTGAAATCATATGGTACATGGCACAGGCTACCTTATACCACTAGTCATTTCCTATCCTATTCCACTCACAAATGGAGTAAAGGAAAAACATTTGTCTATTCACCTCCATATGAACCATAATTTATCTTATCTTGTCTTTGTGGTCATTCCATGACACACATGTTGGCAGCAGTAGAATCGTCCTCCACTCAGCTGCAAATGCCAGTGCTCGAAATTTTCTCAATAAAGATAAGAAAGCCATCTCTGGTAACTCCCATTTGATTTCATAATGCTTTCCATAATATTTGCATTTTGACTGAACCTACTGGTAACGAATCTAGTAGCATGCTTCTGAACTGCTTTGATGTTTTCCTTTGATCTGCTCTGGTAAAATGGAAATGAGTGTTTGGCGTCATTGGCCGGGAGGCCCCTTGCGGGGCAGGTCCGGCTGCCTTGGTGCAGGTCTTATTACATTTGATGCCACATTGGGCAACCTGTGCACCGGATGGGGATGAAATGTGATGAAGTCAGCACAACATCCAGTCCCTGAGCGGAGAAACTACCCGACCCAGCTGGGAATCGAACCCGGGCCCGCAGGACGGCAATCCGTCACGCTGACCACTCAGCTATCGGGGTGGGCATCTGCTCTAGTGGGGATCCCAAACAATGTGAAATAGGATATGATTGCTACTCACAACAGAGAGGTAGTATGAATGGCAAACAGGCAATTTAAATGTACATTTAAAAGTAGGCTAGCTATTGGACAAAGCTACATTTAAAAGTAGGCTAGCTATTGGACAAAGCTCTTCTTCAGATTTAGAAACACACACACACACACACACATGCAATTGTTGTCTCTGGATGCTAAAACCCAAGGGTGGTGAGCAGTGTAGCTGTGGGTAGAAGGGGTACAGATGAGTGTGAGGTGGACAGGGGAAGGGGCAGTGTGGGGTTTGGGGGAAGATGCTGTAGTGCTGCCTGTGTGGGTGTGCATGGACATGGTGGGGACAGGTAGGTGGGCTTTTTGGTGTAGCATTGGGAGGCTGTGCTGGATAGGAAAGGGGAGAGGGGAGGAACAGAGAAGGAGAAAGAAGTATCCAGGTGTAATATACCCCCCACTGCTCACCTCAACTGAGACTGCTGCCCATCACAACCAGACCATAGTGCCCAAAGATGAAAATGACCATGTGTGTGGGAGTTGTATGTGTAATAATGTGTGTTTGTATGGTTTTTTTATACATCTGAAACTTTGTCCAGTAGCTTAGTCTACCTCTTAATGAACCTAAAATGTGTCTGTCCTCTGCTCTGTGCCTACTCTATGTAGTGAGTAGCTATGTGTCCTATTTGATATTGTCAATTTGAGCTTCACTTACATCATTATCCCTCTACACTCTACAGGGGACACCTCCATATTGTAGCACTAACTATACGGGCTGAGATTTGCATGTTTGTGTGAAGATAAGGGCTATGCGAGTGGTAGTGTAGCTAGTGGCAAGATCTCCCAAGCCAGAAAGGTCCCAGTAGATGAACTTGACAAAGCATGGCCTACAAGACCCCATTCTTCCCACATACTGACATCCTTTTCCCAGCACACTAGGTACTGAACCCAAGATGTGATGTAATCCATACAAAAGAGTGTGTGGCAAATAGGAAGATGTGTCATGAATGGAGCCTTAGAGACATTGGGCGACTTCTGAGTAATTAGCATTATACGGCATGAGACTGCTCTGGTAATGACCTGATATATCCCCAATTCTTGTGGGCCCAAAATGAAGAACATGGAAAACAGTTTAAAAACTGAAGGATTTGATGATACCTCAAATACCTAAACATTGGCTCCAATGGAAGCCATTTCTGCAAATTGGTTGGGTGATAGACCAGTCCAAGAGGTTGAAGACATTAGTGAGAAGTTGGACCAGATCTAGCTCAAATTCTTGCCTGGGGCTCATATGAGGAAACTTCGTAGAGCAAAAAACAGAAAAGCAAGGCAAAGAATGGCTCCCTAAACACAAATGGAGGAATTATAAGGTCTTAAACCTAATACCTTGTGAGTGGGACATCTTCCACTTCTAAGACAACGAACAAAAGAACAAGAGAGGAGTGTAACTGAGAGGTCTACCTGCCCCTTCTGGGGACCACTGGATACAGAAGAAGTTGGGGCAGTAAATGGGGAAACATACTTACAATACTGCAGTATTGGCTTTTAGGATGACAGTTACCCAACAGGGATATTTACTGGTCAGCATCACCTAGCAGCAGGAGTAGCTGTTCATATGGCTCTCTTTGAAAAGATTTGGAAGGATGTGAGTCTAGGCCCCAAATTCATAAGGATCTATCTAGACAAACATGCTCTAATATTTGTCTGTGAGGGGAAGGGAGCAGTGAATTGGCATAATCCGATGGTACCCAAAATGCACCCATGTTCTACAGGTAGCATCTTTGATTAGTAATGAAAACACCCTCAGCCCTGGGTTAGAACAAAGCCAGTGCTTAAATTTTGAATAAAAATCATCGACAATGGCGGTTGAAGATTTCCGACATAAGAAGTCGCCCCACAAACCAAACATCATCATCAAAGTGACAAAGGAGCGGATAGAAGTTTAGGGCTCTCTCGTGCTCTTGGGGTGGGAAATGATCAACAGCATGAGGATGCAGAAGGCTATGGAAACAACTGCATTAAATACACAGGATGTGTTGCCTGTAATTAAAGAAGTATTATAATAATTTCTCCGTTGGCAAAAGATTCTGGAATAGTATCCCATTCAGATCTTCAGGAGGGAACATTCTACAATTTGGAGTGAGGGATGTCAGAAGTTTGGACGTGATATCGAAGATAGAAAATCTGGAAAGGGAAATGCTATGGCTCAATCTAGGTATAGTAGGTGTCAGTGAAGTGAAATGGAAGGAAAACAAGGATTTCTGGTCAGACGAATGTAGAATAATATCAACAGCTGCAGAAAATGGTGTAATGAGAGTAGGATTCACTATGAACAGGAAAGTAGTGCAAAAGTTGAGCCACTTGGAACAGTTCAGTGATATGGTTATTCTCATCCAAGTCGACAGCAAACCAACACCGACAGTGATAGTTCAGGTGTACATGCCGACATCACAAGCCAAAGATGAAGAGACATAAAAAATATATGAGGTTACTGAATGGGTAATTCAGTATGTAACGGGAGATGAAAATCGAATAGTCATGGGGAACGGGAATGCAGTTATAGCAGAAGGAGCAGAACGAAGGATTGGGGAGAAAATGAATTTGGTAGCAGAAACAAAAGGAGAAAGACTAGTTGAGTTCTGCAATAAATATCAGTTAGCAATATCAAATACTCCATTGAAGAATCAAGAGGAGAAGGTATATTTGGAAATAGCCGGTCGATACAGGAAGATTTCAGTTAGATTACATCATGGTCAGGCAGAGATTCCAAAACGAGATATTGGATTGTAAGGTGTACCTAGGAGCAGATATAGACTCACATCACAATTTAATAATGACGAAGAGTAGGCTAAAGTTAAGGAGACTAGTCAGGAAGAAACGGTGTACAAAGAAGTGGGATACAAAAGTGCTAAGAAATGAAGTTCTCTGTAGCTATAGATGCTGCAATAATGAATAGCTCAGTAGGTAGTATGGTTATAATAGAGGGAAACATTCCATGTAGGAAAAATATATCTAAAAACAAAGATGATGTGACTTACCAAATGAAAGTGCTGGCAGGTCGACAGACACACAAACGAACACAAACATACACACAAAATTCAAGCTTTCGCAACAAACTGTTGCCTCATCAGGAAGGAGGGAAGGAGAGGGAAAGACGAAAGGATGTGGGTTTTAAGGGAGAGGGTAAGGAGTCATTCCAATCCCGGGAGCGGAAAGACTTACCTTAGGGGGAAAAAAGGACGGGTATACACTCGCACACACACACATATCCATCCACACATATACAGACACAAGCAGACATATTTAAAGACAAAGAGTTTGGGCAGAGATGTCAGTCAAGGCAGAAGTGCAGAGGCAAAGATGATGTTGAATGACAGGGGAGGTATGAGTGGCGGCAACTTGAAATTAGCGGAGATTGAGGCCTGGTGGATAACGGGAAGAGAGGATATATTGAAGAGCAAGTTCCCAACTCCGGAGTTCGGATAGGTTGGTGTTAGTGGGAAGTATCCAGATAACCCGAACGGTGTAACACTGCGCCAAGATGTACTGGCCGTGCACCAAGGCATGTTTAGCCACAGGGTGATCCTCATTACCAACAAACACTGTCTGCCTGTGTCCATTCATGCGAATGGACAGTTTGTTGCTGGTCATTCCCACATAGAATGCATCACAGTGTAGGCAGGTCAGTTGGTAGATCACGTGGCTGCTTTCGCACGTGGCTCTGCCTTTGATCGTGTACACCTTCCGGGTTACAGGACTGGAGTAGGTGGTGGTGGGAGGGTGCATGGGACAGGTTTTACACCGGGGGCGGTTACAAGGGTAGGAGCGAGAGGGTAGGGAAGGTGGTTTGGGGATTTCATAGGGATGAACTAAGAGGTTACGAAGGTTAGGTGGACGGCGGAAAGACACTCTTGGTGGAGTGGGGAGGATTTCATGAAGGATGGATCTCATTTCAGGGCAGGATTTGAGGAAGTCGTATCGCTGCTGGAGAGCCACATTCAGAATCTGATCCAGTCCCGGAAAGTATCCTGTCACAAGTGGGGCACTTTTGTGGTTCTTCTGTGGGAGGTTCTGGGTTTGAGAGGATGAGGAAGTGGCTCTGGTTATTTGCTTCTGTACCAGGTCGGGAGGGTAGTTGCGGGATGCGAAAGCTGTTGTCAGGTTGTTGGTGTAATGCTTCAGGGATTCCGGACTGGAGCAGATTCGTTTACCATGAAGACCTAGGCTGTAGGGAAGGGACCGTTTGATGTGGAATGGGTGGCAGCTGTCGTAATGGAGGTACTGTTGTTTGTTGGTGGGTTTGATGTGGATGGACGTGTGAAGCTGGCCATTGGACAGGTGGAGGTCAACATCAAGGAAAGTGGCATGGGATTTGGAGTAGGACCAGGTGAATCTGATGGAACCAAAGGAGTTGAGGTTGGAGAGGAAATTCTGGAGTTCTTCTTCACTGTGAGTCCAGATCATGAAGATGTCATCAATAAATCTGTACCAAACTTTGGGTTGGCAGGCCTGGGTAACCAAGAAGGCTTCCTCTAAGCGACCCATGAATAGGTTGGCGTACGAAGGGGCCATCCTGGTACCCATGGCTGTTCCCTTTAATTGTTGGTATGTCTGGTCTTCAAAAGTGAAGAAGTTGTGGGTCAGGATGAAGCTGGCTAAGGTAATGAGGAAAGAGGTTTTAGGTAGGGTGGCAGGTGATCGGCGTGAAAGGAAGTGCTCCATCGCAGCGAGGCCCTGGACGTGCGGGATATTTGTGTATAAGGAAGTGGCATCAATGGTTACAAGGATGGTTTCTGGAGGTAACGGATTGGGTAAGGATTCCAGGCGTTCGAGAAAGTGGTTGGTGTCTTTGATGAAGGATGGGAGACTGCATGTAATGGGTTGAAGGTGTTGATCTACGTAGGCAGAGATACGTTCTGTGGAGGCTTGGTAACCAGCTACAATGGGGCGGCCAGGATGATTGGGTTTGTGAATTTTAGGAAGAAGGTAGAAGGTAGGGGTGCGGGGTGTCGGTGGGGTCAGGAGGTTGATGGAGTCAGGTGAAAGGTTTTGTAGGGGGCCTAAGGTTCTGAGGATTCCTTGAAGCTCCGCCTGGACATAAGGAATGGGATTACCTTGGCAAACTTTGTATGTGGTGTTGTCTGAAAGCTGACGCAGTCCCTCAGCCACATACTCCCGACGATCAAGTACCATGGTCATGGAACCCTTGTCCGCCGGAAGAATGATGATGGACCGGTCAGCCTTCAGATCACGGATAGCCTGGGCTTCAGCAGAGGTGATGTTGGGAGTAGGATTAAGGTTTTTAAGAAGGACTGAGAGGCAAGGCTGGAAGTCAGAAATTTCTGGAAGGTTTGCAGAGGGTGATTTTGAGGAAGAGGAGGTGGGTCCCGCTGTGACGGAGGACGGAACTGTTCCAGGCAGGGTTCAATTTGGATAGTGTCTTGGGGAGTTGGATCATTAGGGGTAGGATTAGGATCATTTTTCTTCGTGGCAAAGTGATACTTCCAGCAGAGAGTACGAGTGTAGGACAGTAAATCTTTGACGAGGGCTGTTTGGTTGAATCTGGGAGCGGGGCTGAAGGTGAGGCCTTTGGATAGGACAGAGGTTTCGGATTGGGAGAGAGGTTTGGAGGAAAGGTTAACTACTGAATTAGGGTGTTGTGGTACCAGATTGTGTTGATTGGAATTTTGAGGTTTTGGAGGGAGTGGAGCTGGAAGTGGGAGATTGAGTAGATGGGAGAGACTGGGTTTGTGTGCAATGAGAGGTGGTTGAGGTTTGCTGGAAAGGTTGTGAAGGGTGAGTGAGTTGCCTTTCCGGAGGTGGGAAACCAGGAGATTGGATAGTTTTTTGAGGTGAAGGGTGGCATGCTGTTCTAATTTGCGGTTGGCCTGTAGGAGGATGCTCTGAATAGCCGGTGTGGATGTGGGAGAGGAAAGATTGAGGACTTTTATTAAGGATAGGAGTTGACGGGTGTGTTCATTGGCTGAGTTGATGTGTAGGTGAAGGATTAGGTGGGTGATGGCAATGGATTGTTCAGTTTGGAACTGGTATAGGGACTGATGGAAAGAAGGGTTGCAGCCAGAGATGGGAACTTTAAGTGTGAGGCCTTTGGGGGTTATGCCAAATGTCAGACAAGCCTGAGAAAATAAAATATGCGAGCGTAATCTGGCTAGGGTGAAGGCATGTTTGCGGAGGGAATGTAAATAAAAATTAATGGGGTCATTGAGGGGGTGTTGTGAGGGTGACATGGTATTAGAAGGTGGAAAGTTTAACATGAGGTTGAAATGAAAATGAAAGATAAAAATAAAAAAGATAAAAATATATGGGGAGAGATAAAGGTGAAGAACCACAAAAGTGCCCCACTTGTGACAGGATACTTTCCGGGACTGGATCAGATTCTGAATGTGGCTCTCCAGCAGGGATACGACTTCCTCAAATCCTGCCCTGAAATGAGATCCATCCTTCATGAAATCCTCCCCACTCCACCAAGAGTGTCTTTCCGCCGTCCACCTAACCTTCGTAACCTCTTAGTTCATCCCTATGAAATCCCCAAACCACCATCCCTACCCTCTCGCTCCTACCCTTGTAACCGCCCCCGGTGTAAAACCTGTCCCATGCACCCTCCCACCACCACCACCTACTCCAGTCCTGTAACCCGGAAGGTGTACACGATCAAAGGCAGAGCCACGTGTGAAAGCACCCACGTGATCTACCAACTGACCTGCCTACACTGTGATGCATTCTATGTGGGAATGACCAGCAACAAACTATCCATTCGCATGAATGGACACAGGCATACAGTGTTTGTTGGTAATGAGGATAACCCTGTGGCTAAACATGCCTTGGAGCACGGCCAGCACATCTTGGCGCAGTGTTACACCGTTCGGGTTATCTGGATACTTCCCACTAACACCAACCTATCCGAACTCCGGAGTTGGGAACTTGCTCTTCAATATATCCTCTCTTCCCGTTATCCACCAGGCCTCAATCTCCACTAATTTCAAGTTGCCGCCACCCATACCTCACCTGTCATTCAACATCATCTTTGCCTCTGCACTTCTGCCTCGACTGACTTCTCTGCCCAAACTCTTTGTCTTTAAATATGTCTGCTTGTGTCTGTATATGTGTGGATGGATATGTGTGTGTGTGCGAGTGTATACCCGTCCTTTTTTCCCCCTAAGGTAAGTCTTTCCGCTCCCGGGATTGGAATGACTCCTTACCCTCTCCCTTAAAACCCACATCCTTTCGTCTTTCCCTCTCCTTCCCTCCTTCCTGATGAGGCAACAGTTTGTTGCGAAAGCTTGAATTTTGTGTGTATGTTTGTGTTCGTTTGTGTGTCTGTCGACCTGCCAGCACTTTCATTTGGTAAGTCACATCATCTTTGTTTTTTGATATATCAGTAGGTAGTATGGTTGAAGAGAAATGGACATCTTCGAAAGAGGGTAATCACAGAAGTTGGAAAGAAAACTGTGGGTACACGGAAGACAACTGTAAAGAAACCATGAATAACAGATGAAATACTTCATCTGATCAGTGAAATAAGGAAGCACTAAAATGTTCAGGGAAATTCAGGAATATAGAAATACAAGTCACTTAGGAAAGAAATAAGTAGGACGTGCAGGGAAACTAAGGCAAAATGGTTCCATGAAAAATAAGAAATCAAGAAAAGAAATGATTATTGGAAGGACCGATTCAGCATATAGGAAAATCAAAACAACCTCTGGTGAAATTAAAAGCAAGAGCAGTAATATTAAGAGTTCAATGTGAATTCCGCTGCTAAATGCAGAGGAGAGAGCAGGTAGGTGGAAAGAGTACATTGAAGGCCCCTACAATGTCTGATGATGTGATAGAAGAAGAAGCAGGAGTCAACAGGGAAGAGATAGGGGACCCATTATTAGAATCAGAATTTAAAAGAGCTTTGGAAGACTTAAGATCAAATAAGGCACAAGGGATAGATAATATTCCATCAGAATTTCTAAAGTAATTGGAAGAAGTGGCAACAAGATGACTCTTCATGTTGATATGTAGAATATATGAGACTTGTAATACACCATGTGACTTTTGGAAAAACATCATCCGCACAATGATACCAATAGTCATGGAAGACAGCCGACCTCGAGTCGTGGTGCTATCTGGAAATGGTGCTTGCCCACAATCCTCTGTCTTGCTACATAGCTTGTCAAAGGACAGCATTGCAAGATAGCAAGAGCTGACAAGTGCAAGGATTATCACACAAGAAGCTTAAAAGCTCATGCTTCCAAGTTGCGGACAAGAATACTATTTAGAAGAATGGAAAAGAAAATTGAGGATCTGTTAGATGATGATCAGTTTGGCTTTGGGAAAGGTAAAGGCCCCAGAGAGGCAGTTCTGATGTTGCAGTTGATAATAGAAGCAAGACAGAAGAAAAAATCAAGACATGTTAACAGGATTTTTTTGACCTGGAAATAACTGTTCAGCAATGTAAAATGGTCCAAGATGTTCAAAATTCTGAGAAAAATAAGGGTAAGTTAAAGGAAAGGTGTGAGATATGCAATTTGTACAAGAACGAAGAGGGAGCAATAAGACTGGAAGACCAAGATCAAAGTGCACAGATTATAAAGGGTGTAAGACAGGGATGTAGTCTTTCCCCCCTACTGTTCAATCTATACATCAACAAAGCAATGAGGAAAATAAAAGAAAGATTCAAGAGTGGGATTAAAATTCAGGCTGAAAGGATATCAACAATATGATATGCTGATGAGATTGTTATCTTCACTGAAAGAAGTAGGATTGCATGATGTGTTGAATGGCATGAACAGTCTAATGAGAACAGAATTTGGAATGAGAGTAAATCAAAGATAGACAAAAGTAGTGAGAAGTAGCGGAAATGAAAACAGCAAGAGACTTAACATTACAATTACAGATCATGAAGTAGACAAAGTTAAAGAATTCTGCTATCTAGGTAGCAAAATAACCTATGACGGATGGGGCAATGAGGACATAAAAAGCAAACTAGCACTGGTGAAAAATTCATTCCTGGTCAAAAGACTTCTGCTAGTATCAAACATAGGTCTTAGCTTGAGGAAGAAATTTCTGAGAGTGCACGTTTGGAGCACAGCATATATGGTACTGAGACTTGGACTACGGGAAATCCAGAACAGAAGAGAATCAAAGCCTTTGAGATGTGCTGCTACAAAGAATGTTGAAAATTAGGTGGACTGATAAGGTAAGAAATGAGGAGGTTCTCTGCAGAATCGGCAAGGAAAGGAACATACTAAAATCACTGACAATAAGAAGGCACAGAATGACAAGACATCTGTTAAGGCATCATGGAACAACTTCCATGGTACTAGAGGGAAGTATAGAGAATAAAACTGTAGAGGGAGACAGAGATGGGGTATATCCATCAAATAATTAAAGACATAGGGTGCAATTGCTACTGTAGGGTTGGTAAAGGAGAGGAATTCATCGTGGGCTGCATCAAACCAGTCAGAAGAAGTAGACAATTTGGATACCAAAACTTCGTAAGTATGTTCTTCCAAAGACCCTGTCTGCGAAAGAACAGGTGCAGAACCCAAGAGTCTGGATAAGTGACTATAATGGGTAATAACTGGAAGGTTGTATCTGATGGCAAAACCCGTGTGGTGGAAGTCAGTGAGAAATCTCTGAAGGCATTGCCAGCACAGGACCTAGAACTTCTTGCAGATTTCTGTCAAGGAAATTACGGACATTGGAAGTGACAATGGTGGCAAGCTGGTGGCTGGAAGCATTACAGATAAACCTGCAGTAGACTAAGGGAGTAAGTGCCATTGGAGTTGCTTCTGGGAAGACAGGAGGTGGAGATAACCATGATCCAGGAATTCTCTTTATATAAAGAGCGCATGTCAGGCCTTGGAGGAACTGGAGGTAAACTGATTTTCGCTAGAATCTAAAAAACAACAGAACATTGATTTATATCAAGAATGGAATTTCATTAATGCCAGTGGTGAACTGCTTCTTGAAGGACTTAGTGACCATCAGGATGAAAGAGGGTAAGGAAGTAAACACAGAGGAATTTGTGTTGGCCTTAGTGTACCTTCCTTAGGAGGACAGTGCTTTTCCTTCCCAAGTAATGAGAAGATTGGTAGACAGCTGCTTGCAGATGAATGAATGACTGTTGATTCGTTGTGATGCCAATGCTCACAACGTGGTGTGGGAAGCAGGAACACCAACAGCAGAGCTGAGTACGTAACTGAATACCTACTGGGAAGTAACTCAGAAATCTTGAATACTAGTCTTGAACTTATCTTCAGGAATAGAAGAAGACATGAAGTAACTGACATAACTTTTGGGTGCTGGCAGGGGAGCCGTCCTCACGTGCCCACGTGTATAATAATTTTGGCTTTGAAATGGGTGTTACACAGACCATGGCCTATGGGAATCCAAGGAAACAGACTAAGACTCATATAGGAAAGATCCAAACTCACACTTATGTGAAGTTAAAACTTCGATAAAAAATCCAGTATATTTAGAGGAAATGGTAGATGAAGTAATATCTGGCATGATGACCTCAAACTTGAAAAACTGTCCAACAATCAAGAAGTGCACAAACAGGATTGTACTAGGAAGCAGGTAAGAAGACTGTTTAACTTTGCAAGAAGGAAAGGCTAATAGACGAAATATCAGAAGACCCTTGCCAAATACAACCATGCAATTAACCAGACAAAACTATTGTCCTGGAAGGTATTCTGTGAGGAAGTGAAAGGTACAGCTGTCAAGGCCAGAAGACTGAACAAAATGCTCACAAGAATACAAACAAATCCAGGAGGCACTCTAAGGAGGGAGGATGGTGGGTATAAAAGGACAAGATGATGGATGTGCTCCTCAACATTCTCTTCTATCAGTGCACAGTGGCAGATAACACACATCAAGATTCAATTCCTCTGAGTTACTAGTGTATAGATAACCAAGGGGTGATTTGGAAATCTGCCAGAAAATGTGATGACTACAAGAAAATTCAATAGACGGTGGGAATGTTTCAAACGTTCAGATCACCAGGCCCAGATGGAATCTTTCCAGCTTTACTGCAACAAGCAGGACAGGGATTAATACAACTCCTATGCAGCTGTTCAGAGTCAGTCTAGCAGCAGGAGTCATTCCTAATGCTTGAAGAATAGCGAAGTTTGCTTTCATTCCAAAGCCGGTGAGAAGTGAATATACCAATGTTAAGGATATGAGATCAGTCAGTCTGTCCTCCTTCCTTTTAAAGACATTAGGAAAATAGGTCAGTGTACATGTTAGGAAAAGGAGGTTAACTAAGGCTTATCTACATGGAAACCAACCCACATGTCAGCCAGGAAAATGATGCAAAATAGTGCTTCACCCACTTGTTGAGAAATTGGAAAAAGCTATACACTTTTTGGGAAACTGCTCTCTGCATCTTACTGGATATTTAGGGGGACTTTATATTACTAGAAGTCCCCCTAAATATCCAGTAAGATAGGTTATATTACTAAACCTTCAAAAACATGGTTAAAGTTGCAGAAGAGCAGAATATTAAGACCATGGAGTAACACCATGCTGAGTAGACGAAAGGTAGAAGCCACCATGATGAATGGGCAAATGGTGGTCAACATCACCAGAAGGCATCTGCAAGGAGGAGTTTTGTCCCAACTATTATGAAACATAGATTGTAGAGGGTACTTTTGACAAGGACATGCAGATGATTTACTCATAGTAATATCTGGCAAATTTGCAAGTGCCAGTAGAACAAGGGCACAATTTTCTCTGAAAATTGTGCAAGACTGATTTATGAAACATAATCTAAGAGTCAGTCTCAGGAAAACTTTCATAGTACCATTCACAATGAAGCATTTCCAAAACACATACATTAATCTTAAGCTCACTGATGAAATTCTATCAGCAGAGGGGATAGTGAAGCACCTAGGAGTAAGCCTGGATGCAAAGTTAGTAAGGCTTCTTCATATAAACAATGTAAGTTCCAAGGCAAAAAGTGCTCTTATTTGCACTAGATGGGCCTGTTGTAAAAACTAACATTAAAGTCCCAGAAATATATATATTGGATATACACTTCTATAATAAAACCTATGATAATTTATGGGGCTGTAGTATGGTGGAAGAAAATAGAAGTGTCTGTTAAGAAGCTTGGGAGGTGTAGAAATTGAGATGCCCAGCCATAACAGGTGGAATTAGCAGTGCAGCCACTGTTGGGATGAAGAGCATGCTGAACATGCCCCCATTACCTCTGGAGGTTACAGTGGTTGCAGCAGCAGAGGCATACAAGTTAAAAACTGGAAACCTTTGTAGTATCCAGAACCCAACACTAATGTAATGAATGTGATAAATAGAATAATGGTTGGGGAAATGTCAATTGACAATGCAATAGCTTCCAGTTGCTCCAATAAACCTTTCAGTGTAACAGCTGGAAGCAGGGAGCAGTAGGAGAATGAACCACAATACTGTTCAGGAGACACAGTCTAGTTTACAGATGGGTCAAAGACAGACACAGCCATTGGGGGAGGCGTATATGGGGTACAGTATAGACTAGAGTGAGCATTCTCTCTAGGGAAGTTGGTAACAGTATTCCAGGTGGAAGTATCCATTATCGGAATGTGTGGGGGGCAAAGGGTTAAATAAGCTGTTGTTCTGTCTACCTGATTACAAGCCAAATCAAATCAGTAATCATTATGAATGTGTGCTGTAGCACTTTTTATGTACACTTTATAATGAAAATCAGTTTAAATTCCAATGGAAGCAAATTTGTTGAGAGCTAATTACCATGTTAAAAATGATGAAACCTGTCACTATAAAAGGTAGGTCCTGTTTTAATTTTAATTGTACAAAGCATCTGAGCATTCATTAGCCTAGTGTCTCACTTCTGTACTTGTGTGCACTAAAAATACAGATAATGAATATTGTGCCTGCATTTTGTGAAGGAGAGAAGGTCTGCTCCCCTGGCAACACTTCTCCTTGTTGAAGCTCTGTGCACTGTATGAAGTGTGCTTTCTTCGCTCACTACATCTCCTTCCCTTAAATAACACAAGTTAAAGTGTGTGCTTGTATTTCTCACCTCTCTCTCTCTCTCTCTCTCTCTCTCTCTCTCTCTCTCTGTGTGTGTGTGTGTGTGTGTGTGTGTGTGTGTGTGTGTTGGCTCTAATGCAGCTAGTTGGTTCAATAAGGAACATACTTTCCAAAACTCCTCCATTTCATGCATGAATCACCATTATTTTCCCAGTCAGGTAGACCTCCAGGGAGGTGGTAACATTTCTGTCTCTCTAGTTCAGCAAAGTACCATAACAGCTGGTTCAGACCTTTAAAAAGTAATATACATCATTTTCAGAAATAAGCACTCAACAATGTAAGGCAGTCATGAGAAATTTCAAAAAATGTTTCAATAATTAAGTGAACTATGTGAATGATGATAGATCATTATGTAATCATGAGAATTAGAAGATTGGAGCTTTTATCAGTTTTGTTTTAATCTGTTAATAATATTCATCTACTTTCATGCATGGCTTGTGCAAATTTCAGCTTGTACTTTAGAGAAACATTAAATGTTTAAAATAATATTATTTCTTTCATTAAATGCATTTATTATCATCATTGATTGTTGTAAAGTGTTACTTACCACAGGCAAAGGCGAATAGCACCAAGCTGTATATGAAGAAAAACTTTACGATGTCAATGACCATTCGTCCGAGGGATATCTGAAGTGGTCCAAGATGAGGGTTGATTGAGAACAAGTGAACCAGTTTCAAGGCACTGAAATAAAGTTGATTTTGTGTTAGAAATGATATGCTGACTTGTTTTAGAAGATAAACTTTAATGTATTTAGGTTCACCATGCCAACAATTAACATCTATAAAAATTGCAACATTGAGAAAGAATTTCTGAAATGCTTCCAAACTCAGAAGGTGCATAGAACAATATGTAAGAAATGGCTCTGAGCACTATGCGACTTAACTTATGAGGTCATCAGTCGCCTAGAACTTAGAACTAATTAAACCTAACTAACCTAAGGACATCACACACATCCATGTCCGAGACAGGATTCAAACCTGCGACCGTAGCGGTCGCTCGGTTCTAGACTGTAGCACCTAGAACCGCACGGCCACTCCGGCCGGCAATATGTAAGAAACAGGAGATTGAGGTTGCAGGGGTATGACATACCCATAGGCCAAGTAGCATCCTTTCTTTTGTTATTGGAAAGGTTGATGTTACACCTAGATCATATATGTAAACCCATTAGGTTTTTCAGATATGCAGGATGGGTAGTAAGCCAATTGACTTACAGATTTAGATAGGTTTTCATCAAAAAATAACGGAACACTTTATATGTGTGTGTCTGTGGAAAGTTCATTGCTGTAAGTAGTATGCCTGCCTCCATGGTCTAGTAGTGTCGCTAGCTTAAGTGGAGATCCCAGTTTCAATTCCTATTGATCACTTTGGATTTATCTCTTCTGGGAAAATGTGGAATGAGGTCCACTCACCCTCATGAGGCCAGCTTAGAAGCTAGTTGAATAAATATGCAGCAATATTTAACACACAAAGATCTGAAGTGGTGTCCAGTCCAGAGGTGTGCTATAGATGTCATGTTCACATAAGCATAATTGAGTGAGGAAGTTTAATTAGTATTCATATATCACGTTATACCAGTGTTGTGTATAAAATAAAAAAAGTAATTTATACATATAAACAACAACTCAAAGAAAAAACTGTATGTACTCACATGTGTACACTCACACATTCATAAACACTTTTTTCTTTTAATAGTGACCAGTGTTGTCCCAAGGAAATCAGCACATACAAAAGTGGAGATGGAGTTTTCATTGATAGAATCTTATTGCAGTACAAACTTCTGAAGTTGTGTGCACAGAAGAGTATTGTTTTATGAAAAAGTCAGCACCAAGCTACTAAAAAAATTGATACAAGTCATCACATACCATGAAATTTTCCCTGAAGAGGGTGAACTTTTGTCCACCACGACACAAAATTTTCTGCTCGTAGCTCAGTACAGACTGTTTTTTTACCAAAATTACTCTGCACCTAACGTGTAGCTCTCACCAAACGAATTCAGGAACTTATTATACACTTTGGAATACCCATCAACATTATTGTAGCGTGTCACAGAGGAGCCAAAACAAAATAGCGCAGTGCATTGATGAAGTGGAGTGTCTTGCAATAATTCATTTTCAACAGCAGCTGAAATGTTGCAATCCAAACAGCTAAAGAAATCATCAGGATTGGCCTGAGACAGCCAAAACATTTCCACTGCTGCCAAAAACAAATTACTGCATGATACTCCTCTTTATCAGTGCACTATGCCATTTTGTTTTGGGTCATTTACCAGTGTGCTGCAGTAGTGTAGTATTGTAGTTTTAATGTGTACCAGGATTGCAGACAAGTACATGGAAATTAGCCCTTGTATATACTCTGCAAACAGCTGTGAAGTGCATGAGAGATGATACTCAGCATCGTACCAAATGTTATCTTCTAGATTCAATCATATATCGAGTGCAGAAAGCTTATCTGCTTAAAATGACTATTCATGCTGTAATTAGTCTAATCTGGTGTTTGTGGACTCTACAGGAATGAAGTATATTTCTAGATTCTTCACTTAGTACTGGTTCTTGAAACTCTGTAGGCAGACTTTTTAAGGATAATTGGTACCTATCTTCAAGGATCTGCCAATTAGGTTTTTTAGCATCCCTACGACATTCTCTCACAAGTGAAACAAACATGTGATCATATAGTGCTGTTTTCATTTGAATACATTCAGTATATGCTGTTAGGCCTTATTTATTAAGGGGCTCACACCCTTAAGAAATATTCAGAGATGGGGTGCATAAATATTTTATAAGCAGTCTCTTTTGTGGACTGACTATACTGTCCCAATATCATGCCAATGAATCAAAGTCTGATGCCTACTTAAAAAATGACTGAGCCTATGCTAGCAATCGATTTCATATCCATACAGATTATTATATCCAGGTATTTGCATGAGTTAACTGATTCCTTACTCAATGATATTGTAGTCATTGGGTACTATTTTATATGTTGTGTGAAGTGCCCAGTTTTACATTTAAAGCAGGTTACCAATCTCTACACCACTTTGAAATATGACCAAATCTCACTAAATATTTGTGCAACTTTTTGCACATAGCACTTCACTATAGATAACTGCATCAACTACAAAATGTTCTGTGTTATGATTAAGATTTTCCATGAAATCATTATTGTATCAGATGAACAGAGAGAGCCCCAATACACATCCCTGTGGCCTCTTGAAGTTACTTTTCTTGTGTCGATAACATGCTGGGACCTTCATCCTAGAAGTCCTTGAACTTTCTCTTTAGTTCTCTGCTTGAGTTTTCTTTCTCATCCTTCAAACGCCTATCATATATCTTTATTTAATATACAGCTCTATCCTCCCAAAAAATTTACATTTTTTAAACATATGCTACATGATTTGAACACACTATATCACTTTGTTATTATTATGCGCATAAAGCTGCTATCCAATGCTCTTCTGATTTGTTTTATTTTTGTTGTTGTTGTTGTTGTGGTCTTCAGTCCTGAGACTGGTTTGATGCAGCTCTCCATGCTACTCTGTCCTGTGCAATGTTCTTCATCTCCCAGTACCTACTGCAACCTCCATCCTTCTGAATTTGCTTAGTGTATTCATCTCTTGGTCTCCCTCTACGATTTTTACCCTCCACACTGCCCTCCAATACTAAATTGGTGATCCCTTGATGCCTCAACACATGTCCTACCAACCGATCCCTTCTTCTAGTCAAGTTGTGCCACAAACTTCTCTTCTCCCCAATCCTATTCAATACTTCCTCATTAGTTATGTGATCTACCCATCTAATCTTCAGCATTCTTCTGTAACACCACATTTCAAAAGCTTCTATTCTCTTCTTGTCCAAACTATTTATCGTCCATGTTTCACCTCCATACATGGCTACACTCCACACAAATACTTTCAGAAATGACTTCCTGACACTTAAATCTATACTTGATGTTAACAAATTTCTGTTCTTTAGAAACGCTTTCTTTGCCATTGCCAGTCTACATTTTATATTCTCTCTACTTCAACCATCATCAGTTATTTTGCTCTCCAAATAGCAAAATTCCTTTACTACTTTAAGTGTCTCATTTCCTAATCTAATTCCCTCAGCATCACCCGACTTAATTCGACTACATTCCATTATCCTCGTTTTGCTTTTGTTGATGTTTATCTTATACCCTTCATTTCAAGACACTATCCATTCCATTCAACTGCTCTGCCAAGTGCTTTGCTGTCTCTGACAGAATTACAATGTCATCGGCGAACCTCAAAGTTTTTATTTCTTCTCCATGGATTTTAATACCTACTTCGAATTTTTCTTTTGTTTCCTTCACTGCTTGCTCAATATACAGATTGAATAACATTGGGGATAGGCTACAACCCTGTCTCACTCCCTTCCCAACCACTGCTTCCCTTTCATGCCCCTCAACTCTTATAACCGCCATCTGATTTCTGTACAAATTGTAAATAGCCTTTCGCTCCCTATAATTTACCCCTGCCACCTTCAGAATTTGAAAGAGCGTATTCCAGTCAACATTGTCAAAAGCTTTCTCGAAGCCTACAAATGCTAGAAATGTGGGTTTGCCTTTTCTTAATCTAGCTTCTAAGATAAGTCGAAGGGTCTGTATTGCCTCACGTGTTCCAACATTTCTACGGATGGTGGTTATTAATAACACCTTTAAATGGTAGTATGGTTACTTATACAAAATTCTGCTCTGTTCTGTCCCCTACCTAAGTAATATCTGAGCTGCCATTAGATCTCCAGTTACTGAGTACCTCTCTTCTATTTTCCATAGGTAAAAGCAAGGTATTTAGGAGAATGTGTATGTCTGTAGTTTGGAAAGTAGAAAAGAGACATTGGCAGATTGACACTTTTACCAATATCTAGACATGTGCCTTGACAGATCAGTTGGTAAAAGCATGATCCACAAAAACTAAGGATGTGGATTATGTCCTAGCCATGCATATAGTTTTAATATGGCAGTAAATTCCAGTTCAGAGTAAACTCCACTCCACATGAAACAAAGCAAGCTGGAACTCTTCCACCATCTATTGTTGCACTCC
This sequence comes from Schistocerca americana, assembly GCF_021461395.2. Lineage (NCBI taxonomy): Eukaryota > Metazoa > Arthropoda > Insecta > Orthoptera > Acrididae > Schistocerca > Schistocerca americana. Next base: position 597,271,317 of record NC_060125.1, on the reverse strand, counting down.
TATTAACAACTGTATATATTTTTCCTCATTTTTCATTTTGTGTCTAAGTTATCCATATTGTTTATATGAAGCATATGCCCAAATCTGCAAGAATGTTACTCAGACCATATTCCATGCAGATTCATTATTGAGATGATATTTTTCAGTATGCTGATTACAGTGATGTGTTTAGTTCTACTGGAACTATATTAATCAAAAGTAATGGATAATTGAAATTATCATGTAATGGTAGATGTTGACTGAGCTAATTAGTGGCTTAGGAAATATTATTTATTTATTTATTTATTTATTGTTCTGCTGATCCATGTTGTGACAATATCACAGGATATGGAACATGTCAAAAATCTATTGTGGCACATAAAAACAAAACAAAACGATTTCATATTACAGTAAGCAGTAACTTAGGTTCTACTACAGAAAATCAAGTTTGAGAGATAAATAAATATTACAAAATAATAATTGTAACAAAATAATAAGTGTACAAAATAATAGAAATAAAGTAATAATAAAAATAATAAAAAATCAGCACACCATTTGAAAGCTCTGATTTCAGACTTGACAGTTATTTTAATTTTACAGAAAATTGTTAACTGAACAGATTATTAATATTGAATTCCAGTCAGACTCAAAATTATTGTTGCCTTTTGTGTCATTATACCTATATAAATCCCAAGTTTACCATTATAGTTTGGTTGCCACAATCTTTCTGGACCAACTGAAACCCTTCATTTATCAGTTGTCACAAATTAGGTACTTGCATAAATTATCATAATATCAGATCTCGAAACTGTACTTGTAAATAGGTAGTTCCCAGTGTAGACACACAAAATAGTTCTGTCATCTTATGTAATGTACTAACTAGATATTATGAGGGTGGTTTGAAAAGTTCTCGGAACGGAATAGAAAAAAAGTACTTACATCACTGAAACTTTCATCATGGAAGAGATGGAAGTCTGACAGAGTCATATCAGGTGAATAATGTGGGTGTGGCAACAATTCATACCTTAGTTCATTTACTTTTGCCATGGTGATGGCACATGTGTGTGGGCGTGCATTGTCTTGATGGAAGATGACTTTCTTCCTTGCTAAACCCAGCCTTTTTTCACATATCTTTTGTTGCGATTTATCCAGGAGGTTAGCATAGTATTCTCCAGTAACTGTTTGCCTAGTGGGGGATAGTCTACAACCAGAACCCCCTTCGCATACCAGAACACTAATGCCATGACCTGTCCCGCCGAAGGAATTGTCTTTGCTTTCTTTGGTGGCAGAGAATCAGCATGTTTCCATTGCCTTGACTGTTGTTTTATTTCTGGGGTGTCGTAGTGCACCCAAGTTTCATCTGTGGTCACAAACCAATGCAAAAAATCTTGTTTGTTTCTCCTAAAATGGGCCAAACCTTGTTCCAATATGTCCATTCTCATGTGTCTTTGATCCAGCATCAAGAGTCGTGGCACCCATCTTGCATATAAATTTTTCATTTCTAATTCTTCAGTTAAAATGTGATATACTCTTTTAGATGACATCTGGCTAGCATGAGCAATTTCACGCATTTTCATTCGGCGATCCCTCCGTGACTATTTTGTGCACTTTTCCAATGATTTCTGGAGTAATGGCACATCTTGGCCGACCACTGCGTGGATCGTCATCTAAGTTCTCCTGACCAAATGTAAATTGATTTGTCCACTTTTCAACAGTTGGATATGAAGGAGCAGAGTCCCCCAGTGCATTCAGGAAATCAGCATGAATGTCCTTTGCTTTTGTACCTTTCTTTATGAAGTACTTAATCACTGCTCGAATCTTGTTTTTTTCCATCTTCACAAATCGCTATGCAGAAACAACAGAGCCGCATCACCACCACAGTTCTCTTTCAAGAGCATTGACGTGGCACGTGTTTACCGGCAACAGTCCAATGAATATCCCGTGAACAACTCGTTGCGCTAGCGCTGACCTGTTCTGATGATTCCGAGAACTTTTCAAACCACCTTCATATATAAACCAAATTATTGTCTGAACATATAGCTCAATTCTAATAAATTTCAACTGTTCATTTTTTATTTTCCAAAATCCAAAAATATTCATACACAAGTCTTTAAATAGCTTGCCCTCACACAAAAATATTTAGTCTATGGCTAACCATTACCATGTTAACATCGGTGTCATGAGGCCACGTTGAGCAATCTCATGAGTGAGGGATATCTGTATATGTGAAGTGTCCATAGTGAGGCATTACCATGTTAACATCATGTAACAAGCTTGTTTACTGCAGTCATTCATGTCTGTGTCAGTATACCCAGTTGTAGAGTGAAGTCTATACTTAAAAGTCAATCTGTTGACATGCCTATGCAATTTTGTGCTCATCAAGTCAAATGCTGCAATGAAATGTACAAATGTTTGTTTTAACTGTCATACCTGGAACAATTCATTCATCCCTGTCATTTCTCTCATCAATAAGTAAGTATGTTTGAAATATCTTCATGAACCTTTTTGGTTGTCGTGAGCAAACACTGTGTTTACCAGACTGCACTTCGTAAGTATGTTTTTAGACCTATGCCACTGTGAGTGTTTATGGTGAATTATGGAGAGAGCTGTGCTCAAATGACTGTTGTTATAAACTGTAAGATTTGGAGTTAGGAGATTTATGGTAAATTTTATGACAGAAACTGTCACTTAACCAGAGAACTAGCCTGATTTTTGTAAATAGCATAGTTAAGAAACTGGTCATCATTCCAAAAGATCAGTTCAAGTTTAATGTGGGAATAAGTGAACCTAAAACAATGGTGTTGCATCTATCATTGTTTAACAACATTTAATCTCCAAAGAAGTTTTCAGTTTTGAGACAACAAACTTATGTGCTACCAAGAACAAGAAGATGAGCTTTGAACCAGATTAGTACCATGGCACACAGTAAGATTTATTCTACATTAGTTAACTCTTTTTTAATCATTTAAGATATTTGCTACTTTATCTGCTTCTCAGTCCATGAGTTTCAGTTCATCAAGGAATTAAACACTATCATATTTTAAAAACAATAGTGTAAGCTAAGTAGGAACTGTTTTATTTGATTGGAAAACATTTACATGTAATTATATTAGTTGAATATAATAGAGGGAAACATTCCACATGGGAAAAATATATCTAAAATCAAAGATGATGTAACTTACCAAATGAAAGCGTTGGTATGTTGATAGAGACACAAACAAACACACTCACAAAATTCAAGCTTCGCAACCCACGGTTGCTTCATCAGGAAAGAGGGAAGGAGAGGGAAAGACGAAAGGATGTGGGTTTTAAGGAAGAGGGTAAGGAGTCATATGTCTGCTTGTGTCTGTATATGTGTGGATGGATGTGTGTGTGTGTGTGTGTGTGTGTGTGTGTGTGTGTGTGTGTGTGTGTGTGTGTGTGCGCGCGAGTGTATACCTGTCCTTTTTTCCCCCTAAGGCAAGTCTCTCCGCTCTCGGGATTGGAATGACTCCTTACCCTCTTCCTTAAAACCCACATCCTTTCGTCTTTCCCTCTCCTTCCCTCTTTCCTGATGAAGCAACCACGGGTTGCGAAAGCTTGACTTTTGTGTGTGTGTTTGTGTTTGTTTGTGTCTCTATCAACATACCAACGCTTTTGTTTGGTAATTTACATCATCTTTGTTTTTAGATATAATTATATTAGTTAGTTTTTTAGTTCATTGCATGGTACTTTGATCATGATTGCAACTTCGTGATATGATGTGCAGTGAGTCAGTTCTATAATCACAGTATGTCTTCTCAGTGGAAAATATGGAACAAGCTGACTGTTTGCTAATGCCAATGTCAACAACATTTTTCAGTAGTTAGTTCTACAGGACCACAAATCAGTGTTTTCATGGGTGTGGTTGTCGAGCCTGGTGGTCTAGTGGTAAAAGCACATGCCTGGCAACAAAGAGGTTATGGGATTGAATCCCAGTTGAACCATGCAAAATTTCTGTCAACCTTTAATCTAGCCTTCACTGCTCAGTGATGTGAGGAATTTCCAGGAACGACATGTAGTTGAATTCCAACTTTCACCAGGGTTAGCTTAGGGGGATACAATTTGCTGAAGCAATTTCCGATTGAAAGACTTGTGCCTGGCCATTGAGCCACACAAAATTATTGTTGTGGATGTGGCTTCATCAGTGGATTTAGTAGACATACAATTAACAGGAAGAAAGTATCATTCAGTATCTTAAGAGATACATGTGTCATTTGCACTTTGACATTATTTTTTGTTTTGTAATGATTAATTCACTTGAATTAGTAATGTGAATTTTATAAAACGCCCTGTGGTTTGCCTAAACACTGCTGTAAAGCATGTCACAGAAGAATTATAGATACAGATGTGGTATACTAAAAATCTTTTCTGTTACATCTTAAGGGAGAGAAGGCAAAGTGGTAGGAATTTAGAATAATGTTCACTGATTCAAGAAGACCATACACAAGTTATTCATTTGTTTGCAATTTCCGAAAGAATTTTAATGATCTTACCTAAAAACATTGGCAGCTGCAAAGAGACCTTCTGCAATTAATTGTGGATCAAAAGCATCCCACTGCTCACGAGGTATGTAAGCTGTTGCAGGGTCATGAGCAATCTCTTGTGATTGCTGTATATATGCTGCAAACCGCAGTACTGCAACTGCCACATAAAGTGAATTCCTGGTGAAATCTATGAAATTCCACATATTGCGCAGATAATCTCGTAGACCTTCCACATATATCTCCATGGTTTCTTCCCAGATGAAACCTACAGGTATAATTCAATATTAATGATACTGTAACGATTAAAAAAAAAAAAAAAAAAAAAAAAAAAAAAAAAAAAAAAAAAACAATTTGCTTCTATTCTGGACCAAATGGTTGACATGGGAGGAAATTAATTTAGGTCATAAAAATCGAAACATATCAAAAGTGGATTCTATTAAATGGCTATTATTAAATCAGGATAATTTGTCTTGAAATATACAATGTGACTGCATAGCAACGAAATTCTGTAACTTTGCATTGTCAGTACAGACATTATCTAGTACTACTCACACACAGAAAATGACATACCACAGTTATTTGGAATTTTAATAAGGTGTGGGACTGCTTTTTGAGAAATTTCGAGACACATTTTGCTCATTCTGAGGCTGTAGAAAGAAATCATTATTAACATACGTATTGCACACCTAAGGGATTATGTCATTCATTACTTAAAAACCTGGTATTATTACACATATCTTTCCCTCTACATGTGTGGCATTAAATTTCTGCTTTCAGAAAGGGAATTACACAAGGGAATCCTTTTGACCATTCATATTGTGGTGTCACCGCCAGACACCACACTTGCTAGGTGGTAGCTTTAAATCGGCCGCGGTCCATTAGTACATGTCGGACCCGCGTGTCGCCACTGTCAGGGATCGCAGACCGAGCGCCACCACAAGGCAGGTCTCGAGATACGGACTAGCACTCGCCCCAGTTGTACGGACGACTTTGCTAGTGACTACACGGACAAAGCATCGCTCATTAGCCGAGCAGATAGTTAGAATAGCCTTCAGCTAAGTCAATGGCTACGACCTAGCAAGGTGCCATAGCAATTGATAGTTATCGTATGAAATGTCTCATCAAGAACGCTGTATACAAATGATGGATTAAAGTTAAGTATTCCAGCAGCTACGTACTTTTCTTTATAGCATTCATTATGTATCCTGTTTCAGACCTCACGCAACCCTGTGTGAGCTTATAGCGTGCATATCGGTCTCCTCAAAACACACTGTGTCGGCACTTCTGTCGACACAACATATGGCGACGAGTCTCAAAAGAGGCTTTAGCGTTCATATTGTCCTAATTTACTTGTGTCATGGCTTCGCCACAATCTCCAGATGTACTGTCCGAATTTTATCGCTTGCAGAATCAGCAGACGCAGGCCTTATTGGATGCCCTTGGACAGCTCGTCCAGGGTCAACGTGCAATGCAAACCGATGCGGCAGCCGCCGCTTCACCGCTACCGCAGCCACAACATGCTGTTGCACCCCCGTTCCGGCCATATGATGCGGCCCTAGAAACATGGACGGAGTGGTCACGCCAATTTGGATTCCATCTCGCCGGCTACAGAATTCAAGGTAATGAGCGGCAGCCTCACTTATTATCCTGTGTCGGTGTGTCCACCTACCGTGTGATAGTGAAATTGTTTCCCCGACGCGACGTAGCAACTCTGTCCTACGAAGAAATTTTGTCCTATTTCAAAGAAACAGTCAATGTCGTTGCAAAAAGGTATACGTTCTTTCGTACAAAACATACGGCCGGTCAGACTAATAGGGAGTGGGTTGCAACATTGCAAGGCCTTACTCGGGATTGTGCTTTTGAGTGTGAATGTGGACTCCCTTATTCAGATAATGTGGACTCCCTTATTCAGATACTATGGTACGTGATGCAATAGCACAGATCGTTTCTGATGTTCGCATACGGGAACAGATTTTGAAACTAGTCAATCCCTCCCTTCAACAAGTGATAGACATATTGGATAGACAAGACATGCTTGACTTTGCTCAGGAATCATTTGCAACTTCGCCAGCCATGTGTAACATTAACCGGCCCGTCGGTCGCACTGCACGGAACGGTAAACTGCCCTCGCGCACGTCCGCGCAGCTACCGCCACGCTCTAAACCAGGTGTGCCGTGCCAGCATGCAAATGCAGTGAAATCATGCCCGCGGTGTGCTACTAGACATTTGCGTGAAAATTGCCCATCACGCCAAGCTATTTGCTTTTTCTGTAATAAGAAAGGACATGTTCAAAGTGTTTGCCAGAAAAAGCTCAGATCAGACAATCACAACCATTCCAGGCCCTTTGCTTCGCGCCGGAATCGAACCAAGAATACTCAGGCTCGTGAACCTTCGCCCATGGACATTCATGTAGTTAATTCCACATCGTCCAGTGCCACTTTCTCTAACAGTGACTGTGTTCGTCCCACACATACTGTGCGTCGACGTCGCCGGAAATCGCGTCAAGTCGCAAGTGCTTCTATACCAGTGTCAGTTCACATTGCACGAGACAGTCGCTCTTGTCGTCAGCAGGACAATAAACTTTTTGTAGATTTGGACATTCATGGCCACGTGATCACATTCCAGCTCGATACCGGAGCTGCTGTTTCATTGATCAATCACGACACGTACAAACAACTGGGCAAACCTCCGTTGCGTGCCGCAAATGTTAAGTTAAATAGTTATTCAGGTCAGAATATCCCGGTGTTAGGACAGTGCAGCCTTCTTGCAACATATAAGGGACAAACAAAACTTGTGTCATTTTACGTTCTTCGTTCTTCTTCTGCAGTGAACTTGTTTGGTTTAGATTTATTTCAATTGTTTAACTTGTCTATTGTGAATCAGATCCTATCAGTGAATCAGACTGTGCCTTCTGCCAGTGTTTCTCGGCTCTGTGAAGAATTTGCAGACATTTTTGCACCGGGCCTTGGTTGCGCTAAGAACTATGAAGCACATTTGGAACTGAAAGTAAACGCGCAACCGAAATTTTTCAGAGCACGCAATGTTCCCCACGCATTGCGTGATGAGGTCGCAAGAACATTAAACGATTTAGAATCACAAGGAGTAATTGAACGTGTGCAGGCTTCTCTCTGGGCCTCACCCTTAGTAATTTTGCCAAAACCTTCCGGAAAATGGAGACTTTGTGTGGACATCAAGGCAACAGTGAATCCACAACTAGTGATTGCAACTTTTCCCTTACCCCGCCGGAAGATCTTTTTGATAAACTGTGCCCGGGTAAATACTTTTCGAAGTTGGACCTAGCAGATGCGTACTTGCAAATCCCAGTGGACGCCGAATCCCAGCGCGTCTTCATGGTTAACACGCATCTTGGTTTGTACCGATTCAAAAGACTGCCATTCGGGTGTGCATCCACCCCTGCATTGTTTCAGCAATATTTACAAACTGTTTGTGCGTCGGTCCCTACTGCAGCGAACTATCTGGACGATATTGTGATCTCCAGAAAGACAGCAGATGAGCATTTAGCACATCTACGAACATTATTTCAGGTATTGCGACAAAATGGTCTTCGCTTGCGGAAGGACAAATGTGTGTTTTTTGCTCGTGACTTACCATATCTGGGACATGTAATCAATGCCCAAGGCATACATCCAAGTCCAGAGCACCTCCGTGCCATACAAGACTTGCCTTCGCCGCAGAATTTGAAGCAGCTACAGAGTGTGTTGGGAAAAATTAACTATTATCATGACTTTGTTCCCCATGCCTCTTCCATATCAGCTCCGCTTCATCACTTACGCCGTAAAGGTGTTCCGTTCGTCTGGACGACGAAATGCGAACGCGCCTTTCGCCAGTTGAAATCGGCGTTGCTTTCCAATACTTGCCTTATGCCATTCGATCCCCAGAAACCCCTTTTGTTGATGGTAGATGCATCGGATTTCGGGATCGGTGCTGTGCTTGCGCACAAAGATGGATCGCATGTTCGCCCTATTGCCTTTGCGTCAAAATTGCTCTTGTCTGCGCAAAGAAATTATTCACAGATGGAGAAAGAAGCTTTGGCTCTCGTGTTTGGTGTTACTAAGTTCCATGTTTTCTTGTATGGTCGTCACTTTACCATCATCACAGACCACAAACCTTTGCAATCGCTTTTGCATCCGAACAATCCTGTACCTCCGCGTACAGCACAGAAATTCATTCACTGGTCTATTTTCCTCTCACAGTACCGCTACGATATCTTGTATCGGTCCACTGCTAAGCACGGAAACGCCGATGCGTCGTCCCGTTTGCCTGTTGCTGAGGATAGAGCATTCGATTCTTCCGAACTTGCTTGCATGTTCATTGATTCGGAAACCGATGAAGTGGTCGAATCGTTTCCGATTGATTTTCGTCGTGTAGCTACAGCCACAGCTGCTGACCCGGTCCTTGCTACCGTTTTGCGTTTTGTTGCTACGCAATGGCCTTTGTCAAAGTCGCGGATCGAGGATCCGTTGGTTCGCCGATTTTTTGCTCACAAGGAGAGACTTTTTGTTCGACGTGGTGTTTTGTTGTTGCGTTCTGATAATGATCAGTCATGAGTCGTGGTCCCACGTTCGTTACAGTCCTCTGTTTTACAGCTTCTTCACCAAGGACATTGGGGTAAAGTGCGAACAAATCAACTTGCTCGTCAGCACTGTACTTGGTTCGGAATCAATGCTGCGATTACGAATATGTGCTCTTCTTGCATGGCGTGTGCCAAACAACAATCCGCACTGCCGCGGAAAGTCTTTGCATGGCCAAAAGCCACTTCCCCTTGGCAACGCTTGCACATCGATTTTGCTGGTCCATTCTGGAATGCTCGATGGTTGGTTCTCGTAGATGCATTCAGTAATTTTCCTTTTGTTGTCAGGATGTCTTCCACGACGTCAACTGCCACCATCCAAGCGTTGTCTGCTATCTTTTGCATTGAAGGTCTTCCACACACTATTGTTTCCGACAATGGCCCACAATTCATGTCCGCAGAATTTCAGTCATTCTGCCAGGCCAATGGTATTCAACATCTGACATCCGCGCCGTTTTCGCCTCAGTCAAACGGTGCCGCTGAACGATTGGTCCGGACTTTCAAGTCACAGATGTTGAAATTGAAAGAGTCGCATTCTCAGGAGGATGCGTTGTTGCTCTTTTTGTCCTCGTATTGCTCTCAGCCATGAGCTGGTCGCTCGCCGGCTGAGTTACTCCACAGTCGTCCTCATCGAACCTTGATGTCTTTGCTGCATCCGCCGCATCAGGTTCCTGTGCAGCGGCAGACTCCTGCTTTGCTCCAGGCGACGTTGAATTCTATCGCAACTAACGCGGTTCATGGCGTTGGCTCGCAGGGCGCATTCTTCGCTGCCTCGGCCGCGCAATGTATTTGGTTTTGGGGGCCTCTGGTGAGGTGCGTCGGCATCTCAATCAGCTGCGCCTCTGTCATCGCACGGGTTCTGCCGCTCCCCGTCTGCTTTCAGCGCCGGTGCTGTCCGGTCAGCGCCCTGGGGTCCCATCTACTGGCTCGCCTCATCCCCAGGTGTTACCGACGATGCCTTCCATTTTGCCCCATGCCGACGTGCCGCCGCCGCCGCCGCCGGTCCTCCAGCCGGCGCCGCCCGCAGTGGATGCTTCGCTGCAGCCGCCAAGCACCTCCCTGGGTCACACGCCGCCGATCGCTTCCCATGACCAGCTGTCCTCCACCATGGAACTCTTGCCCGCTCCGGACCACATGACGTCATCGCGCATCGGATACCCCGACGCAATGGAGGTCGACCCTTCGGCCCCTCCTGTCTCTTTACGGGCGCATACACCGCATGTTGACGTGCACCCTGGACTAGGTTTTCAGGCGTTTCCTAGATCCCCTCGGACCGAATGGCCGGGTGCGGGTGGCACAGCCTCGCCTGTTGTTAGGCTCCCCACCTCATCGCATATGGTCCTCCCCACGGCGGGCGGAAGCCTTATAACATGACCGTTCGCCGATTTGTGGGGGAGGAATGTGGTGTCACCGCCAGACACCACACTTGCTAGGTGGTAGCTTTAAACGGCCGCGGTCCATTAGTACATGTCGGACCCGCGTGTCGCCACTGTCAGGGATCGCAGACCGAGCGCCACCACAAGGCAGGTCTCGAGATACGAACTAGCACTCGCCCCAGTTGTATGGACGACTTTGCTAGCGACTACACGGACAAAGCATCGCTCATTAGCCGAGCAGATAGTTAGAATAGCCTTCAGCTAAGTCAATGGCTACGACCTAGCAAGGCGCCATAGCAATTGATAGTTATCGTATGAAATGTCTCATCAAGAACGCTGTATACAAATGATGGATTAAAGTTAAGTATTCCAGCAGCTACGTACTTTTCTTTATAGCATTCATTACCTATCCTGTTTCAGACCTCACGCAACCCTGTGTGAGCTTATAGCGTGCATATCGGTCTCCTCAAAATACACTGTGTCGGCACTTCTGTCGACACAACACATATACCACAAGGAAGAAAGATTAGATATATGTGCCAACATCCTCATGTATGAAAATGAAATTCTACAACAGACTAAGATGTTCTGTGGGACCATGTGAGTCAAAGCTGTTTGGCCATGGGATATAATTCACAGAATGCTGATGAAAATTAAAAATAAGAAAGAACGACCATTTGCAGCAGTACATACAGATAAATAACAAATAAAGCTCTTAAACTGTTGCAGTGATTTCTTGTACAGAATAAAAGAAGTTTGGAAGAATAAAAGGAATGTGCCATGAGAAAGCCTTTTAACTTTGATATGAAGATCTAGGATTTATGAATTTTTCAGTTCAGCAGAAAGCCTACTGGAAATGGAACTTGAGGAATTTTACACATCTTTCTTTAGAATATTTAGTTAAGTGTTATCTAAGTGCAAATATTTGTGTTATGTGTTCACTAGGTGAATGCTGCAGTTAAGCGCAGTCAATGAAGAGAAATGCAGGAGGGAAGTGCATGACCACAATCTACCCTCCCCTCTTTTACACCATCCAGAACACAGTTCATCTCTTAATATGGCTCTATTGCGCTTAGATGTGGTATGAACACTTAATATTTGTTCTTAACCACTTCATTTCATAGTAAACATTAATTTTATACCATCAAAACACTGTTTTTAATCATCTGTGCATTTTCCACCCCCTATAATGTGCAAACTATTAGTCTTAGGGAATTTAATGTAGTCTAGTTTTGTACTGGGATATATTATCACTAGAAGCAGCAGTTTTTTTGTTATTGAAGAAAACAGAGAAAAGGTGAACTTTAAACAGCCCCCAACACCAACACTCAGAGCTTTAGTATGTTGCTCATGATATTCCATCCCACCACTGTTCAAAAGTACATGATTTTTCCCCTAAGTTTCCTGTGCCAACTGATCTAGTTTCTTGCAGAATCGGTTCATGTTATGAACCACAAATCCTATAAGAAACACATGCGTATGGGTGACAGACTCAGAATTCTGAGACACTGGAGCCAAGACCTGCATGAAAATTGTAAACTGACTCCACAGATTACTGGGACTGCCTTTTTCAGGGCAAAGAATAATTATTCATGCATGCACACAGTTGCCCCAAAACAGAATTTCGTAGGAAGTGGTAGAATGGAAGTAAGTGAAGTACAGGAGTTTGCATTTCAATGTCAGAGATTATTCTTACAGTGAGGATAGTGACATTCGCTTTATGAACAAGATCCTAAATGTGATATGACCAAGAAATGTTTTCATATCTCTGCAGATCTAAGAGTTTAAAATTTAGTTGACCTGTGATAACAACAATTTGCTTTCACAAGAATCCTGTATCAGAAACTGTATGCACTGTGTTTTGTTATAGTTAAGTAACAGTCTGTATTTGTTAATGGTTGTAGCAAGTATTCCAGGAAATATCCATCCTTACAAATGAAATATATGTATTCTTGTTCTAACCCTGAACACAATAAAAGACATAGTTTACAAAACCAACTATTTATAAGTCACCATGACAGCATAAGTACAATGCAGTACAGAGAACATGCACAATAGTGCCAGATGGAGCTGGTACATTGCTATGTATGAAGCATTTGCCCATCAGGGGCCACTTGCTGGTATCTTGTGGGGATCCGGAGCAGCTGAACAGCACACCACTCAAATGAACGCATGCATTGACATATGCATTGGTAGTGGTTGTGCAGGTGTAATAATGTACTGTTTCTACATCTACATCTACATTTGTACTCTGCAAGCCACCCAACGGTGTGTGGAGGAGGGCACTTTACGTGCCACTGTTTTTTCTGTTCCAGTCGCGTATGGTTCGCAGGAAGAACGACTGTCTGAAAGCCTCTGTGTGCGCTTGAATCTCTCTAATTTTACATTCGTGATCTCCTCGGGAGGTATAAGTAGGGGGAAGCAATATATTCTATACCTCATCCAGAAACGCACCCTCTCGAAACCTGGCGAGCAAGCTACACCGCGATGCAGAGTGCCTCTCATGCAGAGTCTGCCACTTGAGTTTACTAAACATCTCCATAACGCTATCGCGGTTACCAAATAACCCTGTGACGAAACGTGCCACTCTTCTTTGGATCTTCTCTATCTCCTCCGTCAACCCGATCTGGTACGGATCCCACACTGATGAGCAATACTCAAGTATAGGTCGAACAAGTGTTTTGTAAGCCACCTCCTTTGTTGATGGACTACATTTTCTAAGGACTCTCACAATGAATCTCAACCTGGTACCTGCCTTACCAACAATTAATTTTATATGATCATTCCACTTCAAATCATTCGGCACGCATACTCCCAGATATTTTACAAAAGTAACTGCTACCAGTGTTTGTTCCACTATCATATAGTCATACAATAAAGTATCCTTCTTTCTATGTATTTGCAATACATTACATTTGCCTATGTTAAGGGTCAGTTGCCACCCCCTGCACCAAGTGCCTATCCGCTGCAGATCTTCCTGCATTTCGCTACAATTTTTTAATGCTGCAACTTCTCTGTATACTACAGCATCATCCGTGAAAAGCCGCATGGAACTTCCGACACTAGCTACTAGGTCATTTATATATATTGTGAAAAGCAGTGATCCCATAACACTCATCTGTGGCACGCCAGAGGTTACTTTAACGTCTGTAGATGTCTCTCCATTAATAACAACATGCTGTGTTCTGTTTGCTAAAAACTCTTCAATCCAGTCAGACAGCTGGTCTGATATTCCGTAGGCTCTTACTTTGTTAATCAGGCGACAGTGCGGAACTGTATTGAACGCCTTCCGCAAGTCAAGGAAAATAGCATCTACCTGGGAGCCTGTATCTAATATTTTCTTGGTCTCATGAACAAATAAAGCGAGTTGGGTCTCACATGATCGCTGCTTCCAGAATCCATGTTGACTCCTACATAGTAGATTCTGGGTTTCCAAAAACGACATGATACGCGACCAAAAAACATGTTCTAAAATTCTACAACAGATCGACGTCAGAGATATAGGACTATAGTTTTGCGCATCTGCTCGACGACCCTTCTTGAAGACTGGGACTACCTGTGCTCTTTTCTAATCATTTGGAACCTTCCGTTCCTCTAGAGACTTGCGGTACACGGCTGTTAGAAGGGGGGCAAGTTCTTTCGCGTACTCTGTGTAGAATCGAATCCCGTCAGGTCCAATGGACTTTCGTCTGTTGAGTGATTCCAGTTGCTTTTCTATTCCTTGGACACTTATTTCGATGTCAGCCATTTTTTCGTTTGTGCGAGGATTTAGAGAAGGAACTGCAGTGCAGTCTTCCTCTGTGAAACAGCTTAGGAAAAAGGTGTTTAGTATTTCAGCTTTACACGTGTCATCCTCTGTTTCAATGCCATCATCATCCCGGAGTGTCTGGATATGCTGTTTCGAGCCACTTACTGATTTAACGTAAGACCAGAACTTCCTAGGATTTTCTGTCAAGTCGGTACATAGAATTTTACTTTCGAATTCACTGAACGCTTCATGCATAGCCCTCCTTACGCTAACTTTGACATCGTTTAGCTTCTGTTTGTCTGAGAGGTTTTGGCTGCGTTTAAACTTAGAGTGAAGCTCTCTTTGCTTTCGCAATAGTTTCCTAACTTTGTTGTTGTACCATGGTGGGTTTTTCCCATCCATCACAGTTTTACTCGGCACTAGAACCGAAAATGAATATTCCCCCAGATCAGCCTTTACCGGTCATTTCATTTTTATGTGGATAATTTGTGTTAGTATTTTGTAACAATAACTTTTAGAACTGATTGATGAGTAATACCCACACCTATTCAGAACAGCCAGAATGGTTTTGTCACAGTTGTTTATCTTTAGAATACTAGTAATTGAAGGAGTCATCAGAGCAGCAGAAAGTGCTTATCCACAGCTTAGTAAAGACTAGTCTAACCACACTGTCCTCTCACTCCTACCCCATTGAAGTATACCAAATACATGTAATCTGGTAGTTCCATTAGTATAGTATCATTAGCAACCATTGTCCACTATATAACTTTTCTGTCTTACCTTACTTGGCTTTGAGCTTAACTAAATAAACAACATACAGTAACTCAAAATATGCTGTAGCAGGTTAGCACATCTTGCTCTTGACCCCTTCAATTCTGAGCAAATGTTTTACTCTACGTGCCTTGTATCAAGTGCATCTTTCAATTCTCTGTTAAATTCCCCTCACAATATTGCATTCCACATATTATCTTCATTCACTTCCTCATCCCTTTCCATAAAATTGTCTTCAAACTTGTCTCCTTTATGCATTCCTTCTGCATATGCCTTCTGCCTTTCAGTTTTTCCTTTTTTACTTAGTATTCACTTCCCATATAAGTCTTGTTATTCATAGAGTTGCTCCCCCTTTCTCCAAAGGGTCTTTTTTTCCTCCCATGTATGGCACATGCCTTTCCTCCATTCATATTTATTTCTATGGCTTTGCATTTCTCTTTTAGCAATTTTGGACTGCTATGTGCATTGAAAGACACATGCAAATAGAAGTAGTTCTGTTAATTCAACATTGCCATTTGCAGTCTATGGATTACCTGGGGATACATATCATAAACAAATCTTCAAAAAGTAAATACCTTTTGATATGTATGATACTAGACCCAGTGTTGAACCCTGTCTAGAACAGTTATGAGCACCTTCTCAAAGGGATCCTCCTCCCCTCCCCGAAAACCATCCCTTGCAGACATTTCAGGAATTCCTCACATCCAGTGTTGCCTCCCAGTCCTTCTTGAAGAACATCCCGAGAATCCCCAACATCACCCCAGCTGAATCCCGTATGTGGCAGAAGGACTGCGTCAACTCTCGGACACCTCAACCTACAAAGCTGTTACCCAGGATCCCATTCCCTCCATCCAGACTGAGCTGCAGAAAATCCTAAAAATCCAAGGTCCCTCACAAGGCCTCACGACAGCTTCCATAGACCTACTCACTCCACCTGAGCTACGTACCCCTACCTTCTACCTATTACCCAAAACCCACAAAGAGAACCATCCTGGCCAACCCATTGTGGCAGGCTTCAAAGCCCCAACATAACATAGCTCTGGTAGACCAACACCTCGAACCTATCACCCGCAGACTCCCATCGTATATCAAAGACACAAACCACTTCCTAGAATGCCTCAAATCCATTCCCACTCCCCATCCACCTGAAACCTTTCTTGTCACCATAGATGCTACATCCCTTTACACAAACATCCCACATACCCATGGTCTCTCTGCCCTTGAACACTACCTCTCCCAACACCCACCCGAAGATCTTCCAAAAACCTTGTTCCTTATCACACTTACCAACTTCATCCTCACCCATAATTACTTCACTTTTGAAGGCCAGACCTACAAACAAATCAGGGGAACGGCCATGGGAACCAGGATGGCTCCGTCCTATGCCAACCTCTTCATGGGCCGCATGGAAGAGGTTTTCCTGAAGACCCAACAGCTGCTTGGTGAAGAAACACTTCGTAATTTCCTCCATAATCTCAACTACTTTTTGAATCAGAATTTCACCTGGTCCTTCTCCAAAACCCAAGCCACCTTCCTGGATGTTGACCTTCATCTTGTTGAAGCCTACATCCACACCTCTGTCCACATCAAACCCACAAATAAACAACAATACCTTTACCTTGATAGCTGCCATCCATTCCACATCAAATGCTCCCTTCCGTACAGCCTAGGTATTCATGGCAAACTTCTCTGCTCCAGCGACGAATCCCTCAACAATTACACCAATAACCTGACCAGTGCTTCCCTCTCCCACAACTATCCTGAAGACCTTGTCCACAAACAGATCTCCCGAGCAATACATTCCTCCCCATCCCACAACAATGTTCCTACCCTCAGACCACACAGAAGCATCCCCCTTGTTACCAAGTGTTATCCTGGACTTGAATACATCAACAAATTACTCCGCCAGGGATATGACGTTCTCGAGTCAAGCCCTGAAATGAGATCATTCCTTGACAATATTCTCCCTAAACCACCCAGAGTTGCCTTTCGTCACCCCCCTAATCTCCGTAACATCCTTGTCAAACCATACAATATTCCCAGACCACCTTCTCTACCCAGTGGTTCCTACCCCTGTAACCGACCCTGGTGCAAAACCTGCCCCATGCATCCCCCCACAACCACCTACTCCAGTCCCGCTACTGGTAAAACATACACAATTCAAGGCAGGGCTACAAGTGAAACGACACATGTCATTTATCAGCTGACATGCCTGCACTGCACAGCCTTTTACATTGGTATGATGACAACTAAACTGGCTGAGCCCATGAATGGGCACAGACGAACTGTCCGCCTAGGAGATGTCCAATACCCAGTAGCAGAGCATGCCCTACAGCTTAATTCTAGGGACCTAGGAACTTGCTACACCGTACGTGCCATTTGGCTTCTCCCACCCAACACCAGTCCCTCAGAACTGCGGAGATGGGAACTTGCACACCAACACATCCTTTCATCCCACCATCCCCCTGGACTGAACCTACATTAACCAACCTCACTCCCATTTACTCTTCAGTCTTCTCCTCTTTCCCTTTCCTCCTTAGCCATTCACGCATCTTTTCATCCTACGCAGTTGTGTTTATCTTTATACTATATACCTCTTTACTTCTGTATGCATCCTCTTTGGTTTGAAGCTGGCACAGTACTTACAGTAGAATATCTTTGGCTTCCCTCTGACATCCATGCCTCCATCTTTGCTACCCTCCCTGTTTACCTTTCCCCTGTTGCTTCATAACCTGGGTTGTGAGTAACTGAATCCACTTTTCCTTCCTCCCCTTTTTTTCCCCTCTCTCCTCCCTGATGAAGGAACAAAGTTCCGAAAGCTATGATACATAAGTTTTCTGTTCTATTTTGTGTATCTATCGGCTGTACTGAGCTGAGGTAAGTAGTGGCCAGCCCCTCTATCTCTTTGTTAGTATTTGTTTCACATCTTTATATGAGATTTTCCAGTAATCATTTTGAAATTGAAGGTACATCAGCCAAATTATTCTCCAACAATGCTAGTCCTCGCAGCTCAAAAATAGAAAATGTTAATATGATACTAGCAAAGTGCAGGAGCATCCACGGAAGGGTCCCATAATTAGTATCAGTTATGAAAGGTAAAAATACCCAGAGGGTATTAGGAACAGAAAGCTGGTTGAAACCATAAGTAAATAGCAACGAAATCATAAACGCAGGCCAAAATACTTCTTGTAAGGGTACGTTAGATGCCAGTTTATTGCAGTAAAAAATGCAATAGTATCTAATTATCATGTATTCAAAATGTGATTTGTATCTCGATGAAGTTAAACAACAAAGGTGGGTAAATATAGTAATGTTGTAGTTGTGGTCTTCAGTCCTGAGACTGGTTTGATGCAGCTCTCCATGCTACTCTATCCTGTGCAAGCTTCTTCATCTCCCAGTACTTACTGCAACCTACATCCTTCTGAATCTGCTTAGTGTATTCATCTCTTGGTCTCCCTCTACGATTTTTACCCTCCACGGTGCCCTCCAATGCTAAATTTGTGATTCCTTGATGCCTCAAAACATTTCCTACCAACCGATCCCTTCTTCTAGTCAAGTTGTGCCACAAACTTCCCTTCTCCCCAATCCTATTCAATACCTCCTCATTAGTTACGTGATCTACCCACCTTATCTTCAGCATTCTTCTGTACCACCACATTTCGAAAGCTTCTATTCTCTTCTTGTCCAAACTAGTTATCGTCCATGTTTCACTTCCATACATGGCTACACTCCATACAAATACTTTCAGAAACGACTTCCTGACACTTAAATCTATACTTGATGTTAACAAATTTCTCTTCTTCAGAAACGCTTTCCTTGCCATTGCCAGTGTACATTTTATATCCTCTCTACTTCGACCATCATCAGTTATTTTACTCCCTAAATAGCAAAACTCCTTTACTACTTTAAGTGTCTCATTTCCTAATCTAATTCCCTCAGCATCACCTGATTTAATTTGACTACATTCCATTATCCTCGTTTTGCTTTTGTTGATGTTCATCTTATACCCTCCTTTCAAGACACTGTCCATTCTGTTCAACTGCTCTTCCAAGTCCTTTGCTGTCTCTGACAGAATTATAATGTCATCGGCGAACCTCAAACTTTTTACTTCTTCTCCATGAATTTTAATACCTACTCCGAATTTTCCTTTTGTTTCCTTTACTGCCTGCTCAATATACATATTGAATAGTATCGGGGAGAGGCTACAACCCTGTCTCACTCCTTTCCCAACCACTGCTTCCCTTTCATGCCCCTCGACTCTTATAACTGCCATCTGGTTTCTGTGCAAATTGTAAATAGCCTTTCTCTCCCTGTATTTTACCCCTGCCACCTTCAGAATTTGAAAGAGAGTATTCCAGTTAACATTGTCAAAAGCTTTCTCTATGTCTACAATTGCTAGAAACATAGGTTTGCCTTTCCTTAATCTTTCTTCTAAGATAAGCCGTAAGGTTAGTATTGCCTCACGTGTTCCAACATTTCTACGGAATCCAAACTGATCTTCCCCGAGGTCCGCTTCTATCAGTTGTTCAATTCGTCTGTAAAGAATTCGCGTTAGTATTTTGCAGCTGTGACGTATTAAACTGATAGTTCAGTAATTTTCACATCTATCAGCACCTGCTTTCTTTAGGATTGGAATTATTATATTCTTCTTGAAGTCTGAGGGTATTTCGCCTGTCTCATACATCTTGCTCACCAGATGGTAGAGTTTTGTCAGGACTGGCTCTCCCAAGGCCATCAGTAGTTCTAATGGAATGTTGTCTACTCCCGGGGCCTTGTTTCGACTTAGGTCTTTCAGTGCTCTGTCAAACTCTTCACGCAGAATCATATCTCCCATTTCATCTTCATCTAAATCCTCTTCCATTTCCATAATATTGTCCTCAAGTACATCGCCCTTGTATAGTCCCTCTATATACTCCTTCCACCTTTCTGCTTTCCCTTCTTTGCTTAGAACTGGGTTTCCATCTGAGCCCTTGATATTCATACAAGAGGTTCTCTTCTCTCCAAACGTCTCTTTAATTTTCCTGTAGGCAGTATCTATCTTACCCCTAGTGAGACAAGCCTCTACATCCTTACATTTGTCCTCTAGCCATCCCTGCTTAGCCATTTTGCACTTCCTGTCGATCTCATTTTTGAGATGTTTGTATTCCTTTTTGCCTGCTTCATTTACTACATTTTTATATTTTCTCCTTTCATCAATTAAATTCAATATTTCTTCTGTTACCCAAGGATTTCTATTAGCCCTCGTCTTTTTACCTACTTGATCGTCTGATGCCTTCACTACTTCATCCCTCAGAGCTACCCGTTCTTCTTCTACTGTATTTCTTTCCCCCATTCCCGTCAATTGTTCCCTTATGCTCTCCCTGAAACTCTCTACAACCTCTGGTTCTTTCAGTTTATCCAGGTCCCATCTCCTTAAATTCCCACCTTTTTGCAGTTTCTTCAGTTTCAATCTGCAGTTCATAACCAATAGATTGTGGTCAGAATCCACATCTGCCCCTGGAAATGCCTTAGAATTTAAAACCTGGTTCCTAAATCTCTGTCTTACCATTATATAATCTATCTGATACCTTTTAGTATCTCCAGGATTCTTCCAGGTATACAACCTTCTTTTATGATTCTTGAACCAAGTGTTAGCTATGATTAACTTATGCTCTGTGCAAAATTCTACAAGGCGGCTTCCTCTTTCATTTCTTCCCCCCAGTCCATATTCACCTACTATGTTTCCTTCTCTCCCTTTTCCTACTGACGAATTCCAGTCACCCATGACTATTAAATTTTCTTCACCCTTCACTACCTGAATAATTTCTTTTATCTCGTCATACATTTCATCTATTTCTTCATCATCTGCAGAGCTAGTTGGCATATAAACTTGTACTACTGTAGTAGGCATGGGCTTTGTGTCTATCTTGGCCACAATAATGCGTTCACTATGCTGTTTGTGGTAGCTAACGCGCACTCCTATTTTTTTATTCATTATTAAATCTACTCCTGCATTACCCCTATTTGATTTTGTATTTATAACCCTGTAATCACCTGACCAAAAGTCTTGTTCCTCCTGCCACCGAACTTCACTAATTCCCACTATATCTAACTTTAACCTGTCCATTTCCCTTTTTAAATTTTCTAACCTACCTGCCCGATTAAAGGATCTGACATTCCATGCTCCGATCTGTAGAACGCCAGTTTTCTTTCTCCTATAGTAATTGGAAGCTTTTATAGACTGTCTTTGTCAAAACCTGTAGTGGCAGAGCACTTCAGAGAGAACTTGCAGAATTTTGTGAATGAGTTTCCTGACCATGCTATTATGATAGGGGTGACTTCAACTTGCCAGGTATAGGAGAGTCATGCGATCAGAACTGGTACCAGAGACAGTGATTCAAGTGACATTGTTCTCAACATATTATCTGAAAATTACTTACAGCAGATAGAAGATCAACTGGTGAAGGTAACTTCTTAGGTCTCCTAGCAACAAAGAGACATGAACTTCAGGTTGCCTTCCATTCTGAAAGTGGGTGCACTCAGCGACTGTTATGTGGCTTATAAATTATAGAGTGTAGCAATCAATCATCCTTTTTTAGATTTTATTACACAAATCCAGATTTTGGCAAGTGGCTAGCCAATCTCAATGCACTATTTTCTATTCTCGCTGCATGTAAGTCCCTGTTGCTCCCTCAATTCAAAGAAATGTGACTGGTGCCCAAACAACAGGGACTTACATGAAACTTTGTGGCAGATTAAAACTGTGTGCCGGACCAAGACTCGAACTCGGGACCTTTGCCTTTCGTGGGCTAGTGCTCTACCAACTGAGCTACCCAAGTATGACTCACGCCCCATCCTCACAGCTTTAGTTCTGCCAGTACCTCATCTCCTACCTTCCAAACTTTACAGAAGCTCTCCTGTAGCCCTGCAGAACTAGCACTCCTGAAAGAATCTGCCAGGAAGTTTCATTTCAGCACACACTCTGCTGTGCAGAGTGAAAATCTCATTCTGGAAACATCCCCCAGGCTGTGGCTAAGCCATGTCTCTGCAATATCCTTTCTTTCAGGAGTGCTATTTCTGCAGGTTTGCAGGAGAGCTTCTGTAAAGTTTGGAAGGTAGGAGATGAGGTACTGGCAGAAGTAAAGCTGTGAGGAGAGGTCGTGAACTGTGCTTCGGTAGCTCAGTTGGTAGAGCACTTGCCCACGAAAGGCAAAGGTCCCGAGTTTGAGCCTCGGTCCAGCACACATTTTTAATCTTCCAGGACATTTCATTTTAGTGCACACGCTGCTGCAGAGTGAAAATCTCATTCCAGGGACTTACAAGCATCGAGAATAGAAAATAGTGCATTGAGAATGGCTAGCCACTAGCCAAAATCTGGATTTGCGTAATAAAATCTAAAAAAAGATGACAGATTGCTGCACTCTATAATTTATAAGACCTGAACTTTTTGAATCATTTAATGTCAAGGATGGTATCAGTGATTATAAGCCTGCAGTAGCATATTTGACTACAGGTATTACGAGGAATGTTAAGAAAGGAAGGACAACAATTTTGCTTAACAAGAATGATAGAATACAAATTGCTGAGAATCTGAGTAGTCAGCATCAAATATTGATTTCTGAGGGTGAAGATGTGTACCAAAAATGAAAAAAATTGTGAAGCATCATTCAGTATGCCTGTTCTGAGCAAGGTCTTAAGAAATTGAGAGCCCTAGCATTGTTTAACAGCTGTGTTAGAAAACTGCTATATAAACAAAGAGAGCATCACAGATTCAAAAGAAGTCAAAACCTAGCTGACAAACAAACACTGAATGAGGAAAAAATATGTCTAAGGAGAGCAATCTTCAGTGATTCTGAAAGAAAAGTTTTGCTGAGCAACCTGTCTAAAAACCCTAAGAGATTTTGAGCCTGTGTAAAAATCAGTAAGTGGATCAAAATGAAGTATTCAATCATTCAGTGACCATACTGGCAACAAAACGGAAGATGACAGAGAGAAGGCTGAATATTGCATTTGGTCTTTTGAAATTGTTTCACCACAGAAGATAGATCATAATGTGGTCCCTTCTTACAATCATCATACAAACTTTGAAATGGCAGATATCAAGATAGGTAACTGTAGGTAACTGTGCACAAGCAACTACAATCACTTAGTAGTGGAAAGGCAACAGGAGCAGATGAGATACATGTAAGATTTTACAGAGATTATGCCAAAGAACTAACTCCCCTTCTAGCAGAAATTTTTTGTAGGTCACTAGAGCAACCAAGGGTACAATATTCAAAATGTGAAGCCTCCCAAAGATATCAGCTAAATAGGGCAACCTTGATAACCACTGATCATCAGCGAAAAAATTCTTCATATCCTGAGCCAGTGATTCTTGATGTATTATGCAGTGTGTGTCAGATGCAACTTTCTTCATCTTTGCTGTCTGCCCTGTTAAGTGAATATGTTGGCTTGTCTCAATTTGTACAAACACCAACACATTTTTTCCAAGGAGTACACACAGTTAACAAATAAAGGTCAATCATACTGAAAATGTTTTCTGCAGTAGTGTTTGACTCAAGCATTTTGCCTTGTATCTTCATCCTAATCAAAACTTATAAAACCGAGTAACTGTGCTATATTCATGACATCTGTACTTTCGTCTAATTGAAGAGCAAAATAAGTGTACTCTTGTGGTTGTAATGTTTCTTAAGTTTGGAAAACATGTCTTCATTTTTCCTTTTGACTGCATTGTTGGATAACAGAACTTTTTGTATTTCTTTGGCTACTCCTTTATGCTGGGTAAACAGATAACCCTGGTTTATTACATGTCCCAGTATTCCATTGGTGCCATCCTGTCCCATCAGAACTTGGATGGCACGAAACAGCCCTTTGTTTATGCATCAGCTTTCCACTGTGCAGCATGGATATTGACACATGGAAAAGGAGCATTTAGCTATTATTTTTGGAGTTAAAAATATGGTTCGCACATTGTTGGTTATTTTTGCTCTTGAGGGACCCCCAGGACACTGGCATTTGACAACAGTTGGCAGTTTGTGTCATGGGATTTTGAAGACTTTTGCATTTGCAATGGTATACAGCATCTGACTACCGCTTTGTTTCACCTGCCTTTTAACTGAAAGTTGGAGTGTTTTGTGCATACATATAAGACCCAAATGAAGAAGTCTGTGTTTGTCATTTCCTGTCATGGTGGCAGAGGAGGCTGCCAGTTGTTGTGGTGAGTATCCGTGCCGACTATGTGATTAAGCGGTATTGTCACCCTGTGCAGATCCTAGAGATCCAGTTACAGTTTTATGACCACTACTTGTCCAAACAATCTCACATGCAGCTTCAATTTCTTTCTCAGTCGATTTGTCTACTGTGGCAAATATACCACCTGCATTGCCTAGCCTGTTGTTTTGATATACACTTCAATTTTCCCCAAAAGTCTCAGTGATATCAATTTCAGGTTTCAACCAGCTTTGTTCCTAGTATTTTGTGAGCTTCACAGTTTTCAGCATCCATTCAAAGTCTGGAACTTTGTTGCGAATATTTTGGCAGTAATTACAAGGATTTTAATGCTCTCACCTGTGGCAGGCATTTTTTTGGATCTAGAACTGATATTTCTGGATCTCCTACAGCTGTTGTTACCTGGACTGGATGGGGAGTCACCTAATCTAAAACACCTTTCTGTACACCCCACACACAGTCAGCTACCTAGGTAGCAATCTGTGACATGTAGTGCACATCTTACCCCTTCAGGGGGACCCTACAGTTCTCAACTCTATGGTGCAAGTTTAGGAAGTCGCAACCTAGGTTATTATAGAATGTTTGAAGGTTCTGGTTCAATCCTATTAGTTGACACAGAACCATGGGTCACTGTCAGTTCTGGGAACAATGCTGCAAATTATGAGCTTCATAGACACATCATGTCTTCTCAATCTTCTCTGCAAGTTGCTGGAATGATCCAGGTATGACCTTATAACCCAGGTGACAGACATGATTTGCTCCAATATGCACTACAGTCTGTAGTTGGTTACACATTGTTCCCCCCAGTGGTGGTCAGATAGCTTCTTCAACATGTTGGATGAAGCCCCAAGTATAAACACTGAATGTACCTAATGTTCCTTCATGTCCCTTGCTGTGACTTCCCTAAGGGTACCATTATTCATCATATGTTTGAACAGCTGACAATTAATAGACTCCTCATTTGCCTCCTCATGACACTGGGCAAAGCAGATTTACCAAACGGTGAAGTGAGATCCAATGGCTCACTTTTAGTTTCAGTGGAAGACATCACCTTGAACCTGTTGGTTAGAGGGATGCTCTGTGAGCAACATACAAGAAGGCATCAACATGTCTTCATGCCCTACAGGAATATGAAAATTTCTTCTCTTTAGACCTGTGAAATGTACAAATGCTTATACTTCCAGCCATACCCTGTCTCCTCTTCTGTCTTATCAAAGTACACTGTAACTCATATCCCTCCTCAATCTTAATGCTCTTGTCTTAACAACATAACAAAACACTCATTCCTTTCAGAGCAAATTCATTTCTATCCCACTCTCACCACTCAGTTGGTTTTGTGAAGTTCTTTTTGGTAGCCAGAACCTGACTTTGGAATGACCCTCCTACCTCATTATGTCAGAGAACAGGCTGAAAGACAGTTAATGGCATACCTACTGAAGCAAGTATAATGTATGCCTTTACTTCCTGTACATACTCATTACCCTATTACAGTCTTCTTTCTAACCAGATCTTCCTCATGTCCCTATGCTCTTAGCTGTTGCAGTCTACGTAAATTTCCCTCTTCAGAACTTGCTGTGTCAGGAAGTATCATCTTATTCCATGTATAAATAAGTTTGCAGCTGCCACTATCATTATTATTATTATTATTATTATTATTATTATTATTATTATTATTAATATTGTTATCAGTGGCAGTAGCAGAAATAGAAGTACTGCTAGTATTAACTGTATTAGTTCTAGTCAGTATTATTTAATCACATTAATTCTAGATGCATTCACGTCATATATAATTCTGTAAATACAATTCTATTACTGTTTGTCATATTAAAGTTGTTGTTATTTCTTAGTTAACAATGATGTAAATAAATATTGCAAGTGTGAAATCCTGATCTTATTTAAGAGAGGGGCTGAAGATCCTAATGCAATCGGGTTAAACAAAAAAATAAATAAATAAACAACAGCCTGGCTTATGATTTCACTTTGCTATATTTTCATTTCCTTCCTTTCATTTACTCACAGGAAATTCTTTTTGCTACCTAAATAATAAACTGGGATTGATAAATATTTTCATTCACTTTTCTATTAGTGCAAAATATTTTCCACATAATGCAGTTAACTCCAGTGACATTTTAAGAGAAGTTTCCTTTTGCAGACTTCCTCTATTTAATAGATAATTCTATATTTAGAAACTTGTAGCAAACTTAGTGTAAACGAATAATGTACTTGTTGTTGTTGTTGTTGTGGTCTTAAGTCCAGAGACTGGTATGATGCAGCCCTCCATGCTACTCTATCCTGTGCAAGGTTCTTCATCTCCCAGTACCTACTGCAACCTACATCCTTCTGAATCTGTTTAGTGTATTCATCTCTTGGTCTCCCTCTACGATTTTTACCCAACATGCTGTCCTCCAATACTAAATTGGTGACCCCTTCATGCCTCAGAACATGTCCTACCAACCGATCCCTTCTTCTAGTCAAGTTGTGCCACAAACTTCTCTTCTCCCCAATCCTATTCAGTAGCTCCTCATTAGTTGTATGATCTACCCATCTAATCTTCAGCCTTCTTCTGTAACACCACATTTCAAAAGCTTCTATTCTCTTCTTGTCCAAACTAGTTATTGTCAATGTTTCACTTCCATACATGGCTACACTCCATACAAATACTTTCAGAAACGACTTCCTGACATTTAAATCTATACTCGATATTAACAAATTTCTCTTCTTCAGAAATGCTTTCCTTGCCATTGCCAGTCTACATTTTATATTCTCTCTACTTCGACCATCATCAGTTATTTTGCTCCCCAAATAGCAAAACTCCTTTACTACTTTAAGTGTCTCATTTCCTAATCTAATTCCCTCAGCATCACCCGACTTAATTTGACTACATTCCATTATCCTCATTTTGCTTTTGTTGATGTTCATCTTATATCCTCCTTTCAAGATACTGTCCATTCCGTTCAACTGCTCTTCCAGGTCCTTTGCTGTCTCTGACAGAATTACAATGTCATCGGCGAACCTCAAAGTTTTTATTTCTTCTCCATGGATTTTAATACCTACTCCGAACTTTTCTTTTGTTTCCTTCACTGCTTGCTCAATGTACAGATTGGATAACATCGGGGAGAGGCTACACCCTGTCTCACTCCCTTCCCAACCACGGCTTCCCTTTCATGTCCCTCGACTCTTATAAATGCCATCTAGTTTCTGTACAAATTGTGAATAGCCCTTCGCTCCCTGTATTTTATCCCTGCCACCTTCAGAATTTGAAAGAGAGTATTCCAGTCAACATTGTGAAAAGCTTTCTCTAAGTCTACAAATGCTAGAAACGTAGGTTTGCCTTTCGTTAATCTAGCTTCTAAGATACGTCGTAGGGTCAGTATTGCCTCACGTGTTCCAATATTTCTATGGAATCCAAACTGATCTTCCCTGAGGTCGGCCATCAGTAGTTCTAATGGAATGTTGTCTACTCCCGGAGCCTTGTTTCGACTCAGGTCTTTCAGTGCTCTGTCAAACTCTTCACGCAGTATCATATCTCCCATTTCATCTTCATCTTCATCCTCTTCTATTTCCATAATATTGTCCTCAAGTACATCGCCCTTGTATAGACCCTCTATATACTCCTTCCACCTTTCTGCTTTCCCTTCTTTGCTTAGAACTGGGTTTCCATCTGAGCTCTTGATATTCATACAAGTTGTTCTCTTTTCTCCAAAGGTCTCTTTAATTTTCCTGTAAGCAGTATCTATATTACCCCTAGTGATATAAGCCTCACATCCTTACATTTGTCCTCTAGCCATCCCTGCTTAGCCATTTTGCACTTCCTGTCAATCTCATTTTTGAGACGTTTATATTCCTTTTTGCTTACTTCATTTACTGCATTTTTATATTTTCTCCTTTCATCAATTAAATTCAATATTTCCTCTGTTACCCAAGGATTTCTACTAACCTTCATCTTTTTACCTACTTGATACTCTGCTGCCGTCACTACTTCATCCCCCAGAGCTACCCATTCTTCTTCTACTGTATTTCTTTCCCCCATTCCTGTCAATTGTTCCCTTATGCTCTCCCTCAGACTCTGTACAATCTCTGGTTCTTTCAGTTTATCCAGGTCCCATCTCCTTAAATTCCCACCTTTTTGCAGTTTCTTCAGTTTTAATCTACAGTTCATAACCAATAGATTGTGGTCAGAGTCCACATCTGCCCCTGGAAATGTCTTACAATTTAAAACCTGGTTCCTAAATCTCTGTCTTACCATTATATAATCTATCTGAAAGCTGTCAGTATCTCCAGGGTTCTTCCATGTATACAATCTTCTTTTATGATTTTTGAACCAAGTGTTAGCTATGATTTTGTGCTCTGTGCAAAATTCTACCAGGTGGCTTCCTCTTTCATTTCTTAACCCCAATCCATATTCACCTACTACATTTCCTTCTCTTCCTTTTCCTACTACCGAATTCCAGTCACCCATGACTATTAAATTTCCTTCTCCCTTCACTATCTGAATAATTTCTTTTATTTCATCATATGTTTCTTCAATTTCTTCATCATCTGCAGAGCTAGTTGGCATATAAACTTGTACTACTGTAGTAGGCGTGGGCTTCGTGCCTATCTTGGCCACAATAATGCGTTCACTATGCTGTTTGTAGTAGCTTACCCGCACTTGTAGCAATGTTAAACTTAAGGGTTTTTCATTGTTTCATATTTATTTACAAATGCTAGCCACATTTAAAAACAGTGTTTAATAATGAGCTATGCAGAATGTAACTAGCTAAATGGTACAGCCACTAGGCAGGAGCAACATCTACTTGTGAAGAAGCATGATTTCTGAATTGTGTTGCAAGAAAAATGTGCACTGAAAACACATACCTGCAACATACACAAGCACAAAGCATTCTAAGAGAGTTGGAGGATTGCCTCGTTGTTTCAGTAGCTGCTCCTCCAGTTCTCTTCTCATGCTTTCTGTTCCAAATAACTGTATAACTTGCACCTCCGCTCTCTGGGACACCAGAATAAGGATCACTGCAATAACATAAGAGATGATATTTCTTTGTTGTGTGAGGACCAAATAAGTTGTTAAGAAATGTAGGTCATACAAATTAAGTTTTGGCTATGAGCTGATATGAGGAGATTACTATTTTCCATGTTACTAAATAAAGGGCTTTGAATGAACTCTTGGGTTGGTTCCTGTTACACTCTAGTGAATGTGCCTTTGTATTATACAAACAATAAAACATCTGCAGACTGTTATAGAAATTAAGTTTCTTAATACTGTATCATTACGTTTGACAATTTAATATGATCTGTGAAGAGTGTTTGTTACATTCTGATTTCGTCATAATAATTACCACATCTGAGACAAAAACATGTAACACACTACAAAAATGTTGTTGTCAAAATCATGTTTAAGATAATATACAAAAGAACAAAAAAGCCACAATTTTGAATTTCAGGGTATCTGATAATAAATTACAAATTTTTGCGTGTAGTTAAATGACCCATTATATTCTTACTTACACAGAAAGAACAGATAAGCTGAGGCATGTATTAAAAATTTCATGAAGGGCTTCCTCATCAGCTTCCCAGTGTTTGTGTTGGGTGCAAACATGTAGAGCATGCAGTAGAAAGGAAAGAGTAGAGCCACGCTGGTGATCTGGAGCAGCTTTTGCATGATGGATTTCCGTCGAAATCCTGGGACACCTTCATACCAGATGGCTGCCAATAATTGCTGTATGTTGGGGTGTGCCACAAACTGTGTAAGACGAAAAAGAAATTTAATTAAAGAGTTCAAACAGTGCCCATTATTGTTTTGGAATAAGTAAAAAAATAAACATAAAATTATACATATCAAAGATGTAGATCCTCCAGATGAAAAAAAAAAAAAAAAAAAAAAAAAAAAAAAAAAAAAAAAAAAAAAAAAAAAAAAATTAACAAATGGCTCAGTAGAAACTTGCGTGAGACTAAACAGATTAAGGCTTTTCCATAAACAGATGATGCAGCAGTAAGAATACATTAGCATTAAAAATTACTTAACATAGAAGAGAATTGTGAATTGTATTTTATTCATCTCATGATGTACATTTGCACTCCGTTTGGCTTGTGTACAGGAGACATGTCAAAAATTTGTAAAACAGTTACAATGATTTTTACAGTAATTAATAAGAGCACTATAATAAATAATAACACTAAAAGGATATTTCTGGGAATGTGTAACACATTGTATCCAGCTCAAATTTCCAGTTTGTTCTGCATGAATTCATCCACTGAGTAATAACACTTCAGTGTCAGTACCTCATATAGCTTGCTTTTAAGTGAGCCTAAATTCATCTGCATCAACTTGTTCCCTTTTAATTTATTACAAATTTTCGTTCCCATGTATTGAGGTCCCTGGGCATACAGTCTGAGTCGGTTGGTTCGGAGCATAAAATTTTCTTTGTTTCTAGTATCATGTGAATGGACAAAATGGTTTCCCTCAAATAATTCATGTCTGGTGTACAAAAATATAATAATCTCATAATGTATAAGGAAGGTAGAGTTAATATTTTAAGTTTTCTAAATAATGGTTGACATGGTTCTTTGTGATTTGCACTGCACATATTTCGTATGATTTCTCCAAAATTCACCACTAAAGAAAGATCCAGATGGGAAACAAACAAGGAAAGATCTTTATCAGTCCTAAAACAATATGGCAGCAAGATGTGTAATGAAAATACTCAGTTACTGAGAAGATATTCCATAAAACACCCAATTGGAAATTAGACAGGGTACTGTAACATTACTCATGATTATTGATAAAGCAGTGTTGAAAACTGTGTATCATTGGATTTGTGGAATGCAATATTGTATATATGTAGGAGATAAAGCTGTACTAGCAAAATGAAATGAATGGCAAGATACAAGATGCAGACTTAGTTCACGGGATTTAAAGATCTGACAGCTTTGTGTTGAACAGTTCTTTGGATAATAATACATAATAGTGTATCAGGAAACACACAGCTAATAACACTAATAGTGTACAGGCCACTAGTGGGAACCTACAGTTCATAATTTCTAGTTTTCTCTTGACATAGTTTCCAAGAATGGTTCAAGAACACATTGCAGTAATTGTTTACACTTTTGCTATGGATCTAACTATCTTTGATGATTTTGATGAAAAATTAGTTAAAAATGCTTTAGCCTAACAGTGACAGTCAAGTTTTAATAATAAAGCTTGTTGATCTATGAAGCATAATAAAAGAAGGGTACTATAATGTCAGAATCATAAGTAAAGGAATCATTCAGAATGTACTGAGAAGATCTGTTTGAAGGCAATGGAAGATACGTATAAACAGAGATTGTATGTGAGAAATTTATACATGGCTACTATAAATGATTCAGTCATTTTCAAAGCTTTTAATTTGCCAAAGTATTACTTGTATGAGTATAATGGATGGATGAATGGAACTGTAAACTAAAATTTATATTTTGCTCACCAATTGGTGTTAAAAGTCCAGTGTCTTGAAAGAATGTCAACAAAGCAAGAAAAAATTTTTGTGTTTTGGAATATGGGAGATGTTCATCTGTTATAGCAATGGAATGTGCACTCTGGAGGAGTTATGGAAAAGAGCAGCCATGTAAACAGAGCATTGTTCATTGGTATCAACAATTTAGGGATACTGGTTATCTCTGTATACAGGAAAGTACAAAGTATCCCAGATGTGATCATGGAGAGGGTGAGGGAAAGTTTTGTATGTATTCCAAAAAATCAGTGGTCTACACAAGCCACTCAGTTGGAATACTACAGCAAACTGTGTGGAAGATTTTGCGAAAGTAATTGCATTTCAAATATACTGTCTGCAGCTCATGCAACTATTAAAACGAGAATTATGAGAGGCAACTTCAGTTTTGCATCACAATGGGGGAGAACTTGAGGATGAACGTTTTGACTACAAGCTGATATTCAGCGATGACGCAACCTTCCATTTATCTGGAAAGGTTAATTGCCACAATGCGAGAGTGTGGGGCACAGATAACCATTATGAAACTGTGAGGCATAATCAAGATTCACCAAAGAGTAATGTTTTCTGTGCAATGTCACATATGAATTTGTATGGACAATTTTTTTCCTGTGAGAAGTCTGTGACAATTACCTCTTACCTTGATGTTTTGCAGTTATGGTTGTTTCCGCAACTGATTGTAGATTCTGAGAACTTCATTTTCCATCAAGACAGATCACTTCCTCCCCACCTCCGTAGCGCAATGGTAACGGTACTGCCTACCACACAATGGGGCCCAGGTTCGATTCCCGGCAGGGGACTGGGTGTTGTGTGTCCTTCATCATCATTTTCATCATCATTGACACCCAAGTCGCCGACGTGACATCAACTAAAAAGACTTGAAATATGGCGGCCGAGCCCCAAAGGGAATATCCCGGACAATAAATGCCATATAATCATTTCATTTTTTTTTTTACCGCCTCATTTGAATGTCAGTGTCTGTAGTTAACTAAACAGTGAACTTCTGCATCCCTGGATTGGGGGTAGTGGTGAAGATGATGTGGCACTGTTCCCTTGGCCTGCCAGGTCACTTGACGTAAAAAAACTTGTCACTTTTTTCCTATGGGGATACATTAAGGACTGTGTTTATGTACCTCCACTGCTAAAAACACTGGAACAGCTCAGAGAGGACATTAGTGCTACAGTGAAGATAACCCTTTGGCAAATATAGAGCTCTGGAAACAAATGGATCTTTTGTAGAGCCCTGTAAATTTATAGACCACGTTTTTGCTGTACTCCCCTTATACATTTGGAGGTAAGCGGTAGTGGCAGCAGTAAGAATGTACAGGGAATCACCTTAAAATTAACTGAAACTACATCAACTGAGAATTTTTTGAAATACTCTGGTATGTTGTTAAGAAACTAATACTATACAACGTGCACAAAAATAAGACTCTCCAAAACTAAAGTAACAAAGATTCGTAAAAATAGTGGCATGAATATGATTTAGTTCCTAGAAAGTAGCTGCATTGAATATAGTGACATATTGGTCATTAAATTCTGTGATTGCTTCCCAAAGGGGCAGCAGTCAGACACGGGTCACTTAAATGTATTTCACCATACAGTGTGTATTCTATCAAATGACAATATTTTCAGAAGTGCAACACTGAAGAAGTTACAGAATTCATTGCATTGCCAAAAGCTGTATTTCCTTTTGCTGTGACTATGTTTACAGTAAAGTACTGATACCTTGCATTGATTTCATAAGTACTTAGTAATAGCTGAAGGTGTGTATCATTAACAGACCTAAAATGCAGTAGTTACAACCAGTTACAAAGATTCAACCCGCATCCATAGCCAATGTCACTAATGCATGACTGAACTGAGGTACTCGATTCATAGGTGACCACCTCAAATCCTGGTGGTGGAAGATATTTTCACCAACAGTATTTGGCTGGCAAGAGAAGCAGAGGTAATGGCAAAAGTCACCAGAGTTTGCACCAGTGTTGTGGATTAAATTCCAGATCTTTCCACAGTATCTCATGAAGTGAGGTGGTGTGACTGATTAGATGGGGATGTTAAGGCCCTTGGGGCTAATGAAGAGGAATAGAATATGTGTCACCATTGGATTTCATTCTCTCTCTTCTCTCATTGTCATACGTTGCAAACATTATACCACGTGGGAAAAATATATCTAAAAACAAAGATGATGTGACTTACCAAACGAAAGTGCTGGCAGGTCGATAGACACACAAACAAACACAAACATACACACGAAATTCAAGTTTTCGCAACAAACTGTTGCTTCGTCAGGAAAGAGGGAAGGAGAGGGAAAGACGAAAGGATGTGGGTTTTAAGGGAGTGGATAAGGAGTCATTCCAATTCCAGGAGCGGAAAGACTTACCTTGGGGGAAAAAAGGACAGGTATACACTCGCACACACACACATATCCATCCGCACATACACAGACACAAGCAGACCTGACAAAGCAACAGTTTGTTGCGAAAGCTGGAAAGACGAAAGGATGTGGGTTTTAAGGGAGTGGGTAAGGAGTCATTCCAATTCCGGGAGTGGAAAGACTTACCTTGGGGGAAAAAAGGACAGGTATACACTCGCACACACACACATATCCATCCGCACATACACAGACACAAGCAGACCTGACGAAGCAACAGTTTGTTGCGAAAGCTTGAATTTCATGTGTATGTTTGTGTTTGTTTGTGTGTCTATTGACCTGCCAGCACTTTCGTTCGGTAAGTCACATCATCTTTGTTTTTAGCTATATTTTTCCCATGTGGAATATTTCCCTCTATTATATTCAAAACATTGTACCACAGTATACACACTCACTTATTGTTGTCAACAACAGGTTACTATTAATATTGTCCATTAGGTTATTAATACACAACATGAACAGCAAGAGTCACAAAAACTCTTCCCTGTGGCTCACTTGAAGTTACTGGTGTCCTTCCATCCAAGTTAACATTCCACATCCTCCCTATCAAGAAATC
This sequence comes from Schistocerca americana, assembly GCF_021461395.2. Classification (NCBI taxonomy): domain Eukaryota; kingdom Metazoa; phylum Arthropoda; class Insecta; order Orthoptera; family Acrididae; genus Schistocerca; species Schistocerca americana. The sequence continues at coordinate 597,236,666 of NC_060125.1, read as the reverse complement.
CTCAATCCAGTCACAAATTTTGTCTGATACCATTTGTGATTGTACTTTCATTAATAAACATTGGTGTTGTACTGATTTAAATGATGCTTAACTGTGACTGCCTTGATCTACTATTTTCAGAACATCAAATGAATTAGGTATGAGTTGGGTTTCGCTTGATCAATGTCTTCGGAGCTCATGCTGTTTGATGTGGCAGAGAGCATTCTGTTCAGCTCAGAATACATTCCTAACCCCACGGGAGTTTTGTGGATTACTTTTCACACCATTCCTAGAGACACATGTGATCTGTACTTTCTTCTAGGCACGATATTTCATTCAAGGCATCTGTGGTATATTATGGTTAAGAGAGGAGCTAATTTGTATTTGTATTTGTCGAATTTGGCTCAAATTTGACAGGGATTGTAGTGGTCTGTGGGGCTTTGTTCAGGGTTTATAGCTGTTTTCAAAAACGCTGTTATTAATATCAGTATCTCTAATTTTTGTAGTTATGAGAAAATTATTTCTAGATCTTCCTTTGTAATCAACCATTTGAAAATGGAGTACATAATATCTGATTTTTTCCTTGCTACTTCAGCTTAGTTCTTTTGTTGCCCATAAATGTTTGGGCACTAACATTGGTGCCACTGACAGCTTTCAGATATGTCCAGAATTTCTTTGGATTCTGTGAGAGGTCTTATGAATTAGATTGTGATAAATCAGTCAAAGGTCTTACACACTGCCTTTTTGACAGCCAAATGCATTTCTTTTACCTTCTCTGTATCTATAACCTTGTACTTTGTTTTATATATAATGTGAAGTAGTAGCTGTTCGTCAAGAAGTTTCCTTACAGAGAGTGTATACCATGGAGCATGACATGAACTGTTCTAGTAGGTACATATCTATCCAGTGCTTGGTTAGTCATTCTAAACTTGAAACCATACTTTACTTGGAAATTGAAGCAGACTTAGTGTTTTAGTCTCTATAGTTGAAAAATTAGAAGGGAATATGTCAGGATCACAAGTTTTTTCTGGACAAATTATTCTTTAAAACTAACTCATGCAATGGAAGTAGACACTGTTTCAAACCTAAAACTTTTACATGTCTGAAAGAACAGACACTGTTTTGACCATGCAGCCACTTTGAATTAAGACACAAAGGAATTACAGACATTGGCTGTGAATAGGCATTGATTTAAATCAATGGGAAAGGAAAAATTTGTGCCAGACTGGGATTCGAACCCACATCTCCTGCTTACTAGGCAGACACTCTGAGCACTTAGCCATCTGGACACAGAGGTCATTGCAAAACTGCTTGGACTACCCTAACACACCTACCGTCAGACACAAGTTCTCAACTTATCCACACACTAGTAATGAAGTGCCCCTTGCCCATTTTCCTCATTAGTCATGGCTTTCCACTGATTATTGTAAGAGTTTGAGCCTGGTTTGCATCCACATTGAAGAGATCATTGGTCATCTTTGCCTTAACTATATATAGAGGGAAACATTCCTTGTGGGAAAAATATATCTAAAAACAAAGATGATGTAACTTACCAAATGAAAGCATTGGTATGTTGATAGACACACAAACACATACACAAAATTCAAGCTTTGGCAACGAACGGTTGCTTCATCAGGAAAGAGGGAAGGAGAGGGAAAGACGAAAGGATGTGGGTTTCAAGGGAGAAGGTAAGGAGTCATTCCTATTCCGGGAGCGGAAAGACTTACCTTAGGGGGAAAAAAGGACAAGTATACACTCGCACACACACACACACACACACACACACACACACACATATCCATCCGCACATACACAGTCACAAGCTAAGGTAAGTCTTTCCGGTCCCGGGACTGGAATGACTCCTTACCCTCTCCCTTAAAACCCACATCCTTTCGTCTTTCCCTCTCCTTCCCTCTTTCCTGATGAAGCAACCGTTGGTTGCGAAAGCTTGAATTTTGTGTGTATGTTTGTGTTTGTGTGTCTATCAACCTGCCAGCGCTTTCATTTGGTAAGTCACATCATCTTTGTTTTTAGATATATTTCCCACGTGGAATGTTTCTCTCATATATATATATATATATATATATATATATATATATATATATATATATATATATATATATATATATATATATGGTGTTTGTCCTTTCAGACAATCCTTGTCCATTATCCTTATTATTCTGAAAGAACAGACACCACCTAAATATAATTAAGGTGACAACGGCCAACGATCTCTTTGGTGCGGATGCACACCAGTCTTGAAATCTTACACGAATCAGTGAAATGCCACAAGTAATGAGGATTATTGGGAAAGGATATGTCCGAATCTACAGACACCGCTTATATATAACTAAGATGAAGATGGCCAATGTCTGTTTAGTGCAGATGCACATCATGCTCAGACTCTTATGGGAATCGGCCAAACGCCATGAATGATCAAGATAATGGGCACGGACCTATATAAAATAAAGGTGAAGACAGCCAATGATCTCTTCAGTGCAGATGCTCACCATGCTTGAACTCATGGTAATCAGTGAAATGCTGCAAGTAATGAGAATACTGGACAAGGATTTTCTGAAAGAACAGATGCCACATATATATAATTAAGGAAAAGGTGGCCAATGATCTCTTCAATGGAGATGTACACCAGGTTCAAACTCTTATGAGAATCAGTAAAATGCCACAAGTAATGAGAATAATGGACAAGGAGCACCACATTAGTAGTGTGTGAATAAGTTGAGAATTAGGATCTGATGGGAGGCCTGCTAGGGTAGTGCATTCAGTTGTGATGACCACTATGTCCGGATGGCTTAGTGGTTATAGCATCTGCTAGTAAGCAGGAGACCCAGGTTTGAATCCTGGTCTGGCATAAATTTGGATCTTTCCCCATTGATTTAAATCAGTGCCCACTCACAGTCAATGTCTGTAATTCCTTTGTGCCATAAAACTTACTACCTCTTTCAGAAAGCCACATCCAGAGTCTAGGAAAGGGTCCTAAGTGCTCCTACAGAATTTATGTTCATTTAACAATATTTTGCTCTAAGTTGGTGGTTTATTATGTTGTGAAAACTTTTGCCAGGTGTAGTGCAGCAACTCAACCTGGCATGGACTCAGCAAGACATTGGAAATCCCTTGCACAAATATTGATCCATGCTGCCTCTATAGCAGTCCCTAATTGTGAAGGTGTTTTTGGTTCAGGATGTTGTGCACGAACTGACCTTTCGATTATATCCCATAAATGTTCAGTAAGATTCAAGTTGGCTGATCTGGGTGCCCAAATCATTCACCTGAATTGTCCAGAATGTTCTTCAAACTAATTGTGAGCAACTGTGGGCCAGTGACATGGTGCCATGCCATCCATAAAACTTCCATTGTTGTTTGTGAACATGAAGTCCACGAAAGGTTACAAATGGTCTCCAACTAGCTGTACATAACTAGGACCCAGTCCATTCCACACAAACACAGTCCAAATCGTTATGGAGCCACCACCAGCCTGCACAATGCCTTGTTAACAATTTGATTTCATGGCTTCATGGAATGTGTGTCACTCTCAGACCCTAGCATCAGCTCTTACCAAATGAAATCGAGACTCATTTGATCAGGCCACAGTTTTCCAGTCATCTGGTGTCCAACCAACATGGTCACAAACCCAGGAGAGGCACTGCAAGTGGTGATGTGCTGTTAAAAAAAGCATTGTGTCGGTCATCTGCTGCCATAGCCCAGTAACACCAAATTTCGACACACTGTCCTAATGGATAATTTTGTTGTATTTCCCACATTGATTTCTGGGGTTATTTCATGCAGTTTTGCTTGCTCTGAGCACTGACAAATCTACGCAAATGCTTCTGCTCTTGATCGTCAAGTGAAGGCTGTTGACCACTGCATTGTCTGTGGTGAGAGGTAATTCCTGAAATTTGGTATTCTCGGCACACTCTTGACAATGTGGATCTCAGAATATTGAATTCTCTGAAGATTTTTACATGAATTACTTGACTACAAAGGACAGCTCTGCCATGCACTGCCATTTTATACATTGTGTACATGATACTAGCACCGTCTGTATATGTATACAGGGTGTTACAAAAAGGTACGGCCAAACTTTCAGGAAACATTCCTCACACACAAAGAAAGAAAATATGTTATGTGGTCACGTGTCCGGAAATGCTTACTTTCCATGTTAGAGGTCATTTTATTACTTCTCTTCAAGTCACATTAATCATGGAATGGAAACACACAACAACAAAACATACCAGCGTGACTTCAAACACTTTGTTACAGGAAATGTTCAAAATGTCCTCCGTTAGCGAGGATACATGCATCCACCCTCCATCGCATGGAATCCCTGATGCGCTGATGCAGCCCTGGAGAATGGCGTATTGTATCACAGCCGTCCACAATACGAGCGCGAAGAGTGTCTACATTTGGTACCGGGGTTGCGTAGACAAGAGCTTTCAAATGCCCCCATAAATGAAAGTCAAGAGAGTTGAGGTCAGGAGAGCACGGAGGCCATGGAATTGGTCCGCCTCTACCAAACTGAAATGAGCTCTAACATGGAAATTAAGCATTTCAGGACACATGTCCACATAACATCTTTTCTTTATGTGTGTGTGAGGAATGTTTCCTGAAAGTTTGGCCGTACCTTTTTGTAACACCCTGTATATCGGCTATCCGATGACTTCTGTCACCTCAGTGTAGATGGATAGGAGAGCTTAAAAATATCTGAAAATTAGTGGTAAATCCAGGATGGAATGTAACAATATTATGAGAAGGAAAGTTGCTACTCACCATATAGTGGAGATGCTGAGTCGCAGATAGGCACAACAAAAATATTTTCACACTTAAAGCTTTCGGCCAATGGCCTTTGTCAACAATACACACACATACTCACGTGCGTGCGCGTGCACACACACACACACACACACACACACACACACACACACACACACACACACACACAGAAGCAAACGCAACTCACAAACATGTCTGGAGTCTCAGGCAAGTGAGGTTTCAGTTGCCTGAGACTGCAGTCGTGTGTGTGAGTTGCATTTTTATGTGTGTGTGTGTGTGTGTGTGTGTGTGTGTGTGTGTGTGTGTCTGTGTCTGTGTCTGTTGTTAACAAAGGCCATTGGCCAAAATTTTTAAGTGTGAAAATCTTTTTGTTGTGCCTATCTGCGACTCAGCTTCTCTGCTATATGGTGAGTAGCAACTTTCCTTCTCATAATATTGGAAATTAGTGGTGTTATATATAATTACTTGCATTGTGCTACAGATAACTGAGAAAATCATTGCAAATATGGGGCTTTTCATATACTATTTGTGTAATAAAATGGACAAGAAATAATTTTCACAATAAAATCGATGTGATTTTAAAGCAGATATAATCAACTGTGATATGTAGCTAATGGCACTTAAGAAATTTTGAGAGTTCAAAGATAGAAAGTTAGTGGAGACAGTCACGATAAATTTATTAACTTCTACGGTTGTCTGTTTGAACAGCATAGATGTTCATAAAATGCCAATGAAATGAAAAAAAAAAAAAAAAACACCTTTGCTATAGAAAGCACTGTGTGAACCCCAAAAGGGATGACTGAAATCACCTTGGAAACTTCTGAATACTTATAGAAAAGAGGACAGCTGATTTGAAAATCATTTCAGCATCTCAAGGGCTATAATTAACTGTTGTTGTTAGCATTATCTTCATCATAATTATTATTAAGAGTGATAGACTTCTTCAACTTGTAGAGCTAATATAAGGTTCTAATTATCAACTCTAAAAGTAAAGTCACATAAATAATTTTTTATTTGTTTGTAGGTAAACATTTGCAGTCCTGGTTCACATTGAAATTATTACACCTCAGTACTAAAGGATGGCCGTAAAGGAGTGAAAACAAAATGGTACACCTCATTGATTAAGTGGATATTGTGCAGCTATTCATTTTCTGCATTTGAAAGGCAACAGTACTGTAACAGTCCGTGATCAGTTGGTGAAGTGTATGGCATCAGCACACTGTCATATGACACAGTGGTTAGGTCTAAATGACAGAAGAAGGGGTTGAAGAGCATTTTTCTGTGAAGAACTGGGAATTGCAAGAGAAGCCTGGTGTAACATAACAGAACACTAGGAAGAAAAGTAAAATTCAGCCACAGGTCAGTTTTCAGTATCTTACAGAACATTTTGAACATGACAAAGCTAGCCACACACTGGGTTCCCTGACTGCTTGCACATTCAAAAACTCTGACAAACTGAGACTGCACTGAAAATGTTGCAGCTGTATCAAACCAATTCATATGAATTCTGTAGCCATGTAATCATCATGAATGAATGAGTGTTGGGTGTATCATTATGGCCCCAATGCAAAGAGCAAAGCAAGTGGTGGACATGTATCGATTCACCATTACTAGTAAAGGCAAAGTGTCACCGACAAGCAGAGGTCCCTATAGGTGCAATCGAGTTTTTGAAAGTGTATGTTAGGATTCCAAGTATGTCGCCTGGCAGCCATTGGCCTTGGGGCCTTCCTTTATGAGTAATCAACGGGGGGGGGGGGGGGGGGGGGGGATGTAATTTTGCATAACAGGCCTAGAGCTTTAAAATTTTGGTGTAGTAGTTAGCATACTAGCCTGATGTGTAATGGGCCATGGGATGGAATCTTGTCAGGTGTTTAAAAAATTTTTATTTTTAAATATTTATCAAAATGACTGATCATTATTTTTATTCATTTAGTTGGTTTAAAAGTATTTTTCTATTTCTAATCATTTGCCACATCATGTTAATCATCTTATTAACCTTTTAATTTGCTCTCAGTTTTTCTTCCTATTTTATTTTTCATTTGGATTCTTTATGTATATGATTTTAATTGTTCTTTTGTACTGACTTTAATTTAATTTCTTCCATTTGACTCATCTTATATTTTCATATTTTATTTATTTGTTAATTTCTTTTTTATTTTTATTTTTTTTTAATTGCTTTAGCCTACTAAGGACCACCATGAAATAGCTTACGTATTCATCCTTTTCTCCTTTCTTTCTTTCCAGTAATTTTTTTGTTCTTTCCCTATGTTTTTCGCTTCTTTCTTGTGTCCATGTTCCACTTATCTTTTTCTTTGTTTTCCCCTGGAAGCCCTTGAAACTTTTTACTTTTGCTCTGAACCATTCTCTTTCTCCTATTTCTTCCTCCATTATTGCCATTTCCCTCATGTCTACGTTAACTTCTTTGGTTCATGTCACTGAAGTTTTGGGTTTTCTGTCAAAAAAGTTTGAAATTCATTTTGTTATCCTCTTTCCATGTAGACTTTTTAGGTGTCCATATAATGCAACTGTTCTCTTCCTCATTGTGTCTGATATTCGCTGTATTTTTTCATAAAATTCTTTAGTACTTCTTAGTTTACATTTACCATCCTCTTTTTCTGGTCCCAGGATTTTCCTGATTTTTTCTCTTTCCTTTTTTCTATTTCAGTTGATTGTTTGGCTTTACTTAACAAATGGCATTCTGATGTGTAAAGGCAGTCTGGTTTAGTGACAGTATTGTAGTGCCAAGTTTTGCATTTATGGAAATAACTTTCTTGTTATACAGGTTATTTGTTAGTTGAAAAGCCACCTCCATTTTTCTTGCCCTTGCTTCTTTGTCTATTATTGTATTTGTATTATTTCACCTAGATACGTAAATTTTTTGTACCATAATCAGAATGCATATGCACTGAAGTGCCAAAGAAACTGGTATAAGCATGCATATTCAAATACAGAGATATGTAAACAGGCAGACTATGGCATTGAGTTGGCAATGCCTATATCAGACAACAAGTGTCTGCTGCAGTTGTTAGATTGGATACTGCTGCTACAATGGCAGGTCATCAAGATTTAAGTGAGTTTGAATGTCGTGTTATAGTTAACACTTGAGCGATGAGACACAGCATCTCTGAGGTAGCAGTGAAGTGGGGATTTTCCCATATGACTATTTCACGAGTGTATCGTGGATATCATGAATCTGGTAAAACCTTATATTCTGACATCACTGCGGCTGGAAAAAGATCCTGCCAGAACAGGACCAATGACGACTGAAGAGAATTGTTCAGTGTGACAGAAGTGCAACACTTCTGCAAATTGCTGCAGATTACAATGCTAGACCATCAACAAGTGTCAGCGTGTGAACCGTTCAACAAAACATAATTGATATGGGCTTTTGGGGGTGAAGTCCCACTCGTGTACCCTTGATGACTGCACAACACAAAGCTTTATGCATTTCCAGGGCCCGTCAACACTGACGTTGGACTGTTGATGACTGAAAACATGTTTCCTGGTCAGATGAGTCACGTTTCAGATTGTATCGAGTGGATAGATGTGAACGAGTGTGGAGACAACCTCATGAATCCATGGATACTGCATGTCAGCATGGGACTGTTCAAGCTGGTGGAGGCTCTGTAACAGTGTGGGGCATGTGGAGTTGGAGTGACATGGGACTCCTGGTATGTCTAGCTGTGACTCTAGTAGATGACACGTGTGTAAGCATCCTGTCTGATCACCTACATCCATTCATGTCCATTGTACATTCTGACAGGCTTGGGCAACTCCAGCAGGACAATGTGACAACCCACATGTCCATAATTGCTACAGTGTGGCTCCAGGAACACTCTTCTAAGTTTAAGCACTTCTGCTGGCAGCCAGACACCCCAGACATGAACATTATTGAGCATATCTGGGATGCCTTACAACGTGCTGTTCAGAAGAGATCTCCACTCCCTCGTACACTTATGGTTTTATGGACAGCCCTGCAGGAATGCAGGAATTATGGTGTCCGTTCCATCCAGCACCACTTCAGACATTGGTCAAGTCCATGCCACCTCATGTTGTGGCACTTCTGCATGCTTGCGAGGGCCGTACATGATATTAGGCTGGTGTGCCAGTTTCCTTGGCTCTTCATTGTATTGTGGTGTCACCTTCACATCTGTCATGTACTCTGTTTTTTCAAAAGATGTATGTAGGCCTGGTTTTGAAGCTGTCTCTTGTAGGAGATTCATCTGCATTGTTTGATCGATTACAGATTCAGCAAAGATGGGAAGATCATTTACAAAAGCCAGACAATCAAAATTCAGATTATCGCCTTTTTCTCCCAGTTGTGATTCTTCTAATACCTTCTTTTCTGTTGTTTTCCTCCAGCAGTGGAATCAGTTCATCTCCCTGAATTATATCAGTTTTTATCTCAAAAGCCTTCAAGGTTTAACCTAAAAATTTAATGTAGTATTTTGTATTTGTTAGCATGTCTTTTATGATTGCCACTGTTTTATTGTCTGCTACAAACTCTTTTAAGGTGTTGAATAATGTTTTCTTGTCAATTGAATCACATGGTTTTTTGAATTCTACAAATGTTATATAAATCCTTTTAGATCTTATTCTTTTATACGTGATTGTGAATTTCAGATTTAAAATATTTTCCACACATAGTTGTCCTTTTCTACAGCCTCTTTGGTACTCTCCTATTTTATTTGCCGATCCAGTTGGGTTTCCAGTGTGTTTTGTAATGCTTCTGAAAGAATTTTGTAAGTGACAGGAAGGAGGGATATTCCTCTATAGTTGTTGAGGTCAGTTGTTATCTCCATTTTTGAGAATTGGATGTATTAATGGTGTTTTCCAATCTTCTGGTATAGCTTCTGTTACATAGATTTTTCAAGGACTACTTGTAGCTTCTTGACTGTTCCTAAACTTGCAATTTTCCACACTTCAGCAGTGACTGAATGTTCCCCGTAGGTCTTATCATTCTTCAGATCTCTAATGATTTTTGGATTTCATCTGTGCTCGGTGGTTCCAAGATTGTATGTGCCCTGGATTTTGTTCTGGAAAGTTTGCTCTTGGTTCCTTACAATTTAAAAACTTATTGAAATGGCTTACTAATATTTCGCCATTTTGTTTGTTGTTTAAGGCTAATTTTCCATCTTTGTTCTTGACGCACAACGTATGTGTCTGGTACTTTGGAGGCTTTGTTTACAAGTTTTGTAGAAGTTCCTAGTATTTTTCTTTTGGAAATCCTCTTTAATTAGTGATAGCTGATTTCTTTCAAACTTCCTTTTGACTGTTCTTATCATTTATGATGTTTGAGACCTTTGTAGCTTAAAACTGACGAAGGCTTCACTTCTTTTTGTGGAGTACCATTTCTGCCAGGCTTGTTTTCTAAGTAGTAATGCTTTTCCACACTGCTCACTCCACCACCATCTGTGCTTTTTGTGTCTTTTGAATGATGCTGTTTCAGGGACTGTTTGACTAATTTTGTTTTAATCCCCTCTCAGTATTCTGAGTCTACATTTATCTGTTCTTGAAATTCTTGTTTCCTCCCTTTCAGTGTTTCTGTATCTGATTTATGATTCCAATATTCTTGTCTTGGAATTCTTGTTTGTGAAATAACTTCATTTTATTGTGGTTAAATAGTGATCTGTTTCAGTATTTGCACCCTGTCTAACTTTTATGTTCATGATCTCTTTCTGATTGTTAAAAGATATAGCTACATGGAAGATTGTGGGTTCAATGTTATTGCATTCACTATTTCTGTTCCTGACTTTGCTTGAATATCATTAATTTACAATCTCTTCATTCATTTATATTTTCATCCACATTGTTTTGTCCATAATGGAACAAAAATGTATGTTTGTATGATGTTTACCATCCAAAAAAAAAGAAAGAAAAAAAGTGCATCTTGTCTATAACAAAACAAACATTTTTGACACCACTGCACAACCAATATAAATAGATTATTTCATCTTTTGTTTTTCAACCAGTAGGTTGGGATTTTCAAATGTTTAAATGTTATGATACTCACAAATGAGAGCTCACCATAGTGAATGGCTGCAAGGTGAAATACGTGGGACCATAACCTACATCACCGTATAGATAGTTCCGGTGGACTTCTCCTTATGAGTACTTTTTCTAGCAACCATGATGTGGTGCTAACAGATTATGTTTGTAATGTGTGAACTGTGACAGTATACTGCTGAAATCTGAGAGGTTGTGGAAGGCATCCAGTTACACATGCTGCTTTTTTGGGCTATCTGATTTGGCCTCACTCTCCTGTATTCTTTTGACAAAGCACAAAGTAACTACTTTCTCTTTCCTTGAATGAAGAAACTGCTGCATGTAAAGCATTTCTGGAATGACGACAAGGAAATATATGAGGTGGAAAATTTCCTGAATAGCCAAAAGGCAGGCCTGATCAAGGTTTCTGCCAAGTCATCCACCATTGGGAAAATACATCCCACTGAAGCTAATGCCATTTCATGGAGGCAGCTTGATTTTTTTCGATGTCTTGATTAAAAATTTTGTGCACATTACACTGCGTTTACACGTTCAAGAACATCCACAAACCAAATTAGGACCTTAGCTATACACATGAAACAAAAGCAGCAAGACAAAGGGTTGGAACAGTAAAATTTATCTAAGTGAATTTTGTGTATCCCAAATATTCCCACAAATAATTAATCACATTCATAAAATAATATTTTGGAGATCCTCAAAACCAAGCTGGTAGAGTAATTCTGATTATCATCTGGAAGCCTATATTTCATTACTGGATAATTATATTTCAGAAGCTGGTTGGGCAAAATTTTCAGTGATTACTGAGACACATAGATCACATTTGTGTTGAAATTTCTGTTTCAAAATTTGCAAGATTCTTTCATTCTCAATGACAGTCTGAGCTGCTGGAGATGGTAGTCATGTGTGTGTAAGGTGTACTTGCTTGTGTGAATGAATGTGTATGTGTCTCCTTTTCTGATGAAGGCTTTGGCTGAAAGGTAATGTGTAAGTGTCTTTTCATTGTGTCTGTCTGCAACACATTGTATTAACTGTACAGTGAGTAGCTATCTGTCTTTTCCTTATATTGTTTGGTAACATTATATGGCTTATATATTTTTAGATTTAAGTGGAACTTGTTAGGCAGTACAATCATAGATTTAGATCCTCAGTTGGGAACATTAGATAATTGTATTCCAAACTTAGTAGATGCAAGAAGAGGATATATTCAGACACTCGACAAAGCATCATTATTGTGTTGATGCTTAACTCCAACAGAACAATGGAAAGACAAACAATGCTAAAATGTTATCAGTTGACTCATCTCAGAATATAAATATTTTAAACTGAGTAACATGATATATCAAATCTCATAAAAAAAGAGGCATTGAACAGAGGACAGACACGAATAAAATGACAGAAAGCACTTAGCCCTTGGATAAGTTCATTGTCAGAGTTAAGAAACACACATACTCAGTTCATATGTTACTTCTGGTGAGCAACTTCATCTGAAAGCTAGGCATTTTCTGCCCCGTATTATTTGCTTGTCTCCTGCTTGATATCTGCTCTGTTTTGTGAGTTGTGATCTATCCTTTTATAGATGTAAATTTTCATCCTAGGTTTTCCATTATGTCAGACGTTGAATACACAATTTGTTTCATTAGCAACCTATTTACAATTTACTGTATGAGTATGAGCAAGTGTGTGTATGGGTCTCAACTGACAGCCAGAGCAAATAAGGATAGACTGTTATGTATCTCCATTCTGAGGGATTTTATTCTAGTTATTATTGAATGTCTGAATATAGTAGATGCCCATGTATCTAGATTACATTGTCAATTGATCATACAATTATGTTACTTGAGACTTGAGTTGTTTAAAGCAAGAAAGTAACAGATATTAAGCAGTGTAACAATATAATGAAAAGGATAGTTGCTACTGACCATATGGCAGAGATGCTGAGTCACAGAAAGGCAGTGTGAGAAGAACACTTACCTTCTTCTGCTTGTAGTTAATGGCAAGCTCCAGACGGGCAAGCTTCATGTGCTCACCATCTTCATAAGGTGGACTATCAGGGTCATGGTTGAGGATGATGGCCAGCTCTTGGGAACTGCGTGATTGGTGGAGTAGATCTACAGCAAATTGCTGGCACTGCCGCCGGAGTTCCTGAAAATGTTTAACTCTGTATATTAATTCAGAAATGTGGTTGGAGAATATGTATAATATTTTAACCAGGATGAGATAGGAAATGAAGCTTATCAACATCAAACTTCTCCCACAGAATTAATACTTATCCCTAGTGTACACACTGTAATAAATATACTTTAAACAAGTCTTCATAATCCCCTGAAAGATAATTTAACAAAATTCAGTCTTCCAACTTAAAAGAGAGGAGGGTGAGGTAAGAGTTAAATGTTATCTGTGTATATCTGTTTTCACAAACCATTATTTGTTCTTTTAACATTATGGGCTTCCTATGTAATGATAGACAGGAAACAATACTGTAATTGGAAGGTTGTGGTGTCTTTAGTTGTAAAGTGTTTTTAAAGTATGATATTTAATTTTTTTAGAACATTCTGTATAACTTTTTTCATTTGACTAATAATTTTACATGTAACCTGAACTTTTGCAATGAATAAACTGTACTTTGTAATGCTAAGGGAAATTTCATGTTGGAAACAACATGCAATAGCTCTTATGGCTGCCACACCAAAAGGTCACTCCTCACAGCCTTGGCATGTGTGGCACTGTTCCCTCAGTGGAAAACTGAAGTTATTGAAATATGCTGAGAACCTATCCCAAGCCTGCACAGACAGGCAATATCCTGTCTTGTTAACGTGTACAGTGATCTGTGACATTTTCTCCTGTGATACATGTTGCCATTGTGAATCGCCCTGTTTTGTTCTGAACTGAGAGCAATTGTATCCTAAATCCAGCCTCCTATGCCACTCCTTATGAAATAGTAGCCTGCTAGCTGCAAGGTATATCATGATCAAACCCCATGATACTCCTACTCCCAGTCCTTTACTTGTTGGTCATTGCCATGACATAGATAAGAAACCTGTCCTATACACTCACCCACCACATCATTGGAGTAGTGTTGCAGGCATTTTTTATCCAATATGAGATACAATCAATGTGAAAGCAGCCACGTCATCTACTTGCTGTGCAACTTGTAAGTGGATATGGCAAGTAACCAGTTATTCATCCACATGAATGACCATTGCCAAGTGGTGACTGGTCATGAACTTGATTGCCTTGTTGTTGCTCTACCTTGTTGTTAAACATACTCAACACAACAACGCAAAGTCTTCAGTAGGTGCTTTGATATATGTACTATTTGTGTATTATTCTCATGCCCTGCTCACCAATGTAGTTCCACTGAAATGAGCTACTGGAAAATTTCCTTACTGCATATCCCATATAAATTTTTCTGAGTGTTGTCCTACAGTTGCCCTTATCTTTCCTCTGTTATAATTTTCGATTCCAATCCTCTGTGATCTCAGCATCTTTGGTTTCTGTGCATTACCCACCATATATATGCACGTGAACAGCAGTCTGGAAATGTTTACATTAAAAAAGGTTTAATCTCAGGAATTGTTCAGAGTAGACCTTGGTCTGATATCAGCATTTTTGTTCATGACAACCAATAGTATATACTCCCTGGGTAATAAATGTCACTTTCTTTTGACAATATATGTGGCATATTTCTTCAAGAATCTGTTAGTTCTCACTGTTTTACGTTTCTGTTGCATTCGTACACTAGTCAGTCAAACTTGTGACCATGTGTACTATCCTTAATAGACATACTGTTTGTCCAACCAAATTTGAATGAAGCAGACTTGAACCTATTCACATGCACTGCGAGTATTTTGTATGCAGTATTATCCTATCACATTGTAAATCCCATAGAGTTATATGTATCACCATGGTGACTAGAGCTGTGGGTCATTAATTTATCAACAAAAAATGGATTGATTGTATTTTCTCGTAAAATGCTCTACATCACAATTTTCTATATTGCTAACCTCTGTGCCTACCACATATTTCCTCAAGTTTTGATGAGATGTAACTAGAAAATTTATTCCTCTTTTAAGAGGATAAGAGGACTGTTTCTTACCTAATACTGATATTGCGCCAATATCAATGAAATTTTATTTATGGTATTTTGCTGCATGTTGCACAAAATGTATGTTAAATGCCAACATGACCTACGGAGTAGTTTCGTTTGTGTAGCTTTTTAAAAGTTGTGTGTATTTTGTTCCAGTGGATAAAATATTAATATGTACCTTAATGAAATTGTTTTGTATGATATATCAGTGGAAATTGAAGCAAAGCAGTTGAAGTAAACATGAAAAATATTTTCTTATCAATGTTTGGACTGTTTTAAAAATAATCTGTCTGACTTTGGTGTGCCAATTTGTTACTGTAAATGAGGCATGCACTCGGCATTTCATGCTAGAAAAAGGAAGCTTATGACCCAGCTGTAAAAAACTGTACAAGTGTGAGTAGAATTCACACTCTGAAAGTTCCATGCCAACTGAATTATGTATATAGACAGTTCATCTACAGGTTTCGATGAGTGAGTTTTCAAGTTTGAAAATGTGACATAAATGGCCTTATCTTTTGATTTCATTGACTTAGAAGCTCAAATTTTTACACTGACAGGGGACAGTATGCCTTAGTATTTGACATCAACTTGAAACATTCATGAGAAAGACAGAGAGAGAGATGGACAACAAAGTGATCCTATAAGAATTCAGTTTTCACTGATTAGGGTACAGTACCCTAAACATGAGTAAATTGATATCATCTACCATAAAAATTATGGTCATTGTATTCAGGGACTCAAAACTGGTCCTTTTATTGATTATTTGCAAGTCTTCTGGACAAGATGGAGGAAAATATGCAAAGAGACCTGTATCATGTAAGAAAGAAAAGAAAGAGTCAATCTCTTGCCAGGACAATGCAGCTGCCCACAAAGGTGCTTCAGCAGTGGATAATATGGTGGCTGTGAAGTACAAATTATTGGAACCTTGATCTTATAAACCAATTTTGAGAGCTACTGATTTCCACCTCTTCCCACATCAAAAGATCTTATAAAACAATTTTGACAACTACTGATTTCCACCTCTTCCCAAATCAAAATAATTTTGTTGTTGGATAACATTTTGAATTCAGTGAAGGGGTTATGGCAGATGTAGATGGGTATTTTGCAAACCTTCCACTACTGTTTCTAAGAGATGAAATATACTTTCACTGTTGCTAAATGCCACTTCAAGAAATTTTCACCTCTCCTTGTAGATAACACCTTACGCAAAAATCTGAGAGTGTGTAAACAGTATTGTCAAAGTCAGTATACAGGATGTATCATAATTAATAACAAAAACTGACGTGTGTGAAATTATGTCCTTATGACAATAGAAGCAAAAATGGTCCAGTAAAAGTGGGTCCACAAATGAGCCATTTGCAAGATAATAGCAAATGTATGATTATGGCCCATCACTGTCTTCAGTGTGAAATTGTGTGCTGGGTAGTATAAATAAATTTGAAATGTAAACTTTTCAAATAAAACCCCATGTAATTGCAATCAAATTTCATCCTAGGCCTGCTGGTATCGTAACAAGAATTACAATAGTGCTACAGCACATTACATGTTCCAGCTTACAATTGTACCTGTTAAAAGCAGGCCCTTGTCTCCTGTTATTTGAATGCAACACTGCACTCATTATTACTGTGAGTTCCAAATTCTTGTAAACACCGTGGGACCATTAAGAGTAAATTTTGACAAGACTGTACAGTTTGTTGCTCCATTTCACCAACTATATCAACAGGAATGCTGTGCATTTCACTTTTGAGATGATCTCAGTCATAAAAATACAGAGGATTGAAGTCATATGATTTTGGATGCCTAGTTACAGGCATTCATCTTGGACCATATGGGCATGTTAGATGTCATGTTACATCAGCAACAAAATGCCCTGGTGACCATTGTGCATCTACACATCCCCAAATCATGGGCCAAGGGGGAAATTTTTAGATTAATCATGTGAGGACCAATATGAAAATTTTACATTTCAAATACACTTGCACTGACAAGGACAATATTTCATACTGCAGTCACTGGTAGCTCCTAACTACACGTCCACAGTCAACTCATATGTTTACTTGAATGTTTTGCTTCTGTTGTGAAACTTTCCTTGTGTCTTTGTGGTACACCATCTATAATGTGTTTATTGGTAACATATTAGATATTGGGAGTAGTTACTACCTGTGTCAGTTACCTCCCTGGAGGGTAGAAAGCAGAATTAGTTGGGAGGATTGTGTACAGATCACATGGTATGGTATGGTGTTATTGTGTGGCAATACTCACCATGTACTCGCTCTTGCACTCTTGTTCAGCAAAGGCAATATTTCGCAGCTCCCAGGAGAGTTGGAAGGCTGTCAGGATTGGATCGTTGGAGGACAGCGCGATGAGGGATGGGCTGGCCAGTGCGCGGTACATGTTGACCCGGGACCGTGAGAAGCGCAGCGAGTCTTCACTAGACTCCCGCAGACACTCCTCACAGCCACACCTGTCACACACCAAGGCCAACACATCCTGGAGAAACATCAACAGTAAACTGAAGTGTTCAGACATCTTTTCAGGTACATTTATGCTCATTAACAGATTGGAGGCAGACCTGCCTGGATAACGGGGCACGTTAGCATGCTGCTTCTGGGATTGTGAGACGCGTCAGCCACAGACTGAATCTACCAGCCAGATTAATGATGAGGGGTGGCGGACTGGTCCGGTCAGCCTGTATGTGGTGGTGGTGGTTGTTGGGATGTTTAAGGGGGACTAAACAGCTAAGGTCATCAGTCCCCCATTCCAAAAACAAGCGAGACAAATGTATGTGGTTTCTAGACTGTTTTCCACACCCAGCTGGGTGAATGCTGGGCTGGTCCCATGTCCGACTCAGTTATAGACTTCTTATTAATTTAGGAAACGTTTGCACACTGTCACATGGTGGGGGGGGGGGGGGAGGGGGGGGGTGGCAACAGGAAGACCATCTGACCACCTCTTACAAGCAAAATCACCAGATCCAATAATTAACATGTCAACCCTTCAAAGATATGAGGTAAAGGCCATGAAAAAGGAGAAGGCAGATGGGGATGCACTCAGATGGTTAAATGTCCACCTTTCAGTTGCTCATTTATTATAGCAACAATTTGTAACTCAGGTTTAACCTGGACAGACGAACTGTGATAGTTATCAAGGTTCCTATTGTGTATTTGGAAGAACAGGTTCGCTACCCTGACCCTTGGTGTCCCCTCTCCCAGATGTGTGATGATATAGGATACTGTCAGCAGAAGGCTTCAAAAAGGTGCCATAGACAACTGGCTGCAAATGTACTACTTACTACTCATCACTGGAGGGAGGGTCTGAGAAGCACACACCAACATCTAAACATGACTATAGGTCAGAGGAAGACAGGTCTCTTTGTGGATGGTGCCCATTTTAGCTTGTAAAGTTGAAGAAAAGTTATTGTTTTGTGAGAAGCCAGTACACTTAATAATTTGTCAGCCACCTGCTAACAGGGCTTTGTGTCCGGTGTTATATCTTTAACTGGGTGTTCAGGTCTCCATTCCTTTGTATGTGGACTTGTCAGTGTGGAGACCTACAATGATGACACATAGTGGGTATTGATTTCATACTAAAAGATGTGACATTCAATCATGCAGAACTCCTACAGTGTTTGTCTGTCCTCCACAAAAAATTCAGTGTCCAGTTCAGTTTCTTAATATCGAGGTTGTTTCAGAAAGCGTGTTTCTGTTCTCATTCCTAGCCTTGACCAGAGCATCTTTGCAAACAGACTGGCATTTAATTCTGATGGAGCTGTAATGCTGCTTGGAGAAGTTACACCCTGTGCAGATGTTATCTGTGCCTAACTGACTCACCCATTTTTTATATTTGCAAAATCGTTGCCACATTTGAAGTTATCGTGAATTTAGAATTTTTCATTGATTTGCCTTGTGATATTGCTGTATTTCATGTTGTGTATATCTCACATGAATAAAGAAAAAATGTTTTTAATGAAATGTATATGATTTCCCAATATTTTAAGAGTATGTTTGCTGAGAGGTAGCCTAATACATTGGCTTATCAATAGATCAGCAATAGGCGCCTTAGTGATGAGATAAGCCAAAGTCTAACTCATTTCTCACAACCACATCAAATGTGTCACTCTTGTGCTCACTAAAATAAACCTTGATGGGGAGAGTATTTTATTTCGAGCTTCTCACTCTCTTCCACTAAGCTAGCTTGTTGGTGCTCTCAGAATGAATGATGAACAATACTCATGTATTGGTCGAGCTAGAATTTTGTAAGCGTCCTCTTTTGTGGTTAAATTAAACTTGTTTGGGATTCTTATCATGTATCTCAGCGTGACTTCTGCCTATATATGACTAGATTTGTTTCATCATTCCCTTGAAATTGCTCCAGACAGATACTCTTAAATACTTGAAGTTGAGGTTGTGATTGATGGGCGATCATAATGTCCAACAATATCTCATATTTTTGTTTATTTATGCACATAACTTTAAATACAAGCAAACTGGACAAAAATTTAGTCACTCTAGAATGTCCCCTCTCTTATGCTCTAGTTGCTCGCTATCTCATAGGTCCCTTATTTTTCTCTTATCTTAAAGTGGAATACAGTATATATTGTGAAAGTGAATTGATCTTATTTGAAGTATCCAATTGATAATAATTATTTGTTATTACTACTAGCTTTCTCCACTATAATCGATCTTCACAGAATGCTGCTTTTAAGTGAGCTGTCTACTTATCATTTCAATTAAACCTTGAACAATTTCAGGCCACCAATTTCCTCATCATCCACAGGAAAATCATCTCAAAATCAAATTCTTATGCCCAACCCTTATAATCGATTGTGACCAACCCATAAAATCAATCACTAGGACCGCTCAACAACAGATCTGCTGGTCAACTGCTGCTGCCCAAGGTGCTTAACGCAGGCCAGAGATGCTGATTTATTATTCGCAGGACTCGCCGATGCTATTTTTCACTAGGCTCGTATGCACATATCGATTATTCAGACAAGCTGTGAAAACAGTAACCTTCCAACCTTCCAACTGCCAGGGGTCATCATGTTAATACTGTGTACACCACCTCAGGCCTCGATAGAGAGTCCATTAGTTTCTTTGGGTATCTCATATTCAGCTGAAGCCACACACTGACAATCACATATCACACAGGAATGTTGATTACTATGTTTTAACTGTTGTAAATAGTTACAGATGATGTAATGAGCCAATCAAGGCTGCATGGGTACACATCAAAGCAGGAACACGGGCATGCTGTTGTGTGAACATGGTTGTTGTCATCTTGGAAGACGGGGGTATCCACAGAACGCTCATCATGAGAAGATAGAAGAATGGTCAACTCTTGGTCACCAAGAATGTTGAAGTAAACATCCTGGTTCAGGTTCACAATAACCTGAATTAGTAACCCAAGTTATTTTAGAAAAGCACCCTCAGAACACCCCGTCTGGCATCAACTTCACCTATGCGAACTGTGGGTTATACATATCATTGGGCCATAGGTGCACTCAGGGCCTAGCATCATTTGAATGAGGCAAAATCATGACTGTTGAATCACAGTACATGCCTTCAATGAGCCCCTGATCAGTTTCTGTGTTGTTTGACCCATTGCAGGCGTGCAGCTTTATGTACCGTTATGTACCGTTGTAAGCAATGCCCTTTTGTGAGGTACCCATATGCTTCTTTAATCAGGTACTTTCACCTTATCTGAATGGTGTAGGTTAAATTTGCATCCATAGTGAGCAGTCACGGTGACTGTCATGAGGAGGTTGCCTTGATGAGAAGACTGGGATGGGGTGCAGTAGGGCTTGTGAGAGGAACTGAAAACTACTTGATAGAGAATTCTAAAAACCAAAATTAACGCTCTGGAGAGTTGTTTGTTAAACAAATGCTCTTGCAATATTGCCCAGAGAATATAGGAGTGACAGGGCGACTTGTAGAGAATGAGTGCATTACTAGATTACACAAAACAGATAATAAGGGCACAACTTTCCTCAATATGCTGATGACACCACTTTCCTAGCCCTCCACTATAAATCCCAATGAAGCCCCCAAGTCCATCGTAACCATTTAGTCTCCTGGAATAGCCAATGACAACTCAAAATAAACATTTCCAAAATATAGTCAGTAATTGTATGAAGAAGCTTCCACAGCCATAACCATTTACAACAAGCCTATCAAATTAATGAACACAGTAAAATACCTCAGACCAATGCTCGACTGAAGTTCCACAATAGACTAAAACTACTATGCTGCTGACAGAAGTTTGACCCTTCCTCCTGCTCCAATGTTGTCCCCACCAAAGTTCTACTATTCCCACCAAATCCTTAAATGCTATACACTCTGCCTTGCCACCCATCTCTGTTTACATTCCCACAACATGAATCCTTTACCATCTAATCTATGACCAACTGTCAGAGTCTAGTGGAGAGGAATCTCTAGTAGCTGTAGATGTAGGAAGTATGCAGCAGACCTCAGTAGTTACGGTGGCTAGGACAGTTGCAAAGTCTAAGAGAAAGAAGAAGGTTCTGCTGTTAGGTAGTTCTCATGGTAGAGGTGTAGGCCAGCAGTTGCAGGAAGTTTTGGGGAGTGAGTACCTGGTCACCAGCATTGTGAAGCCTAATGCAGGATTGGCTCAGGTGACTTTTAACATAGGGGGGTTATGTAGGGATTTTACTAAAGAGGATCAGGTAGTGATTGTGGGTGGGGCTGGTAATAGTATTGATAGGGATGGGGAGTATGACATAGATGGTGACCTGGAAAAGATAGCCACTCAGACTGGCAACACGAATGTGCATTTTGTGGAACTGTTTCAGCGTCACGATCGGCCTCATCTTAATACAGCCGTCAGGCGTAATAACATGAGACTTGGGGGTGCGCTGATGACAGAAGGCTTGAGTCACATTTCAGTGGTGTCGGTGGAGTCTATCAGCAGGACAGGTTTCACTAGACATGGCCTGCACCTCAACAGATATGGGAAGGGGAGGTTGGCAAAGCTTATAGGTGACAGCATAGGTGGGGGTGGTGGGATCACTCATGGGAAAATTCCGGTAGTTGTGGGTGTTAGAGCTGTACCTTTTTTAGATTGAAGTCAGCTGATAGGTATTCCTGCTTAAGGGAAGTCTCTCTGACAAAGAAACCACTTTCTACAAAGCTTGGGTATCCGATTAACGAGGGAATTAGTATATTTCATCAAAATATACAAGGTATTAGAGATAAAGTTAGTGAACTGCTTATAGATGTTGACTCTGAAATTATTGGTATATCTGAACACTTCTTAAATAAGGAGATAATTCAGAGGCTTCCTTTACCAGGATACAGGTTGGCTGGCAGCTTTTCTAGGAGCTCTTTGCGGTGTGGGGGAGTAGCCATGTATGTGAAAAACAGTATCCCATTTGAGTCAATTGATGTTTCAAAGTACTGCACTGAAAAGGTGTTTGAATGTTGTGCAGGTGTGGTTAAATTTAGTGGAGCTAAACTTCTTACTGTTGTTATTTATAGATCCCCAGACTCCGATTTCACAACATTTTTGCTAAAGCTAGAGGAGGTTCTTGGTTCACTTTATAGGAAATACAAAAAGTTAGTTATATGTGGTGCCTTCAATATTAATTGTATAAGTGATTGTGCAAGGAAAAGGATGCTGGTAGACCTCCTTAATTCATATAATCTTATGCAAACTATATTCTTTCCAACGAGAGTGCAAGGGAACAGTAGAACAACCATAGACAATATTTTTGTTCATTCGTCATTACTAGAAGGGCATTCTGTTAGCAAAAAGGTGAATGGCCTTTCAGATCATGATGCACAAATTTTAAGTCTAAAAGATTTTTGTGCTGCAACACATGTTAAATATAGTTACCAACTTTTTAGGAAAGCTGATCCAGTTGCTGTACAGACTTTTGTAAACCTTATCAAGGAACAAGAGTGGCAAGATGTTTATAGTGCTGATACAGTAGACGATAAATATAATGCTTTCCTCAAGACTTTTCTCGCGCTCTTTGAAAGTTGCTTTCCGTTAGAACGTTCAAAACAGGGTACTAGCACAAACAGGCAGCCTGGGTGGCTGACTAAAGGGATAAGAATATCTTGTAGAACAAAGTGGCAATTATATCAAAACGTTAGAAACAGTCACAATCTAAATGCAGCAGCCCATTACAAACAGTATTGTAAGGTGCTTAAAAAAGTTATTAGGAAGGCAAAAAGTATGTGGTATGCAGATAGAATAGCTAAGTCTCAGGATAAAATTAAAACCATATGGTCAGTCATAAAGGAAGTGGCTGGTCTGCAGAGACAGGTCGAGAATATAGAATCAGTGCCTAGTGGGGATGTCCGTGTTACTGATAAGTCGCATATATGTACAGTATTTAATAATCACTTTCTGAATATAGCAGGTGAACTAAATAGAAACCTAGTCCCAACAGGGAATCATATAGCACTCTTAGAAAAAAGTGTTCCGAGACTGTTACCTGAAATGCTCCTCCGTGATACTGACAAGAGGGAGATTGAGTTAATAATTAAATCACTAAAGACCAAGAACTCTCATGGATATGATGGGGTATCTAGCAGAATACTGAAGTATTGTTCCATGTATGTTAGCCCAGTACTTAGCCATGTCTGTAACTTTTCCTTTAGGAGTGGTCGGTTTCCTGACCGATTAAAGTACTCGGTAGTGAAGCCACTTTATAAAAAGGGAGACAGGGATAATGTTGACAATTATAGACCTATTTCTATGCCATCGGTGTTTGCTAAAGTTATTGAGAGGGTTGTATATACAAGGTTACTGCAGCATTTAAATTCACATAATTTGCTGTCAAATGTACAGTTTGGTTTTAGAAATGGCTTAACAATTGAAAATGCTATAGTCTCTTTTCTCTGTGAGGTTTTGGACGGATTAAATAAAAGGTTGCAAACGTTAGGTGTTTTCTTTGATTTAACGAAGGCTTTTGACTGTGTTGATCACAAAATATTACTGCAGAAGTTGGAACATTATGGAGTAAGGTGAGTAGCTTACAATTGGTTCGCCTCCTACTTTAAGAACAGAAAGCAGAAGGTAATCCTCCGCAATATTGAGAGTGGTAATGATGTTCAGTCCCAATGGGGCACTGTTAAATGGGGCGTTCCCCAAGGGTCGGTGCTGGGGCCACTGCTGTTTCTTATTTATATAAATGATATACCTTCTAGTATTACAGGTGATTCGAAAATATTTCTGTTTGCTGATGACACCAGCTTGGTAGTGAAGGATCTTGTGTGTAATATTGAAACATTATCAAATAATGTAGTTCATGATATAAGTTTGTGGCTTGTGGAACATAATTTGATGCTAAATCACAGTAAGACTCAGTTTTTACAGTTTCTAACTCACAATTCAACAAGAACTGATATTTTAATCACACAGAATGGGCATGTTATAAGCGAGACGGAACAGTTCAAGTTCCTAGGTGTACGGATAGATAGTAAGCTGTTGTGGAAAGCCCATGTTCAGGATCTTGTTCAGAAACTAAATGCCGCTTTATTTACCATTAGAACAGTATCTGAAATAAGTGACATTTCAACACGAAAAGTAGTCTACTTCGCATATTTTCATACGCTTATGTCATATGGTATTATTTTTTGGGGTAATTCTTCTGATTCAAAAAGGGTATTTTTGGCTCAAAAATGGGCTGTTCGAGCTATGTGTGGTGTAAGTTCGAAAACCTCTTGTCAACCCCTATTCAATAGTCTGGGAATTTTGACATTGCCCTCACAGTATGTATTTTCTTTAATGTCGTTTGTTGTTAGCAATATTAGCTTATTCCCAAGAGTTAGCAGCTTTCACTCAGTTAATACTAGGCAGAAATCAAATCTGCATGTGGAATGCACTTCCTTGACTCTTGTGCAGAAAGGAGTGCAGTATTCTGCTGCATCCATTTTCAATAAGCTACCACAAGAACTCAAAAATCTTAGCAGTAGCCCAAACACCTTTAAGTCTAAACTGAAGAGTTTCCTCATGGCTCACTCCTTCTATTCTGTCGAGGAGCTCCTGGAAGAGCTAAAAAATTAAGCAAATTCCAGTGTTACATTCTTGATTTTCTTTATTTAAACTAACGACTTGTCACCTGAATATGTTTCTTATATTTCATTTTATCTGTTTCTACAATCGTGTTATAATTTCATGTATTGACTCATTCCATGACCATGGAGACTTCTCCTTAATGTGGTCCCACAGAACAATAAATAAATAAATAAATAAAAAAGTCCTCACCCCATCTAGCCCACATTGAACACCTCTTAAGCTATCCACAAACTCCACTGCAACAAATCCACGATTTTTCATTTAATTTCCAATTCTGGAATGCTCTATCGACACATCCACCAACACTGGCTCTTCTAGAAAATACCTTGTCAGTCCAAAAAGTTATGGGACTGGACTAATAAAAAATACAGAAAAGCTAAGAGATGGTTTTAATGCTTCAGTTGTTCTACATTGTCTTCCACCCCCCACCGCACCCCATGTCCTGCTTGAGTACAATGCATAGAACATTCATACTCCCATGTGAAACTATCACAAAAGATCTTTTTTGGGATGATGTTCAAACCATGCATTACATTGGCGTGAATGTCAGCTATGTCATCAAAGTATGGATATACCTTGTGAATTTCTGCATTGTGGTAGGTGCTTATTGATAACATATAATTCTCATCACCCATGGTGATTCTTTTCAGAACATAATTAATTGTTTATGGTTTGTGTTTCAATCAAGCCGCAGCAAGTGTTCATGTGTTTTTGCTTTTGTTTCGGTCAATGTGTGTGGGACCAGCCCTGTACACACTTTCCTCTGTATCAAAATAGGCTGGAGAATGTCCTGAATGCTTGCTTTAGAGATGTTACCCCGTTGTGATTTGTGACATGACAATGTTGTTGCACTAAAGCCACGCATAGACTACTTAATCCAGTCTAAAACTGATTGGTCAAATTCACATCTGTTGTTTATGGTAGTTAGTTCAAGCTGCCTCTATAGCTACTGCACTAATATTGCTTACATGCCAGTAAGTAAAACCAGTTTTGGAACTTTTTGGATGCACAGTATAAATTCCATGCCAATATTTACCGATCTTGTCGGCTCTATCTACCCTGTCTATCCTATACCATGTGAAGGCTCCCCCGCCCTCTCTCCACGTTTCTCTATTCCTTTCCTCTTTGTACATTGGTCTAAACCACATCCCTAATATATACTCCATTTTGCTCTACTACCACCCACACCCCACTCCCCACCTACTCTCATCTACACATTACAACTCATATGATACCTTTATTTACATCCACAATCTATGACCATCCAGAACCTCTAATCTTCCATCTTCTAACTTTATCCTATCTTATGAGAATTCCTTCCAGTTTCATTATATCTGCAATGCTTCTTTTTAAGATCTCACCACCTTTATGTGCCATCTTTTTTTATTTAGAAAAGAAAGGATTTGTTGTTATGTTTTCAATACCATAAGCTAAACAGCCCTTTTAATATTTCTAAAAACAGATATAAATATTTCAAATTTTTAATTATTTTCTATTGAATATATATATTTTGAAGCATTTGGCTGAACAGCGGAATGTTGATATAACCAACAATTGACTTCCCACAACTTATAGAGCAAAACAGCAATAAAAAGTAAAAATGTCAGAGTGTTATAAGTGAATGGCTTACTTGATATCATGAGGCATGGGCAGAGTAGCACCACGGTCCAGCAAGATTTTGATGATCTCATAGTTGTTACGGTGGGCAGCCAGGATCAGTGGGGTGATGTCTGGTGTGAACTGAGCTGTTGTCCAGTCCACCTTCTCCCAGCTCTGTAAAGAACACAGTGAACTTGTTGAATGGTTAATCTGGATACACATAGCTAAGAGTCAACTTTAATATGTGATAAACATACATTAAATAGTGATTTTTTGCATTTTCTTCAGAGGTATGTTGTTAATGTCCAAATAAAACATCGCAAAGAGCGTCCTTGATTAATGAGCAACAAGTTGCCTGTTGCATCTGCCAGTGCTGTTAACTACAGCCAGAGCAGAATGGCACTGCATTTTATTTCTGTACAGGTGGAGACTTTCTGTTGCTGTTACTTCCACCAACTTGACCTTCTGTAAACTAGCAGACAGTGACACTCTTGCTGCCTACTCATTAGTGGTTTAGGGTCCTCTCTGTGCCAGACGCACAAGATAGATGTAAAACTACAGTGACAGAAATGGAAAGTGTGACACCATGAACATCTTCACAGAATGCCATTAAGCTGAAATTCCAGTATTTACAAACATGTGGGGTGTCTTGATTAAAATTGCATCCTCACTCAAGCCTGTTTTCAGTACAGAAAAAAGACAGTCCTACAGATGACAGAGTGTCTCAATAAAACATGGCTACTGGTAGTGTGTAACATTCCCAAAAATTTTGAAGTGAGGATAGTAATACAACATGCCCAGAGGACATGCATAGCTATTTGTTGCCATCTTTCAAATTTTGAAAAATGTTGAATCATTGGCATGAAGGAAATGGGGGCTTCATACTGACAGCACCAACAGACAGATAGGTGTAGTGCAAGGACTACAGAACACATGGTGTCAACGAGTTCAGTACGTCAGTGTGGCAAGAAGACCAGTCATAGATCCTTCCAGAAAGACTGTATCACAAAAAGATCATAGGACTATTTGAATGGCTCTGACGGATCGACACAACAACAGCTGAAATCTGGACAGAGGTTGCAGGCAGTGTTGCCACAAACCATTGAGAACAGGTTAATGGAAGATGAGTTAGGTCTCGAATTTGTATGTGTCATTTACCGCCAACACCATACCACATACAAATGATACTTCACAGTATAGAGCTAGAATTAACTGGGACATTGAGTGGCAATCTGTAGCATTCAGTGATGAATCTCGCTACTGTCTGTGGCCGTCAGATTGAGGTAAATGTGATCATAGGCGACCTGGTGAAAGATCACAAGAAGCACTTATTCTCTAAACCCATACCTCGCCAACTCCTTTAGTGATGATGCGGGGAGCTCTTGGATATGACAACAGGACTGACATCGTAATTGTTGAAGGGAGACTGAATGCTTGTCAGTGTATGGTGTATATGGCAAGAATGGTAAACCTCTCGTCATGTCCTTAATGACTAAGATACCAAATGGCATAATCCAGCAAGATAATACAAGAATCCTCACTCCATTTCACACCACAGTTGTTTCGAGGAATGTACACATAACTGCCTGACCTGCCCGATTCCTTGATTTTTCACCCATGGATTGTGCCTGGATGTCCATGAATTGACACAACAAATGTTTCAAGTATGACAAGAAACTCATAGAGATAACATTCAGAGGCAGTATGTTTCCATACCACAAAGAGTACAAAGAACTTCCATGAGGGTTAAAAGTCATACGGATGTTGGTGGTGGTCATCAGAGTCTAACTGAATGAAAGTTTAATCATTTATACCTTTTATATGATGAACATTTCCGAGAAATTAGATAAATGTAGGACTGGTTCTACAAGGCACAAATTTTCCATTTACATGAATGTGCATCCAACTGGCAGTAATATGTTACATGTAGATTCTAGGGGATCCTTCACTTTCCATTTTGAGACTATATCACCACGTAATAATGTGACATCACATTTTCTTAAGTTCAGTCTGCAGGGATTCTCTGTTTTAAATTTTGAATCATTGCAGCCTCTTTGTTGAGATAACAAACAATGGCACTTTATTGATATTAGTATTTCAGATATGTGGGGCAATCTCTGTGCAGTTTTATCAGATTACAAATACACAGCCTCAGGGCTCGAGTCTTGTTCCAGTTAATGAGGCTCTCATGTTTGGCCATTCTATTTGTATGGAGAAAAGTCAGATTATAATGTATTTCAGATTCCACAATAAACTCTATGCTTCTCCACAGCCAGTTCATCACAAGTACAGCTTGCAAGCTGCAACAATGTACTGCAGCTCAAGGTTGTCAGCCAAGTTGGTATTCACACATAGCTGGTTAAGAGTATTGTGTAATTCAGTAAAGAATGTCCTCTTGCTTAAAATTTCTTATGAATAGGGTGTTTCATTATTATATGATAATCTTTCTTGGACAGATTCCTTGAGACAACAATGAATTGGAAATCACTTGCTATAGTGTAACAAAGTTTGACAAGCCACCTTATCTTTTATGCATTGAAGAAGAGTTCGACGCGACATTGAAGCCTAATCTTCCTTTCTTCTATTTAGAATGACAATATTTGTCAATCTGTGTGCATCTGGAAACATTTTGAAAATGTAAGGTCTAAAACTCTCCACATACAGAGAAATGGAGCTTAAAATACCTCTCTGATATTTTTTACAGTCGAATAACACACTCCACAAAACATAAATGAAATACATATGCTTTTCATAAACAGTGTGAAGATGAGACTTTTTAACCATCATAGCCCCATCCCCTCCCCCTGGTCCCTTCCCACTTTTTCCATATGGGCAGAAAGTGTTATGTCAACAATATCAATTATCTTCATTATTAAGTCAGTGTTTTTAAACATAAATGTAAATCTTAAAAAGACATTGAAGTATATGTGTTTAGTAACATAAGCTCAGATGACTTGCTTTGAAGTTTCATCTACATCTACATCTAAATCTACATTTATACTCCGCAAGCCACCCAACGGTGTGTGACGGAGGGCACTTTACGTGCCACTGTCATTACCTCCCTTTCCTGTTCCAATCGCGTATGGTTCGCGGGAAGAACGACTGTCTGAAAGCCTCCGTGCGCGCTCTGATCTCTCTAATTTTACATTCGTGATCTCCTCGGGAGGTATAAGTAGGGGGAAGCAATATATTCGATACCTCATCCAGAAACGCACCCTCTCGAAACCTGGACAGCAAGCTACACCGCGATGCAGAGCGCCTCTCATGCAGAGTCTGCCACTTGAGTTTGCTAAACATATCCGTAACGCTATCACGCTTACCAAATAACCCTGTGACGAAATGCGCCGCTCTTCTTTGGATCTTGTCTATCTCCTCCGTCAACCCGATCTGGTACAGATCCCACACTGATGAGCAATACTCAAGTATAGGTCGAACGAGTGTTTTGTAAGCCACCTCCTTAGTTGATGGACTACATTTTCTAAGCACTCTCCCAATGAATCTCAACCTGGTACCCGCCTTACCAACAATTAATTTTATATGATCATTCCACTTCAAATCGTTCCGCACGCATACTCCCAGATATTTTACAGAAGTAACTGCTACCAGTGTTTGTTAAACTATCATATATTCATACAATAAAGGATCCTTCTTTCTATGTATTCACAATACATTACATTTGTCTATGTTACGGGACAGTTGCCACTCCCTGCACCAAGTGCCTATCCACTGCAGATCTTCCTGCATTTCGCTACAATTTTCTAATGCTGCAACTTCTCTGTATACTACAGCATCATCCGCGAAAAGCCGCATGGAACTTTCGACACTATCTACTAGGTCATTTATATATATTGTGAAAAGCAGTGGTCCTATAACACTCCCCTGTGGCACGCCAGAGGTTACTTTAACGTCTGTAGACGTCTCTCCATTGATAACAACATGCTCTGTTCTGTTTGCTAAAAACTCTTCAATCCAGCCACACAGCTGGTCTGATATTCCGTAGGGTCTTACTTTGATTATCAGGTGACAGTGCGGAACTGTATCGAACGCCTTCCGGAAGTCAAGAAAAATAGCATCTACCTGGGAGCCTGTATCTAATATTTTCTGGGTCTCGTGAACAAATAAAGCGAGTTGGGTCTCACACGATCGCTGTTTCCGGAATCCATGTTGATTCCTACATAGTAGATTCTGGGTTTCCAAAAACGACATGATACTCGAGCAAAAAACATGTTCTAAAATTCTACAACAGATCGACGTCAGAGATATAGGACTATAGTTTTGCGCATCTGCTCGACGACCCTTCTTGAAGACTGGGACTACCTGTGCTCTTTTCTAATCATTTGGAACCTTCCGTTCCTCTAGAGACTTGCGGTACACGGCTGTTAGAAGGGGGGCAAGTTCTTTCGCGTACTCTGTGTAGAATCGAATCCCGTCGGGTCCAATGGACTTTCGTCTGTTGAGTGATTCCAGTTGCTTTTCTATTCCTTGGACACTTATTTCGATGTCAGCCATTTTTTCGTTTGTGCGAGGATTTAGAGAAGGAACTGCAGTGCAGTCTTCCTCTGTGAAACAGCTTAGGAAAAAGGTGTTTAGTATTTCAGCTTTACACGTGTCATCCTCTGTTTCAATGCCATCATCATCCCGGAGTGTCTGGATATGCTGTTTCGAGCCACTTACTGATTTAACGTAAGACCAGAACTTCCTAGGATTTTCTGTCAAGTCGGTACATAGAATTTTACTTTCGAATTCACTGGACGCTTCATGCATAGCCCTCCTTACGCTAACTTTGACATCGTTTAGCTTCTGTTTCTCTGAGAGGTTTTGGCTGCGTTTAAACTTAGAGTGAAGCTCTCTTTGCTTTCGCAATAGTTTCCTAACTTTGTTGTTGTACCATGGTGGGTTTTTCCCGTCCATCACAGTTTTACTCGGCACGTACCTGTCTAAAACGCATTTTACGATTGCCTTGAACTTTTTCCATAAACACTCAACATTGTCAGTGTCGGAACAGAAATTTTCGTTTTGATCTGTTAGGTAGTCTGAAATCTGCCTTCTATTACTCTTGCTAAACAGATAAACCTTCCTCCCTTTTTTTATATTCCTATGAACTTCCATATTCAGGGATGCTGCAACGGCCTTATGATCGCTGATTCCCTGTTCTGCTCATACAGAGTCGAAAAGTTCGGGTCTGTTTGTTATCAATAGGTCCAAGATGTTATCTCCATGAGTCGGTTCTCTGTTTAATTGCTCGAGGTAATTTTCGGATAGTGCACTCAGTATAATGTCACTCGATGCTCTGTCCCTACCACCCATCCTAAACATCTGAGTGTCCCAGTCTATATCTGGTAAATTGAAATCTCCACCTAAGATTATAACATGCTGAGAAAATTTATGTGAAATACACTCCTGGAAATTGAAATAAGAACACCGTGAATTCATTGTCCCAGGAAGGGGAAACTTTATTGACACATTCCTGGGGTCAGATACATCACATGATCACACTGACAGAACCACAGGCACATAGACACAGGCAACAGAGCATGCACAATGTCGGCACTAGTACAGTGTATATCCACCTTTCGCAGCAATGCAGGCTGCTATTCTCCCATGGAGACGATCGTAGAGATGCTGAATGTAGTCCTGTGGAACGGCTTGCCATGCCATTTCCACCTGGGGCCTCAGTTGGACCAGCGTTCGTGCTGGACGTGCAGACCGCGTGAGACGACGCTTCATCCAGTCCCAAACATGCTCAATGGGGGACAGATCCGGAGATCTTGCTGCCCAGGGTAGTTGACTTACACCTTCTAGAGCACGTTGGGTGGCACGGGATACATGCGGACGTGCATTGTCCTGTTGGAACAGCAAGTTCCCTTGCCGGTCTAGGAATGGTAGAACAATGGGTTCGATGACGGTTTGGATGTACCGTGCACTATTCAGTGTCCCCTCGACGATCACCAGTGGTGTACGGCCAGTGTAGGAGATCGCTCCCCACACCATGATGCCGGGTGTTGGCCCTGTGTGCCTCGGTCGTATGCAGTCCTGATTGTGGCGCTCACCTGCACGGCGCCAAACACGCATACGACCATCATTGGCACCAAGGCAGAAGCGACTCTCATCGCTGAAGACGACACGTCTCCATTCGTCCCTCCATTCACGCCTGTCGCGACACCACTGGAGGCGGGCTGCACGATGTTGGGGCGTGAGCGGAAGACGGCCTAACGGTGTGCGGGACCGTAGCCCAGCTTCATGGAGACGGTTGCGAATGGTCCTCGCCGATACCCCAGGAGCAACAGTGTCCCCAATTTGCTGGGAAGTGGCGGTGCGGTCCCCTACGGCACTGCGTAGGATCCTACGGTCTTGGCGTGCATCCGTGCGTCGCTGCGGTCCGGTCCCAGGTCGACGGGCACGTGCACCTTCCGCCGACCACTGGCGACAACATCGATGTACTGTGGAGACCTCACGCCCCACGTGTTGAGCAATTCGGCGGTACGCCCACCCGGCCTCCCGCATGCCCACTATACGCCCTCGCTCAAAGTCCGTCAACTGCACATACGGTTCACGTCCAAGCTGTCGCGGCATGCTACCAGTGTTAAAGACTGCGATGGAGCTCCGTATGCCACGGCAAACTGGCTGACACTGACGGCGGCGGTGCACAAATGCTGCGCAGCTAGCGCCATTCGACGGCCAACACCGCGGTTCCTGGTGTGTCCGCTGTGCCGTGCGTGTGATCATTGCTTGTACAGCCCTCTCGCAGTGTCCGGAGCAAGTATGGTGGGTGTGACACACCGGTGTCAATGTGTTCTTTTTTCCATTTCCAGGAGTGTATATTCCAAATTTTCTCCCAGTTGTTCTGCCACTAATGCTGCTGAGTCGGGAGGTCGGTAAAAGGAGCCAATTATTAACCTAGCTCGGTTGTTGAGTGTAACCTCCACCCATAATAATTCACAGGAACTATCCATTTCTACTTCACTACAGGATAAACTACTACTAACAGCGACGAACACGCCACCACCGGTTGCATGCAATCTATCCTTTCTAAACACCGTCTGTACCTTTGTAAAAATTTCGGCAGAATTTATCTCTGGCTTCAGCCAGCTTTTGTACCTATAACGATTTCAGCTTTGGTGCTTTCTATCAGCGCTTGAAGTTCCGGTACTTTACCAACGCAGCTTCGACAATTGACAATTACAATACCGATTGCTGCTTGGTCCCCGCATGTCGTGACTTTGCCCCACACCCGTTGAGGCTGTTGCCCTTTCTGTACTTGCCCAAGGCCATCTAACCTAAAAAACGGCCCAGCCCACGCCACACAACCCCTGCTACCCATGTAGCCGCTTGTTGCATGTAGTGGACTCCTGACCTATCCAGCGGAACCTGAAACCCCACCACCCTATGGCGCAAGTCGAGGAATCTGCAGCCCACATGGTCGCAGAACCGTCTCAGTCTCTGATTCAGACCCTCCACTCGGCTCTGTACCAAAGGTCTGCAGTCAGTCCTGTCAACGATGCAGCAGATGGTGAGCTCTGCTTTCATCCCGCTAGCGAGACTGGCAGTCTTCACCAAATCAGATAGCCGCCGGAAGCCAGAGAGGATTTCCTCCGATCCACAGCGACACACATCATTGGTGCCGACATGAGCGACCACCTGCAGGTGGGTGCACCCTGTACCCTTCATGGCATCCGGAAGGAGCCTTTCCACATCTGGAATGACTCCTCCCGGTATGCACATGGAGTGCACATTGGTTTTCTTCCCCTCTCTTGCTGCCATTTCCCTAAGGGGCCACATTACGCACCTGACGTTGGAGCTCCCAACTACCAGTAAGCCCACCCTCTGTGACCGCCCGGATCTTGCAGACTGAGGGGCAACCTCTGGAACAGGACAAGCAGCCATGTCAGGCCGAAGATCAGTATCAGCCTGAGACAGAGCCTGAAACCGGTTCGTCAGACAAACTGGAGAGGCCTTCCGTTCAGCCCTCCGGAATGTCTTTCGCCCCCTGCCACACCTTGAGACGACCTCCCACTCTACCACAGGTGAGGGATCAGCCTCAATGCGGGCAGTATCCTGGGCAACCACAGTCGTAGTCCGATCGGGGGATGCGTGGGACGAGCTGGCTGTCCCCGACAAACCCCCATCCGGACCCCCACAGTGATGCCCATTGGCAACAGCCTCAAGCTGTGTGACCGAAGCCAAAACTGCCTGAAGCTGGGAGCGAAGGGATGCCAAGTCAGCTTGCATCCGAACACAGCAGTTGCAGTCCCTATCCATGCTAAAACTGTTGTGCAAAGAACGTCTGAACTAACCTACAGAGAGCGCAAACAAATCAACAAAATTTAAACGGTTATTAAAATACAAGATTGCCAAGTAAATGAAGTAATGCTGCTACTTGCGCACTGCTGACACACTGCTCGGCGGCGGAAGGAGACTACGCGAATTTACACTATTCAGGTACTAAAACGCGATGCTACAACCCTCAAATAATATAATACGCCCGAAATTTATGAATTAAACAACGCAAGTACCAAAACACGCAAAGAAATTAAGAATTAAACCATGTAACAAATGAGTGAGCTAGGAGTATACGACTTGCTGCTGCAGCTGCTTATCCAACGGCGGCAGGGAGCACAGTGACTGTGACCAACATAGTTTTGAAGTTACAATGCAAATTTCTAATGGTTTCTGGAATATAGTTAAATCTTAGGACAACGTGATATTTTACCCTTGTTGCACTGTTGTTGGCCATCATGCTAGTGCATACTTTTATGTTTGTCAAGGGATGGGATGGGTGAGAAGTATAATTTTGTTGGTATTGAGACTGAAATGAGTAGTAGTTGTGGTGGTGGAAGAGGATAGAGGTGTGGATTTTTCAGTTGTGGGTTTTACGTAAGACAGTATTTGGAGAGGAAGAATTTTATGTAAGATAATGCTTGGAGAGGAAAGGCGTGAAATGATTGGGAAGAAGACTCAGCACAAAGTTGTTGGAAAGTGACGAGAGGAAAGAAGAAAATCTGTTAGATCTGGAAGGATTTGTAGATCTCTGAGTAAATTTCATAGTCACATAGAGGGAAGTGACTACAGTTTCATTGACAGAGTATATGAGGCACATATAGACGTGGGCTTGTGGTTGCATGAATGCACCAGACTAGGTAGGGGCTGGGAATCATGGCGTAACTACTGTGTGGTTGGAGTCAATTCTTTGGAAGTGCAGGTCTCATATGGATGTTCATGATGATAAAAGTAAGAAAAAATAGTATTATTTCGTGCTAAAGTCCTGTGGGGGAGAGTGAGCTGATGCAGTAAGCGTCATACCGACCAGTTTTCCTGCTGAACTACTTGAGCTAATTTTATGATAGGCTCTTACACTCCTGGAAATTGAAATAAGAACACCGTGAATTCATTGTCCCAGGAAGGGGAAACTTTATTGACACATTCCTGGGGTCAGATACATCACATTATCACACTGACAGAACCACAGGCACATAGACACAGGCAACAGAGCATGCACAATGTCGGCACTAGTACAGTGTATATCCACCTTTCGCAGCAATGCAGGCTGCTATTCTCCCATGGAGACGATCGTAGAGATGCTGAATGTAGTCCTGTGGAACGGCTTGCCATGCCATTTCCACCTGGGGCCTCAGTTGGACCAGCGTTCGTGCTGGACGTGCAGACCGCGTGAGACGACGCTTCATCCAGTCCCAAACATGCTCAATGGGGGACAGATCCGGAGATCTTGCTGCCCAGGGTAGTTGACTTACACCTTCTAGAGCACGTTGGGTGGCACGGGATACATGCGGACGTGCATTGTCCTGTTGGAACAGCAAGTTCCCTTGCCGGTCTAGGAATGGTAGAACAATGGGTTCGATGACGGTTTGGATGTACCGTGCACTATTCAGTGTCCCCTCGACGATCACCAGTGGTGTACGGCCAGTGTAGGAGATCGCTCCCCACACCATGATGCCGGGTGTTGGCCCTGTGTGCCTCGGTCGTATGCAGTCCTGATTGTGGCGCTCACCTGCACGGCGCCAAACACGCATACGACCATCATTGGCACCAAGGCAGAAGCGACTCTCATCGCTGAAGACGACACGTCTCCATTCGTCCCTCCATTCACGCCTGTCGCGACACCACTGGAGGCGGGCTGCACGATGTTGGGGCGTGAGCGGAAGACGGCCTAACGGTGTGCGGGACCGTAGCCCAGCTTCATGGAGACGGTTGCGAATGGTCCTCGCCGATACCCCAGGAGCAACAGTGTCCCCAATTTGCTGGGAAGTGGCGGTGCGGTCCCCTACGGCACTGCGTAGGATCCTACGGTCTTGGCGTGCATCCGTGCGTCGCTGCGGTCCGGTCCCAGGTCGACGGGCACGTGCACCTTCCGCCGACCACTGGCGACAACATCGATGTACTGTGGAGACCTCACGCCCCACGTGTTGAGCAATTCGGCGGTACGCCCACCCGGCCTCCCGCATGCCCACTATACGCCCTCGCTCAAAGTCCGTCAACTGCACATACGGTTCACGTCCAAGCTGTCGCGGCATGCTACCAGTGTTAAAGACTGCGATGGAGCTCCGTATGCCACGGCAAACTGGCTGACACTGACGGCGGCGGTGCACAAATGCTGCGCAGCTAGCGCCATTCGACGGCCAACACCGCGGTTCCTGGTGTGTCCGCTGTGCCGTGCGTGTGATCATTGCTTGTACAGCCCTCTCGCAGTGTCCGGAGCAAGTATGGTGGGTGTGACACACCGGTGTCAATGTGTTCTTTTTTCCATTTCCAGGAGTGTATATTCCAAATTTTCTCCCAGTTGTTCTGCCACTAATGCTGCTGAGTCGGGAGGTCGGTAAAAGGAGCCAATTATTAACCTAGCTCGGTTGTTGAGTGTAACCTCCACCCATAATAATTCACAGGAACTATCCATTTCTACTTCACTACAGGATAAACTACTACTAACAGCGACGAACACGCCACCACCGGTTGCATGCAATCTATCCTTTCTAAACACCGTCTGTACCTTTGTAAAAATTTCGGCAGAATTTATCTCTGGCTTCAGCCAGCTTTTGTACCTATAACGATTTCAGCTTTGGTGCTTTCTATCAGCGCTTGAAGTTCCGGTACTTTACCAACGCAGCTTCGACAATTGACAATTACAATACCGATTGCTGCTTGGTCCCCGCATGTCGTGACTTTGCCCCACACCCGTTGAGGCTGTTGCCCTTTCTGTACTTGCCCAAGGCCATCTAACCTAAAAAACGGCCCAGCCCACGCCACACAACCCCTGCTACCCATGTAGCCGCTTGTTGCATGTAGTGGACTCCTGACCTATCCAGCGGAACCTGAAACCCCACCACCCTATGGCGCAAGTCGAGGAATCTGCAGCCCACATGGTCGCAGAACCGTCTCAGTCTCTGATTCAGACCCTCCACTCGGCTCTGTACCAAAGGTCTGCAGTCAGTCCTGTCAACGATGCAGCAGATGGTGAGCTCTGCTTTCATCCCGCTAGCGAGACTGGCAGTCTTCACCAAATCAGATAGCCGCCGGAAGCCAGAGAGGATTTCCTCCGATCCACAGCGACACACATCATTGGTGCCGACATGAGCGACCACCTGCAGGTGGGTGCACCCTGTACCCTTCATGGCATCCGGAAGGAGCCTTTCCACATCTGGAATGACTCCTCCCGGTATGCACATGGAGTGCACATTGGTTTTCTTCCCCTCTCTTGCTGCCATTTCCCTAAGGGGCCACATTACGCACCTGACGTTGGAGCTCCCAACTACCAGTAAGCCCACCCTCTGTGACCGCCCGGATCTTGCAGACTGAGGGGCAACCTCTGGAACAGGACAAGCAGCCATGTCAGGCCGAAGATCAGTATCAGCCTGAGACAGAGCCTGAAACCGGTTCGTCAGACAAACTGGAGAGGCCTTCCGTTCAGCCCTCCGGAATGTCTTTCGCCCCCTGCCACACCTTGAGACGACCTCCCACTCTACCACAGGTGAGGGATCAGCCTCAATGCGGGCAGTATCCTGGGCAACCACAGTCGTAGTCCGATCGGGGGATGCGTGGGACGAGCTGGCTGTCCCCGACAAACCCCCATCCGGACCCCCACAGTGATGCCCATTGGCAACAGCCTCAAGCTGTGTGACCGAAGCCAAAACTGCCTGAAGCTGGGAGCGAAGGGATGCCAAGTCAGCTTGCATCCGAACACAGCAGTTGCAGTCCCTATCCATGCTAAAACTGTTGTGCAAAGAACGTCTGAACTAACCTACAGAGAGCGCAAACAAATCAACAAAATTTAAACGGTTATTAAAATACAAGATTGCCAAGTAAATGAAGTAATGCTGCTACTTGCGCACTGCTGACACACTGCTCGGCGGCGGAAGGAGACTACGCGAATTTACACTATTCAGGTACTAAAACGCGATGCTACAACCCTCAAATAATATAATACGCCCGAAATTTATGAATTAAACAACGCAAGTACCAAAACACGCAAAGAAATTAAGAATTAAACCATGTAACAAATGAGTGAGCTAGGAGTATACGACTTGCTGCTGCAGCTGCTTATCCAACGGCGGCAGGGAGCACAGTGACTGTGACCAACATAGTTTTGAAGTTACAATGCAAATTTCTAATGGTTTCTGGAATATAGTTAAATCTTAGGACAACGTGATATTTTACCCTTGTTGCACTGTTGTTGGCCATCATGCTAGTGCATACTTTTATGTTTGTCAAGGGATGGGATGGGTGAGAAGTGTAATTTTGTTGGTATTGAGACTGAAATGAGTAGTAGTTGTGGTGGTGGAAGAGGATAGAGGTGTGGATTTTTCAGTTGTGGGTTTTACGTAAGACAGTATTTGGAGAGGAAGAATTTTATGTAAGATAATGCTTGGAGAGGAAAGGCGTGAAATGATTGGGAAGAAGACTCAGCACAAAGTTGTTGGAAAGTGAAGAGAGGAAAGAAGGAAATCTGTTAGATCTGGAAGGATTTGTAGATCTCTGAGTAAATTTCATAGTCACATAGAGGGAAGTGACTACAGTTTCATTGACAGAGTATATGAGGCACATATAGACGTGGGCTTGTGGTTGCATGAATGCACCAGACTAGGTAGGGGCTGGGAATCATGGCGTAACTACTGTGTGGTTGGAGTCAATTCTTTGGAAGTGCAGGTCTCATATGGATGTTCATGATGATAAAAGTAAGAAAAAATAGTATTATTTCGTGCTAAAGTCCTGTGGGGGAGAGTGAGCTGATGCAGTAAGCGTCATACCGACCAGTTTTCCTGCTGAACTACTTGAGCTAATTTTATGATAGGCTCTTACACTCCTGGAAATTGAAATAAGAACACCGTGAATTCATTGTCCCAGGAAGGGGAAACTTTATTGACACATTCCTGGGGTCAGATACATCACATGATCACACTGACAGAACCACAGGCACATAGACACAGGCAACAGAGCATGCACAATGTCGGCACTAGTACAGTGTATATCCACCTTTCGCAGCAATGCAGGCTGCTATTCTCCCATGGAGACGATCGTAGAGATGCTGGATGTAGTCCTGTGGAACGGCCTGCCATGCCATTTCCACCTGGCGCCTCAGTTGGACCAGCGTTCGTGCTGGACGTGCAGACCGCGTGAGACGACGCTTCATCCAGTCCCAAACATGCTCAATGGGGGACAGATCCGGAGATCTTGCTGCCCAGGGTAGTTGACTTACACCTTCTAGAGCACGTTGGGTGGCACGGGATACATGCGGACGTGCATTGTCCTGTTGGAACAGCAAGTTCCCTTGCCGGTCTAGGAATGGTAGAACGATGGGTTCGATGACGGTTTGGATGTACCGTGCACTATTCAGTGTCCCCTCGACGATCACCAGTGGTGTACGGCCAGTGTAGGAAATCGCTCCCCACACCATGATGCCGGGTGTTGGCCCTGTGTGCCTCGGTCGTATGCAGTCCTGATTGTGGCGCTCACCTGCACGGCGCCAAACACGCATACGACCATCATTGGCACCAAGGCAGAAGCGACTCTCATCGCTGAAGACGACACGTCTCCATTCGTCCCTCCATTCACGCCTGTCGCGACACCACTGGAGGCGGGCTGCACGATGTTGGGGCGTGAGCGGAAGACGGCCTAACGGTGTGCGGGACCGTAGCCCAGCTTCATGGAGACGGTTGCGAATGGTCCTCGCCGATACCCCAGGAGCAACAGTGTCCCTAATTTGCTGGGAAGTGGCGGTGCGGTCCCCTACGGCACTGCGTAGGATCCTACGGTCTTGGCGTGCATCCGTGCGTCGCTGCGGTCCGGTCCCAGGTCGACGGGCACGTGCACCTTCCGCCGACCACTGGCGACAACATCGATGTACTGTGGAGACCTCACGCCCCACGTGTTGAGCAGTTCGGCGGTACGTCCACCCGGCCTCCCGCATGCCCACTATACGCCCTCGCTCAAAGTCCGTCAACTGCACATACGGTTCACGTCCACGCTCGCGGCATGCTACCAGTGTTAAAGACTGCGATGGACCTCCGTATGTCACGGCAAACTGGCTGACACTGACGGCGGCGGTGCACAAATGCTGCGCAGCTAGCGCCATTCGACGGCCAACACCGCGGTTCCTGGTGTGTCCGCTGTGCCGTGCGTGTGATCATTGCTTGTACAGCCCTCTCGCAGTGTCCGGAGCAAGTATGGTGGGTCTTATACACCGGTGTCAATGTGTTCTTTTTTCCATTTCCAGGAGTGTATTTGATTGGCTGGTTGCATACATGGAGATGTATAGGATGAGACGGCAGCAGTATAATTTCTAGAAAGGAGAGTAACCACATGGTGCAGTAAATACAGCGTCGGATCTATAGAACATAGAAGCACGATTCGCTGTTAGCATCCTTGTGGATATTGATTACCCATGGCTATTTATAGCAACCGTCTTTGTTCTCAAGGTTGTGAGAATTGAGGATCCCATTTTCTCTGTACCACTGCTTCAGGGATTATGTAAGGGGAGAATAGTTAAATTGACTGTTCCATCTGCTTCCACAGACCGAAATACAAGGTTGGACGAAACTATGGAAACACCAAAAACACAACACATTATCGAGCCTAATACTGTGTAGAAAATTCTTTGGCATGCAAAACAGCTTCCAGATGTCTCAGAATGGATAAATACACTTTTCTGACCACGACTAACACATACAGTGTATTGAGGTCATTGCACAGGCGCCATTTGTGATCAAATACAATAGCACAACCTGTAGGCTTGGCTAGCGTCTGCATTTATGTTCAAAGCATTCATTTCTCGCGGTGTCTCCATATTTTTGTCCTGTATATCTAACGGATATCCATTTGGCTCCATTAAGGAACTCAGTTCCTCGCACATTGTAATGGAATCTTCACTGAAGCAGTTAACTGAAAGTAATGTAACAGAAATCTTATTAATGATTGTTGGTGGAAATTCCGAGGATAGTGCTGAGCACACAGGTAATACGATATTATCTGTTTGAAGAGCGTGATACCTGTGGAATAAGATGCAGATACCCACTTGTAAAACTGTACATTATGCGTAAAGGAAGGCTGTTATGTCAGAGGTTTTCGTGGTGATAGTGTTGGATACGTCAGTAAGGAGAGAGAGGGAGTGGTACAGTATTCGGCATTACATCTTGATGAAGGCCTTAATTTTAAAGACTGTCCCACACAAAGATGTAGTAAAGCCTGTAAAGTTATGAACGAAACCGGCAAGCTCATGACCATGAATAAAAAATTTCGTTCGAATATTTTGCACCTGTGCTACGATATAATGTTGACACCTGTCGCCTCCCTTGGAGCGATTGAGTGAGCCCGCCACTTGCGGGCTACACGATCAGTGACGATGTTATGAGGAATGCCAACGATGGTACTTTTTAATGTTACAGGGCATGCAAGATAACTATGTCGGAAGCACTTCTTTGGCTATACACTTTATCCTTTGGATTTACAGATATGTATGCAGGGATCATATACTGACTTCTAGGGAGATATGCAGGCAGAGTGCATTTCAATACAGGACACATTCGGCAGTAATTTGGAAGTAAATAGGTGACTTGACAGAGAGCAGGGAGCTGAATGAGATAATGTTACGACAGGTAAAAGAATTTATCAGCCCCTTCCAAGAGATGCTGAGCAAAACGAAAAACAGTGATTTACACATTTTTTGACTGATCACGGATCGTATGCAAGATATTTATTCAGAATAAAAAGGAAAACCAACAGTAGATGCGTATGTGGAGTGGAATGGGAACTATAAGTGTCCCATGATTTGGACTTCACTAAAGACGACAGTAAAGATGCCCTGAGGCGTATTAGCAGGCGAACTTTACAAATAATGTCATCATCATTTTCGTGGGTCTTGTTAATATGGATTTGGCGATGTTAGTGTCAGAGAGTGGCCGGATTCCCTTTCTGTTGCCACCCCGTATCCCCGGACAGAATTAACATACCCAGCTGTCTGCATCTAGGTAAGCCATGAAATAGTGCAAACGTTTTCAAATGTCTGCGAGTCGTGTAACTGAGGCGGGTCATGGGGACCAGCCTGGTATTCATCTAGTGGGATGTGGAAAACCGCCGTCCAGGAAGCAGCACATTAGCTCCCTCGGCTAACCTGGCCGGTTGAAGTTTCCAAATAACGTATTTTGGAAATATCGCCTGACGGCAGTTGCATAGGTGACTGTACGTTTTTGTTTTGTTACTCATTTATATGAGCTTTCCTAAACTGTTTTATCTGATGATGATGAGTCGAAACGCATTTTTAGCGATCAAGCCGTTTCCATGGAATTACTACAAGCCAAGTCAGGAAGGTCGCATACCTTGCAAATAGAAGACTTCATCAGTCAAACGGATAACTACTTTGTTGTACAACATGTAATTTGAACTTGATGATACATTCTATATTTGAGAATCTATATAACCGAATGGCTAATTCGGTCATTGTGCATTGGTCCCA
Source organism: Schistocerca americana (assembly GCF_021461395.2). Taxonomy (NCBI): domain Eukaryota; kingdom Metazoa; phylum Arthropoda; class Insecta; order Orthoptera; family Acrididae; genus Schistocerca; species Schistocerca americana. The sequence continues at coordinate 597,193,203 of NC_060125.1, read as the reverse complement.
GTTGCAGGTTGCCTATCTAACGGCGTCCAGGGCAACAAAAATTTGATTTTCCGTATTTCAAACAGTTATCCACCGAATTTAAAAAATTGAAATGCTGTCATAACCATCTTATTGAGAGGTATAAGCAGTTATTAAAGGTTTAACACAGAAAGACGGGTATTAAAAAAAATCACTCAGACTATGTGAATTTTAAAATTTTCCCGACGAATTGACTGTTCAAACAAATTTCGGGCTTGCAGCCGGTCGTTGTTCAATACTTAGCTTCTGGAAACTTTCGAGAAGCTAAGTATTGAACGACGACCGGCTGCAAGCCCAAAATTTGTTTGAACAATCAATTCGCCGGGAACATTTTAAAATTCACATCAGACGCCTTTACGGGGAGGTGATGGCCTCACATATCCGAAGTTTCCAGAAGCTAAGTATTGAACGACGACCGGCTGCAAGCCCGAAATTTATTTGAACACTCAGACTATATTCATCCAATACTTGAGAATAAGAGCACTTAACGCCTAGCAACAAACTTGATACATCATTTCAAACCTTTATGAAACTTTCTCTCGGTGACACTGCCCACAATATGATGAAAAGAAAAAAGTTTGTCGCTTACTGAATTTTCACTGTTCTTGCAGTTAAACTTCAATATCAAGAATGACGTTTTAATTTATTACATCTTTGTTACTACCCACATGTACCACGGAATGTACTTGCAAAATTATATCATTGCACGACATATAATTCAAAAACGTTGAGATGCATGAAAAATTATGCAAATTACCCGGAATATACTCATCCACTGTTTCATGATGAGAGCACTCAACAACTTTAAGCAACACATTGATAAAATAATCATACGTTTGAAGCTGTTTTATATACTGGGGTTCCAGTCTTTAAAGAACTGGGGATGGGGGTGTTACTGGTTTTGTCTACTCTGTCACTCTTGTCTGATGTGACAAACGAGAAGAGAATCTAGGGATGGCCACTTCAAGGTGGAGTGCTGTGCTGGTCGCCTGGAAACTTCCGTCGATACAAATGACAATGGGCATACCTATTATCTCTGTAGGTTAGTAAAGATAAGTTAGATTTGCGATAGAATTTTGTGTAATTTACGCAATGTATATGCGTTATTTTCCAATTGTAAGTGCCACATACAACCTGCTTTATCCCCTAGATTGCTAGATTGGGGGGGGGGGGGGGGGGGCAAAGCGTAGTAAATTAAATAAAGAAAGGTAGAAGAGGATAAGTTAGACCAACACTTTGTAAGTTTGGAGGGTGGAGCAGGATTCAATACTCATTTACATCTGAATAATATATTCAGTTTGCTGTGGGCTTTCTGTTAGAAGGTTGGAAGGTGGTCTTTCCATTTCAGTTTATGGATGAGAGTTACTGTGAAGTACCGGTATTTTAGTTTTTTCATTGGTAGGATAGAACGCTGTTAGACAGCAATGTAGAAGTCATGAGAGGCGGAAGCTGTGGGTGGTGGGTCCTATAAAAATCAGATGTTCAAATGTGTATGAAATCTTATAGGACTTAACTGCTAAGGTCATCAGTCTCTAAGCTTACACACTACTTAACCTAAATTATCCTAAGGACAAACACACACACCCATGCCCAAGGGAGGACTCGAACCTCCCCCGGGACCAGCCACACAGTCCATGACTGCATCGCCCCAGACCGCTCGGCTAATCCCGCACGGCTTTGGGGTCCTATAAATACTGTCTTGACCTTGGAAGGGTTTATCATGACGTACCAGTGGTTTAGGTACAACGTTTAACATTCTGTTAAAAACGAGGCTGTTAAAGATGGAACGCAAACTTACGTTAGTCAAAGTTGGGGGAGAAAATTACTCGTTTCTTTTTCAAAAACGCATTCATCGTATTCACCTCCAGAGGTTAAGGGAAACAATGGAAGGCGTAAACCAGTATTGCTGGGTGGGGATTGGAAAGCAAATTGTCCTGAATGAGAGTCCAATGACTTACCAACCACATCATCTCGATTGGTGCCCCAGGGGGTGAAATGGTTGAAACGGCACTTGAGGGGTTGTTGAGATTTCTGGCGGGAGAAGTATAGGGCTATGTAAGCAGTGTCGTCAGTGTACTAATGGAAGTGAACAGGTATGCTTTTCCTTTAAATATGAATAGAGTAGTGGACATGCTGGAGTGGCTAGAGAACAGAGACATGGGTCAAGCCTGCAGTAGAAGGAAAGATACGGAAATTAGTGTTGTTTATGTCTATGGTTACGTAGTGTGGGCAATTGGATTGCACAATCACGGTAGGATAGGCTATTGGAGGTGCTTACACATAGAATTTGAAAAAGATGCTTGACTGCCATATGCGGTAATAGGCCTTTGCAGTGTCGAAGGACACAAAGATGGCAAATTTATGATTACTTAGTTGATGCAGAAGTTGGTAGAAAGGGTGGGCGATTGGACAGTAATCAGAATGGGACAGGCTATTTGAACTGTATACATCTGGAATTTGAAAAAGATGCCTGTTGCCGTACACAGTCTTAGGCCTTTCCAAGCTTAAGTGACATGTAGATGGCAGGTTTATGTTCACTGAGTTAGTGGGACTGCAGGTAGATAAGGTATAAGAGTTAGTTGTCGGAATAGAAGTTGGAATGATATCTACAGTGGTTAACAGAAATGGGTAAATGCCTGTTTAGGTGTTCATAGATGCATTGGGAGAGTATGGGTTTGAGGACCTTTATAAATACTGAAGTGAGGTGGTTAGGCACTAGATGACGTTGTCACTAGCATATTTGTTAAATTTAAGGAAGAACAGATTTTACACAGAGGGGAATAGTAGCCTATGCTTAGAATCACTTTGAAGCGAATGGAAAGGATTTGTAGGATGGAGAGAGAACTTTTTTCATATGCCGATAGGGAATGCAGTCTTGACTACTGTGCAGGAATGTGAAATAAGCAGTGGGGCTGTTACACTGAGACATAAGAGACTGTCCAATGCATCACGAGACATTGTCATGGCAAAAAAGCCCACAAGATTTCTTCCAAAGACGGGATATTGTGCGATTTAATGCACATATTCCGATTTGGGTGAAACCCATTCGTTTCTTGTATTGTTGAAGACAAGCGAATGTGCGAAGTTGAAGAGAGTAATGCATTTTGTAGATGTACCTTACCGTAATGATAAACACCATTACTGCGAATAGACACAATATAAAGACATTAAAAAGCGATCTTGTGATGGAATGAATGACTGTTGTAGGTGTGAGGGGTTGTCATTAAGCAATGGTGTCAGGAAAATCTAATGCTGCTTGTTACACAACGTCGTTACTCACGTAAGGCTCCCCTTCTTTATGGATGATTTCCTCGTGCTCGAGGAGGAGTTCAACGGCTTCCACGAACTCTACGTTGATAGCATGCAGAAGCGCGTCGCGCGTTTCTACGCCGAGCACGACCAGCAGCTCGACCATCTCCAAGTTTTCCTGGTCGATGGCCAATGTCAGTGCACCTCTTCCCAGCGGATCCAGGCAATTGATATTGATATGCCCTTTGTGGTGCGCTAGCTGCAACATCCTGCAATGCAATGACAGTAACTAAAGTGTACCAGACTCAGTGCTTCCTTTTGCATCTGAGAATACTGTGCAATTAAATTATAGCATATACATCCTTTATGACATTTTTACTTTCAGAAAGTACCATCACAGTAGAGGTGTGACTTGTAACATATCACCTTCTACTACTATGGGTCTCGCTTGATTTTGGATTACAGCCTAACATGCATAAGACGCTACACTGGGTGAACATTAGTAAAACCAACAAACTGCAGGGACGTATTGACTGGAAATGGAGGAACAAAGATCCTATGAACATGTCTGCTGAAATGCATCGCTGCCACTGTCGATGGCGCTGAACGAATGACAGTTCCTCCGGTCACATGCCGCGTGTTCCTTGTGTGTTGCAGATTGTGTGATTGACGCAGCGTACTGTAAGCAGCAGAATGGTCTGGTATTTATGTCGGGAACAGGTCGAGATGGGTTTGTTTGAGGCCAAGAAGATAGAAATATCCAAGAGGCAGCACGGCTACACCAAAACAAGTATTCTCACAGACGCCAAACCACATCACACAACATTTCAATTCCTTTTTGTACGTTTCTGTGATCATGGGTCCTTTCAGACAAACAAATGTGCAGAGAGATGGCAGACTGTGTGTACATCAAATATGGAGGACCGGGTTCTATAGGATATTGAGACGTACCCTAATACAAGCTCCAGGCAAGTTGCCTGCCAGCATGGTAAAAACCAAAGTACGATTATAGGCATCCTGCATGACAACCACTACTATCCCTATCACCTGCAACACATAAAGAACACATGGCACATTGTCATAAATTCTGCTATGGTTATTTTTCAGTGCTGAAGCAACATTTCATGTTAATGATAAAGTTAACTGACATAATATGTGCATATAGGGACTCCGTAATGCACAAGAGATGGTTGAACATGAAAGAGATATGGCTAAAGTGAGCGTGTTTTGTTCCATTTCTTATTAAAAGGCACATGGCTCATTCACTTTTTGAGAATAACACAGTGACTGGTATGAATTAATGAAATGATACAGTTGTGGCTTTTTCAACTACTTCAGGAAGACCAATGATTTCATACTCCAACAAGATGGAGCCCAACCACACTGCCACAAGTGTACGACAGTTTCTGAATGGAGCATTGCCTAAACGCTGAATATAGCGAACGGGAATTTGAAACACTACCCTACAGTCTTGCTTCCAAGATCTCCAGATATGACACAATGCGTCTTTTTGTTGGAATATGTGAAGGAATGTAGTTTTGTTCCCTCTCTAACTGAAGATGTAAATGAATTCAAAAACGAAATAGCAACACCAATGATGAAATCTTACATCAAGAACTTAGGTCTTGTGTAGATACTGCCTGTGTAGCTGATGGTGGGCACATAGAGCATTTACAGGGTGACACGGAATAACGGAAATGTTTGAAATGGGTAGTGGCAGCCATGGACAGGTGGCAGCACTGAGGGATCGTGACAGTAAGTAAGCAGTCCGCCATTTCTGTAGCACGGACAACAGCATGCGTTAGCTATAAAAATGGTTTATAAAAACAATGATAGTTCGGTAGCGGCGCAGAGGGAGTTTCGGCGTTTCTATAATGTAGGACGTCATGATGCCATTCCTTCGAAACACGCTATAAAATGTTGGATTAATAACTTTGAAGAGACTGGATCTGCCCTCAAGAGGAAACCAACAGGACAATCAAGAAGTGTGCGTTCTGCAGCGAACATTAATGTTGTACACAAGTCTATGTTACGGAACCCACGGCATTCAATTTGTAAGCAAACAGCAGTGGTTGGAGTGTCCCGGGAGAGTGTTCGCAGAATTCTTGATCTTCATTTAAAATTTCATCCATACAAACTACAGATAGTTCAACAATTGAAGGACCACGATTACCGGTTGCGAGTAGGATTCTGTCAATAAATGGTAACAAAAATAAACAATGACGATAAATTTCTAAACAAGTTGTGAATGTCAAATGAGGCACATCTTCATCTCACAGGTTATGTGAATAAACAGAACTACCGTTACTGGGAAAAAACAAATCCTAATGACGTTATTGAGCGCCCTTTACACGCTGGTAAAGCGACAGTATGGTGTGGTGTTTCATCACATGGGTTTATGCGACCGTATTTTTTCGCAAATGATTAGGGAAACACAATAACGGTCAGTGCCGATGGTTAGGAGACGTTACGAACTTTCGTTACGCCTGCTTTGGACAACTTTCCGAACGTTCAAGAAACCTGGTTTCAACAGGACAGAGCGACCTCACAAACTGCACGTCAATCATTGGCATATGTGCGAGATTTGTTTGGCAACAGTGTGATATCACGATTCGGTAACATTCCCTGGCCCCCTAGATCGCCAGATTTATCAATCTGTGATTTTTTTCTTGTGGAACTACCTCAAGAGCAAAGTCTACACGACTCGACCAAGAACCTTGGATGAGTTAAAACAAAGAATTCGGGATGTAGTTCACAGTATCCCAGCTGAGATGTTGCAGTGGTCAATGAGGAATATCAACAGCAGATTTCACGAAAATATTTGTACAGGAGGACGCCATCTAAAGGACAAAATTTAAAAAAAAAAGTAATAAATGGCAAAATTGTAAGGTTTCAATTACTATGAATGCAATTTCTCTCCTTCATCACTAATAGTTTTACTGGATTTTAGAAATGTTCCCATTTTTCTGTGTCACCATGTATAATAACACAGCAAAATCTTTAGGGTTTTGTGGGTATTATACAATTTGTACCTGTCCTGTTATCATGTTTGTCTAATTAGATATGAATACCGTGTATTACGAACTGTAATACGCACTTTTTTCTTCGAAAATTGCCTCCAAAATTCAGGTGCGTCTTATACTCGAAATCAATATAAAAATGTCCAGTGTTTGACTTAAAATTCCCACCAGTCTTGAAAATGGCCATATATTCGTTGCTGCGGGAAACCTATCTGAATCTGGCAACACTGGGTTCAAATGGCAGCAGCAGTGCACCGATGCAACAAATATGACCTGCGGCTATGCTACAATCCCATACTTATGGCTAACATAGGGAACGTAAGGATAAGATTAGAATAATTACTGTAAGCACTGAGGCATTCAAAAAATCATTCTTTATGCGTGAATGGAACAGGAAGAAATCCTGATAACTCGTACAATGGGACATACTGCCTGCCATACACATCAAGGTGGTTTGAAACGTATAGATGTAGATGTTAAATTGTATATTAGAGATGAATGGAACAAATGGATTATGGATGAAACCCAACACGAATTCACGCCGAAGGGGGCTTTAAAACGACTTACAATGAAACAACAGTATGGGTCTTTCAAGAAGTGCAAAAGTAACCGTCTCGATTGCAGTGAAGACCATCTTAGGGAGAGGAGAACATGACAACGAAGAGGAAGAAGAAGAAGAAGAAAAAGAAAGTTCAGATGACGATTTTCAAGGATTTTAAAGGTCAGTTCGGTTTTATAAACTGAGAACTTTTTTAATCTGACTTTGCAATCTAATAATAAAAATGGTAAAAATGTTTTTTTTTTAATGCTTTCAAATTAAGTTATGTTTGTAGTCCGTAGGGTCTAATAGTCCGTAAAATACGTTAGTAAAAATCAGATATGCTTTTTGAAGCGCTCTTTAACTAGTTTTTAAGACTTTAACGTATTTCTCTAATTTTCTGAAAATGTAGTGTTATACCTCCTGACGTTCGGGACATCTCCTCTTTCGACGGCGAGCAGATACTTTTTCTCGTCGAGGGTCAGCGGTCTTGGCAGGTTGGGCATCACGATTGGTTCCCGGGATACGCCTGGGGCTTCGATCTCCAGCCCCACCTGGAACGAAGGAAAGGTCAGCCAACGCCTCAGAAACAAGTAGCCAACAGTAATGTTTGTGTAGCGGCCTAGAGCTTGCTGATCTCAGTGTATAGATCGACCTCACTTATTAAAAAAATTCTTCCAATGGCTTGAGCTGGAGGCGAGGATTATATAACACCTACGTCAGTAAATTATAATTTACCTCCAACATATCGTCCTATGTGTAATGAACTGGAATGTTGTCTTAATATAATGCGCCGTATGCTGTGCGGTCACCTAATTGCTTTAGCCGGTTTAAAATTACAAATATGAGAGACATCGAACTGAATTATGCTGTTTAACCTGCCTATACACACTGACAGAAAGTTTTGGTCTTCATAAAGAGAAGACGACTCAGACTTAATACGTTATATTCCCAGAACACTTATTTTCCGACATACTGAGTTGCTGAAATGTGCAATCGTCTTTTTAAATTTGTTGGTTGTCCGATTTTCTTTCACGAAGTCTGAGCTATTGTACGCCGTATGATTATGTTTACCCTGCTCTGAAATACAGTCAAAGTCGGTATATCTTATAATGCATGTTTTCAATGAGTTTGTTATAAATGTGAAATTTAGGAACTTAAAAGCTGAAATTGTTGGAAAAGCAGGAAAATAGTCGTATTGGCCATAATTTCAGTTGTTTCAATACTTTCTCAGTGATGAAAAGGCAAATGAAAACAATTCATCTGCTTGTACAGCGAAAATACACTGAAGAGCCAAAGAAAACGGTACACCTGCATAATATCGTATGCGGCCCTCGGTGAGCACGCAGAAATCGCGCAGCACGACGTGGCATGGACTGGACTAATGTCTGAAGTAGTGCCGGAGGAAACTGACACCATGAATCCTGCAGGGCTGTCCATAAATCCGTAAGAGCACAGGGATGAAGATCTCTTCTGAACAGCACGTTGCAAGGCATCCCAGATATGCTCAATAACGTTCATGTCTGGGGAGTTGGGTGTCCAGCGGAAGTGGTTAAACTCAGAAGTGTGTTCCTAGAGCCACTCTGTAACAATTCTGGACGAGTAGGGTGTCGCATTGTCCTGCTGGAATTGCCCACGTCCGTCGGAATGCACAGTGGACATGAACAGATTCAGGTGATCAGACAGGATACTTACGTACTCGTCACCTGTCATAGTCGTATCTAGACGTATCAGGGGTCCCATATCACTCAAACTGCACACGCCCCATACCATTACAGAGCCTCCACCACCTTGAACAGTCCCCTGATGACATTCAAGGTCCATGGATTCATGAAGTTGTCTCCATACCCTTACACGTCCGTCCGTTCGATACAATTCGGAACGACACTCGTCCGACCAGGCACTATGTTTCCAGTCATCAACAGTCCAATGTCGGTGTTGACGGGCCCAGGTGAGGCGTAAAGCATTGTGTCGTGCAGTCATCAAGGGTACACGAGTGGGCATTCGGGTCCGAAAGTCCATATCGATGATGTTTCGTTGAATGGTTCCCATGCCGACACTTATTGATGGGCCAGCATTGAAATCTGCAGCAATATGCGGAAAGGTTTCACTTCCGTCACATTGAACGATTCTCTTCAGTCGTTGTTGGTCCCGCTCTTGCAGGATCTTTTTCCGGCCGCAGCGACGTCGGATGTTTGATGTTTTACCGGATTTCTTATATTCACGGTGAAATGTTCGTACTGGAAAGTTCCCACTTCATCACTACCTCGGAGATGTGTTTCATCGCTCGTGCGCCGACTATAACACCAAGTTCAAACTCTCTTAAATCTTGATAATCTGCCATTGTAACAGCAGTAACAGATCTAACAACTGCGCCAGACGCTAGTTGTCTTATATAGGCGTTGCCGAGGGTAGTGCCGTATTCTGCCTGTTTAGGTATCTCTGTATTTGATTATGCTATATCAGTTTCTTTGGCGCTTCAGTGAATCACATATTGCTATTTTCGACAGTGTGTGAATTGTGTTGTATGAAACAAGTATTGTTACGCGCGTAACTTAATCTCATGCTTAACAGGACTATTAAACTGAAAAAAAACCAAAGAAAAGTACGAGGAAACGTTCAGTAATTATTCTTCGTGCCCCCTTATGTATAAAAGATCATTGCTCAAAATTTTTCAAGGATTCCCCAATACAGAAACTTTTTCAGTGGTGGCCATAGTGCTTGTTCGTGGCAAAACCAAGACAGTTACATGAATAGAAATGTAATATTGAAGTCCGTCTGCTGTCTTTTAAATAGTATTTTAACCGCACCAATATATATTTCGAAGCACAGCCTAGTTATCAGGGTTTCCATTTTATTGAAGGTCCTTTAGTGTGATGTCAACATGGCAAAAATACGTATCTGTGATTTTTTCTGATTTCTGTTATTTATGACATACGTCGTAATGAAGTACCTTCCAAATTCTGTTAACATTATTATATGAAGATTCACACTGTATATTCACAAATACTCTTTCTGGACTGTTGACATCACAATGGTTCAGATGGTTCAAATGGCTCTGAGCACTATGGGATTTAACTTCTGAGGTCATCAGTCCCCTAGAACAACTTAAACCTAACTAACCTAAGGACATCACACAATTCCATGCACGAGGCAGGATTCGAACCTGTGACCGTAGCGGTCGCGCGGTTCCAGACTGTAGCGCCTAGAACCGCTCGGCCACCCGGCCGGCTGACATGACAATGAAGGACCTTCGATAACAACTGATGAAGTTGCGCTTCGAAATCTGCATTGGTGAGGCAGAGACACTATTGAAAAGTCTATAGACGGATTTCATGATTAAGTTTTCGCTGAATGTTTCATATGCATTTTTTTCTTCCTGTACGCTACATGAAATCCAATACCTTGGTAGTCGATAACTGTCTATGTAAAACTGTTGTACCACACTTATCTACACATCAGTGTGCAACGTAAATGTTGTATTTAAGGTCTCAAAGAGTTGTTAGAACAATACACATTAAAGAAATTTAGATGACAGATGTAAGTTTAATGAACTATCCACCAAAGCCATTGCAGGATTTTGCTCTGCAAGAAGGGGACGTGTGATGAGCAGAATGGCAGGTTGCCTAGACACTCACCCCGTCCAGGTCCTTCTTCTCATCCGCCATGGTGGTGGTGGTGCTGAGCAGGAGCGTTAGGCGAGGGTAGGGTAGTCGGTGTAGGCCAAGGCAGTCAAGTCCGGTAGGCTCGGGCTACCTGAGCTGAAAAACACAACTGGCATGTGGTCGTTAGTCCTCTCGACTCGTTGTTTTCTGATATTTTGCGCGTTGTTTGTTCTTAAGACATTAGTAGAGGGTGAAGCATAATAAAGAGCGATTTTTAAAAAGCTGTTAAGAAAAAACACTTCGTTAATTTTTTATTTAATAACACTGTTCTACAAAAAAAACTTTTGTTCTATTTCTGATAAAAAATATTGTGATCCTAGTTGTATTTTGAGTGCTGAATTGAAAACTGTTTTTGGTTTTTTTCTGTCAGGGATAGTTTATGAGTAATCACAATTTTATTTCTCTTTTCAGTTTCTGATATAGTGCAGCAAACGTGAGGTGAAATTCGACAAACAAATGCACATCTTTATGATGTTATAAGTTCATCACATTAATGGAGGGTGGGATCTAACATATAACACAGTAACCTTTGTGTACACACTTTGAAGCATTTATTTGACATGAGAAATTACAGAAAATTGACAAACAATGAGCCACTGCCTTGTATTGGACATCACTTTTTTTCTCTTGTATTTTGAATCTTTCTTCTCTCGAATGATATTCCAGCAATAATCTGCTAACATAGAAGGTACCCACTTCCCTTCATAGTGCCTTTCTATGGTAGAAATGTCTTTATGGAATCTTTCCCCATGTTCATCCGATACGTCACTACAACTCTCTGTGAAGTAGTCCAGATGAGAGTCCATCATATGTACTTTCAAAGACATATTGCACCCCAAATCCTGATAGGCTTTGATCATATCCTTCACTATTGCTTTGTCGTTAGTAGCTCTTCTTCTCTCGAGGAAGTCTTCCGACACCATCTTGAAACAGTCCCATGCGGTTTTTTCTTTATCAGTTAAACATGCTTCAAAATTTGCATCTTTCTGCAGCTCCCTGATTTGTGGGCCCACAAATACACCTTCCTTTATTTTTGCAGCTGAAAGTCGGGGGAACTTGGTAGCTATATATGCAAACCCACAGCCTGTTTGATCCATGGCCTTCACGAATTGTTTCATCAGGCCAAGTTTGATGTGAAGCGGTGGAAGTAGTATATATTCAGGAGCTACCAGACTTTCACGTTCCACATTCTTTTTGCCAACTTTCCATCTTCGCCTAGGCCATTTCTTTTTCACGTAGTGTGAATTTCGGTCTCGACTAGCCCACTCGCAAAGAAAACAGGCATACTTTGTGTAGCCTTGTTGCATTCCCAGTACCATAGCAATTACCTTGCAATCTGCACATATTTTCCATTTGTGTTCATTGTATTTTAATGAATTTAGCATCCTTTGTACAAATTCGTAATTCTCTTTTGTCAAACTAGTATAAGCTACTGGAACAGAGGGTATTTTATTTCCGTTATGGAGCAAAACACCCTTCAGACTTGTTTTTGATGCATCTATGAAAAGTCTCCATTCCTGTGAAATATAAGTGAAGTTCAGCACTTTCATCAGGCCAGCAACGTCATTGCAAAATGTCAGTGCTTCGTCAGTTGAAAAATAAGAAATAAAGGCATGTTCTCTGTGCCTGAACACACTGATTTTAGTACTTTGGTGCAGTAGATTATACTCTTGTAATCTTGAACCAAGCAGCTGCGCCTTTTGTTTGCTTAGTCCTAGATCACGTACTAAATCATTAAAATCTGCCTGTGTTAACAAATGTGGTGATGACTCACTTGTGCAGTGATATAAAGAATCATCATCTGTGATTTCTTCAGTACTACTTATTTCAGTGTCACTTGAAATTTGACCTAGAGCTCTTGAAGGTACTGGAACGTTGTCGGAAAGCTGCAATGGCATTCTCGCTGAAGGCAGATCTGGGTAAACAATGTGCCTCTTCGACTTTTTGTTTGTAAAACTCTGAATTTTTGTTAGACAGAAATAACAATCAGTAACATGGTCCCTAGGCTCCCTCCACACCATGGGAACAGCAAACAATGCCACATTCTCTTTACCTTTCCACCACTGAATTAGTTTGCAGTAACATGTAGCACAGCAGAAATGTGGTGCCCATTCTCTATCTTGGTCTCCTACCTCTACTCCAAAGTAATGTTTGTATGCTTTCTTTATGACTGAAGAAATTTTCTTTCTATTTCTGGCAAAAGTGAACTTCCCACAGATGTAGCAGAAGTTGACCGGCTTATATCGACATCCACGACGACGTGGCATTTCTGCAAATTTAAAAATACCACTTTGGTAATACACCTGTATTAAATTAATAGTAGGGAACTAGAGGAACGCTGATGTGTAAAAACAAGCAGTCGTTTTACCTTCAGCACCAGGCTCAATCAGTTTACACGCAGGAACTAAAAAATTCAACCGTGCTCGGAAATATGACAGACAGTTACTTGTCAGCCAAAACACCCATTTGTTAAGACTGACACAAATTGTGGCTAACACCACCGTTGTAAACTCGATGCACCTGCCCCTAGGAGGCCTGAAGCTTTACTGCCTAGGCAGCGACCGGCTGTCGCCGTTCGAGTTAATGAGATGTTTCAGGTGGTCTTAATGACATAGGTGTGGCAGGGGATAACCTAATGATGTCTGATTCTTCCCACCTGCTGTTGCACAAGAAATTATCATGTTCTATCACTACTGGATGCGGCAACATACCCGTATTTCTCTATAACGTCTCTGTGTTTGCCATGAATTGTGTGAATATACATATGTATACATATTACATAAAAAGTATCCCTGACAACGATATTTTGTTTACATATTTGAATTTCCCACGGTAAAATGGTCTAGAAGCACATACTTTAATATCAGAAATACACTCCTGGAAATGGAAAAAAGAACACATTGACACCGGTGTGTCAGACCCACCATACTTGCTCTGGACACTGCGAGAGGGCTGTACAAGCAATGATCACACGCACGGCACAGCGGACACACCAGGAACCGCGGTGTTGGCCGTCTAATGGCGCTAGCTGCGCAGCATTTGTGCACCGCCGCCGTCAGTGTCAGCCAGTTTGCTGTGGCATACGGAGCTCCATCGCAATCTTTAACACTGGTAGCATGCCGCGACAGCGTGGACGTGAACCGTATGTGCAGTTGACGGACTTTGAGCGAGGGCGTATAGTGGGCATGCGGGAGGCCGGGTGGACGTACCGCCGAATTGCTCAACACGTGGGGCGTGAGGTCTCCACAGTACATCGATGTTGTCGCCAGTGGTCGGCGGAAGGTGCACGTGCCCGTCGACCTGGGACCGGACCGCAGCGACGCACGGATGCACGCCAAGACCGTAGGATCCTACGCAGTGCCGTAGGGGACCGCACCGCCACTTCCCAGCAAATTAGGGACACTGTTGCTCCTGGGGTATCGGCGAGGACCATTCGCAACCGTCTCCATGAAGCTGGGCTACGATCCCGCACTCCGTTAGGCCGTCTTCCGCTCACGCCCCAACATCGTGCAGCCCGCCTCCAGTGGTGTCGCGACAGGCGTGAATGGAGGGACGAATGGAGACGTGTCGTCTTCAGCGATGAGAGTCGCTTCTGCCTTGGTGCCAATGATGGTCGTATGCGTGTTTGGCGCCGTGCAGGTGAGCGCCACAATCAGGACTGCATACGACCGAGGCACACAGGGCCAACACCCGGCATCATGGTGTGGGGAGCGATCTCCTACACTGGCCGTACACCACTGGTGATCGTCGAGGGGACACTGAATAGTGCACGGTACATCCAAACCGTCATCGAACCCATCGTTCTACCATTCCTAGACCGGCAAGGGAACTTGCTGTTCCAACAGGACAATGCACGTCCGCATGTATCCCGTGCCACCCAACGTGCTCTAGAAGGTGTAAGTCAACTACCCTGGCCAGCAAGATCTCCGGATCTGTCCCCCATTGAGCATGTTTGGGACTGGATGAAGCGTCGTCTCACGGGGTCTGCACGTCCAGCACGAACGCTGGTCCAACTGAGGCGCCAGGTGGAAATGGCATGGCAAGCCGTTCCACAGGACTACATCCAGCATCTCTACGATCGTCTCCATGGGAGAATAGCAGCCTGCATTGCTGCGAAAGGTGGATATACACTGTACTAGTGCCGACATTGTGCATGCTCTGTTGCCTGTGTCAATGTGCCTGTGGTTCTGTCAGTGTGATCATGTGATGTATCTGACCCCAGGAATGTGTCAATAAAGTTTCCCCTTCCTGGGACAATGAATTCACGGTGTTCTTATTTCAATTTCCAGGAGTGTAGAACCCATGTCGAACAGTGTAATCTTAAAATACATGAAAAAGCGTTTTCTGCAATAGTAAAACATAGGTTATTTTTTGAAGATAGCTCCGAAAAGATGTCACCCGTTTAGACGCACACATTCCTCCTGCCGGACCTTGAAGTGAGACATCATAACATTGCGCAGCATGCCAGTGGGATTTGAACAACTTCCTGTCGGATCCGCTCTTTCAGGGCTTCAATTGTTCGATGAGGGTTCTCCTGGTACTCTTAGCGTTTCGTATAACCCAACAAGAAAAAGTCACATGTTGTGAGGTCGGTGAACGAGCGGCACATGTAATATCCCCACTTCGGGAGATCACATGATTTGGAAACAAACGATTGACAGTATCTATGCTTACTCGAGCAAGGCAGGAGGTTGCTCCGTCCTGCTGGAAAAACTTCTCATCGTTCCCTTCGTCGTATGCAAGTTGTGGAGGAAAAAGGTTTTCCAACATGTCTGCGTATCTGCGCAAAGTCACTGTTACAGCATTGCCATGGCGTAGTACACAGTAACTTTTGCGTAGCGCAATGGTTGCTGATGCAGTTCCAAAAACGGTTTACAATGTCCTCGTCTCGATTAATCATGTCCAAAAATTCTAAGCAGAACCGGCTTGGGCTCACATGATCTGTTTCCTTAAGGGCCTGAATCATTTGAATTTTGTAGGGGTGAAAGTGCAAACCTTGGTGTAAAATTCTTCTTACCGTTCTGTTTGAAATCCTAAGTCAGCGATGTGCAGGCCGAACTGAGCGACGAGGACTTCTCTCAGTGGCAGCTCTTACACGTTCGATGTTTTCAGATGTGCGCACAATTTTGGTCTCCCAGTTTTCTACTTTGTCGCTGACGCCGCCTCCTCAGAGTTCTCAACACACTTTTTAATCGCAGATGCAGATGGCACCGGCCGATTCCCATTAATGTTGGAGTGGTAGCGGAATGCACAACGCGCTAGCTGGTACGAACTACCGTTTTGATAAAATGCTTTGACAGCGTACGCACAATGCTGCGGGGTCCAGCACTCCATTATGACTAAATGCTATTTCGCGCCAAACGTACGTGACGCTATCCCCTCCACCTCTCTCCGACGCAGCTCGATTCGCGTGCTTTTTAAAATCGCTCGATATTATGCCTCACCCTGTATTTTACGCTTTTGTGATGCAAAGACTGTGAGGATGTCCGCAACAAGCTCAGAGGAAGGCTGTGTTTCGCAAACTTCAGGCAACACGAATTTTACAAACATGTTGTTTTTGAAGACAGGGAGGAAGAGAAGTGAAATGTTGTTAAGTGGCGTGTGGCATGATTTGTTCTTCATCCGCTGATTTCATTGGCAAGCACATTGCGCAAAAAATTGGAGTGGGTACGGATTGCGCGCGAGAAGCTCGTTTGCCCAACTGCGCGCCGAAAGGTTCAGTATTACATGGGCAGACAGGTCGACTGCGCGCGATGAGGTACATTATAAACAACTAGACTGCGCGTGAGTGTTTTATTTGCTACTTGGAAATGTTTTCACTGAACGGTTGGTAACACTGTTGTAATTAGTCATTTTCTTCGACTGTGTAAAGCTGTCTGCTGTTCCTTCTCTTCGCATGTGAGTAGTAGGATAGAAATGGATTGCTGCGTTCCTGTAAGGTATACAATTCATGTTTCAAGTAATAGTCAGTACTAAGTTTGTTGCGTAACAAAACAGCAGTTACATACAAAAAAGTATTAACTGAAATCCTAAATGCTTGTGATGATATGAATATTAAGTGCCAACTGTTGATCATTGTGTTTGATTTCGAAGTAGTTAACACACACACACACACACACACACACACACACACACACACACACACACACACACACACATACAAAAAGAAAAAACTACTCAGGCGTGACCATTTTCATCAATAGTAGGATGTACATCTCATCTGACACAGGCCTGGTGGAGGATAATTCAGCCGCTGAGGCCATCTTCCGATTAGAAACGAAATAACACTGATCTAAATAATAGGTAAATGGTTCCACTGGGTGTTTTATCTGACTTTTCTCCCTACCGACGAAGTTGGGGGTGCTTTTGTTGAAGATTTAATGAGCATTAAACACGAAAGTAAAAATGTTACATTTTTTCAGATTGTTTGATAACGAATTTCATAGAATGCAGGTTTCCGCCCAAAATTTGGAAAGAATGTGAAAGAACAGCCAATGTTTGTGAGGCATATCACAGGGCTTTCGGCCTTAATTTTGACGAAATTTGGGCTTCGAATACTATGTGTTCTAAAAGAACAGCCAGTGTTGGTGATGTTTGTGAAGCATATCACAGGGCTTGAGAGGTTCCATGCCCTCTTTTGCATGTCGTCTCTCATTTTCATCAATTTTATTAATGTTCCATGTCGTTGCATAGTGGTAACAGACCAAATAAGGTTGTTGTAATGAGAGTATTGTACTGAGAGCTCGAAAATACTTTTCACTTGATTCCTATGCATGTTGGGTTACTCCCTGTGTGGCCTATGCGACGTGAGCATTGGAGGACGTGGCACAAAGCATTTACGGCTGGGGGTTGCACTTCCCCAAATTCTGAGGGGTTCGTACAATGGGCTTAAGTGCCTGGCGGAACGACTGACGTCGGTCGAGTTTCGCCTATTGTATGCAGGGCGGAACGACCTGCGAGACGTTTGAGTGTCGCTGCAGTTTATGTGTTTACCGTTCTGGCACCTCCGGAACGAAGACTCCTGGCACCGACTGACTGCATTGTCCTCTTGATTCTGAGAATACTTGTGGACCGTGCTCTGGAGGGTTCGACTGTCTGGCGCCAGATGGCTGGTGGTCTAGGCAGGTTGCTTTCGTAGCCGGTAAAACGCCAAGTTCAGTGCCCTCATCAGAGGCATGATTGGTCAGCTTAAACTGGGGTTAGTTGACGTCATAAAGCCCTGTTCGAAATTGGAAGGAATGGTCGCTATTGGCGTGAACGATATTCTGAGACAGTGTGGGGGAATTTTGGAATCAGAACTGAATGCTGATTCGCGGTTTTCGAGGACGGTAAGGAGTTGAGCAATGTTGGCTTCGCTCTTGCGTTATGCGGGCCTGGGGGTTCTGTATCTGATTTTCGTCGGAGTCGGACGGTCTTGGGACTTAGTCGCACTTTTTTCGGCAGAACTTAAAATTCTTGGACAGCCTTCGAGGCCAGGGGTTGAAACAGAGTTGCTGCACACCAGAAGTCGGCGCCTACATCATCAGAAAGCTGCCTACCGACGACCTGCTACAAATTTCAGGATTGGCAAAGTATTTTGCGGTTCCGGAATTGTAGGACCTATCAATTTTACACTGAAGTCCTCAGCAGCACGTGCGTTCGCTTTGCCACAAGTCCACCTTGCTCGTTTCTCCATGTGATCCCATGTGAGCTCTCACTACTAATCGCGATACTGCAACACAGTAGAGAGAGTAATATTTGATTGATTAGGAGCTCCAGTCATTATCGTCAAGCTATTGCATCACAGAGAGTAGGAGCCCTTGTTCTCGAGCCAACTCTTATTCGCATAATAGTTCAGTATACCCTATCCTTTAACCTTCTGTTTGTGTCGATAATCATGTGCCTTTATGTTCTGATGTATAATAAATCCCATTGTAATATTTAAGCTGCATATCATTTCGTTGATATATGTAGAATCCCATTTCCTGTTGTTTATTATGATAAAATTATCTTTTTTTTTCTTCTCTGAGTAGATTACAATTTTTTATTGAATTATTGTGAGTGTGCACTCCTTATTTTACCAACTAGCAGGGTCCACCATCATTTCCCTTCGTTACCGTTGTGCGCATAATGAATTAAGTGGCAGGTAAGGAGGGGGTCGAGTAAATGTCTCGTTCTCAAGCAAAATTCGTCAGAATTAAAGAGGTACAAACTCTTCTCCACCCTGGCACCTCACAGGCTTTCGGTCTTAATTTCAACAGTGCGCCTCCACATACATATGCTATTTTTTGGACCCAGTCGGTGAAACTAAGACAACTACATATATTAAAGTGAATGATACAGATAAGCCTTGTCAATCTAACAATACACTTGAAAACATGTATAGTGTATATAGGAATTGATTTTAAAGCACAGAAATGTAAATATGAGGCGATAAATGTTTTAAAAAGCGTTTCTTACTATCATAAGGAATGAAAGTAGTTTCTGTGTCTTTTTAAATATCTTGACGACTATAGGCATGCGTATTTTATCAAGCATTTTTTCACAATTCTCATGACAGGTCATAGAGAGTCCTAAGTCTCTGAAAATGGGAAGGAAAATGCTGTAGTGCCTACTTATTTAGTGTTTTTCTCCATGCGCAGTTGGCTGTCCACCATGTGCAGTTAACCTGGTTCGAAAAATGACCCTGTGCGCAGTTGACCACTTCAAGAGCAGGTAGAATTTTGGGTCCGCGCGCTGTCGGGATCACACGAAAAATTGGTCACTCCCAGAAGACATGAAGCTAAAACCGTGTAACACCTGCTGTAGCACTGATAATGGCCTCAGTTCGGCCAGGAAGCAGGTCCAAAGTTTCTACAGGTATGACATATGTGGACGATGTCACTACAAAACTGCAGGAATGTTGATCCTTACGTTTCACCCGTTGATACAAATCCCATTTTCTCTGGTATTAACGTCGAGGTTGATATTGTGCCTAAGTGTTCGTCAAACCAGAGCGTGCAGCCATGTGAACAGGCGTGTTGTCATCTTGGAAGACAGGAGAGTTCACGCCGGCCGCGGTGGTCTAGCGGTTCTAGGCGCTCAGTCCGGAGTCGCGCGACTGCTACGGTCGCAGGTTCGAATCCTGCCTCGGGCATGGATGTGTGATGTCCTTAGGTTAGTTAGGTTTAAGTAGTTCTAAGTACTAGGGGACTGATGACCATAGATGTTAAGTCCCATAGTGCTCAGAGCCAGCCAGGAGAGTTCACAGCGTACTTACTATGAGATGTAGAATGAAGAACGTTAAAATAAATATCCTGATTTATGTTCATGGCAACCTGACTGAGTGAGCCCCAAGTCAACACACGAATAACAACTCCAAAACGTCATAGAACCATCTGTAGTCTGAACTGCACCCTCAACACAGTGCGACCTAAATGCCTCAGTGGACTTTTGGTGCAGTGGATGCCCTGCACCATTTGCAAAGTACCAAAATTGTGACTTATGTGTTCACACTACACGCCTACAGCCATCTACTGTCCAGTTTCTGTGTCGAAGACGTCCGGATTATGTACCGCAATGGCCTTCTGCGAAATATCCGACTCCAAATTTCAATATCATGAAATCGACTTCAGAATGTTAGCTCGCAAACTGGATAAGACATTCTTGCATTCACTGAGAGCAGCGATTCCTGAGGGGTTTAAACCGATCATCATTGACAACCGTCCAAACACAATAGCTCAATTCTGCCGTTTTGTTACATCTCGATGGCGACTTATCTCATTGGTCTGTTTCCATATAACCGACTGGTACAATGACACAGCTTCATTGCTGTGACTTACGTCAGGGTGGAAGGTCACGTGACCGCCTGGTACCAGTTCTACAAGATCTATAGTGCTTCAAAGCGACCAGTGTGCTCTTTTAATCAGTGACTAATATTTTTTCGTTGACCTTATACATCACCAACGCGGCACTGAGCAATATAGACAATTCTGTTCAATTTTTGGGGTTCGGCATCTCAATCGGTAAGAAGAAAGATCACCTTGTTGTCCTTCTGTCTGTCCGTCTGTTGACACCCCTTTTTCTCAGGAATGGGTAGAGGTATCGAATGAAGTTAATGTCAGATACTAAAGTCTACGGTGCCTTGACGGTGTAAAAAATTAAACGTTCTTAGTCAATGTAAACGAAAGACATGGCCATTTATGTCACATGTTTTGATACAAACCTACCTGCCAGAACCTACAGGGTGTTTCCTGTTGCCGTACAACTGTCAAATTTGGCTAGAAGCTAGGTTTCACAGTATACATGGAAATTGTTAATTTGTGATTATATCACATTAAAAATATTTGTTTGCCATTTCTAGTCCGTCTTTCTGTCTGTTCGTCTGTTAAGACCCCTTTTCCTCAGGAAAGGACAGAGGTATCAAGTTGAAATTTATGTCAAATACTAAGGTCTACGGTCCCTTAGTGGTTTAAAAACTTTAAGCTTCCAAGTCAAAGCAAATAAAAGATATGGCCATTTATGTAACATATTTTGGTATCGCAAACTCACTCATCAAAAGCTATAGATGAACTACAGGGTCGTTATAATAACTCTCAAATATCCAGTGTGGGCTGTAATTATCGTATGGCAGCAAAACTTGGTAGACATTCTAATGGAGTAATGTGAAACCGTTTTATGTTGGAAAAAGAATTAGTTCTAATTTTGGCTAACAGTTGCAAATCTGGCGCTGTGAATGCAAGAAAGACGTATAGAAATATTTCCATATGCAATAGATTAGGGAAGGGACCGATGACCATAGCAGTCTGGTCCCTTTAATCCCCCAAATCACCCAACCAATAGATTAGGAATGGGTCGTGGGCAGAAAAGGTCAGACAAGTGAGAAAGGCATAATGTTGATTTTATTATTAACTGCTGCTTGCACAGTTTGTTCAGTATGAGCACCAGAGGCGTCGACAAAATGCTTTACAACGCCATATTTACACCTAGTGGCCAAAACTGGAAGTAATTTTTTTTCAGTGTATAACGGTTCCACATTAACACATTACCATATCTACCAAGTTCCGCTGCCATTCGATTATTACAGCCCACACTGGACTTCCATGAGCAGCTCCACTTTAATATATATATATTTAAGTTCATACTGCACTCTCAGAGCTCGAGTCCTACTTGCGCTTGTATATTTGCAGATGCCGCAAGTGACACTGTGAAAGAGTACATACTTCTTATTGTCGAAGGGATGCTACATTTGTCTCCGCATCCTGCATCTCTGTCGCCAAATGCCTTGATCTCATCATTTTTCCTCATCATATTCTATTCATCATCTTACCATCGATTCTTGGATATATCTCACCACCCTTTTCATGGTCTTCCTATTCTTTTTCTTCCAGGAGTTTGCCATGGAAGTGCTCTCTTTGGGAATCTGTCTTCTTCCATTCTTTTGAAATTCCCTAACCATCTTAGCTGTCTTCCTTCTATACTACTCCTAATACTATAAGGGGCCTACATCCTTTCTATTATTGTCTCATTTCTTAAGCGGTCAAATCGGGAAATTCTACATGCTCTTCTCAAGTGGCCCTTTTCT
The DNA here is from genome assembly GCF_021461395.2 of Schistocerca americana. NCBI lineage: Eukaryota > Metazoa > Arthropoda > Insecta > Orthoptera > Acrididae > Schistocerca > Schistocerca americana. Next base: position 597,171,171 of record NC_060125.1, on the reverse strand, counting down.
AGAGCTCCAAGTTTCTTTTTTATTTCTTTATATGAGTTCCCAATACTCACTCCCATAACTTGTCATTAGTTTCACGATGTATTTGTATTATCACATTTTAATTTTACACTCATTTTTGAGGATAAAAAGTACAATATTTAATTTCTAGATAGCCATTTTTACCTGCTTGCTCTGTTGTTGGATACCTCTGTCACATCTTCCATCACGTTATAGAATACTACCCAGATACGTAAACTCTTAGCATACTTTAATTAGATGTACGCTAGCGTCCATGTTAGTTCTCTCCTCTCAGCAACACAGATATTGCATGCCTACAAAATTCATTTTAGAACCTCACATTTATATTCTTTCAACAGTTTCTTAAGCACGTAAGATATACGCTGTTCTCCCTACTTCAGTCCCCGTGTTCATTCTCGATCTACACCAGAGATCCCGTATTTTCTACACATTCATGTTAAAGAGTGTGGGAGGCAGACAGCATTCACGTTTCACTGGAAACTAATGTTATGAATGAGGAAACAGAGGACGGCCAACACCAGAAAACACATTACGGAAGGTAGTATGCACACTGTCTGCAACAAACTATGTACTTTTTATACAGGATTATTGTAAAAACAACGCTGTTGTTAAAAAATTCAGAAGTAATAAGCGAAATTTGAAATCGTTTTTGGAAGTGTCACATTCGAAACCTTACATAGAATCTGCGTTGTTGACTTAACCCACGGAATGATCTCTAAGTCACTAACAATGAAACTTGCCACTTTCCAGAATGAGAATGGGATTTTCACTCAGCAGCGAGGTTAGGTTATGAAACTTTCCTGGCAGATTAAAACTGTGTGCCAGACCGATACTCGAACTCGGGACCTTTGCCTTTCGCGGGCAAGTGCTCTACCATGGTTAGACCTTAAGATGGAAACATGTATTTCATTTGCATTAAGATTCCAGCAAAAACTAAATAAATGAGCTTTAAAACTCAGGTTTTATAATCTAACGTAAGTACTAAAGATTTCTTGCAGTTTACTCATATAGGGAAGAGCAGTGTACCTTGGAACATTGTTCGGACTTTCATATTTAGCTCGCCCTATAATAGATGTTTATTTTCTTATTCCATTTTGAAATTATGGTATTCACTTCATATGTCCTGCTGTCTTTTTCTGACATTACGAAAATGACTCCAGAAAAGTAAGATTTGTTCAAATGTGAGAACTGTTCCAAGGTACAACATGGTCGTGTACCTGGAAACAAATAATCTTTTAAAATTTAAAAATGCTGGAATGGTGAAATTACCAATGTTGCATTTGATAGTCCGTGTGTTACATTATTACTCGACTACACGCGAATCATATGTGAGTGAAATCAAATTAAGGAGAAGTATTATCAAAAATTACAAGTTAAGAACATTTTTAAACCTTAGCTATTGGCAACTAACACAAATTTATATTTTCGATACAGGGAAAATTGTTGATACATTAAAGAAACTCAGTTCATTTGCAGATATCACGTGCCCCTTGGTAGAAAGACCATCCGTTTTAATGTAGAAGATGATGCATGACTGATGAAGTGTGGCTTACAGCCCACAAGTAAAAGTATATAGAATTTTATTCACCATAAAAATCTATAACTTAAGAATTAACAATATCTTCAAAACAGCTTTAATGTGTTATACAGCACTTAAATACACTCCTGGAAATGGAAAAAAGAACACATTGACACCGGTGTGTCAGACCCACCATACTTGATCCGGACACTGCGAGAGGGCTGTACAAGCAATGATCACACGCACGCCACAGCGGACACACCAGGAACCGCGGTGTTGGCCGTCGAATGGCGTTAGCTGCGCAGCATTTGTGCACCGCCGCCGTCAGTGTCAGCCAGTTTGCCGTGGCATACGGAGCTCCATCGCAGTCTTTAACACTGGTAGCATGCCGCGACAGCGTGGACGTGAACCGTATGTGCAGCTGACGGACTTTGAGCGAGGGCGTATAGTGGGCATGCGGGAGGCCGGGTGGACGTACCGCCGAATTGCTCAACACGTGGGGCGTGAGGTCTCCACAGTACATCGATGTTGTCGCCAGTGGTCGGCGGAAGGTGCACGTGCCCGTCGACCTGGGACCGGACCGCAGCGACGCACGGATGCACGCCAAGACCGTAGGATCCTACGCAGTGCCGTAGGGGACCGCACCGCCACGTCCCAGCAAATTAGGGACACTGTTGCTCCTGGGGTATCGGCGAGGACCATTCGCAACCGTCTCCATGAAGCTGGGCTACGGTCCTGCACACCGTTAGGCCGTCTTCCGCTCACGCCCCAACATCGTGCAGCCCGCCTCCAGTGGTGTCGCGACAGGCGTGAATGGAGGGACGAATGGAGACGTGTCGTCTTCAGCGATGAGAGTCGCTTCTGCCTTGGTGCCAATGATGGTCGTATGCGTGTTTGGCGCCGTGCAGGTGAGCGCCACAATCAGGACTGCATACGACCGAGGCACACAGGGCCAACACCCGGCATCATGGTGTGGGGAGCGATCTCCTACACTGGCCGTACACCACTGGTGATCGTCGAGGGGACACTGAATAGTGCACGGTACATCCAAACCGTCATCGAACCCATAGTTCTACCATTCCTAGACCGGCAAGGGAACTTGCTGTTCCAACAGGACAATGCACGTCCGCATGCATCCCGTGCCACCCAACGTGCTCTAGAAGGTGTAAGTCAACTACCCTGGCCAGCAAGATCTCCGGATCTGTCCCCCATTGAGCATGTTTGGGACTGGATGAAGCGTCGTCTCACGCGGTCTGCACGTCCAGCACGAACGCTGGTCCAACTGAGGCGCCAGGTGGAAATGGCATGGCAAGCCGTTCCACAGGACTACATTCAGCATCTCTACGATCGTCTCCATGGGAGAATAGCAGCCTGCATCGCTGCGAAAGGTGGATATACACTGTACTAGTGCCGACATTGTGCATGCTCTGTTGCCTGTGTCTATGTGCCTGTGGTTCTGTCAGTGTGATCATGTGATGTATCTGACCCCAGGAATGTGTCAATAAAGTTTCCCCTTCCTGGGACAATGAATTCACGGTGTTCTTATTTCAATTTCCAGGAGTGTATTTTGTTAGTGAAGCTGGAGGCAAATAATATGTAGCTCTTCTCAACCGACAGCTCAGTATACAGAATCAAAAGTAGGGAAAACAACCTGTAGATTTAAATAAATGCTTGTAATTATGACGCCAATAATACTAATAGAAATAATAATAATGATAATAACACTTTGTTGTTATGCAGTCTTATGAGACACTAAACCAGTGGCATTCCAGTTTAAGATCACAAGTTGTCATCCACGATGGTAAAATCCAGAATGTCGAGTATTCCATAGAACTGTGTTCAGGAAAATGTCTTGCTTGGTCTTTGTGGCATATCTGCATTGTCACCCATCTTATCAAGAGTACCCTTCATTATGACAATGCTGGATGACTCGCAGGATCCTCTAATGCCACCATAAAGATCACAGTAAGTATATGAATGTGTAAAATGTTTTCTGATGCTAGTTTAAATTTAGTTCAGATAAAAATTGTCTTTATCGCCTGTTTATAATACTTTCGTCCAGGTGTCAAGTGGTGAGTGGGAGGGGTATCAGAGGAGTGGGCTGGTTCGTTTAATGATTAAAAGAGCCAAATTGCGAGGTCATTAGTCCCGACTACCTGCTAAAGGAAAGTCAACAAACTACACACCAAAGAAGGACGTAATACGTGAAACCCAACAAAAGAAAACCCCTACGTCTACCGAAGGCCAACAAAGGCTAGAGAAAGGCACAACGAAGAAGAAAAGAGTGGAAGGGAGAAAGTGGCCAGAGGCTTCCAAGGGCAGAAAGTGCGACGGGGGTCATATCGCCCACCACTTACCAGAGGCTTCCCACTTAACAAGACGCAGAAAAGACTAGTGACTTGGACAGAGCGAGAGAATCACAGGGAAGTAGAGGAAGAACGCGACGTCAAACAGAACACGCAAGAAGGGATAGCAAGTCAGGAAGATTAAGAGTCCACAGCAGATTGGCTAGGTTAGGACAGTCCAGCAAAATGTGGACACCCATTAAATGGATATCACACCCAGTGTGAGGTGAATACAAGTACTCGTGATGGAGAAGATGACCATGGGTCAGCCAAGTATGGCCGATGCAGAGCCGGCAAAGGATGATGGAGTCCATGCAAATTCGTAATCTCCTTTATTGCCAATAGTTTGTTCGGCATAACGCAGGTGCATATCGCATAACTGATCAACTGTTGTTGGTGCGGAGCTCACAGCAGTGGAACTCCACTGCCACTAGAAATAGAGGGACACTCAAAACAGAACCTTGCGGAACCCCATTCTCCTGCAGATGGTAGGTGTTAAGGGAGGTACCAACTTGCATCTGAAAAGTGTGATACGAAACATCCAGATAAAAATCAGGAGCAGGCTGTGGACACCCCACCGATGTAAGGTGGCAAGGATGTGGTGGCACCCTGTGGTATACTAAGCTTTATGCAGACTGAAGAAGAGTGCAATAAGGTATTGATGTTGGGCAAAAGCCATTCAGATAGTAGACTCCAGGTGAACTAAATTATCTGAAGCAGAGTGCCTCAGCAAAAATCACCTGGGTCAAAGCCAAAAGATCCTGGAATTCAAGGATCCAATCTAGCCTTCAACTCAGCATAAACTGAAGTAACTTGCAGAGGACATCAGCTAAACTGACTGGACGATAGCTGTTCATCTTGTGGCAGCTTACCCAATTTCAAAACTGGAATAATGGCACTTTCTCGTCAATGAGAAGGCAATTCCCTCTCGCTCCAGAGACTGTTAAAAAGGGCGAGTATATAACATTAGCTAACCATCAGTAAGTATTGAGGCATATGGTTGTGCACCCAATCCAGTCCAGGAACCATGTCGTAGCAGAGAGCAAGGGCGCCAGTGGATTTCCACTCGCTAAATAGGGTGTTACGTGGCTCCAGCTTGGGGAGAACAAAAGAAGAGTGAGTCGTTCCAGATGGTGTTTGAGAAGACAGAACGTTGGTGGATAGTGGACCAGTGCTTAGGCCTGGGCGAAATGTCGAGCAAAATGCTCATCAATGGAGTCTGTGCTATTGAGGATAACATTATTCAGGGAGATTCTCAGGATACCTGTAGGAGGATGGGGGCCAAAAATGCGCCTGATGATTTCGGATACTAGTAAAGAGGGAGTATGCGGTCCTGTGGGGCTGACATGTCATTCCAAACAAATCCGTTTCTGGCGTTTAAGAAGATAGCAGGCCTGGCCGCAAACCTGTTTAAACGTCAGGAGGTAGTCGAGATCTGGATACCATTTGTAATGTCAGCAGGCATGACATTGTTCTTTAATAGCCATAGCAATTTTGGGAGTCCACCAAGAGGCTTTTTTCCATGAGGAGCCACAGCTGCTACTAAAAGGATGGCATTGATCAAACTTTGCATGGATTCTTCTATGCTGTCATGTGATGGAGTGGTTGGGATGGCAACTGAGGAAAAGGCATCCCATTGAGCATTAGTAAAAGCCCACCTGGGAGGATATCTAGGCAAGTGATGCTGAAGAAAAGTTAAGATGGTTGGAAAGTGGTCGCTGTCACACAAACCATCTTGAACTGCCCCTTAAACAAAGGGAAGGAATCCAGGGCTACAGGTGAAAAGATCAATAGGTGAGAAAGTGCCATATGCCACACTAATGTATGTAGGTGCTCCAGTGTTGAGGATGCAGAGATCAAACCCTGTCAGTAGGCCAACCGCAATACTGCCCACTGCCCCAGCCAGTAGCCACAGTACCACTACAAAGAGAGTTATGAGCATTAAAATCCCTAGGAGATGAAATTGGAGAGAGCTGTGAAGGAGGGTAAGAAGAGCAAGAAGTGTCCGAGGCCAGTCTGGGGGAAGATGAAGACTGCATATCGTTACCACGTGGACTAAATGGAACTTTCAGCGTTGCAGCACGTCAGCAATCGTAAGTATCGAAATAATTGTGAAAACTCCGCCTCGATTGCAAAAACCACCGGGTGTTTACCTAGGTTTCAGCGTGGATAACCACGCCTCCCTCAGAACAAATATAAAACAGCTTGCCTAAATAGGCATAGTCAAAGGCTAAAATCAACACCTACAGCGGCAAGACCCCACAAAAATTTTTTTACAAATACACGGTACATACGTATCAAGTCCGTGTTACTTATCTCAACCCTGTGTGTGCTGCCTCGCCCCAGCCAACGTACGATGGTCACAGGCTCTCCACCGAACTCGGTTCTGTTTACAGCATCACGATGGTCGCATCCGTGTTTGGCGACATCACGGTGAACGCACATTAGAAGCGTGTATTCGTCATCGCCATACTGGCGTTTCACCCGGCGTGATGGTATGCGGTGCCATTGGTTACACGTCTCGGTCACCTCTTGTTCGCACTGACAGCACTTTGAACAGTGGACGTTACATTTTAGATGTGTTATGACCCGTGGCTCTACCCTTCATTCGATCCCTGCGAAACCCTACATTTCAGCAGGATAATGCACGACCGCATGTTGCAGGTCCTGTACGGGCCTTTCTGTATACACAAAATGTTCGACTGCTGCCCTCGCCAGCACATTCTCCAGATCTCTCAGCAATTGAAAACGCCTGGTCAATGGTGGACGAGCAACTGGCTCGTCACAATACGCCAGTCACTACTCTTGATGAACTGTGGTATCATGTTGAAGTTGCATGGGCAGCTGTACCTGTACACGCCATCCAAGCTCTGTTTGACTCAATGCCCAGGCGTGTCAAGGCCGTTATTACGGCCAGAGGTGGTTGTTCTGGGTACTGATTTCTCAGGATCTATGCACCCAAATTGCGTGAAAATGTAATTACATGTCAGTTCTAGTATAATATATTTGTCCAATGAATACCCGTTTATCATCTGCATTTCTTCTTGGTGTAGCAATTTAAATGGCCAGTAGTGTAAGTGTTCTTCAGTCCTCTAAAGGAACGGTTGCGGAACATCCAGTGTGATCAAACAAACATGCGATCATTTTCCTGGAAGTGCTTCACAGCTGAACCCCTTTTGATGGTTTCGTTCTTCTGTTACTATGTTGTGTTTGGATTTTACCTCGGTCGATTTTTTTGAGCATTTCCTTAGACCAACTGACAGAAGCCTTCTTTCGATCTTTTGTTAAATTTTGCAGAAACTATCAGGAAGATACCTTTTTGGGGCTAAATGTCCATCACTGAATTCCGTCCTGGACTGACTGGTAACTGTCCATTGATATTGTTGTATGCGACAGTCGACAACATAAGGAGCAGCAGTTAAAGAGACACTTCAAAGAGTGAGTACTGGAACACAGACTAAACTGTACACCAAAGCAAGGATAGTTTTTTTTGTTTTTTTTTTTTGTTTGTGGTTTTAGGGCGCAAAACTTCTATGGTCATTAGCGCCCAAGCAAGGATAGTGGTCCATTGTTTGGACAAGGGAGTATTCTCATTGAGAAGCGATCACCATTGTCATCTAAAGGAGGCTGCTGTGTTATAGTCTACGAGGGGCATAAGTAAAGCAACACACTTTTTTTCTCAGCCAATTCCCTTTGAAAAAAATCCGGAATTTTTGTGGGTCATCGAGGAATATTTCCGCTCCAGCCTTCATAGTTTCATGAAAATACGATCGGTGGTTGCGCTATGGGTATCCTTTTGCATCTGTAACGGAGGTGTGTTCCAGACAGAGAGCCGCCATCGAGTTCCTCTTGGTGGAACACCAGAGCATCGCTGATATTCATAGGCGCTGACAGAATGTCTACGGAGACCTGGCAGTGAACAAAGGCACGGTGAGTCGTTGGGCGAGGCATCTGTCATCATCGCAACAAGGCCGCGCAAGCCTGTCCTATCTGCCGTGTGCCGGCCGGCCGCACACGGCTGTGACTCGTTCAGTGTTGGAATGTGCGGACACTCTCATTCGAGGTGATCAACGGATCACAATCAAATACCGTGCTCCACAAATGGACGACTCTGTTGGTAATGCTGACACACTCGTCCACCGGTTGTGGTATTCAGATGTGTATGTCGACTGGGTTCCTCGCTGCAGAACAGAAGACCATTAAAAGTAACGAAGGATCATTTGTGCAGTGTTACTTGCGCGTTACGAGGTTGATCGTGACAATTTTTTGTCGAACGTTGTCACGGGCGATGAAAAATGGGTTCATAACTTCGAACCGGGAAGAAAACGGCAATCCATTGAGTGGCGCCACACTACCTCTCCTCCGAAGAAAGAAAGCCGCAGCCTCAGCCGATAAAGTCATGGCGACGGTCTTTTGGGACTGTTTGATGTCCTCCCTCATGGTACGATGATCAACTCTGAAGTGTATTGTTACCTTCAGAAAAGTGAAGAAACGACTTCGGCGAGTTCGTCATCACAAAAATGCAAACGAACTTCTCTTTTCCCATGACAACGCAAGGTCTCACACAAGTCCGCACACAAGTCGAGTGGAGCCAACAAAACTCCATTGGACTGTTCTTACTCATCCATCCTACAGCCCGGATCTCGCACCTTTCGACTTCCATCTGCTCCAATGAAGTACGCATACCGCGCGAAGGAGTACGTGGATGATGGGGAGGTTATCGATGCAACGAGACGTAGGCTCCGACGTCGACCAGGAGTGTGGTACCACGCATGATTACAGGCCGTCCAGCTAAAGTGGCGTAAGACCGTCGCATTGAACGGAGATTACGTTGAAAATTGAAGTTTTGTAGCGAAAAAGAAAAAAAAAGTGTTGCAGTACTTACGGAACGCCACTCGTATATCTATGTCTACATCACCACTCCACAAGCCACCTGACAGTATGTGCTGGAGGATACGTTTATTACCAACATCTGATCCCCCATTCACTCTTCCATTTGCAAATGAGGCGTTGGAAGAAAGTTTTGCAGTAGACCTCCGTATAAGCTAGATTTCTCGAATTTTATCGTTGTGGTTATTTCGCGAGGCGTATGTGGAAGGAGATAATTTGTTGTCCGACTCTCTCCGGAACATACTCTCTCGGATTTTCAAGAGTAGGTGTCTCCGTGATGCGCAGTGCCTCCCTTGTAGCGTCTGCATTGGAGTTCGTTCAGCATCTCCAAACTGCTCTCGTGCCGACTAAACGCTCCCGTGACAAAACGTTGGATCTTCTCTATCTCTCTATTAGTACTACCTGCGTATAGTCCCAGACTCATGAGCAATACTCAAGAACCGGTCAGGCAAGTGTTTTGTAGTTCACTTATTTTGTGGATCCTTTCCATTTCCTTAATATTCTTCCTATGAATCTCTGTCTAGCATATGTTTTTCCTACTGTTTGTTTTATATGGTCATTCCACTTAAGGTCGCTCCGAATGGTTACTTCCAGATAACTTCCTCAGGTTAGCAAGATGGTTTAGAGCTTTTAATTTTAGACGCTTGTCACTATACATTAATGTGTTGTACAATTTCTTCTACCATTGTGACTTTCCTGTATTAAGTTCTGGATATTATAATATTTTGCTGTGTCACTTGAAGTATCTTTGGAATGCACTGATGTCTCATAGTACCGTTCTGTCTCTCTTATAATAGTGCTCGAAGGTATTTGTTTTATAAAATTTTATCTTAGCGTGGCTCGATACTTTGTTACTGAGTTACATTTCTATTGCTTGAAGTGCGTTCTCAAAATATGGTAGCTTCTTACGTAAAACGTGATAATACCTACATTATTTTACTATTAAATAGTGCAATTGGTCCATTACTTTGTTATTATGTGTTCGCAGCAAATTTAGTTCTGATAGTGGGCTGTATTATTAATGGGGAATATGTTTTATGGAATCGAACGATAATCTTTCACGATATGTGTTATATGCTAATGAAAATAGCACAGGAATTCAGTCTGAATATATCTACGGCGCAGCTAAAAAAAATGGCGCTCTGATGAATTTATTCAGTCGGGTATAAGATAGTTATCAGCAATCAAATCATAAAATAAATCAATAAATTACAGGATTACTTACACATTCAGGACGACATTGGCAGAAAACTTAAAAACCTTCAATATTCGTACGGCAATATGAAGAGGAGCTTTAAAAGTAACAGGCGGGAGACTGCTAAATTTATCCAAATAACAGGCAGCCAACATTACTTTTGAATATGAAAGTTTGGTATTAACAAAACATTAGGGTAGGAGAATAGAGTAGTCAGGTCTAAGATTCCACAGAAAAGGTGTGAAAGGGAAGACAATTGAAAACTTTACGAAACGAAGCAGAAATGACTTTATCCTTCGACTACTGCTGATAGTCTTCTGAACCAATTTTAGGAACAATACGATTTGAAAATATCGGAGGAAAGTAAGAGAGGCAACCATAACTTTATTTTCTGCAGTCCACTTCACGGCGCATGGTGGACAGCACCCCGCACCACTACTAGTCATTTCCTTTCCATGCTACTCCCAAATACAGTCTCCAGTTAACACCCACACGGGTTCCTTTTATCGTGCTCAGTATCTCAGAAACCATAAATTGTTGAGGAAGAGTTCAAAGTACAAAAATTAGTTACTCTAAACCATTCCAAGGAAGCGGTTCCAGGGCACTTCTGCGCATGCGGAAGTGTACATAATGCCGACCGACGCCTTAAAGCCGAGGAAAATTCATCTATCCCACAGCGGTTTCTCTTCCCTTAATTTAAATAAAATCACGTCTCGCATTAAAATACGTATCGGAAAATAACTACGAGAAAGCTCTTCTTTATAGCTCCGTAAATGATAGTTTACGAAATAACATGAGCTCCCTGATGTAAATAAGTCAAGCCCAGGGCTCCTTTTGTGGCATGTCTGTGATACACTGGCGACGTCTTTTATTTCCTTCTTGTGCCGTAATTTACTGGAAGTGTTGCAGCATATCTGATACCGATCTGGAGTTTATTTATCTGCTATGGCGTTGCCTCTTAGGAGCTCCCAACGAGGACCAATTTCGATGATCACAGCTGGATTCGAGAAAAAAGTTGAAAATATACTAAGGTAAACTAGAGGTACTATGCCTATTGTCATTACAGGAATCAAATCACCTGGAGAACGTCGTCTACTAATATCAGGTGGTTGGACGGTGGACTCATATTCTAGTGCGCAAGTGCTGAAACCAGTCCAGCGATCGTGATTTAAATTTTTCCACGTTTTCTTAAATAAATTCAGGTGAATTCGGGGGATAATTGATTCAAAAAGGTGGCGGTAGATTTTTCCCTCTTATCTTCAAGTCTCGTCATTAAGCCCTAATTTGGCTTTAATTTACACTGTCTGACAGAAAAATGAAGTAACCGGTAAACATGGTGGGATATAATTGTAACTTCGGGTGATTAGAGTTGCAATTCTCGGTAACAGGCAGAAGGGCCATCATAGTGCATTAATGTTGTTACTAGGCCTGGTAAAGTATGTATATAAGGTACGTGAACAACGTCAGATGTCGAGTGATCACTGTGAAAGACAAGGATATGCCACGTACAAGAGTGAGACCACATTATCCAGATTTGTGAGGCCCTCAGATGTGACATTGGCCCGATGTAGGAGTACATGGGAACACGAGAGCAGGCATATTCAACCTCAAGGTTCTGGTCATCCACGTCTGATCACAAGGGACTATCAACGTATTTTGTCCACCAAGCACACTGTAACCCCTTCACATCTGTACTTGGCATCCAAGAACAAGTAAAGGGCTCAGTGCAACGTTTTGTGTCAGCCCACACTATTGGTCAGAGTGTAGCGGCAGGTGCACTAGGGAATTACCGTCCCATGCAACAACTGCCGTTAATACCACAACATAAATGACTGTGTTTGAAGTGGTGCCGTGAATGGGAAATATGGACTGTTCGCGAGTGGCTTCGCATCATTTTCATTGATGTATCATGATTCTGCAATCCTGGATGACCATCATCAGCGAGTATGGACCTGGGGAGTGCCTCATCTTCCAGTGTTTTGGAGGGGCCCAGCAGTGTTACTCTTGGCATCATGTTGTGGAGCACCATCATGTATGACTTCACGTTGCAGCTGGTAGAGATTGAGGTACATTACCGATATCCTGTGGCGTCCTGTGTTATTTCTCATGTGACAGTATCATGATGCTATTTTACAAAAGGGCAGGTCTCGTCCACATATGGAACGTGTTAGCCACTTGGTGTTGGAGTACTCCTGTGGCTAGCAAGATCCCCAGCTCCGTCCCAGATGACCAGCTTGGACATCAACTCTGTTCTAGTGTCAGTATCCAGGATATCAAGGACCAGTTACGACAGTTGTGGGTCAGCTTGCCTCAGGAGATGATACACTGGCTTTATGACACCCTTCCCAATCGAATCAGCGCATGTATGTAGTACAGAGGGGCTGCAACGCCATACTCACATTGAAGAGCCAAGGAAACTGGCACACTGGCCTAATATCGTGGGGGCCCCCGCGAGCATACAGAAGTGCCGCAACACGACATGGCATTGACTCGACTAATGCCTGAAGTAGTGCTGGAGGGAACTGACACCATGAATACTGCAGCCCTGTCCATAAATCCATAAGAGTACGAAGGGGTGCAGATCTCTTCTGAGCAGCACATTGCAGGTTATTCCAGATATGCTCAATAATGTTCATGTCTGTATGTTTGGTGGCCAGCGGAAGTGTTTACAATCAGAAGAGCGTTCCTGGAGCCACTTTGCAGCAATTCTGTACGCTTGAGGTGTCACATGGTTCTGCTGGAATTGCCCAAGCCCGTCGGAATGCACAACGGACAAGAATGGATGAAGGTGATCAGACACTATACTTACGTACGTGTCACCTGTTAGAGTCTTGTCTAGACGTATCAGGGGTCCCATTTCACACCAACTTCACACGCCCCACACCATTACAGAACCTCCACCAGCTTGAACAATCCCCTGCTGACATGCAGGGTACATGGATTCATGAGACTGTCTCCAGATCCGTACGCGTCCATCCATTCGATACAAATGAAACAAGATTCGTCCGACCAGGCAACATGTTTCCAGTCATCAACAGCCCACTGTTGGTATTGACGGGCCGAGACGAGGCATAAAGCATTATGTCGTGCAGTCATCAAGAGTACACCAGTGGGCCTTCGGCTCCGAAAGCCGATATCGATGATGTTTCGTTGAATGGTTCGCACGCTGACACTTGTTGATAGCCCAGTACTGAAATCTGCAGCAATTTGCGAAAGGTTGCGCATCTGTCACACTGAACGATTCTCTTCAGTCGTCATTGGTCCCGTTCTTGCAGGATCTTTTGCCTTCCGCAGCGATGTCGGAGATTTGATGTTTTACCGAATTCCTTATATCCACGGTACATTCGTGAAATGGTCGTACGGGAAAATTCCCAATTCATCGCTATCTCACAGATGCTATGTCCCATCGCTCGAGAGCCGACTTTAACACCACGTTCAAACTTACTTAAATCTTGATAACCTGCCAATGTAGCAGCAGTAACCGATGTAACAATTGCGCCAGACACTTGTCGTCCTATACAGGCGATGCCGACCGCAGCGCCGCATTCTACGTGTTTGCATATCTGTGTATTTGAATAGGCATGCTATACCAGTTTCTTTGGCGCGTCAGTGTATAAGCGGGTTCATCTTTGTATATACAAAGATTCGGCGGTAATCACTGAAAGAACATCACATATCCTTGCTACCCGTACAGTTTCATTTCGTTTTCTCCCACCGGTCTGGGTTCTTCATTTGTATTGTCAAGTAGTGTATTTCCGCATACTAAGTGCAATAATGAAAGAAAAGTTGACCCACTGATTCTAAAAAGAGTACTACAAAGGACCGTTATCACCGATGAGTGGATACCATGCATCAACATTTTAGGTAGACGTGCTGTTATTGAACTACTAAACTTCTAATAAAAAAATGGCTGCAGGAGTACAAAACTTCCAATCGAGCTATCTGTATTTCCTTATAGAGAACACCACGGGGAGGGCGCAGTTGAGACTGTCAGTAATGTTGAAGGGTCTATAACAGCTTGGTCAGTTGTCTCACAGTTATATACGAGTTCTTTTGTCACACTGAAAGTCAATGTAACTTGACAGATCCATGCAGTCATGTGAGGCGTCCCATACATTCATTGGCACATGTATTCTTCGCAGCAACGAAGTGCCCCACAATCAGAGCATTGGAAATGTGTGGCCGAACTTAATTAAAAGCAACGATAAGTTGTATGATACATCGTGAGCCATGGAGAAATCGTCAATTTGGTGATAGTGAGAAGTGTGGCGTGGGTAGAGTGGCGGGATAAAACTTGTAGGAGGAAACCAAGTCTAGCCTATAGTAAGCAGGTTAAAGTGGATGTAGCTTGCAGTGGCTACGCAGAGATGAGGGACTAACAAGGAGAGCTGCACACATGAGTCATCGAACTAAAGACCGCAACAACAGGTACGGTGAGCGTGTGGTTGAAACTTATGTATTCTTCTTGACCTGCACTTGTCTCCAAATAAAATTCTATTGAGCACCATTGTAATCTACATCGAAACATTAGGCAATGACTTATTTTGTTGATCACCACACAGGATTTATTCGTACACTGATAAGCCAAAACGTTATAACCGTTGCTCATCGCGAGGTTGTATGCTACCTAGTGGCGCTGAGAGCATGCCACGCGGTAAGGGGAGTATTTGAGCAGAGCAAAGACGAATGAGGAACCACTGTAGTGGTTATACGTGGCGCAAATGCGGAAACCCGCCGACTTAAGAGACTTTGACAAAAGCCAGATTGTTAAGGCCCCGTCCTGGGAGCGGAGCATCCCGGAAACGGTGACGCTGGTCGTCTGTTTGCATGCTACTGTGGTGAGCATCTATCGAAAATGGCTGAAGAATATTGAAAGCACGATTAGGCGACAAGAAGTTGAGTGTCCGTTCCTCACCACAGAACGTAGGGATCAGAAGCTTGACCACTCTCTAAAGCAGGACAGGTGGTGATCTGTGGCAGACACGACTACAGGATATAGTGCTGTAGCAGGCACTAGTGTTTTGAAGCACACCGTTCAGTGCAGATTGCTGAACATGGTGTTCCGCAGCAGAGGACCCCTACGTGTTCCCATGTTGACCCAACAACATGATTGCAGTGGGCACAGCATCATCGAGATTGGACCGCGGATCAATGGACTCTTTTCGCCTCGTCGGGTGAATCCCGTTTGTTGTTAAAACAGATCGATGGTCGTGTCCAGATACGTGCTGATAAAGCTGTCATCCAGGCGAATGGCTGCAAGAAACATGCAGCGCGCAATGGACGCAGGCCAGTGGGAGAAGTATTATGCTATGGGAGACATTCACCTGGGCTTCCACGGGACCTATGGTAGTAAACGCAGGGTCTGTGACAGCTGTGTACTACGTGAACATTATTAGGGTCGGACCACCTGTAACCCCTTCCCTACCAGTGATGGCATCTACCAGCAGGATAACTGTCTTGTGTCACAAGGCCAGAATCGTGCTGCAGTGGTCTGAGGAGCATGATAGCGAACTCATGTTGATGTCTTGACCATCAGAACTGGCTCTTCTGAAACCGATGAAACCCACCTGGGATGCTATCGGGCACCAGCTCCACGCCCGCAAACCAGCCGCCCGTAAATTACGGGATGCGCGTGACCTGTAGGCATCTGATGTCACAAATATCTCGAAACCTGTCAAATACTTGTCGAATCCGGCACGCAGAATCACTGCTGCATTGCGTTCCAGAGGTGAATCGACACGCTTTTAACTAGGTGCTCATAATTTTTTGTCTCATCAATGTATGTTCATCTATGTTACGAGAAATAAGGCAGAATTGGATTCCAACGATGGTCTTCCAATACATTACATAGTTGTTCAGAAGCTATTAGCCAATCCCCTACCTCCCTAACCCTTGTAAAACATTTACTAGAAAATGTGTACCCCTGGAAAGATGGAATAAGACAACATTTTCCAAAACACAGATAGCTGGCGCCGCTACATCTGCTTCCACGTCACTTGGATATCACAATACAAATGCTGTAATTGGGAAATAGCACAGCCTTACCACAATCCAGAGTCACAAGTAGTAACACTCAGGTAGCAACAATATGATACTGAGCCGACTGGAATCGGCAACCAGATGGCTCGGTTTGTGGTGCGGTGTGGCGGTGCTTACCTTGGGCGGTCGGTCCTCAGGCACTCCCAGACTGGGTTCGCGCCGGCGCCGCGCGCGCCCTCTTTATACGGCGGCCCTAACCGCGTTAGGCCGCGCTTCCGCCACTAATTGCCTTACGCCGGCCGGCAATCCGCTTAGCTGCCGCGAAACTGCGCCAAGCGCTACTGTGTGTGTATGCTTGTTGCGAGGGCGCCTCTTCTTCCTCTCGTTATATTAACGCTGCTTTGCTGTCACTCTGCAAATCCGAGCGTCCTGGCTTCTGTCCCAGGCTGCACAAGTACTTTTTCTTTATGATGCTCTAAGCACTTTAAATACACTGACGGAAATGGAAGGGGTTGCACCATGAACACCTTGACCGAACTGATACTGCAGTATTTCCGTGCCAGTGGGATATGTTGATTAAAATTTCATCCTTATGCGAGCTTATTTTCAGTGCAGCAAAATGGCATTCTTACCGATGATGAGTGATGTGAGTACATGGTGGCTTTTGGGTGTGTCTAACATTACTGGAGCTTTTCGTGTGGAGATCACAACATGGAATTCCTAGAAGACGTTCGCATGTAGCTTATCGCCATTTTTTGGTTCTGGAGCAAGGTTGAATCATTGTCATGAGGGACATAACATCATCATACCTCATATCGCAGATTGTCTGTTATATACATATAAAACTGAGTACGTGTTTATGAATCTTTTCCCAAGCCCCTGGATTGACTTCAGCCACATCTGGCACAGCAGCCCTCACAAATATCAGTGTTGTGGGTTTATAGCCTGCTAGATCCAATAGGAGTGGAGATACAGACAAAAACATGTTTTTTCCTAGCCCCTGATATATAGACCACCCTGAATAACAGTCATGTTGTATGGGAACAGTACCAGCCTGAATCACCTGCTTTGTGGGGCAGGCTACACGTCAGGGGCAGAATCAGTTTTTCAGGCCCCAACATGCAGGCTGCCCTGCATGACAAGTGTGTTGTGCAAGTCGTATCAGCTTGCTTTATTTAACCAGAGGGAGGAGGGGGGGGGAAGAAAGATATAGTCAGAGAGAGGGAGTGGACAAAATGTTCAAAGAGAGGGAGAGGAGAAGATGAAGAGACTGAGAGAGTGAGGAGGAGGATATAGACAGATAGAGGTGGGAGGGTGAAGTGGACAGACAGAGGAAGAGGTGGATGTAGAGAGGGGGAGGAGGAAGTGTGTGACTGCGTATGCAGGTTGAGAAAAAGGCTAGTAGTGAAACAACTGTAGAATGAATGGTTATGAAATGGTCAATGGTGTGGCTTGAAGAGGAGATGCAGGTCCCTCCAGAAGGCCACCATGAGAGGATCGTGAAATTGTTCGATTGTGTCTGACGAATAAACTGATGACAATAGACAAAATATTGAAAGTCACCATAAACCGTCAGGAACAGATTAGCGGAGAGTGGGTTGAGTTCTCTCGTTGAAATTGATCGTTTATTGGTGATAAAAAACCCCAGATAACAGAAATCTCCGTATTGTAGAGCCTGAGGCAATTGGGTCATTCAGTGTGTCCAGTGATGGGGTTCGCTTCGGTCTGAATCGCCATCATGGATATGAAAGCAGGGCTGATTTCGTAATTGTTTAAGCCATGTTTAATACTCGTCATTATGTGGCAAGAATGGTCAACTATGTTGTATACCCTGCAAGACCATGGGACTAAACTCGATTTTCCATCAGAATAATGTAAGATCCTACATTTCAGTGTACATGACATCTGTCTTGAGGAATGCATCGATCCTTGACTATCCTGCTCTGTCCTCTGATTTATCGCAGACAGAGCTTGTATGGGATACAATGGGTAGATATATGTTTTCATACCAGCCTCTTGTCAGTATTGTTCATGAAATGACACAGCATGTGTTTCATGCATACCAAAAAATTCCTGAAGGTGACTTTCGGAGGTTGTTTACTACAGTCACAAAACGAATACAAAAGAGTATTCGTACCTGTGGAGGGCCACACATCATAGTGATTGTGGTGATGCACATCTGTTTAGGATAGAATGAATCGTTAATCATTTGATGTTCGTTACGTGATGAATATTTCCACGAAATGTGATAAATATTGGACTGGTGCTCCATGACGTAACATTCCATTTCCGTAAGTGTATAACGAGATACAGTGTGTTATGGATGGAAGAAAGTGTCATTGGACTCAAAGATCAAACACTATAAGCCAACAGCGAAGAATGTGGTACTATATGCTACTAACACGGGGGGGGGGGGGGGGGAGTCCAGTACTAGATGGGGAGCACTCAAAATTAAATCATTTAAAAGGGTTCACCTCTCTATTTCTTCCGACTTCGGATAGATTGAGGTCGAAGCTGATGACACAGAAATTGTTTTGTACCACGTGGGAATCGCCAGAAAATGAAGGTTCCAGGGGACTCGAGATGTGCATTGATACTACAGTTTCATAAGGAGGGTAATATTGCTGGCTTGAACAAGTACATAGGCTTATCTCTTTTACCAGTCACCTTTGTCAACTTTAAGAAGGCCTATGTCTGTTGACAGACAGAGAGTTTTGAAAATGTTGAAGAGCTAAGTGAACATTGTCCATATTTATAGGCTACTGGTGACTGAAATTTCGTGGAAAGATCACGCTGCAACGAGAAACGTCTTTGTTTTAATGACTGTCACATCAATCCGCGTATCATTCAAAAGCAGCTGGCTTTCTTTGGAATTTTTCGATGCTGTTCCTGAAGCCTATCTGGTAAAGATCCCACACCCAACAGCGATACTCCATAAGAGGAGTACATCTGTTGCATCTTGCAAATGGTCTGCCAGTAAAATTCAGTCTTTGATTCGCTATCCACACAAGATTTTCTTTGTGATCGTTCCAATTTAAAATGATCGTAATTGTAATCCCTAGTTATTAAATTGAATTGACAGCCTTAATGTTTGTGTGGTTTGTCGTATTAAACAAATTTAACGGATTCCTTGTAGTACAATTTCCATTATTGCCGATTTTTGCACCATCCAGATATCTTGTCCGAATCATTTTTCAATTGGTTTCGATCTTCTGATGACTTTACTAGACGGTAAACGACAGAATCATCTGCAAACAATCTAATAGGGCTGTTGAGATTGTTTCCTAAATCTTTTATATGCAGAGTGTTTTAGAAATGAATGCAGAAAAATGAGACGGCTGGTAGAGTGGTTCATGAAGAGCAGCTTTCACATTCCAACCCTTGTTCGCATCACTTAACAGTCGACGCTAGGTTCATTTAACAGCGTAACGCGCCGGCGGGAAGGTAGGAATACAGCCCCCATATGAGTCGAAATGGTTGCAGGTATTCCAGGCGGCACAACACATCGGAGTTTTTTCCGGCATTTGGCGGGTTTCGAACTCGTGCTTGGTAGTGCAAATGCCGGTTTGATATAAGTCTCAGGGAGGGCACCACTTCTGCACATTGTAGAGTCTGCTTCGCACTGCAGAGACTGTTTCGCCCTGCGTCTGTGTGTCATCAAATTGGGACACTCTTGTGTTTGGTACTGTGCAGAGCGGACGGGAAATGGAGCGCTTTTCTTGGGAGGAAAGGGCACACATGCACTGTGCTGCAATTGCTCTGGCTGTTCAACAGTTGCACGTTCATCAGTTTCTAAATCGTCGAGTGCCAGATCCAAGTACGTTCACCTCCGTCCACAGGTCCCTGAGAGAGACACGTGCACTTGACGTGAATTGTCCACTGACGACGTATCGTTATGGCATATGTTCATTTCAGGCCTACATCGAAACCCGATGCATTCATTTTGTAATACAGGTGCGAAGGTCAGACGGACGCGGTCGCCAATGCACAGTGCATACACCAAAGTTTGAAGAGGAGGCGTTAGCACTGCTGAAAAACGTGCCCTAACAAGGTCGCGGAGTGTTGCTCACGAAATGGGTGTAAGCTGTTCTACTGTCTGTCGTGTGTCGAATGAAGCTGACTTGCGCCCTTAACCGCCTTCAGAAAGTCCAAATCCTTAAGCCAGAAAATTTTCTGCGTCGCATTGACTTCTGCCAGTGGTTTTTGCAGAAGCGTGCCATTAAACCTGAATTTCAACTCGTTGTACTTTTTACGGACGAGGCATCCTTTAAAAGAGAAGATGCGTTCAATAGCTACAGTCAACACGTGTGCGCACGGGAAAATCCTCACACAATCTTTGTTCGTGGTCATCAAGACGGCTTCGCTACCAACGTTTGGGCGGATTTGGTGGGCGATAATCTGATTTGTTCATACATGCTCCCCTGACGACTGAATGCGAATTGATACTTACATTTCTTAAGGGAAACTCTGCCAGAGTTATTGGAACACGGGCCACTCAACGTGCGACAGCGCGTGTGGTACCAACATGATGGTGCATCTACGCACTTCGCTCATGTGGTGCGAAAACATTTAAGTGAAACTTTTGGTGAGAACTGAAAAGGGCGCAGTAGGCCAGTGGCATGCCTGCAATTTCCGTCGACTTGACACCCCTTAATTTGTTTCGTCTGGGGACACCTGAAATCTGTTGTTTACGAAACACCGATCGAGATGGATGAAGAGCTGATAGCGCCAATTATGGAAGACAGTGATGAAATCCGCACTTTGCCAGGGGTGTTTGAAAGTGTGCGACAGTCAGTCAGGCGTCGTTGCACGGCGTGCATTCAGGCATGAGGGAGTAATTTCGAGCAGTTTTTGTAACTGTTCGCAAATACAGGTCATGAAACATCAACCCTACCTCTCTTTTTTCCTTGTTGCCGGTAAGAAATTGAAGAAATAGGCCTGCAGAACTGCCGTCACGTCGACTCGAATGGTGGGCTGTATGCCTACATTCCCGTCGGCGCGCGACGCTGTTAAATGACGCGTATCGCCGAACGTTACCAGATGCGGACATAAGGGGTGCACCGTGAAAGTTGCTTGTTATGAGCCACTCTACCATTCCTCTCATTTTTTTTACATTCATTTTAGAAACACCCTGTAGATTAGAGACAGCAGAACGCATATAACGCTTCCTTTAGAAACACTAGAAATCACTTCTGTTTTACACAATAATTGTCCATCAGATTCTACGAAATGTGACCTTTCTGAAAGGAAATTTGGAATCCGGAAGCACAACTGCAACGATACTCCATAGGCATACAGTTTGATTAGAAGCCACTTGTGAGGAACTGTATCAAAAGGCTCCTGGTAATCTAGAAATATGGAATGAATCTGAGATCTCATCTCAATAGCACTCATTACTTCGTTATTTTCCTTGCGTATCTCATGAAGGCATGAATGGTATTTAAAACATGGTAAACTTTGATTTCTCTCACTTCGCTTCTAATTTTTGTTCTCCGGGTCAGGATTCTCTGCTTGAAATGCACACATTTGCCCTTCTCCATCATCCCCAAATGTTTCTGTTATGGAAACAGCCCATAAACATAAAAATATGAGTTGTGCCAACTGCAAGATAGAATACATGTACATTGTAATTAATTTTATTTTTCATAAATCATTGACTAATGCCTAAAGATAAATTTTATTAAGGCTGTACATTCCAGAACATCACTGTGCTGTATAGGTCACTTTCACAATATTAGAGAACTCGAAACTTTCTTATAATGAATTACTTTGTAAAAAAAAAAAAAATTGCTACCCATTCTGATTATTACTTCAAGAACGTTTTTTTAAGGTTTACAGGTTTACGACATTTGGTAGATGCATAAGTTAGCAGCGTTTTTGATTCGCGTGTTGGTATTCCGGTTGCTATGCGTTTGTTTATCGATTGTCATTTTTATTTGTTGTTCACTCTTATTATTTGAGTTTATATATTGTCATTTTGTCATTTGGAGATAGTGGGTGGAACTGTGGAGCTACAGAATGGCATGACAAGTGGAGGAATCGGAACATTTCCGACACATTCTTCTGTTTGAGTTCAGCAGAGGAGGCAGCCAGAAACTTTCGCACCGTGTATGGGGATACTGCCATTGGGTAGAGCACGGCAAGGAAATGGTTTCTTGTTTTAAGGAGGATCGTTTTAACATTAGTGACTCTCCACGTTCAGGAAGACCAGAGGGGTTGAATGAAGATCGTTTAAACGCATTAATCCACAATGATCCACGTTTGCATGCAATGGGGAAGATTCAAAAATCGGGTGACTACCGCATGCTCTGAGCCAAAATCACGAAAATCAGCGGGTAGCCATAAGTGCATCTCTGATTGCTCGTCATCACTTGATTCGTAAGCAAACCAACCGTTTCTAGCCTGTACAGCTACTATTGACGAGAAATAATATTTTTGTGCTAAGATAAGGGAAAGAAAGGAATAGTTAAGCCCAAAAAAAAGCAGCAACTCCTGCCCGCATCCACAATAGATAATGTTATGCATGTGGTGGAACAGCGATGGTGTGGTGTAACCATCACTCCTGACGCAACCCAAGAACAAGGACAAGGAAGACCGCGTGAAGTGTTGGTACTCCACCATAACGGCCGCCCGCATTCTGCTGGACTGACAAAAAACCACCATATAGGAGTTGGGTTTGGAAGTCATCCTGCACCTACCTTATTCACCTAATCTTGCACCCTCAGTTTTGCGTCTTTTCAGTTTTCTGTCGAACAATCTTCAAGGAACTTCCTTTCTGGATGAAAATGCGCTCCGAACATGGCTCGAAGAGTTCTTCACCTCAAACCCACGTGATTTCTACAGTCGCGGAATCGAGAAGTGACGCCAGCGTTGGCAGACCGTAAAAATAGTGAAGGAGAATGTATTATCGATGACTAAAGTCTCTGTTACGTGTATCTGTTGCGTTTATTAAACTTACAGAAAATAAGCTGTGATCTTATGCGAAGTTCACCGTAGCGGCAAGCTCCTCGTGTATCGCCTTGCGCGGCGCTTAAGATTGGCGCCACGTTCATGTCGCTCCCGGGATTCACTGCTAGTGGTTGCAGATATGATGGGAGATGGGATTCAGCATCACTACAATTAAAACAGTGAAATTATTGATTATATGAACTATAACTAAATACACTGTGCTCACCAATGTCACTGTAGGTGCTGGAAATGTATTCCTCTTTCTAGAAGGCGCAGTTCAACAGTTTACATTTATTTGCGAACACCTTTGCCAATGTTTCACATGTAATCGATTGCAGGTAATCAATTATCGCTGTCTTCAGTTCATCTATTGTCTGTATTCTTTTGAAACACAAATGTTTCAGCCATACCCCAAAGAAAATAGTCGGGTGGTAACGGATCCGGAGAACGCGCTGCCCACAACCCTTTCATAATTACTCTGTCTCCAAATATTTCATTTAAAAGTAGTATAGCGAATGGTGCACCATATAAAAAGTAGCGTTGTCTTGTTGGAAAATTGAATTATTGATCTCATTTTCATTCAGTAGGCCAGTAACTGGATAAATTATCTGGGAACAATAGACATCGGAAGTGAAGGCAGTATCGAAAAAAATCTGGCATATAATTCGCTCCCGCTTTATGACAACCCACATACCGATTTTCTTTGCGTACAATGGCGTTTCTCTTCAGACATTTAGGTTTGCTGATGACCAAATTCGTGAATTTTGGGAATTAATGTAGCCAGATAGGTGAAACCAAGCGTTATCAGTGAAAAAATTTCGATCTAAAATACCAACTCCATGTTGGCTAACAAAACAAATCGCTGAAACCATTCACAAGATGCCACTCCTTTCTCATGGTCCATACAATGTGATTGTTGTATAGCAGTAATTTCATATAGACACATCCCCAGTTCTTTAGCTACGACCTTATACGCTGTCCTATAAGAGACTTTAGCCTCTTGTGATAATCTCCTCACTGATTTTCATGGACTCCGCAACATGATGTCCGAAATGTCGTCAAGCTTCCATTCAGTTAAAGTAGTGGACTTTCCAGTTCGTCCTGCATTATGAACTGAACTTTTTGTCTGTAATTTGCGAATTAAATCTCGTACAGTGTCCCGATGTGGACACATCGAAGCAGGAAAAAGCAATCTAAATTGTCGCCTCAAGTGGACCATGAAGTTTCCTCCTGCACGAAAAATCTCTTCTACTAAAAACTCTCTGCAGTAGTAAGCATTCCCACTACACTCAGCTTACACAAGAACTAAGCAGTAAGACAACAACTGCAACCTACACACAACGCTATTACCCCCACCCTACCACTGCAAGTCCACGGAACACGTGCAGGCGAGACTTCAATGTACTGTCAGCCTTACGCGCCCTGCTGCTACTGACAGACTTCGCGGACGCACATTATTATCGGAGTACTCACAGATGGACGTCTAATTGAGTGTATTTTATATTTCAGGTGCCATGTACACTAAAGAGTCAAACAAACTGGTACCCTACCTAATATCGTGTAGGGCCCCCGCGAAAACGCAGAAGTGCCGCAACACGACACAGCGTGGACTCGACTAAAGTCTGAAGTACCGCTGGAGGGAAGTGACACCATGAATCCTGCAGGGCTGTCCGTCAATCCGTAAGAGTACGAGCGGGTGGAGATCTCTTCTGAACAGCACGTTGCAACACATCCCAGATATGCTCAACAGTGTTCGTGTCTGGGGAATTTGGTGGCCAGTAGAAGTGTTTAAACTCAGAAGAGTGTTCCTGGAGCCACTCTGTAGCAATTCTGGAAGTGTGAGTGTTACATTGTCCTGCTGGAATTGCCCAAATCCGTCGGAATGAACAATGGACATGAATGGATGCAGATGATCAGACAGGACGCTCACGTACGTGTCACGTATCAGAGTCGTATCTAGACGTATCAGGGGTCCCATATAACTCCAACTGAACACGCCCCGCACCATTACAGAGCCTCCACCAGCTTGAACAGTCCCCTGCTGACATGCAGGGTCCATGGAATATATGAGGTTTTCTCCATACCCGTAAACGTCCATCCGCTCGATACAATTTGAAACGAGACTCGTCCGATCAAGCAACAAGGATACATGAGTGGGATTTCGGCTCCGAAAGCCCATATCGATGATGTTGCGTTGAATGGTTCGCACACCGACACTTGTTGATGGCCCAGCATTGAAATCTGCAGCAATTTGCGGAAGGGTTGCACTTCTGTCACGTTGAACGATTCTCTTCAGTCGTAGTTGGTCCTTTTCTTGCAGGACCTTTTCCCGGCCTCTGCTATGTCGGAGATTCGATGTTTTACCGGATTCCTTATATTAACGGACACTCGTGATCTGGTCGCACAGGAAAAACTCCACTTCTTCGCTACCTCGGAGGTGCTGTGTCCCAGAGCTCTTGCGCCGTCTATAACAGTACGCTCAAACTCACTTAAATCTCGATAACCTGCTATTGCAGCAGCAGTAACCGATATAACAACTGCGCCAGACACTTGTCTTATATAGGCGTTTCCTAATTTTGCCTGTTTACATATCTCTGTATTTGAGTAGGCCTGCCTAAACCAGTTTTTTTGGCACTTCAGTGAAAATACGAAAAGCACAGCAGCTGTCATTAAATATCATTTACATCTGATTATCAAGTTTAGAGATTCAACTATTTAAACCATCACGGAAACAGAGATTTTGGATTATCAAATGCATAAATGTGTGAGATGGTTGTAGTAAGTATAATAACTTATGGCATGTTGTGGGTATGGTCTTCAGTCTCAAGACTGGTTAGATGTAGCTCTCTATGGCTGCCTGGTCTGTGCAAGTCTCTTCATCTCTGTGTAACTACTGCAACCTACATCCACTTGTAACTGTATCTAGGTCTCCCTGAACAATTTTTACCCTACCCCTACTGCTCTCTATTACCGTTTTAACTATTCCTTGATGCCATAGGTTGCGTACTGTCATCCTGTCACTTCTTTTAGTCAAATTGTGCCATAAACCTCCTTTCTTCCTAGTTCCATGCAATACCTCTTCATTAATTACTCGAACTGTCCATTTTAATCTTCAGCGCCCTTCCGTATCGCCATATTTCATAAGCTTCTATTGCCTTTTGTTGCATACGATACATAATATAGCTCAAATCTTTCGTTCTTTCCTGTTTTTCAGTTGACTGTGTGTAACGAGTGAAATGAATTCAGTGAGCAGCAACTCAGATTGAAGAACTGTAAATACGGTACCGTTTTATCATATTTTGGGAGCCAGGTTTATTGTTGACACGTGATGTCGCTAATTTTTTTTCTGGATTTTTCCCGCATTCTATCGCGGAATGTTTACTGTCTCTAATATGACGCTTCTCGAGGTTCAGTGATTTGTTAGTAAATAGTAACTACTATTTTCATTTTAACTCCGGGTGTCTCTAAGTTGAACGAATGGGATTTTGAATAATACCCGTTCTACGTACTGTTGATGTGCTATTGACAACGAATATTACTACATTTTCATGTTTGCCCAGTTGAATCACATGCGAAGTATAATTCCCTG
Source organism: Schistocerca americana (assembly GCF_021461395.2). NCBI lineage: Eukaryota > Metazoa > Arthropoda > Insecta > Orthoptera > Acrididae > Schistocerca > Schistocerca americana. The sequence goes on along the minus strand of NC_060125.1, from coordinate 597,144,688 downwards.
CGATTGAAAATACACTCCTGGAAATTGAAATAAGAACACCGTGAATTCATTGTCCCAGGAAGGGGAAACTTTATTGACACATTCCTGGGGTCAGATACATCACATGATCACACTGACAGAACCACAGGCACATAGACACAGGCAACAGAGCATGCACAATGTCGGCACTAGTACAGTGTATATCCACCTTTCGCAGCAATGCAGGCTGCTATTCTCCCATGGAGACGATCGTAGAGATGCTGGATGTAGTCCTGTGGAACGGCTTGCCATGCCATTTCCACCTGGCGCCTCAGTTGGACCAGCGTTCGTGCTGGACGTGCAGACCGCGTGAGACGACGCTTCATCCAGTCCCAAACATGCTCAATGGGGGACAGATCCGGAGATCTTGCTGGCCAGGGTAGTTGACTTACACCTTCTAGAGCACGTTGGGTGGCACGGGGTACATGCGGATGTGCATTGTCCTGTTGGAACAGCAAGTTCCCTTGCCGGTCTAGGAATGGTAGAACGACGGGTTCGATGACGGGTTGGATGTACCGTGCACTATTCAGTGTCCCCTCGACGATCACCAGTGGTGTACGGCCAGTGTAGGAGATCGCTCCCCACACCATGATGCCGGGTGTTGGCCCTGTGTGCCTCAGTCGTATGCAGTCCTGATTGTGGCGCTCACCTGCACGGCGCCAAACACGCATACGACCATCATTGGCACCAAGGCAGAAGCGACTCTCATCGCTGAAGACGACACGTCTCCATTCGTCCCTCCATTCACGCCTGTCGCGACACCACTGGAGGCGGGCTGCACGATGTTGGGGCGTGAGCGGAAGACGGCCTAACGGTGTGCGGGACCGTAGCCCAGCTTCATGGAGACGGTTGCGAATGGTCCTCGCCGATACCCCAGGAGCAACAGTGTCCCTAATTTGCTGGGAAGCGGCGGTGCGGTCCCCTACGGCACTGCGTAGGATCCTACGGTCTTGGCGTGCATCCGTGCGTCGCTGCGGTCCGGTCCCAGGTCGACGGGCACGTGCACCTTCCGCCGACCACTGGCGACAACATCGATGTACTGTGGAGACCTCACGCTCCACGTGTTGAGCAATTCGGCGGTACGTCCACCCGGCCTCCCGCATGCCCACTATACACCCTCGCTCAAAGTCTGTCAACTGCACATACGGTTCACGTCCACGCTGTCGCGGCATGCTATCAGTGTTAAAGACTGCGATGGAGCTCCGTATGCCACGGCAAACTGGCTGACACTGACGGCGGCCGTGCACAAATGCTGCGCAACTAGCGCCATTCGACGGCCAACACCGCGGTTCCTGGTGTGTCCGCTGTGCCGTGCGTGTGATCATTGCTTGTACAGCCCTATCGCAGTGTCCGTAGCAAGTATAGTGGGTCTGACACACCGGTGTCAATGTGTTCTTTTTTCCATTTCCAGGAGTGTATTTTATATTTGCCCCATAAAATTACACGTGTCATTAAAGAACTACGACGTAGCTGTTCCCTTTCAGGTAGCGTAAAGTGATTAACTGGTTGTATTGGACTGTGATTGCTTGGCTATAAACCAGGAAGCTACGGCAGCAAATAACAGGTTGATTATCTGTAGGCGTGAGCCGTACTCACAATGGCTGGTTCTACAGTAATCTATGAAGGATGGCACGTCTATGGGCTACGAGAAGCCCGCAATATCGGTTCTGTATAGAGCGTAGCGCTATAGTTCAAGACTTAATGGGGGCTCTGCAGCTTACAGCGCAACGATCCTGCAATAAGCAGGCCTTGTCAGTTACAACTACTTCGAACAGTATAATACAGTACTTTTACTACCGCTCTCACGATTTCGTTGTTCTGTGCGTGAAAAATTAAAGACACTAAAAAACAAATGACACTGGTTAACTGAAGATTAAGTAAATTTAAATTTAAATACGTTGCGGTAACAAGAAATTTTGCGGTATGCTACTCTCATCTTGACATGTATCGTGTGAGCACAAAGTTATCACGACGCTTACATTACAGGACAGTCTCCAGTTGTCTCTCCAGTAGCCTGCGGACCTGCACTCGCCAATCTCCTGCTTTTGGTTCAAATAGCTTCTGTGTTATTCCTCATTCTGAGAGACGAGAATAAAAGCTGAAGAGCAGGCTGTGCTCATTTGTATCGGTCTGTGGCCGGCCTTGTTATGCAGGCTGTTTGAAGAGGATGCCAACATAAGCTACAGTATGGTCCATGCAGAGGAAAAACATCCCATGAGAATATTCTCTACTCTCAGTTAGTTTCGTGAGAGCTGTATTAGACTCACTGCATTGGCCAAACTGCTCACTTTAATACAAGTCACTTCTATAGAAATATACAAACACCTTTTACAAAGTGCTGCAGTGAAGCGATATCTTTTACCTATGTGACTTACCTGAGTTAAAAAGGTAGCAATATTTTACTTTAGTACGTTAGTTATTCTTGTAACCCAGTCGACGAAGATGAAAACAAGGCGAATAGGGGAAAAATTTCTGTAGTCACTATTTTTTGTACAGTGGTAGGATATGATATCATGAACAACATACTGAACGTGTGGGGAGTGAGCATTGGGGTGTTGATGGGGCCTTTCAGGGTCAGTTTTTTGCTCTTTCCTCGAATAATTCGAAAAGCGCGGCTTTTAGCGAAGTTTCCCAGTACAAGTTGAAACTACATTCAATTTCCTACAAAAAGGATCCTATTAATTTTTTCTGTAGAACTAATAGTTTGTGCGTTTCAGAGGATCGAAAAATCGCAAATTATTAAAAATTGTGTTATAGTGGTGTAAAATTAATGTTTATTGAGGAATAAATTGTGTTCTGCCGATGTGAATGGCGGCAGTGTGAGGGAGAGGGGCTGGAAGGTAAAAGTATGAGGCAAGGCAGGACGCCAGAATGAGGGCACTTACTTCCCTCATTTGTGCGTTTGCAAAATGAAGAGCAAGCAAGTGTGTCCCCACTCTGTCTACACCACCACCCCCTGAACCGGAAACAACTATATGCTGTTTCACAATCATACCTATTCTTCCGCAGCCTGTCTGTAAATCACTGGTGACGCAGGGCGCAGACACGCTGGAGAGTGAAACTTCCTGGCAGATCAAAACTGTGTGCCAGACCGAGACTCGAACTCGGGACCTCTGCTTTCGCGGGCAAGTGCTCTACCGACTTTTTTAAATTTTGTTTTTTTATTATTTTTTCTTTTTTCTTATTTTTTCTTTTATTTGTTTTTATTTTGTATTTTTTATTTTTTATAAATTACATTGTGTTTTTGTAATATTCACTATAATTAGAAATTATGTGGAACACATCGGCGACAGAGGAAAAAAATATATATAAATTCTGGGTTAAGAAAAAGAAAAGAAAAAGGAAAAGCAAAAAGAAATAAAATCTGCGCAATCTGCGACGCGCTCTCCCATCTGCAGAGGTCAGAAGTAGAATCGATCATAGGCGGCTTAAACTCAGACACCGCCGGGGGAGGAGGAGTAGGTGCCCTCTGAGCCAGGCACCCCCCAACTTAGTGGAGGTCTAACAAAGACCCCTCGAAGATAATTAGCAAATAATGTTCGGTAACGTGGCATGTTTTCGAGAGCTGCATGGGCTGTTCGTAAATAGGTCCAGAAGTTGAGGCGGGATTTAAGTCCCTCATGAAAGAGATAAGCGACCGCCCACCCTTTGACCCACGTAATAGCATGACATTTGGCGGCGGGAAAATGTTTGTCCTCCGGGTAGAGAAACATTCGAGGTTCGATTGTGTCTGCTGGCACCTGGAGATAGAAGGCAATGATTTGCTGCACGAAGCGCCATACATCTTGCGAAGAGGCACATGTCAGACGGTGTTCATCAGTGTCCACTTGCTGGCAAAGGAGACAAAGAGGGGAATCTGACAAGCCAATGTTGTGCAGTCGCTGCTTCGTGGCAAATTTCCTGTTGACTATGTGATACCACAGTGCCCGGACGTTCGTAGGGAGGAAGGGCTGGTGGACGGTAGTCCACCCTATAGGCCACTGGATGGATGGATGTTTCGTCTCCATCACATTCCGGGGAACACAGCGCAACAGCAGGCTGTAAAAATCCTTTGTCCTGGGTGGGCACGTATCTGGGAGACTGGTATGTATGTAACTGTAGTCGACGAAATAGGTCGAAATATGAGACAAATGAGGCACGATATGGCCGACAGACACCGGTGGTGAGGTGGAAGCAGGCAGGAGGACCTCAAGCAAGTAGCCGGTCCACTGTTTTCTCATGGTACTCATGTACAAGGCTGCAGCTCGCATACGGACATTGACGAGCCCGACGCCACCATCCCGTGGGGGCAGGCCCAGTGAGGAAATGCAACAGTCCCTTACTAGGCTGGAAATGCTTCATTCTTAATCGTTCCTGGATGTTTGGTAATAATTGGTATGTTCTTCTTCCTGTCTCATCCCCATCACAGATCTCTTGCCATAACACCAAATGGTTCAAATGGCTCTGAGCACTATGGGAATTAACTTCTGAGGTCATCAGTCCCTTAGAACTTAGAACTACTTAAACCTAACTAACCTAAGGACATCACACGCATCCATGTCCGAGGCAGCATTCGAACCTGCGACCGTAGTGGTCGGGCGGTTCCAGACTGTAGCGCCTAGAACCGCTCGGCCACACCAGCCGGCGCCATAATTCCATTCCCCTTCTTTTGACTGATGTTTTATCCCCCACTCGAATCCCCATGATGTCCTCAGTTTTTTCAATCTGCTTCTTTTTTACCCAGTACCATGCAGCCTGCTCCCTGATTTTTACATCTAGGGGGCACAACCCCATGAGAATCAACAGTGCTCCGCCAGGGGATGTACGGTAAGCCCTGACTGAGCGCAATAGGATTAACGATCCTCGTGAGCCTGTGAGCCCAGACTCCTGACCTGTAGCCCACGATGGAGGCGAGGATTGTATTGTGATACAACTTGATGAGGTTTGGGGGAAGATGGAATAGCCTATGCCCTATCATGATGAGGTTATTTAGGACCTCTAATGACCTATGCACTGTAACTTCAATGTGCCGGGTGAAGCTCCATTTCTCATCTAGTATTACTCCTAAGTATCTTGCTTCTCGACGAAGTATTACCGGTGTGCCATCTATCCTGACTGTAGGGTTTCTGGCTAGTTGGCCTTTTAAGAGCAAATAGGTTGATTTATTTGGTGCGACATTTTGTTTGGTTCTGTGGCACCATTGTGATAATATGTTCATGGTTCTTTATATTTTGCGTTCTAATTCCTCTCGGCTGCGGCCGCCAACCAACAGGAGGAGGTCATCAGTGTAGGCTATCACCTCTAGCGCATATGCAGTGTTCTCCATGGTGTCAAGGAGAGGCTCCATATTGACATCCCAAAAGAGTGGCACCAGGACAGAGCCCTGTGGACACCCCTTCGTTATCTTCTTGCCCACTCTCCCGCTAGGGGATTATAACCAGACCTCCCTATCCATACAATAGCTCCTGAGACATCCATATAGCGGCCCTGGACACTCCTTCTCTTGCAGGCAGGAGAAGAGTGAAGGCCACCACAGATTGTCGAAGGCACCACTGATGTCTACCATGATGCCAACTAAGTACTTATGTGTGGACGACCCGCAGACCTCAGCCGCCATGGCGATTGCATCAGATGCAGAACGCCCTGGCTGGAAGCCGAATTGCCTACTGCTCATCCCACAGAGCACCTGGTGTGCCATCAGCCTGTCAGCCAGCAACCTCACCAGCAATTTTCCAAGCATATCAAACAGACATATCAGTCTGTAAGACTTAACTTCTTCAGGATCTTTATCCTGTCCCTTTTTAATAATTACAACATTAGCATGTTTCCAGATGGTGGGAAACGTCCTGAGGTTCAGGGCCTCACTGTAGATTCTTGCTAGAGGTGTTACTAGTTCAGAAGCGAGGTATTGCACCACCTCCACTATGATGCCTTCTGGTCCTGGGGCTTTACCTCTTTTAAATGATTTGATGTGCGTCGCCACCTCGTTCTCTGAGAATGGGTACACCGCAGCATTATTTTGGTACTCTTCTCGAAGAGCCTGCCCAATTAGGCCTTGTTCTTCAGTTCCCCCTCTTCCTTGTCATCCGGAAGCAGGGACCGCAGAAGGACCTCAGCAGTTTCCTGCCATGACCCTGTCATCTGATTCCCATCCCTAACAGTTGACAGTACCATAGGTGACTGAATCTTTTCTCTAACTATTTTGTATGGTATGCCCCAGGGGCCTATAGCCAATTGGCTCTGGACGTATTTTTCCCAGCATTGGAGTCTAACCCTTTTGAGTTCCCTTTGGATCTCTTCCTTGGCATTCCTGTAAATTTGTAGCCATCGCTGTTTCTCTTCCCAGATGACACTTCGCTGATAGTACCTCCTCGCCCTCTTGACCGACTGATGCATCCGCCCTAGTTCGGCAGACCATGGTGATGGGGAGGCCGCCACGGCCCTCATCCTGGTTGGCACTGCTGCCTTCACCGCTCTAGTAATAGCACTAACTAGGTCTTCAGCGTGCTTGTCGACGTCTGGCCATGTCGGGGTGACAAACTCTTTTGCGAGGCGCTCCCAGTCTGTTTTGTTATAATTGAACTGAAATTCCCATCCTACGTCCCAGTGACACTCTCTATCATTAAGCTCAAAGGTGATTAGATTATGATCACTTGTCGTGACTTGGTTTATTGCTGTCTAGTTTTGCAGGTGACTGGCAATATCAGGTGATACTAATGTTCAGTCAATATTCGTTCCTTCTCCTCCCCAGCCAGTGTAGGTGGGGGGATTTCCTGCTCTGTTAGCAACCAAGTACTGCAAAGACATGATTGTTTCCTCCATCTTCTCCCCTCTTCCATCCCGAGTGCCACTGTGCCACAGGGGGGACTTCGTGTTGACATCTGCCACCACCACTATCCTTCGACCTCTCAGTGCTGTCATTATCTGTACTAGTTGGTCGAGGTACACTTCAATTTCGTCGCCATACTGGAAGTACATATTTACTAGATGTATAACTCCCACGAGCATCTGGAGTTCGACAACAATACCATGTTCGTCTGAGAGGTACTCAAGCACTGTGACTCTTAAAGCTTTATTTATTACTATGATGGTGGCTTTAGGGTCATTACCGAAGCATACTGTTTGCCAGTTCATGGCAGCGAAAGCTATGTTTCCCGCAAGAGAGTATGACTCCTGTAGACAGAGTACATCTATACTCATCTCCTCCACCACCCTTTGGAGCTCCTGCATGACCAGACTACTGTTGTGTGCGTTTAGTTGTCCTAGCTGTATCATGGCAGTCATGGAAAGTACATGTGAATGTATGAATCTGGAAAGGTCTTTCTCCAGTCATATACTATCCTACCATTAGCTAAGACAGCCTGATTGTAGATCTCATCAAGGTCAAATTTCTCAAATTTCTCATTCCTTTTTTGAAATACCTTTTTAACAAGGTCACTTAGGGCGCCAAAGTCAGTGGGGAAATTCATGGTCTTTAACTGTATCCTATCAACAGTCTCCATGGCCGAGAAGGTGACTTTACGTCCGTACTGATGCCCTACCCGCACTATGTTCCTTAGTGCTGTGGTCAGGACAGCTGGCTCCTCCAGACAGGATAATTGCAGAGCGTGTTCTATATTTGGATAAATCCTAACAGGATCTACCTCTAGGCGTTTGACCAAGGCTTGATCTGAGGTAGCTGTGGCAGTCGTGCTACTCACTGCGTTTACTTGCAGTGGTTCTTCAGAAGTGAAGCTAGTTTTTGCAGATGTTAATTGGCTCAGCATAGTAGGACACCTTGCTTTTAATGCCCGATCTTCTGGTAATCTCACGTTCTGCGGGGGGGGGGGGGGGGGCACCTGTTCCCATGGATCTGTCTGGACGCACACGTCCACCATTCCTTCTCTTCCTGTTTTTCTTTCCGCGACAAAGGTCAAGAATTGCTTGAATTTGACAACCCTAGGTGCATCCCTGCACCTCTTTCCCGGGGAATTTCTTTCTGGCATCCTTCACATTAGTGTGGCTTCAGCCATAATCGGTCCTTTAAATCAACCTCTGCTCCAACATCCTGTAAGTTGGGAAATTCCTCCCTGAGGCGTTACATGTCTTTTTCCCTCTTTTGATGCATGGAATACAAATTCCAGATCTTGTGCAGTTCTTCTTTATATGATCTTCTGCTCCACGTGTGGGGCAAGCTGGCTTCTGATCACAGTATTTGTGAATATGATCAAGGTCTCCACAATTGTGACAGTGAGGCACCACCAAGTAGTCCCGCATGTTAATGGCATGGAATCCAACATATGTCCTACCCATAAACGTTAGCTTCTTCCACATGGATCCTGATACTTCTGCTACATGGTGTACTACGGCCCTGTCTCTTGGGCCTGTCCTGAAGCTTAGTTTAAACTCGTTTTTAAATTGTTCATCTGTCATATAGTCAAAATTTTGGCTCTTAATCGTTTCGCAAAGTTCATTGCTGTCCATTGTGACAGGTATGTCGTACATGATTACGTGTGGGTTTCTCCTTTTGGGAGGTTCACACTTGACTGCCTTACATAAGTTTTGATTGTTCAAGATTTTATTTCTGTCCTATTCTGTAGTCACACCTACAATAACTACATTCCTAGTTGCTTTTACCTTATTAACCTTGATTATCTCCTTGATTGGATTGACCATTGTGGTGAAGATTTCCTGCACTTTTTTTGTGTCTTGGCTGGGCAGGGGTCTTAAGCAGACCACCATGTCCAGTTTCTGTGACACCTTCGCAATGGTTTCTTTCGTTGTTTGTGTCTTTGGTACAGCCTGAGCTACTACGCCTGCCCATGTCTTAATTGGTTGTCTTCGCAGCCTGAAGTTCTCTCGTTGTAATTCTGCAACTCGCCCCTCAAGCCTCCCATGAGCAATCGCCCAAGAGGCCAGCTCATTTTTCGGAGCTAATATCGCTGTCTGACTGATCTTCCCGTTTTTAACGTTGAACTCCAGCAGTTGTGTAATTCTGTTGTGTCTATCGCTTACGCTTTTGTCGATCTGCTCCATGTCCCCTGATGGGTTGGGAGCCGAAAGCATTGAAGCTCTCGCGGATGCACACGAATCGCTTGTCTCTGGTTCGGTCATGATTGACAAGCGATAAAAAAAAGGGGGTTGGAAGCCCATCTCTAGCCCCAGACCGGCTCCTCTGGCATGGGGGGACTAAAAATGCAGCTCACCCACCAACCTCGTCCCTAGGTCAATGGAACCCCTTAGCTACCGGGTTCAGCACTCCGTTGCCAGTATACTGTTCCCCTTCAGTGGCCCCGTCATCGACGATATCTCTCAGTGTTCACCGGCAAGTGTACCCCGCACTCTGGAGAAGCGGATGCACTCCTCACCCTTCGCCGCCTACTTGCCCGAGCTTCCACCTAAAGGCCTAGGACCTGCTCCTACTCAGGTGGCGGGCCAGTCACCCAGTCGTTCGACGGTCTGGACCCAGCTAACCTGGCCCAGGCAATGTCACTACCCCCTGGGTTTGGCAGAACATGCCCCGGTTACCCACGGGCACAGCGAAGCACACTTGCCGATTCGCGCTGAGGTCCCACACCAACAAACAAGGTCGCTGGCATGCAGAGCACCTGCTGGTCTGTACCCTGCGAATAGAGGGAGGGACAGATGGTCAGTCCCTCAGACATAGCTCCCCCTGTGCCACGCACCCTTCAATTTCGCCTTGGGTTGGGGGCATTTAACGTCGTACCTTGATGGGAGTTTAACGTCCTTCCTTGACACACGACAACCCTCAGTTCCACAGCCCGAATATGTTATGAAATTGTGATGATGTGATGATTATGATGTTATCGCCCAGGTCTTATGTTGTGGAGTTTGACATCATCGAGACGGTGTGGCACTCAAACCCGAGTTATGTTCCCCAGAGGGCCTCCACACATACTGGGGGATCATGGCCGACCATATCTCACCCACAGCTTTTGATAATTCACAGTGGGCCAGTGTGGTTCAGTGAGGACTGTACCCAGTTAAGGGCTAGCCTTTTAACGTCATACATGGACGGCCCTTCCCGTGTTACCTTCACCCCATCTAAGGGGGTTACTGAGTGCTGGGGTCACGTCAAGGCCACGGGATATGACATTACAGTCCCCACCCCACTCAGGTTCTTCTGAGCCTCAAGGGCACTTCAGAACAATCTGAAGATTCCCAGGAGTCATAGGGTCTCCTGGCGGTTTTAACCCAGTTACAGAAGGCAACACACCTCCCCTGGGTGGCATCAAGCAGACCGCTTTCCCGTGCAAGAGGGAGAACTTGCGCAATGTGGACCAATTTTGATGCCACATAGAGATTAAGAAACTCAACGCATTGAAGTCTGTCCTGGCGGCGCAGGAGGTTCTGGCGGACATCGTGGCGGATGATGTGTAACAGGCGACGGAAATTCGTTGCCGCTGTGCGTGTGACTGTGGGGGTAAAGGTAATGCCCAGGTACCGGAAAGTTCGCACAAGCAGCAGGGGTGCCACTTCTCCCTCCTGGAGGCCTGGTCCAATGTGTATTGCAGAAGATTTGGCAACATTCATGGCACTGCCAGTGGCAGCCTCATAATGGGTAATCAATTCAAGGACTGCTCGAATCTCAGAACCGGACCAAATGAGGAGGAGGAGGTCATCAGCATATGCCCGACAGCGAAAAGTGTGTTGGCGTAGGGTGAGGCCAGAGAGCTTGGTTGTAATGCCCCCAATGAGGGGCTCAGGGGCAATGGCATACAGGAGGGTAGAGAGGGGCACCCTTGCCCTATGGAACGGCAGATAGGTACCGGCCCTGCTAAATGTCCGTTGACTTGGACACGTGAACTGGCACTGTTGTAAAGACGCCGGATGACGTCGAGAAATGGAGGGAGGATGCCCATTCGGGCCGCCACCGCAGACAGGAAACGACGGCGCACTTTATCGAAGGCGCTGTCGAAGTCTATAGTGACGACCGCTGCGCAGAGTCTGCAGGTTGCCGCCATCGCAATTAAGTCATGTCATTCCCATGTGGCAGTCTGTATGTTAACCTGTCCCCCAGGAATCGTTTGCTCTGGCGAGAGGATAGGAGGGAGTATTGTTCGGAGCCGCATTTCCAGTAAGCGCGCGAAAATCTTGAATTCGGCATTGAGTAGGGTGAGCGGTCTGCAACTCGTGACCATCGAACCACGGGCTGGTTTGTGGACTGGTATGATGATGCCCTCAGCAAAGGCGGGTGGGGTTGCTTGGTCAAATGTCATCAGTTCTTGATACATAGTCGTTCGCCGTGGTGCCATGAGGTCCCAGAATGTACGGTAAAACTCAATCGGTAAGTCGTCAATGCCGGGCGGTCTGTTGACAGCACCCTTGCCGATTGCGTTGTTGACTTCGTCTCGAGTGACCGCCACTGTCAAAGCATCCTCCTCTGTGTGGGAGAGGGTACGCGCGACGTAATGCAAAATGGAGTCGTCTGCTGCAGTTTCAGCATCTTCTTCACTATAAATACGACGGAAGTGCTCGACGAATGTGTGGACGATGTCATTCTGATTGGTCACCTGCATGCCATGAAGCGTGGTCAGAGTGCTGATGATCTGCCGACGACGCCACCGTTCGTCGGACACTGTATAATTCATGGATGGAATTTCTAAATCCACATGATCGTGGCGTCACGTCCGTATCACCACCCCTTGCAATTTCCGGTATGACAGCGCAATTATCTTCGCCTTAGTTCTTTGCCGTTCCAACTGGTTGTCTGGTTGAGCGTCCAGATCTCGGAGAATCGCATAATAGAAGTCAACAGTATTGCAATGCCAGTCGGCCACGTCCTTCCCGTATCTCATCAGTGTCCCCCGGATTGCCGGTTTGGCGCAGTCCAACCACCATGTCAATGTCGAGCGGTAGTGGGGAAGGCGTCGTTCGCAGACTGTCCACGTTTCAGTGACTTGTTGGCGACATGCCAGGTCATGCAGGCGAGAAGTATTGAGTTTCCATGGCGCACGGCTGCGCCATACTGATTGCGGTGGAAGGTGATTGCGGTGGAAGGAGGACAGTACAGATGTAAGTGCAATGGTCGGAATAGGCCAGCGGCCAGTGTTCGGCGCCCCATATCGCAGATCTAACAGTTTGTGAGGCATATATCCTGTCTACTCAGCTTGCGGAATGACTGGTAAGAAAGGTATAGCCAGAACGGTGTTGAACTTCCCAGGTATCGTGAAGCAGGAGGTCTCACACCACTATACGCAGTTCCTGGCATGTAGTACATTGGGGAATGTGATCTTTGGGATGCAGAATGCAGTTGAAATCACCTCCTAGTAGACAGTGGTCATATCGCCCTAAAAACAGGGGAGCGATTTCCTCAGAATAAAACTGGGCTCTTTCATGCCGTCGGTCAGTGCCTGAGGGAGCGTAGACATTAATGATGCGTGTCCCCATGGCAGTGAGTGCTATGCCCCGAGCTGATGGAAGGAAGGCGACATCGGCCACAGAAATCCCGTGGCGGATGTAGATGGCCACTCCGTGGCCCATAGGATCACTCGCAGAGGCGTGGGCGGTAAAGCCATTGATATCCGGGAGACTGGCCAAGTGAACTTCCTGCAGAAGGGCGAAATCAATATCCGAAGCCCAGAGCATCTCCTGCATAAGGCAGATTTCACCCTGGAACGGATGTTGCTGGTGTTGATGGTTGCTGTCCGATAGGCCTGGTGGCGGACTGCTGGAGGCTGGTCCACTCCGCCGTGCGCGCAAGGGCGTGGGCGTCGCAGCGGAACGTTATCCCGCTGGCCTGCAGGGGATTCTGGGGAGAGTATAATTAGTGGTTCGGCCCTGACAGTGCACGGCCCCGTAACGGGTCCTGCTCCGCGACCTCCTCCGCGTGCCATGCCGTGGAAGCGGGCACCTGTATATCGTCCATTTTGTCTGCAGAAGATGTTGTAATGGTGCGTGGTGTAGTGTCGCCTGCGATATGTTCATGAATTAGTTTAGCGTCAGCATGGGGAGCAGGGACACTGGTGGATGTCTCCACGCTCATAGCGTCTTCGTCAGCAGTAGAATGTAAATCGGAGTGTAGATTTACGGTAACGGTTCGCCATGGATCGTATACGGTAAGCTGGCATTAAACAATGGCCTCGTGCTGGTAGCCGGTTGCGTCATCCTCGACTTGCAACGTCTCCTCTTGGCCGGAAATTGTGCGACGCCTTCGCTTGCGACGTTTCGGAGAACGTTGTTTCCTTGTGCGACCCTCCGTGTCAGACGGCGGGAGGGAGTCTCGTCGCTCTGGCAGGAAGTCCGCTGTAGGAATGATGAGCGAGTCGATCTCCATCAAGTTGCCGAGATCAGGGTCAGCGTCCGGTTGCGTCGGCATCGTGGGCGCGGCGTCGATGGCCGCCCGAGGCGGCTGGCCGTCCGAGGCGCTCTCCGTCTGTATCTGGTCGGGCTCGTTGGTGGCGTCGTTGGTGGCGTCCGGGCGACGTTACAAAGTGGTAGGGCAAGCTATAGCAGCGGCGTAGGTCACCGGTAGCACTGTAGGTTGCGATGTGTGTGGTTCTTCGGCAGCTGGAAGTTTCCTAATACGCTGTTGTAGGCATTCGGATCTAAGGTGGCCTTCTTTGCCGCACCCGGAACAGGTCCGAGACTGGCCGTCGTGTATAATTATTGCATGGCATCCGCCGATCTGTAAGTAGGACGGGACGGGACCTCTCGCACCCCATTTAGGACAAGATAGTCCGAAACTGTGTCCACGTCTCCACAGTGTGGTCGTGGACTGTGCCATATGGGCGGAGTGCCGCATGGGCTTCATCTGCAGGAAGTTCGAATGGCAATTCGAAAATGCGTATGGTGCGCATACCTAAGACTGCGTGGTGGACGGTTACCTCCCCCACATTGCCATCAGCATGACAGAAGTGGAGCCCCTGTTTGATCTCACAGAGTATTCGTTCACACACCACGTCGTTAATGATTTTAACGTAGACTGTGCTGGTCACGATTGACAAATGTATGCCGACAATATCAGTCGCTGGGATCTTCACTTCCTCTCGCAGGAAACACTCCACCTCGAGTGCTTTGGGTCGAACATAATCGTTGCAGAATGTAAATCGGAGTGTAGATTTACGGTAACGGTTCGCCATGGATCGTATACGGTAAGCCGGCATTAAGCAATGGCCGTCAGAATGTAACCAAGGAGAGCTCACGCTCTGCACGCGGTGAACAGGACGCGTCCGCTCTGTTGCCCTGCCGAAGGCAGACTCATCTGAGCTACCCAAGAACGACTGAAGACACGCCCTCACAGCTTCAGTTCTGCCAGTACCTTGTCTCCTACCTTCCAGACTTCACAGAAGCTCTTCCGCGAACTCCGCTGCAGAGAGAAAATCTCATTCTGGAAACATCCCCCAGTCTGTGGCTAAGCCATGTCTCCGCGATATCCTTTCTTCTACATTCTTAGAAGATACTGAGTCATTTGGTTATGATAGTTCAGTTTTTTCATTTTGTGACAAATTCTACAGTGGGACTCAGGAAATGGTACCCTGTGCGCTCCGTGCCTTCTTCAACTGCATTTCAGCAAAGAAAGAGCAACACAGAAAATTAAAAAGAAGCTGACATCTGTATCCCACCCCCTCATTGCTGCAATTCGCCCTCGATCATTCATTTCACCTACACTATCTGCTGTCGCTCTTTTCATTTGCAGGAAGTCCGAATCAAAAAATTTGATCAGTCTACTTGCTGGTTTGGGATTCATTGGAACGTATTACAAAGCACAATAGCTGGAGCTATCAACTGTCTAACACACTGAAGGGCCTGTCCCAAGATGAACATTTTGTTCCGGTGTAACATGAAGTACTGGCACGTCGGCTGGAAACGTTGCAGTGGAGAAGGCTGTGAGACGACGTCAGCTAATAGTACACTAAATAGGACGACAGCACGACAGGAGAGAACATAAGCGCCGCTCCAGTTAGCCTCGGTCAAGACTCAGGCGATCATTGTAGGCAAAACCACCCCTTCCTTCCACCTCCTTGATTTTTATGTCACTATCTACGGCCGTCCCATCATCCTCACCCCCACCCTCAAGTACCTTGGCGGCACCCTTGACCATCGCCTGTCCTGGACCCCCATCTCTGGGCAATCCAAGCCAAGGCACGCTCCCAACTCCGCCTCTTCAAGCTCCTTTCTGGCTGCACATGGGGTCTGGACCCCTCCACTGTCCTCCACACCCACAAATTCCTCATCCGCCCTATCGTCTATTATGCCCATCCCGCCTGGATCACTGCCCTCCTGCCTTCTACAAATCCCTTCAAACACCTTGAACGCCATGCATTCTGCCTCGCCTATCTCATGCGCCTCCCCTCCCCTATGTGGATCCTCTATAACTTAATTCCATTCCCACACCTCCTTTTCCTGGAACAGATGCGGATCCTTTACACCTCCCGCAAACTTGATCCCCCTCATCCGCTTGTCACTCCCATCCTTTCCCACCCCCATCCGCTGCTGCGCCTGTGCTCCCACACCCCACCTGCTCTCCATCTCTCCACACTCCATACCCTTGCCCAACATGGCTTCCGCCAACTCCCCCTCCATGATGATGCCATCATCCTCTCCATCTACCCCTCCTACCAACTTTAATCCTCCCCTTCCTCCCCATGTGTTTTTCCTCCAGGGCACCCTCTTTCCCTTCTCTCCCTCTTCTCTTCCTCCCTCCCCCTCCCTCCCCTCCACCCTCCCCCCTCACCGGGCTTCCACGCACCCCGCTACCCTCTCTCCTCCCCCTCCCTTCTTCTCTCCCACTGGCATCAACCCCCTCCTCCTCTCCCTCCTACCCACACCTCTTCCCTCTGGCAGGCCTTTGGCTTTTTAGTGTCAACTGTGCATCCGTGTGCGCCAGAGATCGTCGCCGCAGTGCTCATGTTTGTCGTCCCGTCAGTGCATCAGTGTCTCTCCGTCCGAGCTCCTCTGTTCACGTGTGACATGTACTCTCTGTTGTGTGCAGTGTTGAACTTTTTTTTTATCCGATCAATACGTTGGTGAACGACTTCGCTTATTTTTACTATGTTTTGTCTCCCGTTTTTGTCTTCCATGTCTGTTTGTTTTTCTGTCTTCCTATTATACTGTGTGTCTTTTCTATGGCCGAAGAGCGGCGTAAATAGGCCGCTGCCGGCCTACCTTATTTGTGAAGTATCAAAATGACAATAAATAAAAAAATAGCCTCGGACGCACTAGAAGAGCCGCACTAGTGGGGCCGCACTAGGAGACGAGCCTTCATCTAAACTGTTTAGGTGAGACTTGTGATCTGTATCAATTGCTTGCATGGAAATTGTACATATCGAAGGACACTGATTATTTGCATGTCGACATTCTCTTGCTACACTTCTTTGTGAAAAAGGCAAAGTTAAGTATTGTCAATTCAATTAATGTAATAAACTCCATTAATATGATTTGCTTGTATGTTGTCTAGCTACCCGAGTAAACAGCTTCCTAGGCACCCTATATTACACGAGTGGGCAGGATTCCACACATCTGGGCAATACATATTCGACAATGTCGATTGTAGCGTCTGCACTATCGATGGCTGGAATGCTTTTTCACAGATTGGGTGGGGGCATCTAATGCGTCACCCCAGCCTCAGTTTTCCCACCATCTGAAGTGATCCAGAAGGTTAAATGGGCACCTGCTGCCACAGAGGTAGGCCAGCTGGATGTTATGGAACCTCCGATATTTGAACATCAGACAAATAAGGCATTACGACAGATTGCTGTCCTTGACTTGAACATGATTAGTCCCATTTCATCTGACATATTAACAGCCACAATGCTAGATGTGCTGCGAATGTGTGGTAAGTGGCTGCATTCCATGCAGTCCGCTCTACAAGTGCCAGCAGTTCCTGAATGGAAGTATGCCAGTAAAACAATTAATGATGAAAGAAGTTCAGTAATTTCCCACCATTCATTAATTCATCACCAGTTGATTACAAAGCAGCATACATAGGTCTACAATATGCTGCTGACGATTGCCAGCAGCAAAATACTGTAATTTGTTTTGTTAATTTCGAGCAACCGTTGTGTATAAAGGCTCGAGAAATCCAGTCTGGGATTATCTCCATGAGATTGGGAGGATTTAATACAGTCATTTCCTTCGGGAGGTACATTGGTCACAGAATGACAGGGCCTGGGGTGAAAGAAGTGTTAAGTTTAGTTTATGCTGCAAATTCAGTTGACAAGATGTTAACTGGACATGCTTACGTGTGTTATCAGCAATTTGAGCAGTATAGAAGGTATTACTGTACAAAAAAATTGAGGGATATGCTTGTTTGGCATCAATTTTCAATAAATTCAGGAACGAGCTGGCTCGACTCAAGGACGATGGACCTACTTCTGCTTCGTGGGTGCACTATTTTAACATGGTTTAATCAATGAAGAAGTTTATCTCTAAAGACCTCACTAGTCCTCGAAACTTTGCAAGTAGGCTTTCGCGGAATAATTGACGTCAATCGTCAATGGTCCGCCAACTCGGATTTTTCAGCATTTTCTTGACGCTTGCCCGTGAGTCAAACAAATTTGTGACTATTCGTGCCACCCTTCTACATAAATTCTCAGCGCGCTATTGGTATGGGTACCTCAAATAGAAAGGAAAGAGGAAATAGATGAATATGAGATGGGAGATATGATACTACTTGAATAATTTGACAGAACACTGAAAGATTCAAGTCGAAACCAGGTCACTGGAGTACGCGACATTATGTCAGAACCACTGATATGCTTGGGAGAGCTACGCATGTCGAAACTATTCCGCCTGGTGTGGAATATGTGTAAGACAGGAGAAATACCCTCTGACTTGAAGGACCTGTAATAATTCCAATTTCAAAGAAAGGACACGCTTACAGGCGTGAATATTTAGGGACTATGAGTTTAAAAAGCCACTGTTGCATAATACTAACACCAGTTATTTGCAGGACAATGAAAAAACTGGTAGAAGCCGATGGCAGGGAAGTTCAGTTTGGCACGCGAACCACTACTGACCCTCCGACTTCTTTTAGAAGACAAGTTAAGGAAACGAAATCCTATGCTTAAAGCATTTGCAGATTTGGAGAAAGCTTCTGACATTGTTGACTGGAATACACTCGTTGAAATTTTGAGGATAACAGGTAAGGTACATGGAGGTAAAGGATATTTACAATTTTTACGGAAACCATATGGCAGTTATAAGAGTCGAGGGGCGTGAAACGTAAGCAATGGCTGAAAATGGATTGAGGCAGGGTTATAGCTTATCCCCGATGTTATTCAGTCTGTACATTGAGCAGACAGTAAAAGAAGACAAAGAGAAATTTGGAGAAGAAACTGATGTTCAGGGAGTCTTTGAGGTTTGCCTATGACATTGTAATTGTGTCAGAGACAGCAAAGGAATTGGAAGACCAGTTGAATGGAATATAAAGTATCTTGAAAGGAGAATATGAAGGGCTTATTTCGATAGTTGTACAAGTTCATTATCTCCACTTTTCTGTCTATAATGCTTCTGAAATTAATGGTCCAAACAAACAGAAAGAAAGGTTCATCTGTAGCAAGAAGCCATATGTTTGAATATTTCTAGTATCTCAACTGCAGATTTTTCAGTGCTCATTTAACTTTAGGACTCTGTATCTCAGAATGAACAAAAACGGACTTGTACCACTAGTGAAATAAGCCCTTCATATAAAACGAACAGCAACAAAAGCGAAACAAGATTAATGGAATGCTGAGGGAGTGAGACATTAAAAGTAGTAGAAGAGTTCTGATATTTGGGCAGTAACATAACTCACGATGGCCGAAGTATAGAGGATATAAAACGTAGACTCTTAATGGCATGAAAAACATTTCTGTAGTAGAAGAGTTTGTTAAAATCGAATGTGGACGATTAGGAGCTCAGACAAGAAGATAAGATAATTTTTTGAATTGTTGTACTACAGAAGAATGCTGAAGATTATGTGGGTAGATCACGTAACAAATGAGAAGGTGCTGAATATAACAGGAGAAAAAATAAATTGTGGCGTAACTTGACTAAAAGAAGGGTTCGTGTGATAGGATACGTACTGAGACATCAAGAAGTCATCAGTTTAGTATGGGAGGGAAGTGTGTGGAGAGGAGGGGAGGAGGGTTAAAATCTTAGCGGGAACGAGAAACGAAGGTCCAAAAGGATGTGAGTTGCACAGGGTAGGGTAGCGTGAAGATATGCACGAAACCAATCTTGAGCCTGAAGATCACAACAAATTATCACACATTTCAGCAGTAGTCTAAGATGAGACTCACACGTCGTTTGTAAGTAAACCCCTATATATATTGACGGCATTTTCCCTGTATGCTGCCAATGAACCGAAGTCTGACACCTGCCTTACCTGCGATTGCGCCTATACAATACGAACAGCAGGAGTCCCAGTACACTTCCCTAAAGTTTCTTCCACTGCTTTCGATCAGTCTCCGTCCTAGACAATATATTTTAGTCTTCTGTATCAAGAAATCCGCAACCCAGACACAAACTGTGTTTGATATCTCATATAATCATACTTTTGTTAATAATCGTAGGCCTGATATCGAGTCAAATGTTTTCGGAAGTCAAGAAACAGTGCATCCACCTGATTTCCTGGATCAATGGCTTTCAGGGCGTCATGTGAGAAAACTGGCAGAAGAATCTCTCATGATCTGTTTTCGGAATCGATGGTGGTTGACATGAAGGACATTATTCGGTTCGAGAGACCTCGTTATGTTAAAGCCCGGTATATGGTCTAGGCTCCTACACACAGATGGACCTCAATGAGATAGCATGGCAGTTTTTTTGACCACCTGTTATCCCTCTTGCAGACTGGTGAGACGTGTATTTTCTTCTTATCTCTAGACACAGTTTTTTTATTCAAAGGATGTTATTATTATTGTTATTATTATCGCTAGCTTTCACGGCGCCATTCTGGAAAGCTGCGGGAGTTCTGTCTGCCGGGACGCAGCACGTAACGAACGTCACGTTAAGTGCCACGCGTGACTCGAAAGGCTTCCCCCTACCGGAAGTTTGCGATATACGCGCCTAGTTCTCTATATTTCCTATTCGAGGAAGCAAATTCTTATTGTAACGAACAACTCCTGAAGATGAAGTTCTGGACTGAGGATTACTGTAAGCATTTGTAGTTTGTAACCTCCCCCTCACTTATCGACCTTAATGACAGTAAAAATTAAACCGCGTGTACCTAATGGAAATTTGGGAAAAGCAATCGTCACCGAAGTTAATCTGTCGGTAAAGAGGGAGGAAAGGGTTACATCTAAATGAAAGGAAAAATGCAAATGAAACTGGCGGAAATTAATTTTGAAAAGGGGTAAAGTTAATAAAAAAAGTATCTGTGCGGTCGTTACGTTAACAGTTAACTGGCGTTAATTAGATATTTGAGTTTTGGGGAAAATTACGGAAGCCAGTCCTATGGACAAGTACTATAATAACTGAAAAAGAAAGGTTATTGCACATATAATCAGCACTAGAAGCGTGGCAACTAAAGGTTGACATGTGTTGTGTGAAAACTGAATGTTTGTCAGAAGTAATAAATTTTGTTACACTCTGTCTTAATTTAGCTAAAGAATTAATAAAACCAGAAAATTGAAAGTTAATTTAGTGACTGAAATTAATAGTGAACTTTGTTTCTGAAGCACTACGAAATTCAATGAAGTAAGGTTAGTCTTGGGCTACCTCAACAATCATTTCAAAAGCTACTTGAATCTACGCAATTTAGAAATAAGAGATTTAACTTTGAACTTGAATTAAATGGTTCTGAACAAATAACAATAGTAAAATATAGTACATACCAAGCTGAACTGTAGTCATAGGTAAGTTAAAATATGGTAACAAAACTCGCACTCTTAATTTGTGCTTGTGTAATCTAAATATTGTAGCCAGCTATGAATACCTTAACTGAACTTTGAAATTAAAGCAGTGAAATCGAATGATATTACTTTAATGCTGGCGTTTGAATTTCAACGACACTCGAGTTCATTTCGGAAAAGGAAGGGACCCTGTTTGGTAATGCAATTGGGACAATGAGCAACAAAGGTTCATGCCAAGTTACTGTATTTTAGTGGTGATAATGGAATAGTTTTCAAAGCTGAGGTCTGCCATACAGTTCTAAAACTTTACGTGCTTTCAGTCTTCCTCGTTGGTTGATTGAAGGTTTGAAGTCGTCGATCGAGGAGGTGGCGACAATCACTCATTGTCGGCCGTAGCTGTTGCAGAAGCTGGATGTTGGCGCGCCTTCTTCTCGACACGGTCACCAGGCGAAACGGGCTCTTGGTGTGTGCCTGATAATGCTTCCCGTACGCGACACCGTGCCAGAAACTATCATAGCAAGTCGAGCGCAATTGCATGGTGCCAAACCCCAGAAGCGCGGCAACTGGCGGGAGCGTCATTCAACACACATGCTCCACCGCCCTACTCCAGCCAGTCTCTGCTCTGCCCGCGCTCCACGCGGCAGAGTTAACACTACCAAAGATCCTAAACACTTTGGTTCTCCACACGACCTACCGATGTAATCATTCGATAGCATAGTTTTCCCTAGGCAAGACCCAGCGTAAAAATACAAATAGTATTTACAAAACAAACCAATTATACATTGACATAAATGCATAAATATACATACAAATAGTAAAACAATTACAATATATAAAGACACAGAAATGTGATATCTTCAGGTAACAAAATAAGGAAAAAATTTATAGCAGTGGCGACACCTACAACGTGCTGACAAGAGGAAAGTTTCCAACCGATTTCTCATACACAAACAGCAGTTGGCCGGCGTTGCCTGGTGAAACGCTGTTGTGATGCCTCGTGTAAGGAGGAGAAATGCGCACCATCACGTTTCAGACTTTGATAAAGGTCGGATTGTAGCCTATCGCGATTGCGGTTTATCGTATCGTGACATTGCTGCTCGCGTTGGTCGAGATCTAATGACTGTTAGCAGAACATGGAATCAGTGGGTTAAGGAGGGTAATACGGAACGCCGTGTTGGATCCCAACGGCCTCAAATCGCTAGCAGTCGAGATGACAGGCATCTTATCCGCATGGCTGTAACTGATCGTGCAGCCACTTCTCGATCCCTGAGTCAACAGATGGGGACGTTTGCAAGACAACAACCATCTGCACGAACAGTTCGACGACGTTTGCAGCAGCATGGACTATCAGCTTAGAGACTGTGGCTGCGGTTACCCTTGGTTCTGCACCACAGACAGGAGTGCCTGCGATGGTGTACTCAACGACGAACCTGGGTGCACGAATGGCGAAACGTCATTTTGTCGGATGAATCCAGGTTCTGTTTACAGCATCATGATGGGCGCATCCGTGTTTGGGGACATCGCGGTGAACGCACATTGGAAGCGTGTATTCGTCATCGCCATACTGGCATACCACCCGGCGTGATGGTATGGGGTGCCGTTGGTTACACGTCTCGGTCACATCTCGTTCGCATTGACGGCACTTTGAACAGTGGACGTTACATTTCAGGTGTGTTACGACCCGTGGCTCTACCCTTCATTCGATCCCTGCGAAACCCTTCCTCGCCGGCCGGTGTGGCCGTGCGGTTCCAGGCGCTTCAGTCTGGAACCGCGTTACCGCTATGGTCGCATGTTCGAATCCTGCCTCGGGCATGGATGTGTGTGATGTACTTAGGTTAGTTAGGTTGAAGTAGTTCTAAGTTCTAGGGGACTGATTACCTCAGATGTAGTTAGGTTGAAGTAGTTCTAAGTTCTAGGGGACTGATGACCTCAGATGTTAAGTCCCATAGAGCTCAGAGCCATTTAAACCATTTTGAAACCCTTCCTCAGCAGGATAATGCACGACCGCATGTTGCAGGTCCTGTAAGGGGCTTTCTGGATACAGAAAATGTTCAACTGCTGCCCTGGCCAGCACATTGTCCAGATATCTCACCAATTGAAAACATCTGGTCAATGGTGGGCGAGCAACTGGCTCGTCATAATACGCCAGTCACTACTCTTGATGAACTGTGGTATCGTATTGAAGCTGCATGGGCAGGTGTACCTGTACACGCCATCCAAGCTCTGTTTGACTCAATGCCCAGGCGTATCAAGGACGTTATTACGGCCAGAGGTGGTTGTTCTGGGTACTGATTTCTCAGGATCTATGCACCCAAATTGCGTGAAAATGTAATCACATGTCAGTTCTAGTATAATATATTTGTCCAATGAATACCCGTTTATCATCTGCATTTCTTCTTGGTGTAGCAATTTTAATGGCCAGTAGTGTACTACAGTCGTCCCTTGCGGAGATCAGACGGGGTCGCTGGAACCTTGGCAACTGGTATGTCTGTCGTCGCGTTCCCATGCAGCCCAGCATCGGGCCACCGTCTCATCCGAATGCGCCATAAATCTGGATATTGCAGGGTGGGACCAACCGGCCAAATGGAAACCACAATAAAGTCCCTGTGAACCAGTGTCAGTTGCTGATAACGCTGTCTTAATAGAGTACGCGACATTTCCGTGTGTTTCACGGTAATCATTCAACTCGTGACGCTTTTCACACTACTTGTATACCTACCACTCCTGGTAACAAACACTAAACACGAACAGCACTAATGAACTCTGTTGGTCTTTTACCTCTCAGAGAGAATTGCAACTGTAATCATTTACTTTCTCGCCAGTAGTGTGTATTTGTACGAAGTTACAGTGACATCCTATCATGTCTTCTGGGTCGTCACTGTTTTGTGGGCCAATGTATGTGTTCAGTGTTGGCTCAACCCTTCATCATTTTATTTTCACTTACGTAATGAATTAGTGTTAAAATACAGAACGGCTTATTGCATTTTAGTTATACATATGGCAACAGGTGCGTATTACAGTTAATCCTTCAACGATTGCAATTACAGAAAGTTTAGTTTGCACTATTTTGCAACTGCTGTATACAATTTGTCGGGGACCGTCAACATTATCGTATTGGGGCTCTGTTTTTGTACCATTTCACTGCATGTGATCAGTCACCGAGACAAGGAATAATCAGGCAGTCTCTTATCTTTTACTGTTGGAAGCAAGTGAGCTGGTTTGTAGTTGACTTGTCCTTTTGAGATATCATCTCTTTACAATCGGAACTTTTTTTGTTTTTACTTTTTAGAAACGTTACTGCAAGCTCTTTTCCAAACGTGGAAGCACTCCACCATAGCCTTTGGAGGCGCAACTTGGCAGCTATCTGCAATGGACACTTACTCTTCTGTTCTGATGTCAAACATAATCCCAAAGTTCCAGTCAGTTGTCGGTTCCCGAAACTCTCGTTTCGATATGGGTAAGTTATATATACAGTGAGCTTCAAATTCCTTGACAGAGACAAAACTAAACACCTTTTTATCATTCTCTTAGACTCCAAGCTGATTGCTGGATTTTATTCCTTTTCATTTCATGATCATTTTTGTACCAACACTTGAAAAAAAGTAGACTATCTCCACATCGATCAGTTATTTAGTTTCACTTGTTTATTATGCATTAAAGAAAATTTCTCTATTAAGCAAAGCTTTTTTATAGCGCCACAGTTGCTAAATGTTCACATTGAGATACAAGGATTCCGGGGAAATAACGTGTTGTTGTATTCAGATTCACAAAAATAGTGACCAATCTGTCATAACACATTTCGATGTATTGCAACGTAATTGTAGGGAAGTGATCAAAGACGATATAAAGTTCCACAGAATACTGCCTCAAGTTCACTATCATGATATCATATGTGTGTAATCTATGCAGCATATTGGTAGATCTAGATTACAAGTTATTACAGTCCTGAAAAGGGAGACTAAATCCGTCTGTTAAATAACATCTTTGATTTTGTTCTTACTTATTTAAGTAAGAAATCATGCTGCTTTCTTCAACGTGTTTCATGATGATTGTACGCAGTGTAAATTCCAAACCCCTTTCACAAATCGATCTCGATTATATGGGTCTGTAATGTAGCGGATTACTTGTATTTCGTTTCTTATTTACTGGTGTGGCCTGTGCAACTTTCCAGTCTTCAGATATGCATCTTTCGTTGCGTGACCGCCTGTATGTGATTGATAAAAATGGAGCTGTTTCATCAGTATACTCTGGAAAAAAAAAAAGACTAAATGTTACACGACTTACAAGGGAGCCGCGCACGCGCGTCATCATCGATTTCGTCGAAACTAGTACTATGTGCTGAGCTTGGCCACAGATGAACTACTGAACTACTGAATGGTAATCCGAGGTTGGTGAGATCGAATCCCTAAGGAGATACTGTTTTCAATTTTCAGTTTTTACATAACCTGCACTACAAGCAAACCGAAAAACTGCTCAGTATATTGTACTAATTAATATTTCATAAAAGGCTAAGAAAAAACAGGGAGATTAGTAGGTGACAAAATGTAGGAATGCCGTCATTGCTTCATCAAAATCTGAGACACCTACAATAACCTCATACAAATTTGTGTTGACTGACATGAGGAAGACTTAGGTGCAGCAGAAGTTATTTCGTCCGTTAATTGACTCGTGGGATGGACAAACAAATCCACGATTGTAAGACGACGTGTGTCAAGATGAAAAAGGGTTGTCATCATGTAGTATTAAACTGAACCCCCCCTCCCCCCCTCCCCCCAATGTCCTCTCTCAATGCAACCACTAATGCTACCGAGCGAGGTGGCGCAATGGTAGCACACAGGACTCGCATTCGGGAGGACGACGGTTCGATCCCGCGTCCGGCCATCCTGATTTAGGTTTTCCGTGATTTCCCTAAATCGCTCCAGGCAAATGCTGGGATTGGTCCTTTGAAAGGGCACGGCCGACTTCCTTCCCCATCCTTCCCTAATCCGATGAGACCGATGACCTTGCTGTTTGGTCTCTTCCCCCAAAACAACCCAACCCACTAATGCTACACTGCTCATTGTGTTAAAAAAGGTTCAACACTTCTGTTACCTCATCGAGATAGAACAATGAATCACATCCCAAGAAGACTGCATCAAAATACATCAAATTTCCAATATTTAGTGATATGAGGCGTTACTCGTGGTTTGATTCAGCGCCTTGCGATGAGAGAGGACCTCTTATGAATATAAACCAAGTTTTTTTCTATAGAAACATTAAACTGTAAAAATGAAGAGTTTATAACACATGAGGCAGCCCAAGAAAATTATTAATTCCCACTTTTTTATGACGAATATCACGCCAACACGTATATAAATCGTAAACTGTAAAATTATAAAAGTATCTAATTTAATGAACAAATTCATTGCGTATGCCTCACAATCTCTTCCAGGAAATTTATTTCCAATCCCAAAGCTTCGATGACTTTCCCTTTTCAAGCCTTTTTTAAAAATATTAATAAATACAACATATTGAGCATGGTTTCATTTTATTTGTAATATAAGTAACGTAAAAACTGAGAATAAAAGGAAACAGCTTGGACATAGGAACTCCACTCCACGACCCTCGGAATATCGTTCTGTACTCTTTCCTCTGCGCAAGCCTCGGAGAGGAAACTGCGCTAAGATAAATTGCTTATGCCTCGACTGGCCCGCGCCAAGAAAGCTATTTCTTCTAAGAATTTAGCCATCTGGAGCTTCCACTTCTGTCACTTTCATTTCTGCCCCTCGCCCCCTGCAGAGACCATAAATTTTGAACGAAATCGGTGAAGGCGAGTAGACACGGTCGCCTTGTTAGACCGGAAGGCCTTTATTAAATGACTAAAGCTGCTTCTCTACACCGAGGATACCTACTACAAAATTATTCTTGTTGGCAGCTATTCTTGATTAGAATTCTGTAATATACAGTGTGTCCCATTTATCTTGACCACCGTAAATAACTATTTGTCCAGATCCTAATTACAAAATGTTTCAAGCAAATGTTCTTTAGCCGTCAGCTGGACATCAAACAGCATGATTGCCTTCGTTGTAGCTTCGTTTTTTACAAAGATATGAACAGCGATATGACTCTTTTAAATGGCACTCTGTATTTTTTATTCGGTAATCTATTTCCTCTCCTAAAGACCTATTCAAAAATGTATCACAGTGTACCATTCACTGAAACACAACGTTATCAGTAACATAAAACAACACTGACGTTGGCGCTCCCAGTGATTAGTGCAGGTACTGGGGGTAATGAAACCCATCCACGTGCTGACGTTGACAGAGGACAAGTGTAACATAAGTAGAATGCACGCCCATCATTTCGTCAACCATCGTCAGTTGAAGAGTTGTGTAAGTAGAATGTACACCAACGAAGAGAAGGTAGAAACGCTACTCATCTATGGGGAATGTAAGTTAGCAGAACAGTAATTGCAATACTATTTTCGTAGGTATGGGTATATTTAGTGCAGTAGTTTAGTACTTTTAAATACTGTTGTGTAGAGAAGGCATACAGTAAAGGCTGTCCTTCCTACAAACTGCATTAACATAACGTTTCTTTCATTGCTGTTGTTGAAGGTAGGCGGAACTGTACAGAGAGCGATATCCTGACACGAACCCACCTTCCCGACGGATGTTTTCTCGTCTTGCTGCGACGCTTCAGGAATCTGGAAGTTTCAACCCACGACAACGCAATCATCGTAGCACTCGCACAGACGAAGCTGTTCCTGCTTCCGTTGCTATGAATCTACATGCGAGCACACGTCAGCTTCAACAGGAGATTGGCATTCCTAAAACCAGTGTACATCGTACTCTTACACATCACTGGTTCCATCCTTACCATGTACACCTACATCAAGAATTGCATGGGAATGATTTCCAGAATCATGTACAGTTCTGTCAGTGGGCACGCAGCAAATCCTCGCCAACCCGAACTTCTTCTCCAATGTTCTATTTACCGATGAATGTTCCTTCTCAAACAAAGGACAGGTAAATACAAAGAACATAAATTATTGATCCAGCGAGAACCCACGATGGCTTATACAGGTGGAACATCAGCGTCAATTGAGAGTTAACGTCTGGTGTGGGGTGCTTGGTACTACAATTATTGGCCCTTATTTCATCAATGGTAGTCTAAACGGCACAGCGTATCCCAACTTCCTCAGACGAATTCTTCCTCCTCTTCTGGATGAAGTGCCGCTAAGAACCAGAACGCTTATGTGGTATCAACACGATGGATGTCCAGCACATAATGCCTTGCGTGCAGGTCGTGTTCTGAACCGAAGGTATCCTGCCAGATGGATTGGTCGAGGAGGAACAGTTACCTGGCCTGCTAGTTCTCCTGATTTAAATCCTGCGGACTTTTTTTATTTGGGGATGCATTGAAGGCGTTGCCTATCGCCGTATTCCAACAACTCCAGAGGACATGCAGGAACGTATCGCGCTTCCTTGTACTTCTCTTCAGCAGGCAACACTGGAAGCAGTAAATAATTCTTTCATTCAACGAGTGCACCAGTGTATCGGTATCCAAGGTTACCACTTTGACCACCATTGAATGTTCTACTCCTGGGAAATGGTACAGGAGAGTCAAAGTCAATTTTGGGTTATGTTTTTCTTGGTTTTCCTTTGTTTGCTGACAACTCCAGCAAGTGTACGAGTTTGTGTTCCCGGGTTCAAAGTCAGTGTTGTGTTTTGTAATTAATAACGCTGTGTTTCAGTGAATGGTATACTGTAATACATTTTTGAATAGGTCTTTAGGAGAGGAAATGAATTATCGAATAAAAATGCAGGGTGCCATTTAAAAAAGTCATACCGCTGTTCATATCTTTGTAAAAAACATGGCTACAACGAAGGAAATCATGCTGATTGATGTCCCCGTGACGGCTAAAGAACATTTGCTTGAAACATTTTTTAATTAGCATCTGGACTAACAGTTATTTAGGGTGGTCAAGATAAATGGGACACCAGGTATATTGCATTATCTTTAGTGAAAGAATTACGGAAATTCATGTTTAGTAATTTTGCTTTAGTAGCACTATCGTCGATAACGTTACTACTCCTATCACGCAGTGGAGGATTCGTTATGTCTTACCGCTGGTACACTTTACGTGCGACCAGATCCACTTTGTATTTTCTGCCAGATTTCGAGGCGGAGTTTCGATATGGTATTTCTTTTTGTACGTAAAGTTACCGAGGAAGGCGTTTTTGTAGATAAGAGGGACGTCACAAGTAGAAACGCAATGTAACACGCTAGCGGCTTCTTGGCTTTTGGTACCCTCGAACAGCTGCTCTTCCGGCGTCTGCTTGTGGCAGCACTACGTAGAGGCTTCCAGAGAAGCGTAACATTCGCCTGTAACGTCAGAGGAACACCCCTGTCGGCTTACACCAAGACAGCTCGCGGCAGACAGCAGGTAGCACAGCTGGATCTTGCTGGGGGGAAGCTACTGCAGTGGGGCCCCTCAGCTCTTGACACAGAGTTCTCATGCTGGCCTTATTGCAGGTCACTGAGCTATGAACGGGAATCAGATAAATAGGAGAATTTATGTTACTGGATGTAGTGTTCTATAGGTCGGTCACATACCAGTCTGGTACGTTACATAAATTTACAATACGTGCTTATTATTTATTTATTTACACCTCAAGTTCCTTAGGACCAAATTGAGGAGCAAATATCCAAGGTCATGGAACTTGTCAGTGCATGAAATTACAACATAAAAGTAATAACAGATAGAAGTGAAATGTTTCTGAACCCGAAAACTGTCAATCCATAAGTTTAAGTAAACGCAATCAACAATACAAAAAGAACTAGCTTAACTTTTCTAGGAACTCCTCGACAGAATAGAAGGAGTGACCCATGAGGAAACTCTTTAGTTTCGATTTGAATGCGCGTGGATTACTGCTAAGATTTTTGAATTCGAGTGGTAGCTGATTGAAAATGGATGCAGCAGTATAGTGTTTCTGCACAAGAATTAAGGAAGTCCGATTCAAATGCAGGTTTGATTTCTGCCGAGTATTAACTGAGTGAAAGCTACTTATTCTTGGGAATAAGCTAATATTGTAAACAAGAAATGGCAGTAAAGAATATACGTATTGAGAGGCCAATGTCAAAATACTCAGACTCGTGGACAGGGGTCGACAAGAGGTTCGTGAACTTACGTCACTTATTGCCCGCACCGCCCGTTTCTGAGCCAAAAAATATCCTTTTAGAATGGGAAGAGTTACCCCAAAATATAATACCATACGACATAAGCGAATGAAAATAAATAAAGTAGACTAATTTTTGTGTCGAACGATCACTCACTTGAGATACCGTTCGAATAGTAAAAATGGCAGCATTAAGTCTTTGAACAAAATTGCCTGCCTGTGTGGCCGATCGGTTCTAGGCGCTTCAGTCTGGAACCGCGCGACCACTGATGTCGCAGGTTGGAATCCTGCCTCGGGCATGGATGTGTGTGGTGTCCTTAGGTTAGTTAGGTTTAAGTAGTTCTAAATTCTAGGGGACTGATGACCGCAGGTGTTAAGTCCCATAGTGCTCAGAGCCATTTGAACAAGATCCTGAACGTGGGCTTTCCACGACAGTTTACTATCTGTCTCAACACCTAGAAATATCAAGTGTTCAGTTTCACTAATCATATGCTCATTCTGTGAAATTAAAAGGTCAGGTTTTGTTGAATTGTGTGTTATAAACTGTAAAAACAGAGTCTAATAGTGATTTAGCTTTAGTTTACTTTCTACAAGCCATGGAAGTATGTCACGAAGTGCACTATTTGAAACCGAGGCAGTGTTGCACACAACATCCTTTACTACCAAGCTAGTGTCATCAGCAAACAGAAATATTTTAGAGCTACTCATAATACTAGAGGGCATATAATTTATATAATTAAATAAATAAGGAACAGGAGTGGCCCCAACACAGATCCCTGGAGCACCCCCCCCCCCCCCCCCCCACTTGACCGTACCCTACTCAGACCCCACATCACAGCCATTCTCAACACTGCGAATAATAACCTTTTGTTGTCTGTTGCTAAAGTAAGAGGTGAACCAATTTTGAGCTACTCCCCATATTCTGTAATGGTCCAACATCTGGAGCAATGTTTTGTGATCAACGCAATCAAATCCCTTAATTCAATAAAACAAATATGCCTACTGTTCGAAACCTTTTGTTTAATCCACCCGGTACCTCAAGGAGAGAAGAGAATATAGCATTTTTAGTTGTGAAACAACTTCTAAAGCCGAACTGTATGTTTGATAGCAAATCGTGTGATATAAAATGTTCAATTATCCTTACATACACAGCCTTTTCAACAACTTTAGCAAACACAGATGGCATAGAAATAGGTCTAAAATTGCCTACATTAATCCTTTCTCTCTTTTTATAAAGCGGCTTTACTATTGAGTACATTAATCGTTCTGGAAACTGACCATTCCTAAAGGAAAAAATTACAAATATGGCTAAATATACGGCTAACATGTGCAGCACAGTACTTTAATATCATATCCATGAGAGACGTTACTCTTCAGTGATTTAATTATTGACTCAATCTCCCCCTTGTCACTATCACAGAGGAGTATTTCAGACATCAATCTTGGAAAGGCATTTGCCGAGAGAGTTACATGATTCCCTGTAGAAACTAAATTTTTATTTAATTCACCAGCAATGCGCAAAAAATGATTGTTAGATACTGTACATATATCTGATTTATCAGGAACAGAAATATTTTTTCTACGAACTGACTTTATATCGTCGACCTTGTGCTGCTGACCAGACACTTCCTTCACTACTGACCATGTGGTTTTAATTTTATCTTAGCCTATTTGCATACCACATACTCTTTTCCTTCCTAATAACATTTTTAAGGACCTTACAGTACTGTTTGTAATGGGCTACTGTAGCTTGATTGTGACTACTTCTAACATTTTCATACAATTCCCGCCTTGTTCTACATGATATCCTAATCAAACTAGTCAGCCAGCCGGGATGCCTTTTACTTCTAGTACCCCGTTTAGAACGTTCTAATGAAATTAACTCTCAAAGAGCATGAGAAATGTGTTAAGGAAAGCATTACATTTGTCGTATACGTTATCGGTACTATAAAAATCCTGCCACTCTTGTTCCTTGACGAGGTTTAAAAAACTCTCTATTCCTGTTGGATTAACTTTCCTACATAGTTTGTAAATACTTAGGGATTATAATTACAAATAACCTAAACTGAAACGATAACATGGATAGTGTTGTGCGTAGAGCAAACCAAAGACTGCGATTCATTGGCAGAACACTTAAAAGGTGCAACAGGTCTGCTAAAGAGACTACTTACACCACGCTTGTTCGCCCTATCCTGGAGTACTGCTGTGCGATGTGGGATCCGCATCAGGTGGGACTGACGGCTGACATCGAAAAAGTTCAAATAAGGGCTGCTCGTTTTGTATTATCGCGAAATAGGGGAGATAGTGCCACAGACATAATACGTGAATTGGAGTGGCAATCATTAAAACAAAGGCGTTTTTCGTTGCGACGGGATGTTTTCATGAAATTTCAATCACCAGTTTTCTCCTCCGATTGCGGAAACATTCTGTTGGCATCCACTTACATATGGAGAAATGTTCATCACGATAAAATAAGAGAAATGAGGCTCGCACAGAAAAATATGAGTGCTCGTTTCTCCCGCGCGCCGTACGAGAGTGGAACGGTAGAGAGACAGCTCGAAGGTGGTTCATCGAACCCTCTCCCAGGCACTTTATTGTGAAGAGCAGAGTAATCACGTAGATGTAGATGTAATTATATGTGGCATTTGTATGAGTACGAATGCCTTTTAGCGTTAAAATTTGTGCATCATGGTCTGAAAGGACATTCACCCTTTTAGTAACAGAATGCCCATCTAGTAATGAAGAATGAATAAAAATATTTTCTATGGCTGTGCTACTGTTCCCCTGCACCCTAATTGGAAAAAAAACACGGTCTGTATCAGATCGTATGAATTTAGGAGTCTACCAACATCCTTTTTTTTGCACCATCATATACAAAATTTATATCGAAGACACTGCAAATAACTAATTTCTGGTACTTCCTGAAAAGTGAATCAAGAACCCTCTCTAGCTAGAGCAGAAATGCCCTGAATTCAGATTTAGGGGACCTATAAACAACAATAATTTGAAGTTTAGTTACACTAAATTCAACTACCCCTGCACAACAATCAAATATCTGTTCAGTGCATTGGCGTGATACGTCTATGGACTCAAATGGAATACTGTTTTTCACGCACATGGCCACTCCCCCACCCCACAAGGAACTCCTTGAAAAACAGCCATCTAATCTGTCTCCTGGTAAAGGAAGTCTCTGAATTGTCAAATTATTTAAGTGGTGTTCTGATATACCAATAATTTCAGAGTCTAAGCAGTTCACTAACTTTATCTCCAATATATCTTATATTTTGATGAAATATGCTAATTCCTTCTCTACTTGGAAGCATGACGTCCTGTGAAGGTGAGCCCTTAGTTAGAGGGACTTCCTTTTAAGCAGGTATACCTATCAGCTAACTTCAATCTAAAAAAGGTACAGCTCTAACCTCAACTACTACAGGATTTTTTCCATGAGTGACACCACCACCACCACCCACTACACTGTCACCCTTCAAGCTTTTCCAGCCTTCCCTTCCCATACCTGTAGAGGTGCAGGCCATGCCTTGTGAAACTCGATCTACTGATGGACTCAAATGGCACCACTGCAATGTGACCCATGCCCTCTGCCGCCAGTGCCTTCTCCAGCCCTATGTTAACGCACCTAACAGCCGCATTAAGATGAGACCGATCATGACGCTGAAACAGTTGCACGAAATGCTCATTAGTGCCACCAGTTTGAGTAGCTATCTTAACCAAGTCACCGCCTACATCATATTACCCGTCCCTATCACGACTATTCCCTGCTCCAACCTCTATTACCTTCATAAAATTCCTACGTAACACCCCTATGCTGTCAGTCACCTGAGCCAACCCCGCACTTGGCTTCACAACGGCCGGCCGCAGTGGTCTAGCGGTTCTAGGCGCTCAGTCCGGAACCGCGCGACTGCTACGGTCGCAGGTTCGAATCCTGCCTCGGGCGTGGATGTTTGTGATGTCCTTAGGTTAGTTAGGTTTAACTAGTTCTAAGTTCTAGGGGACTAATGACCTCAGAAGTTGAGTCCCATAGTGCTCAGAGCCATTTTTTTGAGCTTCACAATGTGTTCTCACTACATACATCGCTGCGTGAAATCGAAAGACAACTACGTAAATGATAGCTTCCACCTGATCGTGATAGTTAAACTGCCTAAATGCATAGTAGATGAAGTGAAAGCTCTCTGCTGACAAAGATTTACATATTCTTCATTTTATCAAGATTCTGTCTTCACAACATAGTTCATAAATAAAAAACTGGAAGTTCTATCAAATCCTCACTAGCAATAATTATTACGCTTATATCGTTGGCAAACGCATGCATTACAGTGTTAACGGTAAGTATTTTGAAACCTTGAAGAATTGTGGGCAGCGTAGAGAGTAAAAGTTCTCTGGTTTATCTGGTTGTCGTATAAGCGTCATTTACAGGGAACAATCTTGTCGTTCTGCTTGGTTAATGGCTACAAGATCCGTTAATCTTGAATCGAGGCCATGTTCTGTATAGCCTGTCAGTATTTTTGTGTGAAATTGTTGCAAGTACAACATCGTGGTTTCTGTTATCGAAAACCCAAGAAAGCCAAGGATAATTTATATACACATATGAAAGTCCACTAAACAATGTCCCTATATTTACATAAAATTTCTGGATACATTTCCCTATTTTAGACTGGTTTGGTAGAGACCTATCACTTTTTACAGGATAAATTTATGTATATTGTTTGCTACCCCGCTAAAAATTTTCAGGTTATGTGCAATAAGACGACTGTTCTGCCGTTTTGTAGCCTTGCTTTTTCACTTTCCTCAGGCATCAACGCGACTATTTCTTCTTAAGTTTGTTGGAAGATTACGTCATTGTACGTAATCGTTAGTTTTCGATCTGTTATATGCGACATGCGTATGTGCATTTTGATTGGAAGGTCTTCTTCGCCAATGAATTATTTTCGGCTGTTTTCTTTAAAACTTCCTCTATCTCTTGACTGACTACTCGTTGTAGGCGTTCCGTGTCTTCGTGGTTTATTTCATTGGGGATATAGGACGTAAATTCTTGTCTAATATCCTTGAGCGTGTATTTTTCAGCATACGTTTTATGTAGCTGAAAGATTTAGTTATATTTATGTGACCATGTACAGAAAATTGCATAAAACGGCGAGGAAAGAAAGCCAAATGCAGTTCTACAAAACAATGGCTATAGCCATCTATGCTATATGGAAACGAGACTTCGAAAATAACATCTGGAAACGAACGAAAAAAAGCTGCTAAAATAAGGTTTTTAAGAAGAATAGTCTGTCTGATATGGCACGGAATAAAACAATCATACAGAAACTAGTACATGAAAGTAGAAATGTACCAATCAAGAAATACAGATGTAAGTGGAGAGAACATGTCAGAAGAATTAAAGAAGATAGTATGCCTAAAATAGTAATGAAGTATGGACCAAGAGGGACAATATCAAGGAAGAGGCAGAGAGATCAAGTAGCAACTACCCACAGACAAGAGAGGCACTGAACAGGGATACGAAACAGGCAAATGCCTAACACTTGAAGAAACATGAAGAATTAATACTCTTTGACATTTATCTTCATTGCATTTATTGCATATATCGATTTCTTTGTTCATATGTTAGTTTTACGATTAATTTCTTTTCACCTCTTGTTACTTCGAACAATGTGATGTCCTGAGGTTCCCTCATGCGCTGCATGTCGTCATTTCTTTGCCTTCCTGACCGCGCCATGCTAAAACTTTTTTCAAAAATTTCATTCGTTATTGTTTTACGTCTTTAAATAGAGATTGTCTGGTTTTTTGAATATTTGTCTCAGACATATGAAACAATATTTCTTGGTCCGTTTTCTCCGGTAAGCTTTACTTTTTGCATATTGCTTTTCCTAAGCTGCGGTATTGCATAACTGATCCGCCATGTGATTTTTACATGTTTTGCAACGTTTGTTTGATGTCCCGCGTTAAGTTGTCCTCGTTTAAAAGTGAGATATTAAATTGCCAAATCCTTTGACACAAGGCGGAAAACGCCATCTTCAGTACCCTATAGATGTAACGGAACTACTCATAGACCACTGTGCACTATATGAATTAAATTAAACGAAATGAAAATTAATTCAACAAAGAAAACAAAAGAATAACCGTTTGCGGCCGTCGGGGCAGCACTAAATCTTGTAAGTAGCTAGTAGTTCGTGGTGGGAGATACGTCTGTGTCTCTTTACCGTTGGATATGATAATTTGATTTACTGTTTGTATCCAGAATGTTTGGAATATTTCACGTGTCTACCTTGAGAGACCTTGGATAGAGAGAAATGATCATGAAGAAGAATGAGAGAAGGGTAAAAAGGGGTGGCTGTGTTTCCAGGTTTGCCAAGGGTAGTTGGGGAGAGGGGCTTAGAAAGAATGGCATGGGAACTAAGAAATTTGACATTTGGAGCAGTTTGTGTGAGACGTCAACGTTTTGTCAGCCTGCTGGCTGTCAGCCCTTTCCTTAGGTACGACCTTCCCTTTTTTTCTTTTCAAAGGACAACAGAGTAATTACTGATATATGGGTACCAGCCAGTATTAAATTACAGGCTGTAACAGTGCTAATGTCTATATTGTTTGTTTTACGGAATGAAATGGTCGTCTTTCAACAGATCCTTACGTATTACGTATAGGATCAGACAGACGTACATTTTTGTAATTCCGCAGTTCTCATGAAATTTGCATTTGCTTTTCGATATGTCGTATATGTGACCAGGCAGATGTGTAGGTTGACACCTTTCATAAGTTTTGTATATGTTTACGTGATACAGTAATCTCTAGAATTATGTACAAGCCCTAATGACGTAGTGTTACCACACACACAGAGCCTGTTATGACGCGAGCTGTGACATTCATTGGCGCCTCTTCTGCTAGCGCCATCTCGCGACGCGACCTGTAGTGTAAGAACAGAGCCGGAGTTGCGGCAGTATCTAGATTGCGCTTGTATCTGATGGAGAATGTCATCTCTCTTGGACCGCCTATGTGCTACTTACGACAATTTTGTAAGGCCTGCGTGTTATAGGCAACTGTTACTATCACCATTGCTTGCCTTGATGTTGTAACCTGTATGTGTCCTAAGATTCGATGGTGGCGGCTTTAGTTTCGCCGAAACCGGTAATCATGGAATAAAAAGAATTCCTGCGATCTTGGCTACCAGTTTATTGTTTTATCCGGATACTTTTGATCACGTAGTGTATGTAACAAGGAAGAATATGAATGTTATTGCTCCTCGGTTCACTTGCAGAAATTTAAGCCGTCCCCTTATGTTCCTACCTAACCACACAATCGGAAATCTCCACACGTTCTTAACTAAACATTGAAATATTTGTGACAAGGAAAAAAGAGCATGTTACACTCGTTTCAGCTGCAGCAACTAAAACTGTACCCTTAGCCTCCTGCCTAACCACACGTTCGGAAATCGCCACATATTCGGAAATAAAGAGCCAGAAAAGGCGGAATATGACTTTTATTGTTGCTTCTCTCAGTCACGACAATTTATGCTGTCGTCTTTAAGTTCCTACCTGATCACATACTCGGAAATCGCTAAATATGTATTTCATCCTTTGTACTGAATGTAAATAGCATCGAATATTGCAGAACATACTAGTATTACATTGATAAGGCAGTTCCAGAACTTGTTAACAGCACTAAAATGAAAATAAATAAATACAGGGTGTTTATAAATGAATATCGGGGTTTTAACGCTTTATAATATTTATTGCACTAAACTTACAGTTATAAATGATATGTCAACTGAAAGAGCAACTCAAACAGTTGTGTTTGGCACCAGTGCGCAGCGCGCAATGTTTCCGCCGCAATCTGCTAGACAGCGGTAGTAGCGAAGATAGCGACTAGTGAACAGAAAGCGTTTTGTGTTTAGCAGTTTGCAAAGACCGAATCTGTAGTTACTGTGCAACGTGCGTTCCTGCTGAAGTTCGGTTGTGATCCTCCAAGTGATAATAACATTTGTAGATGGTATCATCAATTTGAAGATACCGGCTGCCTCTGTAAAAGGAAGAACACAGGACGACGAAGAGTTAGTGAAGAGACTGTTGAGCGTGTGAGAGAGTCGTTCACTCGTAGCCCAAAGAAATCAGCCCGGAAGGCTAGTCGTGAATTACAAGTTCCTGTGTCGACAGCTTGGAAAGTTTTAAGAAAACGCGTACAACTACGTACTTACCGTTTACAGTTATTAAAGGTTCTAAGGCCGGCAGATCATGGATTACGTGTCAACTCCGCGAACGAAATATTGTTCCATGACGATGAAGATTTTCTGGATCATGTTGTCTTCAGAGATGAATCGACCTTTCACCTTAGTGGACATGTTAACACTCACAATGTACGCATCTGGGGCTCAGAAAACCCTCAGGAGGTGGTACAAATGCAACGAGATTCCCCTAAA
The DNA here is from genome assembly GCF_021461395.2 of Schistocerca americana. Lineage (NCBI taxonomy): Eukaryota > Metazoa > Arthropoda > Insecta > Orthoptera > Acrididae > Schistocerca > Schistocerca americana. Next base: position 597,106,331 of record NC_060125.1, on the reverse strand, counting down.
GTGACTGTTTTTTGTGCCGTATCTCGGCGGAAAGTTTATGGCCTTTCCTTTTTAGGTGAATCTACTGTAACTGGCACTTCTTACCTTGATACATAGAGCAATGGCTCTTCCCTCAGTTGGAAGAAGAAGAGCCAGAGAACTTCATTTTCCAGCAAGATGATGCACCACCTCACTGGCATAGCGAAGTACGTGATTGGTTGAACTTCACTGAACCCAAGCGCTGGATAGGCCGCAAGGGGCCCAATGACAGCGCTTGCTTTGCATGGCCTCCACGTTCACCCAACCTAACGCCATGCGATTTTTTCCTTTGGGGCTTCATCAAGGATCGTGTGTACGTGCCTCCGCTACCATCAGACCTCCCTTAATTAAGAAAATGGATTGAAGCAGCTGTTGCTACAATCACTGAAGACACATTTATCAACGTTTGGAAAGAACTCGGCTATAGACTTGATGTGTGTCGTGTGACAAATGGTGCTCGCATTGAACATTTAAAATAAGACTCTTGGTAAAACTGTTTGAGTTGCTCTTTCATTTGACATAACATTTATAACTGTAAGTTTAATGTGATAAATATTATAAAGCATTAAAACACCGATATTCATTTATAAACACCCTGTATTTGCATGCGACGAGACGGGAACCCACAACTTGCGACTCCAAAACGTCTAGCACTTAATCATGTGAGTTTTGTCTCATGTCTTGGTTATCATATTCTCTCTTGAAGGCTTATATCGTTGATGCATTATTAAGTGACATTTAATGATAATCGTGAAATGTCTGTGATAAATTTTCAGTGCTTTGTTATCTATAAACGGCATACTGCAAATTACAAAACAAGCGTATCTCATGTTTAATTTGTACGTTATTGACGATAAAAACTCGTTCCTGAGAGAGTACTCCTATATGAAGGCATTAACCGACGGTAAACATTGTGTGACATTTTATTATAGCAATAATTACACACATCTAATAAAAGGTTTTGTATCACCCCGGTTCCCAGGACTCCTGAAGATAGATGTTGACTGTGGATATTGTATCACAGACACAGTCCCTTTGACTGTTCAGAGATACCACTAAACCCGCCCAAAGATGTATTGGATGGAGGGGGTCCGACAGCCGATCAGTTTCACCACGAAGGAGGTACATAGCTCGTGTTGTGTGTAGTTCACCCATGCCTAGACTGTCAGTACCGCGGTTCGACCGCGTCCGCGTTGTTACTTTGTACCAGGAAGGGATCTCAAGAAGGCAAGTGTCCAGGCGTTTCGGAGTGAACCAAGGCGATGTTGTTTGGACATGGAGGAGATAGAGAGAGACAGGAACTGTCGATGCCGTGCTTTGCTCAGGCCGCCCAAGGGCTACTAATGCAGTGGATAACCGCTACCTACGTATTATGGCTCGAAGGTACCCTGACAGCAAAGCCACCATGTTGAATAATGCTTTTCGTGCAGCTACAGGACGTCGTGTTACGACTCAAACTGTGTGCAATAGGTTGCATGATGCGCAACTTCACTCCCGACGTCCATGGCGAGGTCTATCTTCGCAACCACGACACCATGCAGCGCGCTACAGATGGGCCCAACAACATGCCGAATGGACCGCTGAGGTTTGGCATCACGTTCTCTTCACCGATGAGTTTCGCATATGCCTTTAACCAGACGATCGTCAGAGACGTGTTTGGAGGCAACCCGGTCAGGCTGAACGCCATAGACACACTGCCCAGCAAGTGCAGCAAGGTGGTTGTTCCTTGCTGTTTTGGGGTAGCATTATGTAGGGCCGACGTTCGCCGCTGGTGGTCATGGAAGGTGCCGTAACGGCTGTACGATACGTGAATGCCATCCTCCGTCCGATAGTGCAACCATATCGGCATCATATTGTCGAGGCATTCATCTTCATGGACGACGGCACGCACCCCCATCATGCACATCTTGTGAATGACTTCCTTCAGGATAACGACATCGTTGGTATGGAGTGGCCAGCATGTTCTCCAGACATGAACCCTATCGAACATGCCTAGGATAGATTGAAAAGGACTGTTTATGGACGACGTGATCCACCAACTACTCTGTGGGATCTACGCCGAATTGCCATTGAGGAGTGGGTCAATCTGGACCAATAGTGCCTTGATGAACTTGTGGATAGTATGCCAAGGCGAATACAGGCATGCATCAATGCAAGAGGACGTGCTACTGGATATTAGAGGTACCGGTGTGTACAGCAATCTGGACCACCACCTCAGAAGGTCTCGCTGTATAGTGGTACAACATGCAATGTGTGGTTTTCATGAGCAATAAAAAGGGCGGAAATGATGTTTATGTTAATCTCTATTACAATTTTGTGTACAGGTTCCGGAACTCTCTGAACCGAGGTGATGCAAAAATTTTGTTGTTGTGTGTAGAATAAATCATTACAAGAATCATGTACATCTCCGGTACGCGCTCATGAAGTCTTGTGAGAGGCCCGCATCGAATGGTAACGGAAGTCGATAGCCGATTATGCGGTCGTCGTTATTGCGTGTGACGTCAAAATTACGTCACGTTTGCGGTAAGTGTAGTGAAACGAGCGTTACCTATATTATCACGTCAGGTGCAGGCCTCCAATGACGGCAACGAAGGCAGTCTTAACAACCTTCATTCTCCTCGAAGCCTCCACTCATGGACACGTCCATCGTGATGCTGTGTGCAGAACAACGATTTGGCTGAAAAAGTGACGTGGTGCCACTCTTGTGTGCAGTGGTATCATTGTTTACGTCTCGCTGTTGTCGCGTCAAGGGAAACCGCAGAAATGCGGGATCCCGATGTACGCGAACAGCAATGTCGCGGAACATAAACTGTAGTCTTGTCAGTTGTGATCACGAAGCTTTCGAATTCCATTACGTGCTGGTAGGCGTTTCTCCTCTTTACGCGGGGCGTAAAATCTACTTCTTGCAAACATGTAGTTTTTGAATGAGAAACGCACTTGGTAAAGTTTCCTTTTATGGAGAATGTAAATAGCGTTACTCCTACGTACTTTGTGCAGCTGAACTGAAATCCTAATCATATACAGATCCAAGCACGCCAATTTGATATTTGTTGCATGCTATCTTCATGTTGTTGCTATTTTAAGTCCATCATTGTTTTTTGGACTGGATACACACCTACTTCTGTCGTTAGGAAGACACGATTAGGTGTCAGTACAACGAAAAACCAGTCCAAAGTTGCAAATTTTGCTTTTTTTATTCACTCGATGAGTTTCGGGCCGAGACTCGTTTTCAAATCGTCGTACACTGTCAAAAATGGTATATCCGAAGGTATGAAAACCATACAAAAAATGTGCAACTTTTGATATAGTTTTCACATCTTCGGAAATACCATTTTTGACTGTTACGATTATCTGAAAATGGGTCTCGGCCCGAAACTAGTCACCCAGTGGATAAAAAAATTAAAATCTGCAACTTTGGACTGGTTTTTCGTTGCACTCATTAACAGAAGTTGCTGACCCACAGGTACTCCAGCATGCTGGAAGTTCGATAACTATTAGGTGTGTTGTGGCGGATGTGCGCTGTACCTGTGTTATCCTACAATACAGTCACCCTGTTCCAATTGTGAACAATGCGCTTGAAGGAAGATTATGTAGATCTACTTGTAAGATGGAATCTCTCTGATCATACTGTTATGGTCATTACGTTTGATGCATGTGACAGCAAGTAGTAGTTTCCTCGACTCATCCTGGAACGTTTACTATCAGGAGTAAGCCATTTCATTAGGAAAAACAGCTATGTTACTGTATTTCCCAGTAGAATTACTTGAACAGTTCTATGGCTACGCATTCCGAATCGCACAGACCTTTTCTGAATCGCCTCTATCTACATCTACATCCATACTCCGCAAGCCACCTGACGGTGTGTGGCGGAGGGTACCTTGAGTACCTCTATCGGTTCTCCCTTCTATTCCAGTCTCGTATTGTTCGTGGAAAGAAGGATTGTCGGTATGCCTCTGTGTGGGCTCTAATCTCTCTGATTTTATCCTCATGGTCTCTTCGCGAGATATACGTAGGAGGGAGCAATATACTGCTTGACTCTTCGGTGAAGGTATGTTCTCGAAACTTTGACAAAAGCCCGAACCGAGCTACTGAGCGTCTCTCCTGCAGAGTCTTCCACTGGAGTTTATCTATCATCTTCGTAACGCTTTCGCGATTACTAAATGACCCTGTAACGAAGCGCGCTGCTCTCCGTTGGATCTTCTCTATCTCTTCTATCAACCCTATCTGGTACGGATCCCACACTGCTGAGCAGTATTCAAGCAGTGGGCGAACAAGCGTACTGTAACCTACTTCCTTTGTTTTCGGATTGCATTTCCTTAGGATTCTTCCAATGAATCTCAGTCTGGCATCTGCTTTACCGACGATCAACATTATATGATCATTCCATTTTAAATCACTCCTAATGCGTACTCCCAGATAATTTCTCAGAAATGTATCATCTGTTACTCTAACTTGGTAACAGTCATAAAACGGAGAACAATAATAGGGACTTGATCAGAGAGAAGTAGTGGAGATTACGTGATTCATGAATAAAAAATACTTTTTGTATTATTCTTCCTGTGAAAATCACTGTGGCATATAGCGTCCCACAATTAGACTTAGACGCTAATCTCATTGCAAGTCGTTCCGTGTGGGCTCCTTTAGGTACTTTAAGACTGTGACTGATTCAGTTGATTTTTGAGCTTCGTAGCAGCCAAACAACTGCGCTTCTTTACGCCTATTTAGGCTTCGTTGTATGAAGAATCAGCTGACACTATTCATTCAAACATTGATAGACTGCAGAACTGTCGTCAACCCGCTACACTTCCTGTTCGGAAAACCACCGTCTACGAAGAATTCCAGAGAACTGTCATCGCTGAGTACATCATTTTTGTATGTAATGAGAAGTGACGGCTACTGTCAGTATGCAAGATGCTACTTCAGTTTTTGACAATGTCTCCTTATTGAGAACGACATACTTAGTTCTTTTTAACAAAGTCTTCACTCTTATTTCCTATTTGCTATGACATTCCGCTAACTTATATCGTCTTTCCTGACCGCCGGTGAAGCACTGTTTCACTGTTGTCGGTCACTGATAATGTACGTACTCAACTGCAAAAATCTAAAAGAGTTACCGTTAACGCCCTTCATGATGTTCACTCATAGCTCTACTGTATGATCTTCATATTTCTTGTTGGTCATTCAGAGAACATGAGATTTGTCGTGCCGACGTAAAATGTAAAATTTTGATGAGGTCGTTAAGACAGAATTATTGATAAACGGTTTTAAAGTGTAAATAATTTATGAAAAATGCAAGCAGGGGATATGTCTACTGAAGTCTAGAGACGATGGCAATCAAGACGGTATGTCTAGCGCTCTCCTGCTTACCTTGCTTCTGAACTCTCAGCTCATCCCGTAAATAATTAACGACTTAATCTTAGAACGGTGCTGTCGTAGAGATGCGAAACAGCTCTACTCCTCTAACCTGGCGGCTGATTTGTATTTGTTTAAAATTCTATCGAGCAGACCATCTTGAAAATATTTAACTACGGCACTACTTCGCCTTTTCCGAACTGCGAAGGATGGTTTCAGTGCAGTGACCCGTGGGGGTCGAGGTCATTTGAAACGGAGTGTAATTGTGTTGGATCAGGGTGAAGAAGTGAAAAACAGCATTGGCGATCAAAGGGAACTATCCTGGAATACACTGGAAGCGATTTACGGAAACTAAGGGAAACCTGAATCAGTATGGTCGGACACGTGGTTAGAAATCGCTTCTGAGGATTATGATTGTAGTATTAAACAGACGATACCGGCTTCGATACATTTCTGAGACTAACCGTGTGATCCACGTTCCATTGCACTACAATCAGAGAGATGTTAATGCGCTGTCATATTTTATTTCAAGGGCATAATTAATTAAAACCTAAATTTATAGAGCATAATATCAAATACTTTCTGTTCTATACTTTTAAAAAAATTAACTGACAAATTTGCTTTGTAATATACCTCAGTGGTAAATGATGCCATGGATTGGTCAGACTGGAAGTGGCATACCAGAGTTAGTGGTTAGTGCTGTACAGAGATAATTCGAAGGAAATTCAAACAAGATGAGTGAAGAGAAACGGGAAACAATCTAACTAAAGAGCGGATTATATCATTTGTATTTCCATGGGTGGAATGTACAACGCTGCTGCTGCGATAGGGTGGGAGATGGGGAGGGAGGGGCGGGGAGAGGGAGAGGGTATTTAAGCGCTGCGTACCCCATGAAGTATGGAGAGCTATAGTAGTATAACGCATCACAGATATACCCAGCGAGGTAATAAGTGACATGACATGCACGTATCAGATAAAATTAGTATGTCCTTAAAATATCGCAGTAAATAAATATGTGAGCATCCAAAAACACTGAATGGTGACCAATAGTACTGCGTATATCTGTAATGAGTTGTTGTTTTTGTTGCCTTCAGTCCGAAGACTGTTTTGATGCATGGCTCCATGCTACTCTATCCTGTGCAAGCCTCTTCATCTCCGAGTAACTACTGCAACCTACGTCCTTATGAACCATCTTACTGTATTTATCTCTTGGTCTCCAGTTACAATTTTTATCCCCTCACGCTTCCCTCCAGTACTAAATTGGTGATCCCTCGTCTCAGAATGTGCCCTACCAACAGATCCCTTTTAGTCAAACTGTGCCAAAAATTCCTTTTCACCGCAATTCTATTCAGTATCTCTTCATTGTTTACGTGACTACCGGTCCAGTTTTCAGCATTCTTCAATAGACCCACAATCCATTTCTCTTCTTGTATAAACTGTTTATCGTCCATATTTCACTTCCATACAAATACTTTCAGAAAAGATTTCCTGAAACTTAAATCTGTACATGATATCAACAAATTTCACTTCTTCACAAAAGCTTTTCTTGCCTTTTCCAGCCTACATTTTGTGTCTTATCTACTTCAACCATCATCAGCTATTTTGCTGCCAAAATAGCGAAACCATTCTACTACTTTAAGTGTATCATTTCCCAGTGTAATTCCCTCAGCATCATCTGATTTAACTCGACTACATTTCAATCCTCGTATTAATTATGTTGATGTTCATCTTACATCTTTTATACTGATAGCCACTTTTATTTGTTCACGTTCGGTCTTATTTCAACATCATACGCACATTCATAAAGAAAGATTGGAGAATAAATTAAGTTTATTTGAACTTACACTCTGTATGCCAGTAAAAATGAAATTATCGTATGGCATTATATTTATTTGCCGCCACTTTGACGACTTGCGCGTCTCTGTGCTAGTGAACAAATTCCGTTATTTACACTCTGACATTTACTGAAGTTTAAAGATTAGATTAACAGGTGCACGGGTGTACGGTCAACCCTAGACGTAAACGACCAAAACTGGCTACACATCATCTGCACTGGGCGTTAGAGACACTTAACAGCAGCAGAGTCCCTTCCAAGGAGCAAAAGTTTATTTTACAGTAGTGGAGGTATCGTCACAAACTTTAAGAGGCATGTACAACATGTCCGTACGGTGGGACTAACGAGCTTCTTACAGAAGTTCCTAGAACGAAGTTTCCAGGAAATGCAAATATCGTTCTTGTGTCAGTCTTGATGACAGCACTTGCGGCTCTATGAAATGGTGATTGATAACGCCACACTAGATATTGGTATCGTATCTTATGGGTTCCCTATATATGTGCGTGTTGTGAGGATTTACTTCTGCGCACTCCTGTATGTTATCAGGATTCATTCACCCCTCCCCGCCCCCCTGCCCCCCAAATTACACAACTAGTGTTCTGCGGTAAAGGGAATGGTCTCGGTATTCAAGTGTACGTAAGTAGTCTACCGTAAACAACAATTTTATCATCTGCGTAAATGGTTTCTGGGCAGTATTCACTCAAGGAATTTTGTGACATTCCCAATGCAACGCAGAGAAACATAAAGCCGAATCTTCTCTGGTTCTCCATGACAGTTGGAAACAAATTTTCCTCGTCATCCACATAGTAGGGAGCACTGACGTGTATCCATCGAGTAAACTGGAGATGCCAGTAGAGAATTTTTTCATGATACTTTTGGTCTTGCAGTTTCGGTTGCTCTGTCTGCAGATTTGCGGGTAATATGTATTTGGACCTGATCCGCCTTTGTGAGAGACTTGCCGTCAAGAATAAACCTCCGAATCGTTCGTTATCTGCTGCAGGCGAGCTGCGGACCAGCTAGAGCGAACGTCACGTGATATGACGATATGCATTTTGGTGTTGCCTGTAACGTGAGCTTTAGAAATTCTTAGATCGTTTCCGTATACAGTGATATGATCCGATGTTCCATTAAATTGGCGCTATTTGTAAACTTTAAGTCCAGGGGAAAGGAAAAGTAAGAAACGTTTGACTCTTTCTGAGAAGTGGCGTGCAGTCCTCATAAATAATCCCCAGAATCTCTAATTTTGCATGGTCTGGTTGCCCGCTACCCTTCTCATATGACAGCGATTTTATCCCGTCGGCGACTTTGGGGTCCCATTGTGAGTCCACTTTCTTGGCGATCTCCCTATTGGACTGATAAGATTTCTGACAGAAACCAGGCAAACGGAGTCGCGAATTACACAGCCTATTTGAATTGAAACTTCTGCCTCTGCGGTTTAAGTTATCTGACAGTAATATGGATCGCGTTCTTCATCGCAACGCCTTGCATATTCGGCACCAGCACCGAGCAAAAGGAGAACCAGCATTGTCTAGCGCTGCCGTCTGCAAGTGAACCTAATTGAAGTAGTCATCTTAAGAGTTTCGTTGAACTGCAGGTCACTGTCGTGGGATATCCGGAGGCATAAGGTGTCGTAAATAATAACTGCAAAGCAATAATATCGCAAACTACTGCCATCAAGATAAGAAACTATGGTTAACAATTATTGACGATGTCGATCTCAACCAACACTCCCTTCCAGTAGCCATTGTACGAGCAGTACAAGTCTTTACTAGTGTTGCTCTCGATCATCAATTAACTTGGCACTGTTGGCAGCACCTCTTTTGTCACTAAGTGGCACACATACAGTTGCTTACACGAAAACTTTGAAATTATGGACGACTTGTGTTTTTCCTGACGATTATGAATGTGAATGACTTTCACGTAGGATTTGTCAGTTTCCTTGCATAAAACATGTAAGGGTAGGTTTACCTTGATTTACGAAAAATAATATTTTAAGCATTGGAAAACATTCTGTGTTTTTTAAATAAATTTTTATAATTACGTTTTTACTTCCATGAAACCCCAGTGACTCTAAAATATTGTTTTTAGCAACTTTTAAAACCTTTGCAAAACAATTGATTAAATAGTGAAATGTAGATGGTTGTATCGTAAAGAATTATAAAAGTTGCAGAAAATGGAAGTAAAATTTATACAGTTCATTTATTGCAAATTTGGTAAGTAATGTGGAACGTAAAATATGAACATACAAACATATACAGCGTACTTCTAAAAACTTGAAGACACCGCTGGGAAAATTCAAACAAATGCAAGAAACTAACCAAAATGAATTATCGCTTGATATCAATGCGTAACTTGATTTGTCATTGTTCAAAATGGTTCAAATGGCTCTGAGCACTATGGGACTTAACATCTGAGGTCATCAGTCCCCTAGAACTTAGAACTACTTAAACCTAACTAACCTAAGGACATCACACACATCCAAGCCCGAGGCAGGATTCGAACCTGCGACCGTAGCGGTAGCGCGGTTCCTGACTGAAGCGCCTAGAACCGCTCGGTCACCCCGGCTGGCTTGCCATTGTTGCGGGGTACCTTTCAGAGCATTTTTTACCATCCTTGGGTCTTGTGGCGGGTAGGGGTGGGGTGGGGGGGATGAGAGTGACGCTTGTAACCCTCCAGATTTTTTGTTGTTGGTCAGTATGTTAACAAATTTTGTCGTAAATTCACCATGTCTGCAGTAATTCTCTCTCACTCTCTCATCCAAAGACATTAAATCTTTTAATACGATAATAATTTGCCTAGATGAATACTTACTACATCGGTTTAGCATTATTTTCAAGTCATCGGAATTAAAAGGAGGACATCGTTTGAGAAATAGTTGTACAGTAACTGATTTGAGAACTGTAATAGCTACGAAATCCCACAACCTTGACAACATCAAAATTTACACGATGTAGTGTTTACTGCGCATTCACTATTATTACTGATAACATTAGCAAACGACCGTGAACAGATGTAAGCAGACTATGGCTTTGAAAGTATGTGAATTGATGGACGATCGTTTTAACGCACGTTCTAGAAACCTCAGTCTTCGTACATTTTTTTCCTTAGTGTGGGTTCCTTGCCTTTCTGTCTTGCATTACTCTGCTTCCTGTGGTTTGCCACTTTTACTTGTGGGCTCACAAACCGTTTCAGGTTTGTTATCGCCAGCAGCTACGATCAGCACGTGAAAGGCCGCCGTTATCTGGCTGGAATGTTTCCTGGTGCTGGTCAGGCCACAATCCCGTCCACGTGGGAAGGCATTTGCCGAATATTTTCTCGTTCCCGGAGCTCCTACACCTACGCATGGTCAACTGCAAAAAGGAAGTCAGCGTCGAATGTGACCCTGAAAAGACGCACATAGTAAAGAAGTAGAGTGTCACAGTAACGTTGACCGGAGAGCGTGCCGTGTTCAAAGATTTAGAGGTCAGTACGCCCGTGTAACGTTATGCCTCCCCACACCAGAACTCCTGGACCACTGAGAACGAACATGTTCGACATGATTGTGGACATACGCTCATAAAGCGGGAGGTAGCCATTAAATTTGCTACACCACGAAGATGTCGTGCTACAGACGCGAAATTTAACCGACAGGAAGAAGATGCTGTGATAGGCAAATAATTAGCTTTTCAGAGCATTCACAGAAGGTTGGCGCTGGTGGCGACAACTACAACGTGCAGACATGAGGAAAGTTTCCAACCGATTTCTCATGCACAAACAGCAGTTGACCGGCGTTGCCTGGTGAAAAGTTGTTTTGATGCCTCGTGTAAGGAGGAGAAATACGTACCATCACGTTTCCGACTTCGATAAAAGTTGGATTGTAGCCTATCACGATTGCGGGTTATCGTATCGCGACATTGCTACTCGCGTTGGTTGAGATCCAATGACTGTTAGCAGAATATGGAATCGGTGGGTTCAGGAGGGTAATACGGAACGCCGTGCTGAATCCCAACGGCCGTAACGGATCGTGCAGCTACGTCTCGATCCCTGAGTCAACAGATGGGGACGATTGCAACACAACAACCATCTGCGCGAACAGTTCGACGACGTTTGCAGCAGCATGGACTATCAGCTCGGAGACCGTGGCTGCGGTTATCCTTGACGCTGCATCACAGACAGGAGGGCCTGCGATGGTGTACTCAACGACGGACCTGGGTGCACGAATGGCAAAACGTCATATTCTCGGATGAGTCCAGTTTCTGTTTACAGCATCATGATGGTCGCATCCGTGTTTGGTGACATCGCGTTGAACGCACATTGGAAGTGTGTATTCGTCATCGCCATACCGGCGTATCAGTCGGCGTGATGGTATGGGCTGCCATTGGTTACACCTCTCGGTCACCTCTTGGTCGCACTGATGGGACTTTGAACAGTGGACGTTACATTTCAGATGTGTTTCGACCTGTGGCTCTACCCTTCATTCGATCCCTGTGAAACCCTACATTTCAGCAGGATATTGCACGACCGCATGTTGCGAGTCCTGTACGGGCCTTTCTGGATACAGAAAATGTTCGACTGCTGCCCTGGCCAGGACATTCTCCAGATCTCTCACCAATTGAAAAGGTCTAGTCAGTGGTGGCCGAGCAACTGGCTCGTCACAATATGCCAGTCACTACTGTTGATGAACTGTGGTATCGTGTTGAAGCTGCATGGGCAGCTGTACCTGTACACGCCATCCAAGCTCTGTTTGACTCAATGCCCAGGCGTATCAAGGCCGTTATTATGGCCAGAAGTTGTTGTTCTGGGTACTGAATTCTCAGGATCTACGCACCCAAATTGCGAGAAAATGCAGTCACATGTCAGTTCTAGTACAATGTATTTGTCCAATGAATACTCGTTTATCATCTGCATTTCTTCTTGGTGTAGCAATTTTAATGGCCAGTAGTGTATCTTACTGCGTATTCCTACCACTTACTTTCTGTGCTATACCTTAGCAGTTCTTTCTATGTATGGTCCAAGTTTCATTGTCCTGTGTTACGTGGAAGTGACACGTCATGAAAAAGCTACTTTCGTCTTCAAGTTTTGCACACCAGTATAAGGCGTCCCTTCTAAAAGTTGTCAGGCGCATTTTCTCTGGTGTTTCGGCAGATGTTTTCTGACAATAATAAACCTGACGCGGTTTGAGAGTCCACAAGTAAAAGTGGCAAACCACAGGAAAGCAAGGATTCTCCACTAAGAAAAAAATGTATGAAGATTGAACTTCTTTTGCAATGTATAGCTGGAGTCATCACAAACAAATACTCCTCATACGTCGTTGATGACGCCCATTGCAGCGGCAAAATATCGTTTTGTTTCGCGTTGCGAACAAAATTATTTTTAAACTGCAGTTTTACGTGCCCATTTCATAGACCTGTCCCACATGAGTCCAGTGCAATATTTGCTTTAGCGGTATGTATTATCAGGAATAGAAAAGCAGTGAGCATAACCAGTACCCCAGCAGCGACAGCCCTGTCCAGCACCACTGTGAAACAGCGCTGCTCAGTCGCTGCTGGAATTCTTACTCCATCTACATCTACATACTTACTCCGCAATCCACCATACGGTGCGTGGCGGAGGGTACCTCGTACCACAACTCCCAAGCAGAACGAGGGAAAAATGACTGCCTATATGCCTCTGTACGAGCCCTAATCTCTCTTATCTTATCTTTGTGGTCTTTCCGCGAAATATAAGTTGGCGGCAGTAAGATTGTACTGCAGTCAGCCACAAATGCTGGTTCTCTAAATTTCCTCAGTAGCGATTCACGAAAAGAACGCCTCCTTTCCTCCAGAGACTCCCACCCGAGTTCCTGAATTGCTTCTATGTCCTCCCTCAATCCGACCTGGTAGGGATCCCAAACACTAGAGCAGTACTCAAGAATAGGTCGTATTAGTGTTTTATAAGCGGTCTCCTTTACAGATGAACCACATCTTCCCAAAATTCTACCAATGAACCGAAGACGACTATCCGCCTTCCCCACAACTGCCATTACATGCTTGTCCCACTTCATATCGCTCTGCAATGTTACGCCCAAATATTTAATCGACGTGACTGTGTCAAGCGCTACACTACTAATGGAGTATTCAAACATTACGGGATTCTTTTTCCTATTCATCTGCATTAATTTACATTTATCTATATTTAGAGTTAGCTGCCATTCTTTACAGCAATCACAAATCCTGTCCAAGTCATCTTCTATCCTCCTACATTCACTCAACCGCGACACCTTCTCGTACACCACAGCATCATCAGCAAACAGCTGCGCTTTTTTCCAGTCGCTCGGGACTTTACGTTGTGTAAGAGATTCGCGATAAATCCAAGCTAAGTAAGGAGCCAATGCAGTTGAGTACTCTTTGTAAAACCGAATTGGAATCCCATCAGGACCTGGCGATTTATTTATTTTCAACCCATTCAGCTGCTTCACAACCCCAGGGATGTCTTTCACTATGTCCTCCATACGGGAATCTGTACGAGACTCAAACGGCGGTATGTTTGTACGACCCTCCTGCGTGAAAGATTTCTCAAATGCTAAATTTAAAATTTCAGCTTTCGTTTTGCTGTCTTCCGTTGCCAGGCCAGACTGATCAGTGAGTGACTGGATGGAAGCCTTAGACCCGCTTACCGATTTTACGTAAGACCAGAATTTCCTTGGGTTTTCTGCAAGATCTTTTGCTAAGGTATGACGGTGGTAGTGGTTGTATGCTTCGCGCGTCGCTCTTTTTACAGCAGCACGAATCTCTACTAACTTTTGCCTGTCCTCATTCTCCCGATCTTTCTTGTACCGCGAGTGCAACTGTCTTTGCTTCCTGAGCATTCTCCGAATTGCGCTGTTGAACCACGGTGGGTCTTTTCCGTCCGTAACCCACTTTTATGGCACATACTCCACCAATGCGTGATTTACAATGTGTTTAAAATTTGCCCATAATTCTTCCACGTTCATCGTACCGGAAGTAAATGAAGTCGATTCATTTACTAAGTGGGATACTAGCAACTGCTTCTCTGCTCTTTCTAGTAAGAATACTCTCCTAGCCTTCTTGACCGACTTTTTAACTTTCGTAACCATAGTCGTAATGACAACATCATGATCACTAATCCCTGTCTCAACACTGACACCGTCGATGAGGTCTGGTCTGTTCGTGGCTACCAGATCTGAAATATTTCCATTACGCGTTGGCTGTCGATTTAGCTGCTCAAGACAGTTTTCGGATAATGTGTCCAAAAGTAATTCACACGACGGCTTGTCTGTACCACCTGTAATGAATCGATAGACATCCTAGTCTACACTAGGTAGGTTGAAGTCGCCTCCGACTAATATCGCATGATCCGGGTACTTCTGCGATACAGAGTGTAGAATCCCTTTGAATGATTCTAGAACTGTCACGGTGGAACCTAGTGGCCGGTAATAACACCCAAGAATTAACTTTATTTCTCCTAGCCCTGTTAAACGTGTCCAGATAACTTCACAATCACACTCTACTTCGACCTTAGTAGACACAATATTTTTGTCAACTGCAATGAAGACACCACCTCCTACGGTGTCAAATCTGTCTTTCCGATACACGTTCCAACCCACACAAAATATTTCAGAACTTCCTGTCTCATGGTTCAGCCAGGTCTTCTTCTCTGTCCCTGTTAATACGTATCGCTGAAAGGAATGTCGCAGTAGATTCATTTGGGACAGCTCTGTAGAAAAATAATTTTGTTTCCAACTGGAAACAAGCCGACGCTTTCCGTCGATACAGGCGTCGCATTAAAGACGTGATGTGCAGTACTTGTTTGTACTGACTCGAGCTGTACGCTGCAGAAACGAAATTCTAGATATGTGCCGGAACAGCAGAGAAAATCCGCCTGGCGACTCTTAGGAAGGACAACCGGTAGTTGTATATAGTATACTCTTTAAAGCCGTGATCGATTCACATTTGAAGAACGGAATGACAAGACAGTGATACGAAAAGAGGATGCATACCTTATTTCTGTCAAAACATAAACAAGAAAAAATGGCGCGGTTCAAAATGTCTAGATCTGACCTACTGAGCAGTAACATGAAAGTCTGCCGCAAGTGGTGAGCCCTGTTAACAAGCGCAGCTGCGATAGGCGCGTGCATAAATAAAATGCAGGACCGCCCCTTTGTGACTCCGGAAGCTTCTGACGAGATCGGCGTTTAATATTTTAGAGCCGAGCCGCGGCTACAAAGGCATTGCTTCCAGGAACCGCGACCTCCTCTGTTACCTCCTGGCTGGAACGGGCTGCTTCTGGTCACACTATCCAGTGCGAGACGGCTGGATAAATACAGCGTGCGCAAAACAAAACTGACCAGGACAACATTCGTGAGACTGACGCGAAATTAGCCTTGCCGGAAGCCGCGATTTCGGTGCACAAATCTTCTGCTGTCACATGTCTGCACATGCTCTGTCCTCAGTACTTCGCTGCGTCATTACGTATGACTGAGTGAGAAGAGCACACGTGCTTGTTCAACAGTTGAATGCAATACGAAATTGTGCTCACTAAATTATGACCTGTTTCACACAGAGTGTGTTCATTATCCACTGTTATGTGAAACACAATTCGTAAAAAATGTGTACGGAAGTGTTTGCGCCAGAGTTTAAGCCTGGAAGCGTTTTGGCAAAACCTGCAGCGAAGTTTGCAATGAAAAACTGAGGGTCAAAATGGCGAGAAACGAGTTCTGTAGCGAATGAGAACCTAACGATGCAGTAAGTATTTGAACACCAGAAAATATTGCTCTAGTGAAGCAAACCCTGGGACAAAGTCTGATGAAACCTCAATGTCATTTATCTAGGCAAGTGGGCATTAAGAAATTGTCATGTCTAAACAGTGTCAAAAAGGACCTGCATCTGTATCGTTACAAAGTAATTGTTGCGCATGAATTAAAACATCCAGACGAACTTTTGCGTGCTGAATTCTTCGGTGGTTTCTGAATGAGGTGGAAGACTTGGGGATCGTCAGTTTTTCGTTTCTTCAGATTAAGCCTGGTTCAAATGGCTCTGAGCACTATCCAACTTAACTTTTGAGGTCATCAGTCGCCTAGAACTTAGAACTAATTAAACCTAACTAACTTAAGGACATTACACACATCCATGCCCGAACCAGGATTCGAACCTGCGACCGTGGCGGTCGCTCCGCTCCAGACTGTAGCGCCTAGAACCGCAGGCCACTCCGGCTGGCAAGCCTGGTTCAGCTTGCCAGGATACGTGTACTCACAACAATTGCCTAATTGTACATCAGAAAAGCCCATCGCTAGTTTGAAAAACCGTTGCGTAATCTCAGTATTGGTGAATGGTGCGCAATGTCTGGTGTCCACACTGAACACGATCCTTTCACAAAACTGTTACTGTTAACCGGTAAGTCCAGAAACAGTTCAACGCATATGTGGACGAACTCAAAGAAGGTGAATGGTCTTATGGATATTTTCAGCAATACGGAGCAACAGCAGACATCGCCTTGGCAACGTAGTTACGAATGCACAGATGTGCGTCTCTTCAGTGAGGAGAGGAGAGCCAGCAAAGGCAGTGCAGCGTCCTGATCACCTCGAGCCCTGTTATTTTTACCTGTGGGGCAAACTGAAGCATCAGATGTTCTCAAATAATTCTCACACGCTGGAAGAGCTACAGTAGAACAGTGAAAGTACTATTGCTGCTGCCCCTTACGCACAGCTGACACACGTGTGTCACGTTTTGACAAACCCAGGATTGTGCCACATCGAGTTGACAGTGGTAATTTCCAGCGTCTTCTGTGATGTTCCTTAACAAGTGTCAGTTCCACGTCAGTCTTATTTAAATATTTTCCAGGCTAGTTTTATTTTGCCACGCTGTAAATACGTTGACAACTGACACACTGGATCAACTTTGACAATTGACAGAATTGATTATACTGAAAGAAAAACAGCCTATTAAGTATGACTTCCATAATATAACTATTTTCAACTAAGAGGAATGGGAAAGACGCAGGAGTAATAAATTAACAACTCCTTATGTATTATTTTTTACTATTAATATCACTAGCAATTCATGTTATAAATGCCATCGCTGTATTCAGTATATTTTGCAGCTGGAGCAGCTGGAAAATGATCGGAGCTAGTCTGTATGCGATTGTATAGCATGTGAACAATAATTCAGTACACATCTCTCCCTATCCAATCCCACAAAAATTTGGTGAAGAAAGGTCAGGTGACTGCGACGGCTGTGCAACAACGCCGGATAGGTTTGGCTGAGTAACAGCAGGTAAGAATATGCACGGGCTCTGGTCTGTCTTTTAATCTTAGGTGCTGAAGGGACATACAACAGGTAGCTCAACAACAGATTTCCGCATGTGTTGCTTTAATGCGGCCGATTGTTGTCTGCAATGGCAATAAATGAGTTTTCTGTCTTTATTGTCTATTCTGTCGACAGATGAACCCTATTTTCCTTCTTCTATCCTTCTTCCCCCACCTCTTCTCTCTAGTATATCTTCCTTTCTTTTCTTTAACTGATCTTTTAATTTTAACACAGTTTTGCGGCATCACATCTCCACTTTTTTATTTTTCGTTTATCATACATCACTTGGTTCATCCTCACAAAACACTGACAAGACTTGCACATTACAGATGTTGATGTTACTAAATTTCAGCTGTTGCATTGTAAGTAATCTCTAAACAGTTAGCAGTGCATTTTATTTAAGTTTGGATGTTTAGGACTCATTTCACATTAGGTCTTTGGTACAGTAGCCACTGATCACAGTGTATGTTATTACTAAGGGAAGTAATATTCATCTGAATATTAGAGTTTAACGCTCCGTTGGCGTGGTATGTATCACAGACGACATCTAGACAGAATTGGTACTTCCTGCAACGCAGATGGTACCGTACAATAGGCACATTTCCGCCCGCATCTCCATCTGCATTATTATATGCACTCCGCAAGAATTAGGAATAGTAAGGTGCGTGTCGTGGAGTATAAAGAGTGAGTCTTGTAAGCTGAAAACTGTGCATCCCACAAGAAAACAGTAAAGACCAATTCATGAATGTCAGGAACCTACAAGATGACACTATTTATTTTCTACTAGATGGCGCCATTGTCCATGTAAGAAGGGCATTCCATTTTTTAAGAAAACCTGTTTATTTATTTATTTAAACTGATTAGAGCCTTCAGATCTTCTTACATAAAACCGAAAATGTTTTGAAATAAGAGTTGAATATATCTAATGACAATGTGAATAACAGTACTGATTGAGAACTAATGGCGTTAATACTAGAGATACTAGGACGACTACTACTACTGCAAATAATAATAATAATAATTATTATTATTATTTCTTTCTTCTCTCAGACGTTGTGTCTGGTTAAAAATGGAAGGTGACGTGGACCTTGATCAAGCGTGACTTCCTTTTAACTGTACGGTATATGTTACATTGTATTTAGGAACTTTCGGGTAATTGAACAAGTGTCAATAATTACAGATTTCTGTAGTTGTATATATAAGTTTGGATGTAGCTGTATTGCATTGATATACTGGTGGATATTGTGTGGTATGACTCCTGTAGTTGATAGTATAATTGGTGTAATGTCAAATTTATCCTGATGCCACATGTCCTTGACTTCCTCAGCCAGTTGGATGTATTTTTCAATTTTTTCTCCTGTTTTCTTTTGTATATTTGTTGTATTGGGTATGGATATTTCGATTAGTTGTGTTAATTTCTTCTTTTTATTGGTGAGTATGATGTCAGGTTTGTTATGTGGTGTTGTTTTATCTGTTATACTCGTTCTGTTCCAGTATAATTTGTATTCATCATTCTCCAGTACATTTTGTGGTGCATACTTGTATGTGGGAACATGTTGTTTTATAAGTTTATGTTGTAAGGCAAGCTGTTGATGTATTGTTTTTGCTACATTGTCATGTCTTCTGGGGTATTCTGTATTTGCTAGTATTGTACATCCACTTGTGATGTGATCTACTGTTTCTATTTGTTGTTTGCAAAGTCTGCATTTATCTGTTGTGGTATTGGGATGTTTAATAATATGCTTGCTGTAATATCTGGTGTTTATTGTTTGATCCTGTATTGCAATCATGAATCCTTCTGTCTCACTGTATATATTGCCTTTTCTTAGCCATGTGTTGGATGCATCTTGATCGATGTGTGGCTGTGTTAGATGATACGGGTGCTTGCACATAGTGTTTTCTTTTTCCACTTTACTTTCTTCGTATCTGTTGATGTTATGTGATCTAAAGGGTTGTAGAAGTGGTTATGAAATTGCAGTGGTGTAGCCGATGTATTTATATGAGTGATTGCTTTGTGTATTTTGCTAGTTTCTGCTCGTTCTATAAAGAATTTTCTTAAATTGTCTACCTGTCCATAATGTCCATATGTCGATAAATCCCCTTCCTCCTTCCTTTCTGCTTAATGTGAATCTTTTTGTTGCTGAATGTATGTGATGTATTCTATATTTGTGGCATTGTGATCGTGTAAGTGTATTGAGTGCTTCTAGGTCTGTGTTACTCCATTTCACTACTCCAAATGAGTAGGTCAATATTGGTATAGCATAAGTATTTTTAGCTTTTGTCTTGTTTCTTGCTGTCAATTCTGTTTTCAGTATTTTTGCTAGTCTTTGTCGATATTTTTCTTTTAGTTCTTCTTTAATATTTGTATTATCTATTCCTATTTTTCGTCTGTATCCTAGATATTTATAGGCATCTGTTTTCTCCATCGCTTCTATGCAGTCGCTGTGGTTATCCAATATGTAATCTTCTTGTTTAGTGTGTTTTCCCTTGACTATGATATTTTTCTTGCATATGGCTGTTCCAAAAGCCATATTTATATCATTGCTGAATACTTCTGTTATCTTTAGTAATTGGTTGAGTTGTTGATTTGTTGCTGCCAGTAGTTTTAGATCATCCATGTATAGCAGATGTGTGATTTTGTGTGGGTATGTTCGAGTAATATTGTATCTATAATTTGTATTATTTAGCATGTTGGATAGTGGGTTCAGAGCAAGGCAGAACCAGAAAAGACTTAATGAGTCTCCTTGGTATATTCCATGCTTAATCTGTATTGGCTGTGATGTGATATTATTTGAATTTGTTTGGATATTAAGTGTGGTTTTCCAATTTTTCATTACTATGTTTAGGAACTGTATAAATTTAGGATCTACTTTGTATATTTCCAATATTTGTAGTAACCATGAGTGGGGTACACTATCAAAAGCTTTTTGGTAATCAATGTATGCATAGTGTAGCGACCTTTGTTTAGTTTCAGCTTGATATGTCACCTCTGCATCTATTATCAGTTGCTCTTTACATCCTCGTGCTCCTTTGCAACAGCCTTTTTATTCTTCATTTATAATTTTGTTCTGTGTTGTATGTGTCATTAATTTCTGTGTAATGACTGAAGTTAATATTTTGTATATTGTTGGTAGGCATGTTATGGGGCGATATTTAGCTGAGTTTGCTCTGTCTGCTTGATCTTTAGGTTTCAGATAAGTTATTCCATGTGAAAGTGTATCAGGGAATGTGTATGGGTCTGCAATGTAACTGTTAAATAATTTAGTTAGATGTGAATGTGTTGAGGTGAATTTCTTTAGCCAGAAATTTGCTATTTTATCTTTTCCAGGGGCTTTCCAATTGTGAGTAGAATTAATTGCTTGGGTGACTTCATGTTGCAAAATTATCACTTCAGGCATTTGTGGTATGGTCTTGTACGTATCTGTTTCTGCTTGTATCCACCGTGCATGCCTGTTATGTTGTACCAGGTTTGACCATATGTTGCTCCAGAAGTGTTCCATGTCTGTTATGTTTGGTGGATTGTCTATTTTAATGTGTATGTTATCTATTGTCTGGTAAAATTTCTTTTGGTTTGTGTTGAATGTTTGGTTTTGTTTCCTTCTATTTTCACTTTTTTTGTATCTTCTAAGTCGTTTGGCCAATGCTTGTAATTTCTGATTCTTTTCATCTAATTGCTCTATCACTTCTTGTTGTGATATTTTACCTAACCTTTTTCGTTTTTTTCTGACATTTCATTTCTTATAAATTGTGTTAGCTGTCTGATGTCTTTTCTCAGTTTTTCTATTCTGATCTGTAGCCTGTGTTGCCATGCTGGTTTTGTGGGTTTCTTCTGTGTGTTGGTTGGTTCTGATCTCTGCCTAGTGTGTATATTTAGTGTAGTGAGTGCTCCCAAATAAACCAGTAGTTGTAACTCTTCCGTAGTTGTGTTTTCATTTATTTTGTTGTGTATGATTGTGTTGATAGTTTTTATTGTTGTTTCGACTTGTGGGTTATTTGGCGGTCTATGCAAGAATGGTCTAATGTCTGTATTTGTGTCTTTGTATTCTATATATGTCAGCTGAAATTTTTCTTCTATATCTAACAGGTGTGTCACTTCGTGTTCTGTTTGTGCTTGTTCTGGTGGCTGTCTTAAGATTTCGTTTTCCTCTGACTGTTTAATTGATGCGTGTTGTTCTTTGTTTGTTTGCTCTGGGATATTTGAGTCCATTACTGTATTTTCTTCTTCTTCTGATTGCACATTATTTTGTTCCAGTATTTGTTGTACTTGTTGTTTGATGTTTTCTAATTCTGACTGGGGTATCCTGTTATTTTTTATTATTACGCGGATCTGATCAGCTAGTCGTTGTTCTGTTAAAAATTTTAATTCTGGGTATCTGGTAATAAATGTTGTGTATACTTGTGATCTGTATCCAGTTGTGTTGGTTCCTAGGTTTGTTGCTTGGTAATAACTGAACATGAGGTGTCAATTAACTTCATCTGACCATCTCATCCTCTGTCTTTGTTTTCCTTCTAGGGTGGTTGCAGGAAGCACATCCTGCAAAACACCTCTATTTGGATTTGAATCATTTTACAGTTGGCTAGCAGTGTTGTTACCATTGTGGGCGGGCATAGGGTTCAAGCGTCGTCCCCGACCATAACGGCGCTTGTCCGAGGCTTCTTTAGTTCTGTCCTGAACCAACTAATCACACTGAAAGGGGGGTTAGCCCTATTAGTGGTTTGTTCTTTTCGTCGCCTTTTACGACTGGCAGAACATACCGGAGGCCATTCTTTTCCCGGGCCTCCACGGGAATTATTATTATTATTATTATACTAATATTAGTAGTAGTACTAATAGTGATAGTAACAGACAAAAAAAGGGATTATGATGGTAGTAAAATCAATATTTTCTGAAATAGCGAGTTCTGATGGACAGAAAATGGTCCAGCGATGGGCTGTTGGAAATGTGTAAGACCTGAACGGAATGGAGAGTACTTAGTTCTGATGGATGCATAGTGGACGGAGACAGGTATGTTTTAGTAGACAGGTCATTAACTGTTGATTGAACACGCATATGCTATTCAGTTATCTGGTAAAGAGAGGAAAATCATTCCAGAATCGTGTTCCTACCACTGAAGGACTTCGAGTAAGCGGGTGAGTTGTGGAGTGGGACAAAGGGTACTATGCCATGACAAAAACGGGTCTTTCTGGTATGTTTTTCAGACAAAAGAGTTGAAGACGAGGTATTTTTAAAAGTTTATTCGTTTTCTAAGAACTGAATAATTAGTTTTAATTTTTTCTGTCTGATTTTTAAACTACTCATTTTTTTTACAAGATCTGGAGTAATTGTTCGAAAAAGAATTATTGCAGATACAATTTCGAAGTGATGACCCTCAATCACGATGTATTTGTTGATCTTTCTTGTAAAGGTTTCCTGAAAAGCCAATGTCTTGGCAAACGTTTATAATAGGCTGTATATTTAGACTGGTTTTTACCATTTCGTGGTACACTTTCTCATCTAAGTAATGCAAAGGAAGAACTTCGCAGATTTAGGATCTGGTGATATAGTAGCCAGTGTATTATATCACCTCTTTTAACCCATCGACTATAGTAACTGCGATATAATACATCCTATGTTGCTTTGCCAGTAACGTGCTGGTCAACCAGCATTTTGAAACCACTCAATAAGAAGGCGAAGATCTTCAAGCAATAATAATAATTCGTCCTCCAGTTTCTTTCCATTCTTTTCCCATCCAAAACACCCCCAAAGTAATCACGATGCACAGCTGGGCATTGATTGTTCACATTAGATATGACGACCAGGAATGCTGATGTTCAATGTCATGTTACTAATGCGGGTTTACGGTCCTCCAGTAATGCTTGTAGTGTTTATTTAACTCACCATTATTCATGAAGGGTGATTCATTTTCTGCCCAAATCAAATAAAAAACACAATAGTGTAGCTAATCAAAGTACACATGCATCTTCTTTGGTGTATTTTGCCTTTAATTTATTTTCTTCACCATTTGATTAATAGGCGTAAAATATTAGTAAACATGTCCCCAAACTCTTTCATTTGTGTCATTTTTCACTTCCCTTAATGGTGTTATATGGGTTGACTGTTACATGACCAACTGTTGCATGGGGGCTTAATTAAATATGATTGAAAATACTTTTTGTTTTTCGTAGCTGTCTGTCCGATTACGCTATTCTCGTAATCGGTTGGCCCTGACTAGTATTGTTACGCTATCTGACTGCAAAGAACAACAACAAGAATGAAATGAAATTTTTCGTTGACACAATTAAGTCCCCAGCAACTATGAAACCTACGAAACCAACAAGCACAAGTGTAGCTTGTAAGTAGGCTGTTTAGGTTTTTTTATTGGTAACGCCACTTCTGTATGAAAATCACTGGCTGTGCTGTGGGCAGTCTGTGTCTGCTTTGCATTGTTGTAATATTCGCCATTGTAGTGTTGGGCAGAGGCAGCTGGCTGTGAACAGCGCGTAGCGTTGCGCAGTTGGAGGTGAGCCGCCAGCAGTGGTGGATGTGGGGAGAGAGATGGCGGAGGTTTGTAATTTGTCATGAACTGCTATATTTATATATGATGATATCAAGGTAAATACATTGTTCGTTCTCTATTAATATCTTTCATTTGCTAACTATCCCTATCAGTAGTTAGTGCCTTCCATAGTTTGAATCTTTTATTTAGCTGGCAGTAGTGGCGCTCGCTGTATTGCAGTAGCTTGAGCAGCGAAGATTTTTGTGAGGTAAGTGATTTGTGAAAGGTATAGTTTAATGTTAGTCAGGGCCATTCTTTTGTAGGGAATTTTGAAAGTCAGATTGCGTTGCGCTAACAAAATATTGTGTGTCAGTTTAAGCACAGTCAGGTACAATTGTTCAAAGGGGACGTTTCATATGTCGACCCTTAGCCTAGGATACCTCACTGGAATCTTCTGATTTTTTCTTGTAGTTTGTGTATTTAGTGTAGCTTTTGTTTATTGCTAGCGCGTAATTGTAGATAGAATCCCCTTTGTAGTTGTAGCCTTTCATTGTTGTACAGTAAAACAGTTGTGGCATGCATATAGATTTGCACCAAGTATTTCGCAGCTACGCTTGCAATTAACTAGATATTATTTTCAGTGCTATGTTAATGTGTTCTCCTATTTTTGAACTTCGAATGGCTCTGAGCACTATGGGACTCAACTGCTGAGGTCATTAGTCCCCTAGAACTTAGAACTAGTTAAACCTAACTAACCTAAGGACATCACAAACATCCATGCCCGAGGCAGGATTCGAACCTGCGACCGTAGCGGTCTTGCGGTTCCAGACTGCAGCGCCTTTAACCGCACGGCCACTTCGGCCGGCTTTTGAACTTCAAATTGTGCTTTTCTGTGTTATCGTGTGAAATATTGTGACAATTATGGCGTGTGAAAAACGTAACACTAGGCTCCAAAGTAAATTGAGAAATGATAGTGACGACGAGCGTAGCTTGCCAGCACCACTGGGTAATGAATTAACTAATGTTCAAAGTAGTAATTTGGTAATTGCGCATAGGGAAATGGAGCGGGCGGCAAACAATGGTGTAGACAGTGAAACAGGTAGTGAACAGGGAAGCGTTATCGATCGATTGGTCGGCAACAGCTCGCCTCAGGAATCGGGAATGACAGAACACAATATTGCAAATACTACAGACTCAGGTTTTGGGTTCTCACCGTTTTCTCAAATGAGTCAAGACACATTTTCCGCTTGTCAAAATGTGAATGTTGCCGGTGCAAATTCACTGCCGAAAAGCACTGAGGAACATGTTTCAGACACCAGTGCATTGTTATTACAATTAATGCAACAAATGGGACAAAAGCTTGAAAAGTTAGACACAATGGAACAAAATCAGAGACAAACACAGCAAAAGTTAGACACAGTGGAACAAAATCTTCAAAAGTTAGACACAATGGAACAACACCAGAGACAAACACAGCAACAGTTAGACGCAATGGGACAAAATCTTCAAAAGTTAGACACCACACTTGAACAAACACGTGAAGATTTAACTAGTGAGTTACATAACATTGAATCGAAATGTCAAAAAGTCTGTAATGACATAAAAACACAAATTTGTGAGCATTTTCAACCCATTTTTTCGCGGCATGAAAATGTATTACAGAATCACGAAGCAGCCATAAAAGAACTGCAAACCATTGTTCATGAAAATCACAACACCTTGCAAGCTAAAATTGACTCAGTTGCATCTACCGATTTGGTTACGCAACTTGCAAAAACTCAAGAAAACTTAAAGGACACAGTAGATACGATTTCAACACAAATGGACACTCTGAAACTTGGTTCAGAAAAACACGCTGAGGAAATGTGTTCACTATCGGAGAAAGTAGCCGAACTTTCGGATAAGGTCACTAACTTATCTACAAAGGTAGATGATGATCTGAATGACACAAGACCTGTAGCCTTCACTGACACAGAAGAGTATGAACAAATTAGAAAATTCAAACAGAATCAAAATCAAATCAATACACAGTACAAAAGAGAAATCCGAGAAGTACAAGATCAGCTGACACAGGTAATACAAGAATTACGTATTTCAGAGGATACTCGCGCCCCAATACGGGAAGAGGGACACAGAAATACGGAACAGCCACAAAATAATAACACAGGGCATTTCGGAAGTTATGAAAGAAATTGGCAAGGTGCACCGAATTTTGAAATGGAACCGCCGAAACGACGTAACAATGACCGATATGCGACTCGCCGACATGATGACTTTGACTATAACCTGTTCATTACTACACGTAAATTCAAAACATTTAAGAATTCTGGCAACGACATTCATCCACAAGCATGGCTCCATCAATTCTCTCATTGTTTTCCTCCCAACTGGTCATTAGAGCACAGATTAGAATTTATGTGTGGCTACTTGGAGAATGAACCAGCTGTAAGAATGCGATCGGTAATTCACGATTGCCACAGTGAAGGAGAGTTTTACCATGCCTTCCTCTCAGCATATTGGTCTCAAGCCACACAAGATCGAGTAAAACATAGCATCATGATGATGAAACACTTTGAACAATCTGAATTTTCCAGTCTTGTCAAATATTTTGAAGACATGTTGCATAAGAATCAATATCTTTCAAACCCATACAGCCCCTCAGAACTCATCCGCATTTGCTTACTCAAATTGCCTGAACATTTACGACACATTATTTTAGCAGGACGTTGCAAAGGCGACATTGAAGCATTTCAGGGACTGTTACAAGAACTGGAAATTGACACAGACCGTCGCGGGATGCGAAAACAGGAAAACAATCACTACAGGTCACATACGTCACAATTCCGCGATGACAGAAACAATAACTGGACACGACAAGGCTATTCTTACAATGCAAATCGTGACCAAAACAGACACCACCCATATGACAACCACTGGCAGAGTAATAATAGTTACAAAGAAAGATCACATTTCCGTAGTAATGAATATGACAGAGACAATCATAGAAACAGACAATATGGTAACCAGAACTGTTATTATCAAGGGAGACAGAATAATTTCAGACGCAACGGTCCAGCGCGCAGTTACGATTCAGGGAGAAATTCTCCACCACATGACCGACAAGAAAGAAACTACAGGAACTACCGACATGACGACAGACGATATAATCATAACGATAGACGTGAATTTCATCAGAACTGGCGGGACTCTAACAGAGCTGGGCCCTCTCGGCAAGGCGAATTTGTAGAAGTTAGGTCTCCTAATCCCAATAACGACGCGCGCCAACAAAGAGGCAGACAATGACTCGCGCCGCAGGCAGCCACCTGCGCCGGCTGGCTCAGGAAAAAATAACATAGACGCTAACATTAAGAAAAATTCCAGTATTCTTTAACGACGTATGCC